>NW_024062052.1:643814-1287628 GCF_006381635.1 Hibiscus syriacus
GAACCCCAAGAATATAACTCAATTTAACATAAGTCGATTTCGAGGTTGAAGGGCTGAAATAAATGTTGGACTTAGCATAATTAACTTTCTGCCCTGAAGTAGCTTAATAAGTGTCCAACACTGCTCGAAGACAAGAGAACTCAGAATGAGCAACCTGAAGAAAAAAACAAACAATCATCCGCATAAAATAAATGACTTATAGAAGGGCCTGACCTACAAATACGAATTCCTCGGAGATTACCAACATGAAGTAACGATGAAGACCCTTGAGCACATACACAAAAAGAAACGGGAATAACTGATCTCCCTGACGTAAACCATGCCGAGGGTGAATCACATCAGTAAGACTTTCATTTATCCAAATTCATAGAAGAAATGCATGTCATAATGAGACTTGTCCAAGATTCATCAAAACCTAAGGAGAATATTGCAACACGTAGAATGTCAAACCAACGTGGTTATATACATTTTCCATGTCAATCTTTAGAGTCGCTTCCTTTGGCGATCCGACTTGCCTGGTCCGAAGGAAGTGGATAAACTCCTTAGCTATAATTACATTATCTGTGATCAATTGCCAAAGACAAACACACCTATGAAAATATTTTCATCAACACAAGAAGCGATCACCGGTCGTAACCGATTAACCAAAACCTTGGAAACAATCTTGTATATTACATTATACAAAGCAATCGGGCAAAACTGAGTGAGACGTTGCAGATCATTAACTTTAGGAGTTAATACCAACACCGTCTGATTGACTTCAGACATCGAAACATGACCATATAATAAATGAAGGCATAAAGATATTACCTCCTCGCCAACAATCGACCAAAATTTTTTATAGAAACATACCGGAAGACCGTCAGGACCCGGGGCTTTGTTTGGATGAATATTAGAGAAAGCGACATAAACATCTTCCTTAGTGTACGCTGCAGTCAGAGAAGCATTCATTTTAGGTGTGATCACCTGATTAACAGTTTGAAAAATGGAATCCGAACTCCTAGTAGTAGTCGAAGTGAACAAATCTCCAAAGAATCAAGTCGCCTCCAAATGAATGCCTTGCAGTTCATCATTCCAAATGTCATTTCCATTCCACAAACCAGTAATAGTATTTTTCTTTCTTCTAACTGAGGAACAGGCATGAAAGAAAGCAATATTCTTGTCACCCTACGATAACCACTGAACACGTGACCTCTGATGCCAGTATTGTTCCATCCGAGACAAACGGAGATGAAGTATCAAGGAGAATATAGAAGTGGTCAGAAGTAAAACAAAATTCACTAGAAACAGCCGCTTGCAAAAATAGAGAACGCCAAGCTGAATTCCATACTTATCGGTCGAGCCTTTCACATATATATGGTGTACAGGAACCTCCTTTATGCCAAGTAAACCAACATCTAGCGGGAAGGAAATCAGAAAGACGATTACGATTAAGAGCATTCCGGAAATCAAGCATATTATCCCGATTACGTCGTCGACCACCCACCTTCCCCGCATCATCAAGTATTTCATTAGAATCTCCCCCGATTTGCAAAGAGTGGCTAAATTGAGATGCCAAACGATGAAGTAATGACCTAGTATCGGCACGATATCGACGGTTACTGCACCCACGAATACCCTTAAATCTGAAAGTTTTGTCAGAAACTAACAATTTAACATCAAAATGCATATCCAAGAAAGATAAAAGTTGAACATTAATAGTAGATTTCCAAAGCAAAATTAAGCCTGTACTAGTAGAACTACTAGCAACAAATAAACACCCCATCATCCCTTATCTCAGTTTCAAAGATTCAATACGAGGCCTTGGAAGTCGTGATCCACCACGAAAAATGAGGTCAGGATCTAAACGAGCTGCCAAGTGCTCCAGAGCATGAACTATACGAGGGTTCCCAAGCACCCCCGACAGTTCCAGCAAAAGAGATTCATAATGACCGACGGGGCTGATGAACAGGCCCCGCCGAAACAACATTGTCATTCTCATTTTCTATCAACGTCTGCTCTGAGTGCACCTCTGTTAGAATGGGTAGCCGACTTCGTTTTGAAAATCAATATCTTTAAATAATAAATTCTGGAAACGCAAACAGAAAGAGGGTAAGGCTGTGTGAACTGTCGGCAGGTATTATATCATGTTAAGTGATGGATTTGAACCAGATGTAAGGTTTGATTTTTAAATTAATGGATTTGGATGAAATTATTTGATACGAGATGCTTTCGTTATTTGCAAGTGATAAATATAAGGCTCACTCGCGGGTAACTTCCCTAAAATTAAAAAATTGAATTTAAAATACTCGAATGTTATATCTTTAATCGCATAAGCTAGTTGACAAATGACAGAAATAAATGCTCATCACACGCAAAAACGAATTAAAAATATTAATATTAAAAGAATACCAAAAAGATGTAAGTATAAAAATTTAATACCTTTTTATATGTAAAAAATGTTTTTTCTTTTAAAAAAATATAATACACGAAAAGACATTAACAAGTGGATACATGTAGGGAGTTAATAGTAATTTCAGGCTTAGGTGTAGCAACGGTCACTTAATTCCAAATCGTCCCAAAAACTAAAGCTGACCTACATGCCTTTTCCCAACTTATTTTCCCCATTGTCGCTATCTGTAGCAGTAGTCATTGTTGTTAATAAATTTCCCATTAATATTCATAATATTTAAAGTTAATGCAAATATATTTTCCTCATTTTCATTTATAATTCATCTATCTTATCTCTTTTTTATATTTATTTACTATAAAACCCCAAGTAAACTGTTGAATATAGGTGAGTATAAGATCAAGTTGAGTTGATTAAAATTTATTTTATTTATATTTATAAATATTATTTTTATTTAACTTTAACTTGAATTTTGTAAGTTGGATTAAGTTAATAAAATATTAATCTAATCAAATCAAATTAAATATATTTATATTTATTTTTATTTTTATTTTTATTTAAATATAATTATTCATAATGTTAAGATAATAATCGATTTTAAGTTAAATATCTCTCTCTAATCAAGGTTGGTATATAAATATATTCTTTTTCACTTATATAAGTATGAATTATTATACCATTTAAAAATTAAAAGTCATTTAAAATTATATAATATATTATTAATTATTTAAAAAAATATTTTTAAAGATAAAATATTAATGAGAGTATGAGAAAAATTGAGGAATAGACTAACAATAAATTTTTTTAGTAGTCACATAATTTTATATTTTGTTCAGTTTAATTCTTCAACCGTAACTCTTTTTAAATTTTCTCTTCTGAAATTAAGTATTGTACATTGATTAAATAAATATTTTTCAACAAAAAAATTAAATCACAAGAATATTTAAATTACTTAGTTAAAGATTAAAATATTTTATTTTTATTTTAAAAACATTTACAAGTTTAAACTTGAAAAAAAATTAAATAAAAATAAATTAACTTAAATAACTTAAAATTTTAAAAATAAATTAAATTAATCACATCAACGTTTTCTTCTTTTTTTCCCCACAAACAAAAGCCGTGGAAAAAAAAGATCTCATATAAATTAAACATTAGAAAAGAAAAGAAAAAGGTTGTAGTTTGTAAATTGCTTTTAATTTTTATTTAATTTATTGAGGAATTGAGATTGACAGATAGATCAACACCCAAATAAAATAAAATAAATAAATTCACCATACATCTATCTTACATAAAACCCTTTGATAATATTCACCTTGCGCTTCTTATACCATTTCCTTCATTTATTTTCTTTCCTTTTTTGGTGCTGTAATTGCTGGGGGAGAGAGTCCTGTGATGGGGGACTCGAGTATGATAGAAGGCTCCGTCGAAGCAGCGACGGTGGCCGGAATCCATGAAGGAAGTGAAGGTGAAGAAGATAAAGGTAGGGTTGATGAAGGTGACCGGAGTTTCGGAGGAAATCGATGGCCGAGGCAAGAGACTTTAGCTTTGTTGAAGATACGTTCCGACATGGATTCCGTTTTCCGAGACTCTACTCTCAAAGGTCCATTGTGGGAAGAGATTTCTAGGTGAGCTACAATTCTTTTTTCTTCAATTGGATGGAGAATTTATGCTATCTGTTCGCATGCAGATCACCCGATTCTGATTTCCAAGCTGAATTTAGGTTTCTCTTTTAAGATAGTATCCATAGCTCATAGAATCATCTGATATATACAAGTATTGATAATTTTCCTCGGAACCCCAGAAAGCATAATTCAGTTCCATGGAATTCAGTGCTTTACAAACTGGGAATTGAATTCTGCATTTAAAACTTAACAGAAAAAAAGCCCAGATGGTGATAATTGTTGTTTATTTTAGCTTTCTTGTCCAAATCAGCCTAATAAATGTCTACACATACTTCCAACATGGGGTGTGAGTTTCCCATGCGAGCTTTTAGCTGCTTAGGTTTTTACTTTCTTGTGGGGTTGTTTTTCTCTTTTATTAATGTCACATATTCTATTCCATTGCCGAATTTGTGAAAATAGTAAACAGAAGTTGTTGTTAACAGGAAACTAGCTGAGCTTGGATATAATCGAAGTGCCAAGAAATGCAAAGAGAAATTCGAGAATGTTTACAAGTACCACAAGAGAACCAAAGATGGCCGAACAAGCAAGGTGGATGGCAAGGCCAAGACTTACCGTTTCTTCGATCAATTACAAGCCTTTCAAAATAATAATATTCAATCACTCCAATCATTTTCACCTTCCAAGCCCACGGTGAATGCACCTCAAACCTGCAACACCACCGTACCATCGGTGGCGGTTCCTGTACATTCTACTAATCCTTGTGTTTTTAACCTCTCGTCGAATATTTTCTCGACTTCGACCTCGTCTTCGACCACGTCCAACGACGATTCGTATCAGGGAAGCGTCGGGAAGAAGAGGAAATGGAAGGAGTTTTTCAAGAGGCTGACTAAGGAGGTGATCGTGAAACAAGAGGAGTTGCAGAACAATTTCTTGCAGGCCGTTGAGAAGTGCGAGAAGCAAAGGACGGCTCGAGAAGAAGCTTGGAGGGTAAGAGAAATGACACGGATCAGTAAAGAACATGAGATTTTAGTCCAGGAAAGATCCGAGGCCGCTGCCAAAGATGCTGCAGTGCTTGCATTCTTGCAAAAGATATCGGCACAGCAAGTACCGAATACGGTGCAAGTGCAATCTCAACCGCAACAAGAGAATCCTCCATCCGAACCACCTCCTCCGACGGCGCCGATATCAACACCATTGCTGCCGCCTCCATTGCAGCAGCCGAAACCACAAGCCTTAAATTTCGATTATGGTGTGAATGATAATAACAATAATGTGGTTCCAGTTTCACTCTCACCAAGTCCTTCACGATGGCCGAAAACTGAAATCAAGGCTCTTATAAAGCTTAGAACCAATCTGGACGTTAAGTATCAAGAAAACGGGCCAAAGGGTCCTCTGTGGGAGGTTATCTCATCCGCCATGAGAAATATGGGTTATAATCGGAGCGCAAAGAGATGCAAAGAGAAATGGGAAAACATCAACAAATACTACAAGAAAGTCAAAGAAAACAACAAGACGAGGCCGGAAGATTCCAAGACGTGCCCATATTTCCACCAGCTGGATGCACTTTACAAAGAGAAGATAGCTAAGCCAGACAGCAGCATGATGGCACCACTAATGGTACGACCGGAACAGCAATGGCCGCCGCAGCAAGAATTTAACCGCCAGGCGGTGGCGGTGGCGGCTGCGTTGATGGAAGAAGAAGCTGACAAGGAAACCCTGGATCAGATTCAAGATGACGAAGACGACGGGGATTCCGAGGATGAATACGAAGGGAATGATTTCGAGTTGGTAGCGAAAACTGCTCGAATAGGCAGTGGCGGCGAGCGAGAGACAACAAAGGAAACTTATAATCAAAGATGACATCAACTGGATGCATCATCACTGACAAAGGTGGTTTTACTATACTACTACTATATTTACTGTGGTAATAAATAAATACATATGATGATTATTAAAACATGATTTTTTTTTATCTGAGAAGTGAAAAATGCAGTTGGTCAGAAGAGGGGAAAGAGTGAGTTTAGTAGATTCAGCAGGAACCGGTGGGGATGACTTGGATTGACAGCACATCCACATGCACATGCACATGAAGTGTAATTTTTAATTTTATATGTAGTGGGGTTTAATTGTTTTCCTTTTTTCTTTTTATAATTTATTATTTGTTAGCTAAATAAATATATTACTTATACGATGGGGTAGGGGAGCTTTACACTGTAAAAAAAAATAAAAGCCGATTGGTTCTTTGTATGATTGTATCCTTCTTTCTTGTCATGGTGGAATAGAATTTTCTTTATAATATTATTAATTTATTTAAAAGGCAAAAGGAAGTAAGTGCTGTATCTTTCTTTCTTGCTGCAAATGCGTAAATGAGAGACATGGCTTTTAGTGATTTGTTTTCGACTGAAAACCAGCAGCGTTGGAAATTAAAATAATCTATGAGGAATGGAAGAACATTTGCCAAAATATGTATTGCTATAAAAGCTACTGATTATTTTCTGTGTTTTGGTAGAGCTTTTTCTTTTGCATGTGTGAGTAATTATTGAGTAGTGTTGCTATTAGCATAATGTAATGGCTTATGGCATCCTTTGATTCAATATCATTCAATAAATTAATAACATTCAATTTGCGTACTTAAATTTGATAAAAATATCTATGTTCTTAATAACATTTGAAATTATAATCGTAATTCAAAAGTTAATTATGAATTTTGTTGAAATAAATCATGTCATTAATCTCTAATTATACTTTATTATAAATTTAATTTATATTTTTAATTTTTTTTACAATATATTTTAATTTTTTAATAATTTTAAATCATACAATTTGATTACATTATGTTTGCATTTACTAATTATAGAGTTAAAAAAAAAAGAGAGAGAAGGGGGCAGCGCTGTAATAACTAGCTTGTTAGGGGTCTAGACACCGAGAGGTAAAAGCATAGTTTATAGCATTTTCTTTTATGAAATAGTTTATAGCATTTGAAAGAGGGACCCTTGTATAGCACGGCTAAACCCTAATCCTAATTTGGGTCCTACAATAGGAATCTTCAATAATAATGAATGACATAATAGCAAGGCGTTTTTACCGAAAAATTATCTTTTTAATTTAATATTCTCAATCAGGCACCGATCAAATTATATTTCTCGATATAACACTCTTTGTAATAAGGCATGCCCCCTGCAGAGCGCTATACGCTGATTTGACGTCACGTGAGATAAGGCGCGGCCCCTGCGGTACGTCTTATGCTGACATGGATACACGTGTGTATGGTGCGGGGCAGGTTGGTAATTAAGGGTATAGCGCGAGGAAGGGGTCGCGCCTTACCTGTGATTCTGACACGCGTCAAAAAGGTGCGGCCCCTGCCCCTCGCTATACCCTTAATTACCAATCTACCCCCGCCCGTTCACACCCATCCCTCCCTATAAATACCCCATTCTCAATCACTTTCATCACACCAAATCCTCTCAACTTCTCTCAAATACTCTTATATTCTCTTATTAATGTATATTTCATTATATTTAGTATTTTTTAGTAATTTATTTAATTATTTTAATTGTTTAATATTTTATTTAATTAAATTTTTTTGCATATATAAAATGGAAGGCGGTCTACTTTGGTTGGATGGAAATTATATATCTCGACACTTTGCTGATACGGTAACATTTTAATGTTTTAATTTAATTAATTAATTAATTTATTTAATGCATGATTATTAGTTTAAAAAGTAATTTGTGTAATTATTTATATTTTAGGAGAGAGACCGTATATTAGATCCTTTTATTAGGAACCTTAAGTTAGTTATACCTACTTGTGTAATGTCGTATTTAGTAGAGGCTGGAGACCCACACATTCCATCTTCCGTGCGGAGAGTACACGATCACGCATGAGGATGTTTCTATGCACCTGGGGCTTCCGGTGAATGGAGGTGTGATATCAGGGATATCTTCTGCTTCTTGGACTACTTTGTGTCGGGTTAGTCTAGGACGTGTCCCGGAAAATTTTAAAGGTGGACGGATACCGTTAAATTGGTTAGATGCCAATTTTCGGGAGTTGAGCGAGGACGCGTCTGACGATGAAGTTAAACAGTATGCACGGGCATGCATACTGCAGCTGATAGGAGGGTTGCTGATGCCGGACAAATCGCGCAACCAAGTTCACTGTATGTGACACTCCACTGATCGCGTGCTCTGGCAATTTGGTTGTTTTCAACCAATTCCGGAAGCACCTCGCAATATGGACGAGTTGCATAGCACAGATAGAAGCGACAAGACAGATACAGATTGGCTGGTGAGGTATCATGCGTGGGTCGTGTTGTGGGAGGATCGACATCGGCGCCTTCCCCGTAGAGAGCCCATTTTACTTGACCTCTTGATGGTTGCTGACGGTTATTACGAGTGGTTCAACAGTAACGGGAAACCGTTTCTACTTCCCGAGGATGCACGAGGGCAGACCTTTATGCGACGTCGACAGAGACGTTCACCGACACATCACCATCGTCCCCCGACTCGTGGACGGAGAGAAGGTGCTTTCGGTTCATCCTCAACTGTACCAGCAGGACCTTCACAGCAGCCACCGTATCCACCGGCTTACATACCGCAGCCATATATGATGTCGCCACCGCCTTTCCATTACCATATGCCGCCACCGCCACCTTCACCTGGTTTTATGTCACCACCGTCGCCGTCACAGAGTTATATGACCCCTCATGGAGGCTATTATGGGTTTATGTTTGTAAATCTGACTTGGGGTTCATATGCTCACATTTTGGTGGGTTTAGCCTTATCACCCATAGTCGCAGCACAGACACCTCCTGTACAGTTTTCACACTCAACGATGTCTGGGTTTTATGAGTTTTCCCAGTTTTCGCAGTTTTCGCAGGCCGGTCGGATAGTCAGTCACACCTCGAGGGTCCTTATTCTATGGAGGTGCTTCATCGTCATCAGCTCCTCATCAACAAAATGTAGCTGCTCAGAACGACGACGATGATGACGACGACGATGATGATGGTGATGATGATGACAACGATGAGTCACAACCAGTGATACGAAGAAATCCTCCTCGAGACCGACAGCCACCGCCCTACAGAACACATTCGCGTCGCAGGCATCGATAGATTTTGTTTTTTTATACTTGTATTTAGTACTTTTTTATTGTAGTTGTTTATTGGACTTTTTTATTGTAATTGTTTTATTAATTATCATTTAATACTTACTTTGTTAATTTATCATTTAATATAAGTTATTGTAATTTGGTTATCATTTATCATTTAATACTTATTGTATCGTTAATATCAATTATTCGTTAATATAACACCAACGTCTAATCTCGTATAATTGTATCATTTTTTTAATCTTCATCAGCAGTTATCGAATAACATTAACTTGAAGTAAATGCAAAGTAAAGTACAAGAATTATTATTTGATAAACAACAGAAGTGGACATGTTTTTCTAATGTGTCCTAGGTTTCTACAATGCCCACATCTTCTGTCTTGTCTAGATCTTTCTCGAATATCCATATCGCAATGAATTCGATTGGATTTTGGACGACCACGCTCCCTCAATAAACTCAGATTTGGTACAATCGGAAGCCAATCTTTAACCTCATCAGGGTATTTGTCATTACCTATGGGGGAAACTCAAATTCGTATACCTTAAAAACTTCATATAGTAGGTATACGGGATCCACAAAACTGTTATAGTCTTGACGTGTATCCGAGCAAGCTGCTATCACATGAGAGCATGGATACTTCAGAGCATGGATACTTCAGAGCTTGAAAAAACCCGCAGTCGCACGTTCTGTCCCTTAGATTTACTCTTAACGACACAACTTCAATCCCTTGAAGAGGTTGCGACAACTATGTGACACAAAACATTTCATGACTTCTAGAGAAGCTTGTTACAGACATTCCATTTGATGCAATAATTTTTTTTCTGTATATCTGCAACTAATCTAGGGTGATAGACATGACCGCCTTGCATCCAGGTTTCAGCTTGTCCCCCGAGCTTCGCAAAAAACACCCCTAAACGAAAATATGTAGTTTTTACCAAAGCCGCTACAGGTAAGTGACGTGCACCCTTTAAGGTTGAATTGATTGCCTCAGCCAAGTTGGTCGTCATGTGTCCATATCGATATCCACAATCATATGCGTTCGTCCACATTTCTTTATCGATGAGGTTGATGTAATCGTATCCTTCCTCGTTCTTCGCCCACAAATCTTGAAGCATTGATTCAAACGTTCGAGGAAGTAGTTCGTAACCTAATCAAAAAATGTATAACTTAATAACTTGATTTCTTTGCAAAATTAAAATGATCAAAAAATGTATAACTTACTAACTTGCTTTCACTTACCCATGCACACAATTAATTGACGTTCATCATTCTTCTTATACCTTCCATGTTAGTTCGCAGTAATGTGTCGGAGACAATACCTATGTTGGACAAAAGGTGATTGCCACATTGGACCCAAAGACTCCATTGCTGCTTTGATCCCAGCCCCGCGATCTGAAATGACACATATTTTCTCCCTCGTGATAACATGTGCACGTGAGTTTCGGAGGAAAAAAGCCCAAGAATATGTATCTTCTCCTTCGACAAGAGCAAAAACAACTGGAAGAATGTTGCGATTGCCATCTTGGACAACTATCAATAATAAAACTTGCTTGTATTTTCTATACAAGAAAGTATCGTCGATTTGGACCATAGGCTTGCAGTATTTGACAGGATTAACACACTGTGGGTAAGTCCAAAAAACTCGGTAGAATTGACATCGATCGCGTAGAACTCGATCATTATGGTATGCATATGAGGTTTCGAAGTCCACAATTATCCCATGATTCAACGTCCGTACCAGCCTAAACCAACCTGGAAGTTCGTTGTAAGATGCATCCCATTCTCCATGAAGTTTGACAATGACATTTTGTTTTGCCAACCAAGCTTTTTTATATGAGATATTATACCCATACTGCGATTGTATAGCTGAAATCAACACTGCAACAGCTATATGAGAGCTTGCTTTTACCATGGCATGATGGCTTGGCATATCACTTCAGAGTCCAAGTTGGGATGATCTTGGTTGACCCCTCCATCACAACATGTGTGAGGACCGTTGTATACTGTTAGTTCCCATATGTTGTTTTTCCTCTTCCTCTTCGATATGCGAACCATCTAATTACATCCGTTTTCGCGTCGGGCACAGTAGCATACATATTTTTCAGTCGTGGAGCAGTCGACTCTGGACTGAACAGAATTACGAATATTGTAATTTTTGATAGCCATCATCGCTTCTTCCTTGCTTGAAAACTCAATGCCTAAAGATAACTCACCATTATTTATTGATGAGTAATATCCATAGTCACCAAGATTAGGCATATCCGCAAATTCTGGCCCGTACATTGCATCATAATCAGCTTTATACATGTGTGCTGGAGGGCAGTTTGTGCCACATTTGCTGGAACTTTATCTACATCATCATCACCATCGGAGTTGAATTACGGTGATTCTGGGTGAATGAATAGTCCAGTCTCAGCACCATCCGCACCAGGCTCATATGGATATTCTATGCACACAAGACGACCGTCTTATTACTAAAGTAACTCGAGTGTCCTCACCATTTCCCGAACTGCACACAAGGGCATAAGTCTTATGTAATCATACCTCATAAGGCTCTTATAGTTATCACACAATTATTATTATCTCGTTATTATTATAAGTCTTTCTCTAAAGCTAACGTCTTAACATACGTTAGTCGGTGCCCCTATAAGGAATTCGAAGTAGCTCAGTTACTCGTTACCGATCTTACTGAAGTCAGGTGAGGCCATTTCCTCTCACCTAAACTATCTCGCTCATCCTCTCACCTAGGACGTTAATGAAAAGTTAATTGGCACTTAAAGGATATTTTAGTCATCTCTGACTTCAGAGAGATCTCTAAGCGTTTCACGATTTCTGTCGATTATGCATGTTATTTATTGAATGAATCCCTAGTTAGCCTGATCCCTTACTTGAGTGCATTACTGGTAACAACACTCCTAAAGCTCTTATTGTATTTCTCTCAAAACCCTTGAGGTAGTAGAACGACTTATCCATTCCAAGTTCACTGAAGTTCTCGAAGCCCTATACTTTTTGTCACTACCGAATCTCTGACATGTTCATCATACCACTTATTAGATATATCTTGTAACGATCTTTGATTACATCTATCCGTATACATCTTTGATTGAATATACTTTGGTGTATTATGATTAATATGGTTACACCCGATGTAACCTACTCCTACGAGTGTTTTTAGGTATGCTTGGTCATTTATGTCCCTCACGGACTAAGTCTTACTATTACGAATCGTCCTTAGATCTTACAGACCTTAAACGGGTCAAAAGAACATTTAACAATACTTAGGACCTTTAATGAATGCAATTATATCCTTTTTCATCGAGCAAAATAGAGAAAGGATCGATCATTTCTTTCGAGGGATTGATATTTTTCTATAAGGGAGAGAGATCGATCCTTTTCAAAATGGATCGATCCTTTACTGGACAGAAACTTTGGGATCGATCATTTTTTTGAGAATGATTTGCTTGAGCTCGAGAATCACCCAAAACGACATGGGTTGGTTTCTAAACTTATTCAAAAGCTTTAGTAAGTTACTCAGGGTCTTAAGGCATCAGTTAGACATATTATTAATGCCTAAAATGTGATTTGGTTCAGAAATCAAAGATGAACCATAAAAGGCTCAAATCATACAAATCTTAGCAAAAACCATAGATTTATGAAACCTTAATACTCCAAAGGATTAGAAACACACTACCTTGATCTTAGAAACCTGAAATAAAGCTCCTTTAGCTACCAGACACTCTTTTTTGACTTGGTTGATTTTCTACCATTTTTTCCTCAAACCAACAAAGATACAATGATATTCTTACATAAGGATGTTATAAGAAGTAAGATGGACGAATTTGAGACTTAATAAAATTAGGAAAATGAAATATTGCCACCACTTGAGGTTATGTAAGCTTGGAGAGGAAATGAGAAGAGAAAAGAAGAAGATAAAGAGTTGTGTGGGAGGAACCCACGTCCAAAACATAATAAAAACCCTAAAATAAGCTTCTATTTCACTTAAGGGTCTAATTACACTTTTTTTCATTTGCATTTTATCTCTTATTTAAAAATCCAATGTTTATGAATAATTGGGCCCCAAAGCCAACCCAATTAAACCCAACAACTTAATTTGTAATTTAACATGGTCCACTTACCTCTCGGGTAAACCTGAAACTACTAACCTGTAATTTGGGGTGTTACAATGGAATCTTAAAAATGAAATTGAAAACCTTGCTTACCCAACAATGGTAACCCATGGCTAAAGAAGAAGAAAGTTGGAAATTTCATGATCTTTTTCCTAAAAAAATATCACTTACACTTGGCTATATAATAATATAAATGAATTTAAAATTCATTTAATTCTAGTTTACAATTTTGCCATTAATGAACTTTGATAATTACCATTTACCATTGTAATATCTTCCATTAAAATATTCCATGGTAAAAAATGAACCAACTTGAAGTTGAAATTATACTTTAGCCATGTAATTTTTGAAAATTGTAATTTAGTCACTTAATTTTCCCAAATTCAGCTAAATAGAGAATTTAACTTCAATTATATTGATCCATGCTAAATTTCACTGATCTAAGAAAATAATATTTTCAACCTTTATCTAACATCCTTCAAATTTTCGTGAAATTCCAATTTGATCCGATTATCCAATTTTTATATCGAACTTTAATGTTTAATAACTTTTAATACGAACCCCGTAACAAAATTCTGATTCCCATGAAAATTCTTTTTTAGGACAAATTGCTCATTTATAGTCTAAATTATATAACTTTTAAAAATTACACTTTTGGTCTTTAAACTTTTCAAAATTTATACTTTATCCCCCAAATTTTCAAAACTTATATGTTAATCACAAGCAAAAAATTGGGGGTATTACAATAAGTCTTGTGGAATCTTACATTATTAAGATCTTATGTTATTTCACAATTATTAAGATTCTCACTTGTAAGCTTTTGCAAAATCCTCACTCGTACGAACCCCTTTCTGACTCTCTAAAATAGATAAGGCTTATAGCCTAAAACTTCACGAAGGTACCGATACTTAGGTTTGGGTATCAATACTTTCCTTCTTAGGGTATCAATACTTCCCCGATTATTGATACTAAAGTAGCACACCATAATTTGACATATCACTCAGTATCGATACCCTTACTTAGGGTATGGATACTCCTCTTTAGTAGTATCGGTACTACCCCAAGTACCAATTCCATAATTCTATTCAATGTTTAAAAAAATTACACGAGTATCAATAATCTCACCTTAGGTATCGTTACTCTTCCCTTGGTATTGGTACTCACATGGATATCGATACCAAAATGGCTCATTAGAATCTGAACAAAACCCCAAGTACTAATACTCTCACCTTAGGTATCGATACTCTTCCCCTGATATCGGTATTGTTCATACACTACTGATACTCTAAACCCAAAATACCCTATTTCACTCATGTAATATCTCTCAAAACACTCTTAAGGTATTCCCAAGACCCCTTAATCATTGTTTAAGGCGTGTATAGGATTAAAGGGTCATGAAAGGTCATTACTTTATGCATGAACAACATCAAATTCCCATTTTCATGCTATAAACCCATATGAATTCAAATGTCTCATGCACTCATACACACATTAATACTACACATGTTGATATATAAATAGTAAGGAAGAGTTAGAAGTGTGTTACCTTACACCTAGGAGTTGAAGAAACAACCTCAAGCTCACCCAATGACTTCTTTCTCTTTGTCTTTCACCTACTTCTCTTGCTAGTAACCATAAAAGAATGGGTTATTAGCTCATCTAAAAGACTTAGGAGTGATAAAAATGTGACTCTAAACATTAAAAACAAGTTAGAATCACTGTAAGGTTCCAAAACCCAAACCTCCACTAAACCTCTTCCATGGCTACCTCAAAAGAAAGCTCTACGAATGGGGATTATATTCCTTACCTTACCAAATTCGAGCTAAGATCAAAGGCCTACAAAGCTTCCACATTTGGCTACTGACCAGAAGAGGAGAAGAAGAATGTTTTGAAAGAAAGAAGAAGACAAGAATGAAGGGGTGATTCCAACAAGTGATATAAGCTTCATAAAAGAATTTCAACATTTAGAAGACTTTTGGGAAATTTATAGCTTTATTCATTCCTTATTTAATCCCAAATAAAAATACCTTTTTTATTTCATATTGGGCTCAACCCAAGCCCAATTCATCCTATACATGGACCAAGGTCTCTTAGTAACCCATTAGGTTAACCCAACAACTCTCTCGGTTACCCCAAAACTATTAACCTGATAATCGAGGCGTTACAATAATTATATTTATATTTATATTATAGTTTAAATTGATATAATTCATATATAATAATTTTTGAATATATTATAGTTTAAATTGATATGATTCATATATAAGTGTAATTTAACTGCTATATTTTTTTAATTCACAACATAATATCTACAATGAGCATTTTACATTTTCAAACTCACTTTTTAACAATAATCTTAGACAATTAAATTTTAAATTACACTTTTATGAAACACTTTTAAAAGTTCGTTTCTATATCACTTTTAAAAAATCACTTTTCAAAAGTTGTACCAAACTTAACCTTGATTCTCATACCATTTTATAGGCAATCAAAGTTGGATTAAAGGATCGGGATATGGTTATTTCTTTAAAATTTTAATTTTATTATATATTTTAACTTTTTATACTTTCTAATTTATAACATATTTTTACCATCTATATTTTTAGAAAAATTTTCTCTCTTAAAAATTTATTATATCCTAACTTAAAATTTTATATAGGTCCTATCGATAAATCTCATTTTCTTACTTGTAGTAAACTGAATCAAATTCTAAAAGTTTGGGGCAAAAATGAAAAAAAAAACGTTATCTATACACGTCACGCCAAAATGATCAGAATCAATCACACATTAGTACATTTTTAGGAAGAAGCAACCCATTGAAAGAGACTTATCAGGTTATTTGTATTTTATAATCATTCAAGTATATATTATGGGGAATACTTTATTATATAATTTGTTTTCAACATATAATAATAAAGTCAAGAACATTGAAAGTCATAAACAATAAAAGAATCCTAAATAATCAAGGAACACAAAAGTCGTTCGCGTAGACATCACAATGTTATTTGTCCACCAAATTAACTCAATATAATAAAGTAGTTCACATTCTATCGAAATTCTTAGACATCTCTTACCAATCAAAATCATGAAATATCAAGGGCTATTGATGCAAATTATTCTTGTTTCAATTTGTGTCAAAAACGAAAATACAATAAATGTATTGTTTTCAGACTCATTAGATCTGCATTGTTGTAAATTAAATAAATTAAAATAATTCAGTTAATTTAATAAATTGTTAACCAAAATCTAAATGAGTTTCAGGGAGGTGTGGAGTAGCAGATAGTTTTGCTCGGAGTTCTAAGTGTTATTTCGCCTTTGTCAATAATGTGAGCAAAATGATTCACTCGTCAACCCTAAAAGATACATTTTAGTTGCACAGAGCAGTGATCGATGTTTTCATTGCGTACAGAAGCAGTAAAAGACAATCAGTTGGTCTACATTTGTTTTTGTAAGGTTTAAAAGTAAGTCTGAAGCAAACACAGCGGTTCGCAGGGTGGATGGTAGGATTATGGATGGTTTCAGGATCAGATTTTTTCATGATAAAATGTCAGAGACAAAATATAAGAAGGTCGAAGCTGTTAGATTGATCAAGAAGGTGTGGAGGCCATCTTTAAGGGATTTCAGGTCTTTTAAGGATGCTCTTGGAGGTTTGTAGGAAGCAGATGGAAAGTCACAAGAAACTGATGATTTTCAACAATCTCTTAAAACAATCGAGACCAAGAATGTTGTTCACATTAACTTTGCAGAGGTGAGAGGTTAAAGTATTAATCCAATAAGAGGATCAAACAATAGGAACATAGTTATGCCAAAGAAGAAGATATCGTGGAGAGAGAGTTGTTTGGTCGAGAAAATAAAAAGTATGTATAATGAGGATATAATCCAAACAGCCTTTAGATCGGAAGGTTTCGATGTGAAGGTAAGTCCTTGGCATGCGCTTTTGGTTGTTATACAGTTCAAGAAAGAAATGGATCGTCACAAATGTTGGTTAAGAAGAGATGAATTGGTTCGACATTGGTTTGATGAGCTGGAACTAATAGAAGGTTATGAGAACATAATCACAATCAAAGTCTAGGTTATCATGAAGGATGTGCCTCTTATAGTTTGGAGTGATAATTTCTTTAAGGATCTAGGAAGTTTGTGGGGTAAAGTTCTAATGATCGATGATGAAACTAGTAATCGGGATAGGTCTGACGTAGCAAGGATGTTGATGGAAGTCCAATATGAATCGTCTATTTCAGAGAAAGTTTTCATCATTATCAATGGAAGTGTTTACAAAATAAAAATTCAAACAGAAGTCCTGATTCTATCAAATGTTGGGCCAGCTTGTCAGCCTACTTATGAGAGGTTTGGGCTAATAGAAATAAATAGAGAAACAAACCAGTTTTGGGTGGATCAAACAATATCCAATAGCTCAAGACTTCATGAAGTTCCAATTGAAGAGGTGTCTTCTTTTAAAGCACCGGACGAGGTTTGTTCGATTGAAACACGTGCTGATAAAGTTGAAACTCAAGTCATCTTTACTTCATCTGCGGGTAATAAAATCAAACCCATTAAAAAGGGGGTGATTTAGAAAAGTGGTCGAAAATTGAAGAAAAAACAATAATTTCAAGGGGCAAAAGATAAGCGTGAAAGGCCTGTGTGTGTTGCAAAATTTAATCGGTATTATGAATCAAAGTGGAATTCATGTTGCGGAAAATTCAAGCTGACATACGGGTATAGTTAATGAAGCGGAGGCGTCGTTAGCAATCGGGAAGGCTTTGGGAGTGGAATTTTCAGCATCGAGGAAGTAGGTGGTAGAGAGATTAGAGATAATTGAGCTGTCGGGTAAGCCTTGAAGTCGTTCATATCAGTGTTTGATTTCTAATATGTGAGTTTTTTTTATTTTTATGAGTATGGGTATATATGTGTTGACATGGAATGTTAGAGGAATGGGGAAAAATGAAAAATTAAGAGCTATTAGTCGGGTAATTGAATCGAACAAAGCTAATGTGGTTATGTTACAGGAAACAAAAGTATCTGAAATTTTCGTATATATTGAAAGAAGGTTAAAAGGTAAGATATATAGAGCGCTGGTTTTTGCACCTGCTGAAGGTGCCTTGGGATGCCTAATCATAATGTGGGATCTCAATGTGTTCAATGTGAGAACCAAAATAGTTCATAGAAGAATTGTGGCATTAACAGGTTTGCTAGTGCAGAATAATATGGAGATAAGTTTAATTAGTGTGTATGGCCCGAATGCTCAAGGTGAAATATTGGAATTTTTTGATCAACTAAATGATGTCATTGCAAACTTGAATATTCCTATTATAGTTGGTGGAGATTTCAACACAGTCAGAGTGGAATCTGAAAGAGCAGGGGTACATGGTCATTCGGCTGCAATGAGAACTTTTGAGAATTTCATTTCAAGATGGGATTTGATTGATGTTCCAATTTCTGGGAGTACCTTTATATGGTTCAGGGGTGGATTGAATGTAGGTGCGAGCAGGCTGGATAGAATATTGATTTCAACATATATTGCATTTATGTTCCCTCAACTGATGCAAGTCATCCACCTTAGAAGTATATCTGATCATAAACATTGTTAAAAACATTTTGATATTTCGATATAACAAATTAAGTTTAAATGAATTTTAATGTTTTACAAATGATTTTCTAAGTATATTCGATTCAAATTAATCGAATGTCAAACTATTACTCCAAGTCTTTCAAAAACAATTTTAATCCTTACTAAATGTGTAAAATTGTGATTTGTACTTAAACTATTTTTGAAACAATTTTCACAAAGTATTTTGAACCAAAATCAAGCCTAAAATCAATTTTTCAGAGTGATGCACCGATGCACCAATCCATGCATCGATGCACCATGAATTAAATTGAACATCGAATGCATTCCATGCATCGATGCACACCATGCACCGATGCACTGAGGATTTTATAAGAACATCAAATGCATTTGATGCATCGATGCACTCGAGCTATTTTAAAACATTGAATGCACTTGATGCATCGTTGCACTCTTAGTGCACCGATGCACTAAGGTTCCAACGGTCAAAATATTTGAATTTTACACTGATGCACCGATGCACCATGGGTATGCATTGATGCACTGATGCTCCCAACTGTATTAATTAATTGTTTTCACACTTAAACGACTCTATTGACTCCTCTAATCATCCCCAACATTCAGAAGTGATTCAAGGTGTATTTAAACAAGCTTAGAAGCCATTGATCAACAACAAGAATCATCAAGCAACTAGAATCAAGAGAGAATCAAAGAGAAAGCATCAAACCTCAAGTTTGAGCATTTCAAGCCTATTTTTCATTCAATATTCATTTTGCTTTCAAGAACACTTTTGTACTCAATAGTATTCATTCTTGAGTGTTCTTTTCTTTGTTCTAGAATTGTGCAAACAATCTACCTTGTTAGGATTTCCTTGTAAGTTTGCAAATTTGTATTGTTCTCTTTGGGAGAGAGTTTTCTCAAGAATTTGGGGTATAATTCTTGAGGGTTTGTAAGGTTACTCTTTGTCCTCAAAAGAAAGACAAATTAGTGAATTTGTGGAAAATCCTTAGTGTGGATAGCTAAGGTAGTGGACGTAGACTTTGGTTGAGAAAGTCGAACCACTCTAAATCGTTGTGCAAATCTTTTCAATTTTCTGCAAAAGCTTCCACTAAAATATTTATTGCCAATTCACCCCCCTCTTGTCCGATTCCGTCGATCGATTAACTCAACAATTGGTATCAGAGCCTCACTCATTTGAAGGTTTAATCGCCTCTTGAGTCAATTCGGGAAGAGTTACATCGATTATCAAGTCATCAATGGCCTCCGCTTCAAATTTCGACTCCGGTCTCGATTCGATGCCCGTCAACAAGCCTCCTTTCTTCAATGGAGCTAATTATGCCTATTGGAAGAATAAGATGATGTACTTCATTCAAGCAAGTGACATGGGAGCATGGAATGCCGTAGAAGAAGGATACATCAAACCTCTCACTCATCCAAGGTTGTGGAGTGAAGGAGGGACAAGAATGTTCCAGCTCAACTCCAAAGCCATCCATATCATATTTTGTGCTCTTGGACCAGATGAATACGAAAGAGTTTCATCTTGTACAACTGCCAAAGAAATATGGGACAAGCTTCAAGTCACTCATGAATGTACCGATGAGGTAAAGAAATCAAAGATTAGTATTCTAACGTATAGCTATGAAAATTTCAGGATGAAACCAAATGAAGATATCAAAGTTATGACGAATAGATTTTCAACGATTTTCAATGGTCTCAAATCATATGGAGAGATCATTTCAAATGAAAAGCTTGTGAGGAAGTTAGTCTACTCCCTTCCAAAAGCTTGGCAATCGAAAAAGACGACAATCATCGAAGCTAAGGATCTAACGTCCTTAACTCTTGAAGAGCTAATCGATTCCCTCCTTACTCATGAAATGATGCTCGAAGATGAGGTGGACCTCGACAAGATTGACGAGACACCAAAGGAGAAGGAGAAAAAGAAAAACATTAGAGTTGCTCTCAAATCCACAAAAGATGAGAGTGATTCGAATGATGATGACGATGACGAGGAAATGACATTGTTTGCCAAACGGTTCAGAAAAATGATGAGACCTTATCAAGGAAGAAAATTCAAACGAAATGAAGGCCTCAAGAATGAACCGAAAGAGAAGGACCCAATCATTTGCTATGAATGCAAAAAGATGGGGCATGTCAAATATGATTGCCCACAATTGAAGAAAAAGGGTCAATCAAAGAATAAGCATAAGGCTCATGTGGCTACATGGAGCGATGAAGAAAGTTTCGATGAAGAGGAACAAGAAGTAGCTAACTTGTGCTTGATGGCATTCGGGAAAGATTCTAAGGTAACCTCTAACTCATCCGAGTTTGATGATTTATCCTATGATGAGTTATTAGAGGAATATAATGGGTTGCCTTCGGATTATGAGAAATTGTTTTTAAAATATAAAAATGATGTTTCAAAATTAAAAAATGAAAACAAACTTATATCCAAAACCAACAACGATCTTGAAAGTAAAATCAAAGATTTGCAAATCAAACTAGAAGAGTTTGAAAAGAAAATTTTAGATTTGCAAAATTTACTTTCAAAGATAAATGATGATCATCAAAAGAAAATTGATGATCTTAAAACTTCTTCTGATAAAGTTGGAACAAAACATTTTGAAAAAGGTGAAAATTCAAAATTCAACTTTGTTAGAAAAAGTTTTAGAAACTACAATCATAGAGGTCCCCAAAGAACCTCTAATGGAAAAATCGTTAGAAGTATGTGGGTTCCTAAAGAACTCATTACTACTAAAGATAAAGATATCATACACAAATGGATACCTAAGGGGACTAGGATTTTGGAAACTAATGAATATGGACCCAAAAGAATTTGGGTACCAAAAATAAAAAATTAATCTATGTTTGTAGGGAAAGGAGCATTGCTACAAGGCACGGGAAACAAATTCAAATTCATGGTACCTTGATAGTGGATGCTCAAGACACATGACCGGAGACAAAAACCGGTTCATTGAGCTTAATGCCAAAAATGGAGGAGAAATGACTTTTGGAGACAATTCAAAAGGTCACATTGAAGGTATTGGTACAATAGGTAATACCTCTTCCATACAAATTAAAAATGTTCTATATGTGAATGGATTAAAGCATAATCTATTGAGTATTAGTCAATTATGTGATAAATGATTCAATGTCTTATTTGAAATTAATGATTGTAAAGTCATTGACATTGCATCTAATCGGATTATGCTTGTTGGTCATAGAATAAGAAACATATATATGGTGCATTTAGATTCTTTTGATATGACTAATTTATGCTTAGTTGCTAAGGATGCGCATGATAGTTGGTTATGGCATAGGAGACTAGGACATGCTAGTATGAGTGTTTTGCAACCGTTAATTCAAGGAGACCTAGTAAGAGGGTTGCCTAAGCTTAAATTTGATAATGATAAAATCTGTGATGCTTGTGCTAAAGGAAAACAAAAGCGAGTTTCTTTTAAATCCATTAATGATGTATCAACTAGTAGTGTTTTACAACTGATCCATTTAGATCTCTTTGGGACAACTAGAACTACTAGCTTGGGTGGAAAACAATATGCATTTGTCTTGGTAGATGACTACTCTAGATATACTTGGGTTATATTCTTAAGTACAAAAGATGAAGCATTAGAACATTTCATCACATTTTCAAAAATAATCCAAAACGAAAAAGGTTACTCTATCACTAATGTTAGAAGTGATCATGGAACTGAATTTGAAAATCTTGGATTTATTGAGTTTTGTAATTCTAATGGTATTAGCCATAATTTTTCAGCACCTAGAACCCCTCAACAAAATGGAGTTGTTGAGAGGAAAAATCGAACTTTAGAAGAAATGGCTAGAACCATTCTTTGTGAAAATAATTTGCCAAAATATTTTTGGGCGGAAGCCACAAATACCGCTTGTTATGTTGTAAATCGAGTAATGATTAGGCCAATTTTAAAGAAAACTCCATATGAAATTTTCAAAAGTAAAAAGCCTAACATTAGTTATTTTCATCCTTTTGGATGTAAATGTTTTGTTTTAAATAATGGTAAAGAAAACCTTGGCAAATTTGATGCTAAAAGTGATGAAGGAATTTTTCTGGGTTATTCATTAAATTCTAAAGCTTATCGTGTATTTAATAAAAGAACTTTAGTTGTAGAAGAGTCTATACATGTTGTTTTCGATGATAATCCCCTTCCGAGGAAGGATTCTTGTGTTAATGATGATGTAGGCATTGTACATACAAATGACGTTAGATATGACGTTGGAGAATCATCATCAAAGGAAGAAACAAAGGATGAGGAAACTCATGATCCCCTCGAGAATCCAACCATTGAAGAAAGGGAAGTATCTTATCCAAGAGAGTACAACTATGTCAAGGATGGTGAAATTATAGGTGATCCATCTAAAGGGGTAACTACTCGATCTTATCTTAGAAATATCTGTAATTATGTTGCATTTATTTCATGCATAGAGCCTAAGAACATAAAAGAAGAATTAAAAGATGAACATTGGATTATGGCTATGCAAGAAGAATTAAATCAATTTGAGAGAAGTAAAGTATGGACATTAGTTGAAAGGCTTAGTAATAAAACTACTGTAGGTACTAGATGGGTATTTAGAAATAAGCTTGATGAAAGTGGTAATATAGTGAGGAAAAAGGCTAGACTTGTTGCTCAAGGCTATAATCAAGAAGAAGGCATAGACTATGATGAAACATACGCTCTCGTAGCTAGGATGGAAGCAATTAGAATGTTACTAGCATTTGCATGTTTTCATGAATTTAAATTATATCAAATGGATGTTAAAAGTGCATTTTTAAATGGTTTTATAAATGAAGAAGTGTATGTGGAACAACCTCTAGGTTTTGAAGATTCAAAATTTCCGGATCATGTTCTTAAATTGACAAAAGCACTTTATGGTTTAAAACAAGCTCCAAGAGCTTGGTACGAAAGATTGTCAAATTTTTTAATTGAAAAAGGTTTTTCAAAAGGGAAGGTTGACACTACATTGTTTTTAAAGCATAAAGGTAAAGATTTATTAGTAGTTCAAATTTATGTTGATGATATAATATTTGGTTATACTAATGATGTTCTTTGCCAAGAATTTTCCAAGCTAATGCAAAGTGAATTCGAAATGAGCATGATGGGGGAGCTCTCATTTTTCTTGTCAAGCAAAGAAAAGATGGCATCTTCATCAATCAAGCTAAGTACGTCAAAGATATGCTCAAGAAGTTTGGACTGGAAAATGGCAAACCTTATGAGACTCCAATGAGCTCTTCAACAAAGCTTGACTTAGATGAAGGAGGTAAATGTGTAGATGTTAAATTATATAGGTCAATGATTGGATCTCTACTTTATCTAACTACAAGTAGACCGGACATTATGTTTAGTGTTTGCTTATGTGCTAGATTTCAATCATGCCCTAAGGAATCACATTTACTAGCTGTTAAGAGAATCTTTAGATACCTTAAAGACACTCCTAGTTTAGGACTTTGGTAACCTAGAGACTCTAGCTTTAGCTTGCATGCTTTTTTTGATGCGGATTATGGAGGATGCAAATTAGATAGGAAAAGCACCTCCGGTACTTGCCAATTCCTTGGAAATATGTTGATTTCTTGGTTTTCAAAGAAACAAAATTGTGTTGCATTATCTACCACTAAAGCAGAATACATTTCAGCCGGTAGTTGTTGTGCACAATTTTATGGATGAAACAACAACTTTTTGATTATGCAA
This sequence comes from Hibiscus syriacus, assembly GCF_006381635.1. Taxonomy (NCBI): domain Eukaryota; kingdom Viridiplantae; phylum Streptophyta; class Magnoliopsida; order Malvales; family Malvaceae; genus Hibiscus; species Hibiscus syriacus. Next base: position 668,343 of record NW_024062052.1, read on the forward strand.
TTGAAGTAGGTACCATTCCTATCAAGTGCGACAATACTAGTGCTATTTGTCTCACTAAAAATCCCATCCAACACTCTAGAACTAAGCACATTGAAATAAGACATCACTTCATTAGAGACCATGTCACTAAGGAAGATGTAGTTCTAGAATTTGTTGATACTTTGCACCAATTAGCTGATATCTTTACAAAACCTTTAGACAAAGAAAGATTTTGGACACTTAGGAGAGAATTAGGTTTAACTGACCTATCTTCACTTAGTGTTTAAAATAGTTTTTAGCACTTTTAAGAATAAATGAAAAATGATTATAATGATAATTTTTGATTGCATTCTTTGCTATTAGTTAGGGGGAGTTTATGTTATTTGGTGAAAATTAATTTTATGTTCAAATATTATTTAAGAGATTAACTTGATTGATTGAACATGGTTAATTTTCAATATATGAGTTGCCAAGACCACTAGAGCTAATTAATTTAGCATTTTGAGTCTTTAAAACAGATTTTTGAACATTTTTGTGCCTCATGCACCGATGCATTTAATGCATCGAGGCATACCTTTGAATGTGCATCGATTCATCATGTTGATGCACCGATGCACGCCTTGAATGTGCATCGATGCACGGGGTACTGCATCGATGCATCCGTCGGGTTTTGGGTTAAAATGCCTCATTTTCTCAAAACCTAAAAACCCCTCTCTCAAAGCCGTTCGTCTCTATCTCTCTCTAAAATCTCCATTCTTGCTCAAAATCAACGATTTTTCGTCAGAATCTTCAAGCTTTTCAACTCTCAAACCTGCTTCAATCATTAAATTGTGTAAAACAACTCCTCATCCCTCTCAATCCGAATTTTCAAGGTATTTTTCTAAAAAAAAAACTCTATTTTACAAATTTATGATTTTAGAACTAGTTTTAATTAGTTCTAGGATGTACATTATATCGGGCATTGATTGTTTGTTGGTTCTAAACTAGATTTTACTACCAATTTTGTCCAAAACAAACAATTTTTTTAAAAAAATTTGGATTTTGAAACTTAAAAAAAATTTAATTAGTAAGATTTTTGATTTAATTGTTTTTGTTTTCATGAAAACTATATTATTATGATTATCAAATATTTTAATAGTTTTCAAAACATGCCCATTAGGATATGGTTTAGAGAACCTTGAATTATTGAGGACTCATTTGAGTTTTGGGATTGATTGTGCATAAATGTGTTTCAAATTGCAAGTAATATTCCTTATTCCGTTTCCTTTAATCATGTCTAATCCCAAACGTCCTAGAACTTCGTCTAGTCATTCTCGTTCAAACCAACCGCCAAATCCCGTTCCTCCACCACCTACTAGTCTATTAGGTTCTTGTTTTAACATGCCTGAGCGTCATAGAGACGAACTGTACTCTAGGTACAGAAATTCTTTCCAAACTTATAGAATTCGTGAAGAACGTATTCCTTCACTTCAAGCTATGGTTGACATTGACTTCGAATACCTTCCAATTCTTAAAACTTGGAAGTTTGATAAACTGTTTCAGCTTAAACCCATAGTCTATCAACAATTGGTCCGCATTTTCTATTCCAATGCGGTGTGTATTCAAAATGAAACCCAATGTGGAACTATAGCCATTAGATCCTATCTCTTAGGCCAAGATATTAATATTGATCCTGAGACTATAGCTTTCCGTTTTGGGTTAGATGATAGTGGTGTTTATAATGAGAGTGAAAATGTGGAATATCCCTATGTTCCAAACTCAAGTGTTAGTACTCTACGATCTCATCACAATCGTTTTCTCCATGTGATGATCTCTTGGTGGTTTAGACCATCCGGAGGTAGGTACTCCACACTTCGTGCCAGGGATTTATGGTGGATGTATTGTATCAAAAATAAAATCAAAATAAATCTGCCCCACATTATTTTCAATCAACTAGTGGACATCATAAGCATTGTTCCTTCAAAACATGTTGAAACATTGATTTATGGTTGTCTTCTTAGTAACCTCTTTATCAAACTTGGTCTAGACGTCTCTCTCGACAATCCTATCCCACCCCAAAATCAAATAAATCTCACATCCTTGAAGAAAGCGGATTGGAAACAAGATGATGTAACCGGTCAATGGGTTTTTAGACCCGGCAAGCAAACTTCGGGAGCTAGTTCCTCTCGAGCTGCTCCTAGCTCCTCTCGTGCTCCTCCTCCTCCTCTTTCGGCTCCGGCTGATGACGATGATCCTAAATTCCAACAGCTTATGCAAGACATAGATAATCACGTACCCGATGACGAGCCTGCACCGGAACCAGCTCCACAAGAGGATTAAATGCCTCCATATTTTTGATCGTTCTTGGAGACATTTGATTTACGATATGCTTCCATTGAATCACACTTGACTGCTACTCACGAAGCAGTAAATCAACGTTTAGACACTTTGGAAGCTCGACAGATGGAGTTTCAACGTGATATGCTTGCACACATGGATAATCTCTCGCTTGAGATGCAAGCCCGTTTTCCTCTGCCTCCTCCCGATCCTTCTATGGATGAGTAGATCTTGTTTTAGGATCGTCTTGAACGTTTATTGTTAAACTTTGTTTACCTTGTTTGACTTTGTTTGGATATATGATTTGGTTGTTTTATGAATTTTACTTAATATATATTAGTTTGGTTTGAAATTTCTTTTTGAGCTTAATGGTTATTAATTTTTACATTATCATAATAGCATTATGACCGATTATCCATTTATGATTATGAATATTGATTATGAAACTAATGACTAATCTCTCTTTTGATTGTGATCTTAGTAGCCTAATATAAATATAATATCAATTGGCTATGTTTTTCACTAACTTGTTTAAAACGTTTTGAAGCTTTTTGATTTAACAAAAAGGGGTAGAAATGTTAAGTGTTGTGTTGAAATGTTTTTAAAAGGGGAAAAGTGTTTTAGTAAGGGGGAGTAATCTTTCAAAACTGATTTCAAATTTAGAAAATCTTAAAATAACACAAATGTTTTGTTATATCAAAAAGGGGGAGATTGTTGAAAACATTTTGATATTTCGATATAACAAATTAAGTTTAAATGAATTTTAAGATTTTACAAATGATTTTCTAAGTATATTCGATTTAAATTAATCGAATGTCAAACTATTACTCCAAGTCTTTCAAAAACAATTTAAATCCTTACTAAATGTGTAAAATTGTGATTTGTACTTAAACTATTTTTGAAACAATTTTCATAAAGTATTTTGAACCAAAATCAAGCCTAAAATCAAATTTTCAGAGTAATGCACCGATGCACCAATCCATGCATCGATGCACCATGAATTAAATTGAACATCAAATGCATTCCATGCATCGATGCACACCATGCACCAATGCACTGAGGATTTTATAAGAACATCGAATGCATTTGATGCATCGATGCACCAGCCATGCATCGATGCACTCGGGCTATTTTAAAACATCGAATGCACTTGATGCATCGGTGCACTCTTAGTGCACCGATGCACTAAGGTTCCAACAGTCAAAATATTTGAATTTTACACCGATGCACCGATGCACCATGGGTATACATCGATGCACTGACGCTCCCAACTGTATTAATTAATTGTTTTCACACTTAAACGGCTCTATTGACTCCTCTAATCATCCCCAACGTTCAGAAGTGATTCAAGCTGTATTTAAACAAGCTTAGAAGCCATTGATCAACAACAAGAATCATCAAGCAACTAGAATCAAGAGAGAATCAAAGAGAAAGCATCAAACCTCAAGTTTGAGCATTTCAAGCCTATTTTTCATTCAATATTCATTTTTCTTTCAAGAACACTTTTGTACTCAATTGTATTCATTCTTGAGTGTTCTTTTCTTTGTTCTAGAATTGTGCAAACAATCTACCTTGTGAGGATTTCCTTGTAAGTTTGCAAATTTGTATTGTTCTCTTTGGGAGAGAGTTTTCTCAAGAATTTGGGGTATAATTCTTGAGGGTTTGTAAGGTTACTCTTTGTCCTCAAAAGAAAGACAAATTAGTGAATTGTGGAAAATCCTTAGTGTGGATAGCTAAGGTAGTGGACGTAGACTTTGGTTGAGAAAGTCGAACCACTCTAAATCACTGTGCAAATCTTTTCAATTTTCTGCAAAAGCTTCCACCAAAATTTTTATTGCCAATTCACCCCTCTCTTGTCCGATTCCGTCGATCGATTAACTCAACAAACATGTTATTCTCAAAGATGGGAATTCAGAAAAGCGTTTTCGGCCTTTCAAATGGTTCAATCATTGGGCTGATAACCTTATTCTTTTTGAAAGAATTAAGGTTGTATGTGAATCTAACCAGAGAAAAGGTATGAATCATATTTTGATTTTATATTCTAAGTTTGTGACCAATGGATGGGAGAAGGTAGTCCGAGCAAAGAAGTTAGATTATGCTGAAGTGATTGAAAAAAAGATAGATGTTTTATAAAATATGTGCATTTCGAACTCTAATAATAGTTCAACTCAATCCGAGCTTGTGTCAATGAAGGCAAAGTTATGGGCAGTTATGAGGAAAGGAGAACAAGAGTGGCTACAAAAATCCAAACTTAGGTGGTTAAAAAAAGGTGATAAAAACACGAAATTCTTCCATCTAACCGTTGCATCAAGAGGAAGAATTAATCAGATATAAAAAATAAAGGTATGAAATTCGATCCTAAAATACCAGAAAGGGATCTAACAAGCTTTTGTTAATTATTTTCGATATGGCTATAATGATGTGAAAACATTACCTGTTAAGAGATTTGATATTCCCTTCAAGAGATTAAATATTGCTACTAGAAAGATTATTGAAAGTCTATTTTTTGAAAATGAGGTTTGACTCACCATAAAGTCGTATGATGGATCAAGAGCACCAGGTCTGGATGGTTTCAGTTTGGATTTTTTTAAAAAAAATTTGGAAGTTCATTAAAGGAGATGTTATGAAATTCATGGATGACTTTTATTGGGACAGAGTTGAAGATAATTATTTAAACAAATCGTATATTGCTCTTATCTCGAAGAAAGTTGAGGCAGTATATCGTGAGGATTTTAGACCGATTTCCTTGGTGGGTAGCATGTATAAGATTGTATCTCGTGTTTTGGATAAGATGATGGTAAGCTGTCTTAAAGAAGTGATTGGAGAAAATCAGTTCACCTTTATTGCTGGTAAAGAGATAGCAGCTTGTATTCTGATCGCAAATAAAGTCATAAATGATTTGATTAAAAGCTAGAAAGAAACAATATTGTTTAAGGCGGATTTTAGCAAAGCATATGACATTGTGGATTGGAACTTTCTAGATTTGATTTTAAAGAAAATGGGCTTCGGTATAAGATGGAGGAAATGGGTAAATCTCTTCATTTAGTCCCCTACAATTGTTGTGCTAGTTAATAGATGTCCATCTAATAGTTTTTCAATTAAGAGGGGTCTAAGGCAAGGCTGTCCATTGTCGTCGTTACTTTTCAATATTGTGGGAGAGGCTCTTAGTGGTATGATAAAGAAAGTGGCTGAAGTTGGTCTTTGTGGTGGAGTTGGAGTAGGGTCTGGGGGTGTAGTTGTGTCTCATATTCAATTTGCAGACGATCTCTTTATTTTTTCGGAAGCAAAAGAATCGATGCTTAAAAATATGAATCGTGTTCTTAAAATTTTTGAAGTGGTTGCTGGTCTGAAGTTAAATATGAAGAAGACTAAGATTTTTGGAATCAATGTGGAAGAAAATAGAGTAAAAAGGTGGGTTGATTCCATTCACTGTGGTTGGGTAGATCTTTCTACGACTTATTTGGGTCTCGCGTTAGGCCATAAAAAGAATTCCATTTTGGATAAAGTTAGATCTCATCTAGACAGTTGGAAAGGTAAATTTCTATCTCTTGGGTGTAGAATCATGCTGATTAAATAAATGGAATTCTTTTTATGGCCTAACGCGAGACCCAAATAAGTCGTAGGAAGATCTTAGTCTTCTTCATATTTAACTTCAGACCAGCAGCCACTTCAAAAATGGATTTGGCGCTTTAGTGAGGAAGATGATAGTTTATGGAGAAAGATAGTGGTTTCTAAATATAATTATGCTCAGGATTCGATTCTCCCAAAAGCTGTTAATGTTCGAAATTTTTCATGGGTTTGGCGTAATATTATTAATCTGGTAGTGTCAAATGGGGTTAAGTTCACTTCAGAAGTGAGTTGTGTGATGGGTAATGGTATAAAAATTGATTTTTGGTCTGATCATTGGACTGAATTGATTTCTCTAAAAGCATCATTTCCTAGAATATACGGGATTGCTACTCAAAAATCTAGAAAAATTAGTGAATTTCGTCATTGGGTTCTTGGTGTCTGGGAATGGAAGATCGAGTTAAGGAGAACTATTTTTGAATGGGAAATGACATTATGGAGTGATTTTCTTCAAGTTCTAAATAGAGCTGTTAGTTCAGCCGTAGGATTGGATAGATTAAAATGGTATGGTACTATCGATGGCATTTACAATTCTAAATTCTATTGTACAAAGTTGGCTTGTGCTGGTAAGTTCGAAGGTCCAATATGAAAAATGGTTTGGTTTAAACACGCTCCTCCTAAAGTTTCTTCTTTTGTGTGGAAAGTAGTGTATCAAAGGTTGCCGGTTATTCTTGAGCTGGAAAAGCGAGGTGTTTCATGCAATGATAATCCCCTTTGTAAGTTTTGCAATTGAGAACCGAAATCAATCAATCATGTTTTGTGTCATTGTGAAGTTGTTTGGCAGCGTTGGTGCAGTGTGTGGAAGATAAATATTGTATTCCCATGAAGGTTAAAGAGCTGTTAGAGGTATGGTCTACTCAGAAAATTAGAAGGAAATTGCTACCCTTATGTCAACTGGGATTTTTTGGTATGATTTGAAAAATCTGGATTTGCATAAACAAAACCAGGTTTAATAAGAGCTCTTTTTCATAAAATAGATTTTACTAAAATAAAAGATAAATGGATGATTTTTTATTATTGGATTTCTAGAATGTCAATTGTCTTGAATTTATTGAACAATCTCTGTAGTTAAATGAAATATTTTTTTAAGATTATAGATTTAAATAATTTTATTTGTATATATATATATATTATCGATAATAAAAAATTATAAACAAATATTATCATATGACCATCTTAAATTATTAAAGAAAGAAAATTTTTAGTTGTATTTTTAAGCACAAACCAAGAGATGCAAGCATGGAACCATGATTTTTGTTCTGTTCCTAGTATCGGCACTGGCATATCATGAATTACAACTGCAACTAAACAACCTGAACCTATGAAATCTTTATGAAATCAAATATTATTTTTAGAAAAAAAGGGGGAAGATTATCCCGATGTGATTTAAAGAATAACACAAAACTAAGAAAAAAGTAACACTGTTTTTATTATGAATTTACTGATCAACTTTAGTTTTTATGAAAAGATAGGCATAATTATAAATCAAGTGATTAAACTGTAGCAAGATGTTTAAATTATTTTTTGAATGATTTTAGTGTCTAACGTTACAAACATTATTATTTTAAGTGTCCTGGGCATCAACGACATTAATTTCCTCCGTTAAGTTACACATGTCATAATCTGATAATTTTAAAAAATTTATTTAAAATTAAAAAATTAAAATTATATTTTAAAAAACAAAGAAATTTCGAAATAACTCTAATTTTACTTTTATTTTAACTCCTAAACCCACATTGACGGTCACTCTTTGCCGTCGATAAAACTCTACCCAATCTCCCCTTTCCCCGAAAACCAAAACCCCTATGAAATCGTGACCGATCAACGTTTTATACCCCGAAACCCTAGGATGAAAACCGCAATCCGTCCGACAACCAATCAACAACAACTAAAACAACATATGACTAGGAGGATGACAATTACTACGTTAGTGGCGGTGATCGTGCCGGAAAGGATGGCGATAACGAATTAAGATTTTGACTTGGAAATTTATGGGGATAACGATAATGAATTAGGATTTTGATTTGAAAATTTAGGGTTTCGGGGATTTTTGTAATTTAAGAGAAATTAATTTTTTTTATAAATATAATAATATTTTAAAAAATATATATTTCAAAATTATCATATCCGTTTCTTTTCCATGTTTATTTATCACGTAGAATGAGATTTTGAACCTCTATGTGATGTACATATCCTCTCAACTTATTTATTTAGCCCCAAAAATAAATAATAATGAAAATGGACACGTAAAATTCCACTGACTATATCTATATGCTACAACCCCACCAGAGTGTGTACTCACCTTTAAACACGCTCCGTTTCGGGATGAGAATTCGAGGGTGCTAATTGGTTTTGCTTTTGACATTGACATCACTCACACGAGCACGTGGAAACCGGTCCTCCGGCTACCATTTAATACTCACCCACTTCATCTTCGTCCTCTTCCTCGTCTTGGTTCTGATCGCTTTCCAAGTCTTCCATTGCGTGATCAGGATAAGGCTGGGAAGGGGGAGGAGGAGGAGGAGGAGGAGGGGACCATTGCTTCTCGGGGCGTACCATCAAAGAGAGTGAATTATCGGGTTTTGATTGATTAGAGGGGCCGTCGTGTTTCTTCTTTTCTCTGTATAAGGCATCAAGTTGGTGGAAGTAGGGGCATGTTTTGGAATCCTCCGCCCTTTTCTTCTGGTTATCTTTTACCTTCTTGAAGTACTTGTTTATGTTCTCCCATTTCTCTTTGCATCGTTTGGCGTTGCGATTGTAACCCAGCCTTTTCATCGCACCTGATATCTCTTCCCATAATGGTCCTTTTGGACCACTGTCGTGGTATTTATTGTCCAGCCTACTCCTTAGCTCAATCAATGCTTGAACCTCCTCTTTAGGCCATCTCGATGAGATGATCCTTGTGTAACTTTGATCCCCATTATCCGTCTTTGGCACCCGTTGCGGTGGTAGTGATGGAGGCTGTGGAGCAGGTGGTGCTGCTAATGCCACCGCTGTTACATGTGGTTGCTGTTGCTGAGGCGGCGGCTGTGGATTATTTTGTGTCTGCCCCAGATTTTGTTGGCCGGATAGTTTTTGCAAGAACGCCATTAGAGCTGCATCTTTTGCTGCTGCTATTGAGCTTTCTTGGGCTAACAATTCGCGTTCTCTGTTGATTCTGGCCATCTCTTGGGTTCGCCTAGCCTCTTCACTGACCATTCTTTCCTGCTCGCGTTTCTCTAATGCTTCCAAGAATTTCTTCTGCATCTCCTCCTGCTCTTGGACCACCTGCTTCGATAGCCTCTCGAAAAAGGCCTTCCACTTCCGTTTCCTCTTCCTCCGACCTTCCGATTCTAAATCCGACGAGGTGGATGAGGAGGTTGAACCCGACATCAGATCCGCGGAGACGTTAGGGTTTACACTTGTCGGTACAAAGTTTTGAAGCAAACTGGGGAGTAATGTTGTTGCTGATGGAACAGTGACATTATTAGGCTGAGTCGGCCGATTATTAGCTACTGCCATTGTCGTCTGAGGCTGAGCTTGAGGCTTTAGTTGCGGCGGCGCTGTTGCTGGGGACTGGACGGAAAATTGGGTTTCGAGGGCTAGAAGTTGATTAGAAAAACGATAAGTCTTGCCATCTGATTTACCAGTTCGGCCATCTTTGGTTCTCTTGTGATACTTGAAAACGTTCTCGAATTTCTCCCTGCATTTTTTGGCACTTCGATGATACCCAAGCTCTGCTAGTTTCCTGATATCGACATTAGAGAAAAACTATGTAACCCAGTAAAACAAACCCAAACACTGATTCGCACACAAAATAAACCATGAAATGAGATTTAAATCTAATTCAGAAAATAAAATTTTAATAGAAGATGCTTAAGTCTATGAGCAAAATCCAGCTTAAGATTCTCTGTGATAATATTGGGAAAAGCAAAATGTCAGAATCGATAATAAAATCCCATACCCCGAAGTATCCAAATATCTTAATCGTATGGGCATTGAAGATGCTTAAATTCTCTCAACTTGAACTTACAAAAATAAACAGAAAGAATATAATTCGAAAACACAGATCTCCACTCATTATACTTGAACGAGCTTCAAATTTCCATTGAATTATCAAAATAATAATCACCTGCAAACCTCTTCCCATAATGGACCCTTGACGCTGGCGTCACGAAATGTAACATCCATGTCCGACCTTATCTTCAAGAGTGCCAAAGTTTCTTGCCTCGGCCACCGGTTGCCGCCGAAAAAACTCTCACCTTCCTCAACCCTAACTCTCTCATCATCACCCGAATTGCTATTATTGCCGTTGGAGCCAAACATGTTGGCCGCTCCCCCAAAACTTCCTCCTTCACTGCTTCCATCACGAGCTCCACCGGTGCTAACCACGGCGGCCGCGGCGGGAACGTTTCCATCAGTGCTTTCGCCGCCTCTCCCAAGAACACTAGCAGTTGTGTCTCCACCACCCAGCATATATGATCTTGCAGATACGTCAACTTTCTTCCTTTCGTTCACTTCTTTGCTCCCCCCACTCCCCCGTTGGCAAGAGCTTGCGATTTACTTGCAGCTTTCAATGAAGAAATGGAATTTTTTTAAATAAACAAATGTAATTTTTTTTAAAAAAAATTTGTCTCTACTCCTATGATCCTATCTCTATGAACAGAGAAAAGAAATGGTGAATTATTTTATTCAAAGAAGATGGTTTGTAATTTGTATATGGTTAATTTATTAGTAATTTATTTTTGTTTGTGGGATCTTATTGTCAATCTCAATAATTGTTTTTTAATTTTTAAAAGACAGTTTGTTAAAGAAAAAAAATAAGTAAAGAGCGGTATGGATATGAACATTTTATAATTTTTTAGCTTATATTATTTTTTTCACATAACATCTTATATTAATTTTTTCGCATAACATCTTATATTAAATTATAATTTTTTTGATTTTGTTTCTCTGAGTAATAATTGAGTGGTTGCACTGAAAGACATGATATAATCATAGAGAAAAAAAAAAGAATAAATAAATTCCAAAATTTTATCTTACAGCTGCGCAAACAGACGAGTGTGATTATTACTTGTTTTTCTGTCTGTGTTCCTATATTTGGCTAAACGCCGACCCGTTTTCTTCAACTTTTTATCTCTTTCTTTTTCATTTTTATTTTTTGAGATATATTCATTTTATTATATATATATATATATATAATTGTTTCCTTACAGTGAAGAACAATCAAGCAATTGAAGTTAAAAATCCTTTTTTGGGGATTTTCAATGCTTTCAATGACCTTCAGTAAACGTTTTCCTAAATGGACTAAAATACCCCCAACATGGATCCCGATAAATGTCCTATGGAACCTTTAATCATTGAAGCGCATAGTTTTAAAATATATATTATTGAAAATTTGTACTTGGGTAAATAATCTTTTCAGTACTAATAATCATCTTCAATATGCATTATAACTTCTTGTACCTGTTCAATACATTATAGATAAATATTTGAAAATTTTCAAATGGCTTAATTGATTGACACGCCCCGAACTATATTTATTTTAAAATACCTAAACTATGTTCTAATTGAACCATGTACTTATATTATAATTTGTTAATCACTTTGGACCTATTTTCATATATACTAAAAGATTATTCAATCAATCAAATATTAACATGTTATATGTCTTTTAAGAAAAATTCATTATCTCATGAGAACTCCAATGTTCAACGACCAATCTTTATATTTTTTTTCTCTCCCGGAGAAAGCTTTGTATTGATTAATCCATGTCCGAGATGGAGGTTCCTTAGAGTCTAAAGGAGTCCGAGCCTGTAAAATTATTTTAATGTTTGATAAATTTTGATCTAATAGTTTTAGTTAATGTAAAATTAAGTATTTAAATTAAGAAATATAAGAATTTATTAGATATTTAATCAAATATGGGACAAACTAAATAATGATAATCCAATACCAACAACCGTTTGGTCTACCAGGATGAGACACTAGATATCTTAAGTAAGGTTAGGGGTTCGAATCTTGGCGATTGTGAATGGAACAAATCAGGTTGGAAGGGTCAACCTCGCCTATTGTTATGAATTGTAAGTTTAAATACCTAGTAAGTCATTTTATTTTTCTTAAAAAATTTAATATTTCGACCCTTATCTATATCTAATCCTGGCTCCGCCCCTGATCCAGACTAACCCAAATCGCACATCTAACTTTAGTGGAGTCTCCTAGTATGGATTTTCTACTTATACAATAACTTGAAGTCGAAACCTGCTCAAGCGATATCAAGCTGCTTACCACTTGATTCAACCCGCTTACCACTTGATTCAACCTCGTTGATGATTCGGCCGACCTAACGCACATCTGACTTTGGTGGGTGAATCTCCTAGCGGGGATTTTCTACATACACAAAATCTCAAACTCAAAACCTATTTAAGCGATATCAAACTGTTTATCACTTAATCAACCCGTTAGTAGTAATTTTTCAATCTTTGACATAATATTTGATTGTGAAATCAAATTATGTTGTTCAATAACAACAATTTATATAAAAAAAACAAGCTTACTATTATATTTAGAAAATGAGACATTATCATGTTGTAATGGGAACCGTTTTTTAAATAAACATGTTGTGTAGGTCATGCTATTAGGGGCCAAGCCATTTATGAATTGAGGCGAATTGGTGGCCATTTTCTGTTAGGTTCAAACTTACCTTAATTATTATTATTATAATTTCATATTTTCATTGCTATAAATCGATTTTTAGCTCTACCAACTGACCCTTTATTTGTAATTTTTTTTAAAATAATATAATTAATTTATTTTGAATTTTTGGGACCATTTAACTAGGTTGGGTCGATTGGAGTGTTTCACTAATTCTATCTTAGGAGAGGTGACTTGTACCATACAATTAGTGTGGGATGTGACTCCCATGCCTACCCATCCAAATCGATAAGTTTTAATTTTTTTTCTAAATAATTTATTTTATCTCAAACAATTTAAACTTAAATACATAACATATAAAAATATTAAATCAAAAACTTCATATTCAAAAATTGGATTGTAATCCCTAAATCTAACCCATATATTATGGTCATATCTCAAAGGTTATATTAGTCACCTGAGTGACTCAAAATAAATTACGGACAAAAGATAAATTTAATTTTTGTTCTATTTTGATCATCTAACTATTTTTTTTTAAATCATACCTAATGTTATGTTCTGATTTCATTTTGGTTTCATATAGTTAAAAAATTACAAGAACAACTGATGCGACATTTTTTTTAATTTTGTCAATGATGATGTGGAATTAGCTTATGGTGACACATCAATATCACTGTTAATTTTTTAACAACGGATGTCCAAAATAAAACAAAAACTAAACGTTTAAGTATGATTTTGAAAATAAAATAGTTAAAGTGAGCAAAAGGAACAACAATGATAGTTAGGAGTGCTAAACGTGTAGTTTACCCTGTATTTTATTTCTCTTGCAACTTAAAAAGGCTAAAAACCCATCCCTGAGCTGTTACTGAAGAAGGAAAGAGCAAAACGAAGGGAGAATGGCAAGCGAAGAAGAGAGCGCGGTGAAAGAGCCTTTGGATTTGATAAGGCTCAGCCTCGACGAACGTATTTACGTCAAGCTCCGCTCTGACCGTGAGCTCCGTGGCAAGCTCCATGTACGTTAATTCTAGGGTTCCCCTTTCTACCACTCTTGACTTTCAATGTTTAATATTCGAATTCCATTTTAGGGTTCCTTAATTTGGGTCTTCTTTTCCCTCTTTCAATTTAGGGTATGTTAATTCAGGTAGTATTAGGTAGCCCTTGAGAATATTCCGACTTGAATATGCATAACCAGGATGAATCAAAATCTTGGCTATCTTTTTCCCCTCAAATTCCTGGACTTGTCTTTTCAATTGTTATGCTTCAATGATGCAAGTTTTTTTTATTAGTAAATTTTCTAAATCTTTTTTTCTGTTCATGGAGACTGGAGAGATTGAGATGACATTGTAACTCTATTTATTGGATGGTTTCTAAATGTTTAATCTTATTTATGATAATGATACTCTATATCAATAATCTAAGTTCTCTTACATTCTAGCATTTCTGATCGCTATGCTTTCCATGCAAGTCTATGTTTTTATTTGTTTTAATTGCTGCCTGATATCTGTTGGTCACATTGATTTGGTAACATTTTAAGCAGCTGCTTGAAGTTGTTTGTTACCGGAACAGTGTCAATTGAGATGTTATGTTGCTGATGCTGACCTCCGACTTCATTTTCGTTTCTTTTTTTCTTCCTATATCCCCCAAGTAACTCTATATGTTCATGTCTTCCTACCTTTTCTCTTTTTTAATTGTCTCTTTAAACATAAAAGTAAATTAGCTTCTCTCATATAATATTTCATATGTTTTCTGTGGAAAGATTGACGTGACTATTTATTTTTTGTCTGCAAATTTCATGAAAGTTTGGTCTAATCAGAACAACTGCAACATGATTTTGTTGTTTTGTTAACATCCATACTCTGGATCATAACAGCCAATGGCTATTCATTTGTTATAATATTATTTTAGAGTTCTCTTTAATTTTTGGCAAGACATCAAGGGAATATCTTTTTCTAGCCATTTATGATCTGAACAGTAGGCGATGATATGAATACAGATTACTTCGATTCTACAGGGAGAGTTTTTTCTTGCTCAGTAATAGGAATTAGTAATTATGTTCTTATTACTTGCCATTATAATTGGCCATAATGTTAAGAGCTTGTAGCTCTTCATTCTTTTGCTTAATTCTTCTCTAATGTGGCATGCAGGCTTATGATCAGCATTTGAATATGATTCTAGGGGATGTTGAAGAGGTTGTTACTACAGTTGAAATAGATGATGAAACCTATGAGGAGATTGTTCGGGTAGGTTATCATATCACTGTTCCCTTTCAATATGAGTAATATTTGTTTTGAAAGCTAATGTATGAACTAGAGGTAGGTGAGCTTTAATAAGTTTTGGCTGTAGTGGTGTCATTGATAACTTTGATGTCTTCTAATAACCCCATATTATCCAAGAAGAATGCATGCATTTTTTTATTAGGCATTAGCACTTAGCAGTTACAAAGTTGTTTTTCATTTTAAGTTTTTCTACTTTCATTAGACTTAGAAGAAAGATGCTTCTTGTGAACAGAAACCACAATCATACTGGCTTGTTATAACTAGTTTTGTGTTGGATTCCTTGCTAGTACCAGTGTACCACCTTAAGTTTTTGTTAGGACTGTAAACGAACCGAATGTTCAACTAACCATTCGTGAACCATTCGGCGGGAAGTTCGTTTATTTATTAAACGAACGAACATGAACAATATTTTGTGTTCGTTTAATTAAATGAACGAACATGAACAGAGGGCTCGTTCGTTCATTTACGTTCGTGAACGTTCGATAATATGTTCGTTTATGTTCATTCATGTGCTTTCATTTGTGTTTAGCCCAATCTCTCTATATCCATTTAAAATATTAAAGCCCAATAAATTTTAATCTGATACCCATAAATATTTTAAAATTCAATCAATTTTAAATACAGATAAAAAAAGTTCAAAACAATTAAATAAAATATAATCCTAAAATTGTTAGGAAAGAAAAAAAAATCTATTTTCATTTATGTCCGTTTACGTTCATTTATGTTCATTTATTGTGTTCGTTCAAATGTGTTCGTTGACATCCGTTCGTTTATCATTTAAATGAATGAACATGAATGAACACGAACAAGCTACAATCCTTAACTAACGAACACAAACAAGAAATTTTTCGTTCGTTTATGTTCGTGTTCATTCATTTGTTCGGTTAAAGCTAAACGAACGAACATGAATATACCCCCGTTCGTGTTCGGTTCATTTACAGGCCTAGTTTTTGTGTAGTGATTAACAGGATGAACTTATTTTATATTGGGTAATGCAAAACTCTGACTTTGGGATGGAAGCAAACATGAACTTCTACTAAACTGGAGATGTTAAGTGAACATGAATTTAGGGTTTTTGTTTTAAGTGACTGATTAAAAGGGGAAAACAGGGCCTTTGTTGTAAATTAGGGTTTTTGTTTCATGTTTTTGGATGATGATCCTATTTTCTCATGTCAGACTACAAAGCGCACGGTTCCATTTCTGTTTGTAAGGGGTGATGGAGTCATACTGGTTTCTCCACCTCTAAGAACTGCTTGATTAGGAGAAGGAAGTTTCTAGCACACTGTCAGGGAATGAATCACCCTTTGTCAATTTTCGTAGTCTGATCTGTTGATGCTGTAGTGTCATTGACCCTCCAAAAGAATATTGCTACATATTGATGGAATATTTGCACATTTTTAAATCATCGATAATTTTGTTGATCATCTATTTCTGACAAAAGGGGTAACGGAATAACTCTTTTTCATTGTTTGCCCGAGTTTCAAACATTTGGACATGATTACTCATATAGATGTTAATTTTTTTTCCATGAATATCGGCTACTTTTGTGAACGCTTTGCATGTTTCACATCATTTTACCTTACTTTTTACTGATTATTTTTAATTTAATAGTAGAAAATATAACTACAAATTTTTCATTTGTGTCGATCAAAACTTCCATCAGAACAAAATTTGTTTTTACCACTAAACCCGTCGACCATAATGTACGTATTAAGTACAATACTCAAATGAGTTTTTTATCAAGTGAACCAAACTGAAGAGCCCCGCACGAGGGATGTGTGTTTTTTCTTTTCGGTTGTCTATGGTTGTAATGATATGGGTGAGGCACCGTTTATGGCCGGGGGGGGGGGGGTATTTGATTCGTGTAAAGTCTGCTGTTGGGTTCTTGCTGGACAAAATTGCAGTGAAAAAAAGGGAAAATAAATAGTTAGATTTGTAACATTTGCTCGCTAAAACGAATGCAAACCTGAATGAATGCCCATTCGATTGACGTTAAATCCTTTTTTCTCCTTGGTATTTAACATTTAACATATGAAAATTGAACTCGAATGTCGATGATTACAGCAAATACACAACAGAACCTGAAACGAACGAAACCAGGAAAATAACTCTGCCTCGTTTGCAATTAACCAGGTTTACCACTTTCTCGCGGCTTTTTCCGTCTCATTAAGTTTTGTTCCTCGACACCAGTAACACTAAGGATACCTGGGGTGATGAGCTAATATACATTCAGACTATACTAGGAGGGTCCCCAATCCAGTTACAAACAGCACGAGGCCAGCGTGTTCTAATGCAGTCTGCTAGTGGTGCATGCTGCGGAGGTTGTTCAGGCTTAGCCACTTCAGCGTCTTTTCCACTCGATTCACTGCCTGCAATACCAGAAGGAACTGCTACATATGCCATGAATTCCTCTGGAGTCCACCTCGGGGGTACTGAAACCTTCAGTTTAGTAAGCCTGGGTCTTTGTACCGGAGACTCACCTCCGGCTTGGCTGCCGTTCAAAACTGATTTTGCAATACCATTGAAATGGTAAAGGTCAAATATCTTTCTACCCATCTGTCCAGTTGAATCCTTAAGGCCTCCCATGTTTTTATCCAAATCCAAAATAACCTGCCAGAACTCACTCCATACAATGAAGCCCGAGCTGCAAAGTCTGTCAAGTTTGTCAGATGGAAGTTGGATACTTGTCTCCCTGAGTACTTGATGGAAACATTCGACGCTGAGAAAGCCGCCACCTCCGCTCTGATCTTGGGCATCAAAGGCTTTCCGGATCTGTGATTCCCTTTCTTCCAGTTCATTCTCATCCTGAACAGCTGTATCCAGAGCAAATAGGACCGTATAATGGGACTCACTTCCGACAACCCATATTGGCCATTTCGGGCACTTCAGATTTTGACCAACCTTACAGAAATTAAGGGATTCTAGAAGAGTGAGGAATCCAACTTCCACACTTGTAGGTATACCCTCAAGAAACATGCCACCGCCTAAATCCATACTCCCGTCAAATACATTTGGAACAGCTTGCCCACAGAGCAATAAGTTCACAATTTCCTGGAATAATTTTGTATAAAACCAATTACAATGGAAAAATGCATCAAAGACAGCACTACCATATTGAAGCCCAAGCCATTCAATGAATATATGCAAAATTTACTACCTGAGAAGCATGGCCAAATGGTGCAGTTACTAGGGGTAGGCTGGGATCGTCCCGGTCTGCTTGAACACGGTCCTAAAGTATAAAAAGGAAGCACAGATAAAATCGCATCCACTTGCAAACAAAATCTTAACTTTGGACAAACACGTACATACTTCCTCTTGATTTTCTTTCTGAACTACCAGAATATTGATGAAGATAAAAATAAAATGGAGTTTTCAAGCCAACAAACTCACCAGCCCTCGAGAAAGTAATGCCGAGATAAGGAATAACAGCGCTCCCATGCGACTTTGAAAAATGGTAATCATTGCTTCAAGCCTCTTAAAGGCACTTGTAGCTGATGTGAACGTGTCTACTTTTAGGACTTTCTGCAAATCAGAAGCTGATTCAATTGACAGGCCTTCAAGTGCCTGTGCAATGATCTGAAAAACACAAACAAGTATCAGCAAGTAATAACAAAAAAAAGGCCATATCAGCAAATTATTATTCAAGTCAACCCAATTCCACTAACCAAATTCTTTGGGCTGCCTTCGGATCCTTCAATGCTGTTAGAAACGTCACTTAAAGTTGCAATTACAGCCCTTTTGGTATTTCCACATAAGAACAATATCTCACTCATGCTTTTAACCAGGGCTCTGTGTACAGAAAAAAAAAAAAAAAGCTGAAATAGATAACAGGGAAATGGAAAATATGAACTATGAAACAGGTCCAAAACTTGAATAAACATAATCCTTCCAAACTGGTTATTGCAGAAATAATGCAAAACATATATCACTAGCAGTCCACACAAACAGCAATACATCTCAGGAAAGACACCTACAAATGAGAAATCACACGTGATTTGACATCATCTATTGAGATCAGACATACCTTTTTCCAACAGTTTTAGCAATACTAATTCTATCATTCGTGAAAGCAACCCTTTCATTTCATGAACTATAAGCTAGAAAACTTTGAAAGACAAATAATCTAAAAAGATGTGTCCTTCTGCAGTTTAGAATACATCATACAGGTTTTTCCCTGTAAAATTTAATCACCTTGTTTTTGCATCTTCAGTAAATGCAGAAAAATTATTTGATGCAACATACTGACTTTTGGATGATCTCCTGGAATACAAATTATGTGGCATGTTTGCTGCAACTTTACCCAGTTCATCCGGAAAGAAAAGAAGATGTTTAAGAACAAATGCCTGTACAGAGACAAAATATTGTCAGCAGAAGCGGCATTAACTATTTATAAAGTGAAATACAGCAGAACAGAAATCAAACTAGGTTATATAAGAAGGTAACCAATCTAAAGAATGTAGCACAAGGTTCAACTAATAGCTTTGCATTAGATCATCAACTCAACATGCCTCAATCTAAGATTTCTTAACAGTTAACATCCCAAAAGGATTGCATAAAAATAAGTAAAGTGCATTACTGGTAAAAATAACGGGTATATTTTAAATGGATCGAATGTCCTTATATTTGAATAACCATTCAATAATACATATGTTCTATTTAATGACAAAAAAGCATGAAACAAGCTATCCAAAGAAATAAAGTTTTTCCAAGGTCAGTACATAATACTAACCCACTCAGAAAATAAAATGATAATTACATAATTTCTGGTTTAGAAACAGAATAAATCAAATAACCGTTCAGTCTTAAGAACTTCAGATGGCACACCAATTGACAATTCAGAAGCTGCATGGTAGATGAAACTTGTATACACTTAGAAATAAAGGAATTACTTGTATGGTTGCTAGGACGCCACAGGGCCCACCTTCATGTTGCACTAGGCCCATCGATGTTTCTAGATCAGGGCTAAATCTACAAAATATTTAGGCATGTATTAGACAATAAGCAAAATAGGAAACTTCGCATGGATATATAAGAGAAATTGTGTTCACTGAAGAATAAAAAAAGTCTGCTAAACTAATAATTTCCAGGCCAGGTTCATAACATGTAATCATTATACATTAAGATAAGGCATTTTTAGGCACAAAGAATCAAAAAAGTCTGCTAAGATAGTGCACTCCACAAGGAAGTCACCATCAGCAGTTTCTTCTCAAACAGAAATGCAATGCACCCATATCCCAGTTAGACATGATTCAACAACGGATGTAGTAAGTTAACCAAAATTTTATCAGCATGGTCTGGTTTTTCCAATCAAGGGTTGCATGGCATAGCACCTTCTATGTAACAGCTTCTACAGCGGCTAGAAACATGTTTCAAGGCCGATTCTATTGCACAAGCCTTAATTAGGCACATCTAAATGATAAAAAGCTTAGGGAGAGCCTTGAATTTGATATTGAGAATCCTTGTATCATTGTATGATTATAGTAAACATTTTTTTTCCATTTCCCGTTTTCTAAATTTTGTAGGCTTTAACTTATTGTTCAAATGTTGTTTAGCCAATTTTGATATCTTGCCATCAAGTTAATAAATATATTCTGTAACTTCACAAATTACCATGTACAATGTAACTTCTTTCAGTATGTAGCACCTTAAGAAATAAAGGCCTACCGAACATTAAGAATCCTGCTGAAAAGTTAACCTTTCTGGAATTATCTGACCTAAACTTGCATAGAGCCACCGTAAGATTTTAAGCTAACTGAATATGCACACCACAAAACTCAACTTTGAAATTGCTAAATATTGTTCCCGACATTATTCATGGGTATAGTTCACCATACCAGAACAGGTCTCCAATGTGGCTTTCTAAATCCCGATTTCTTCATCAGTTCTTAACCCAATGCAGAAACAAATTCTAATTATTAGTCAATTATACCAGAGTTTTTCATTAAAAAACCTATAAGTTAACCTTAATCATCCTAACCATTCATAATTAGTTTGCTGTGAAATTAACTTGGGCATATCAGAAAGTGTTCATTAAACCAGCAATTCATTTGAAAAGCGTCATGGATTATCTAAAGAAACCCATGAAGAAAACATTTAGACTCCTAATATTGCTTTTTATTTCGGGTAAAAAAATGTTTGCCCCAAATCTAAAAATGAACTTTCCACAAACTACAATATGCGCAAGAGATCAAAATGAAGTACAAAAATTCCATCAGTCTGATATGCAGAAGACCGTCTATTGCAGATGATAGTCCATTGCAGCTTGATGCTAGTGTAGCAAATTTAAATTGCAATTTTGACCACCTATTTATCTTGGGATCAATATCCTTAACCATCATAAATAAGAAAAATTCAATTGAGCCATCAATTTTAGTTCTTTAAGTAACTGCTGATCTCCGAGCAGTAAGTTTTTTTTTTGTATAAAAAATCAAATTAAAAATCTCAAGTAAATAGTAAAATACGATACTTTACCTTATACCCTGATTGCTCCACTGAGCAAGTATGTCCTTTGAAGCGCCACTTCCAAACACCATTGAAAATAAATGATAGGCTTCCTTCTCTGACAATTCATTGCCTAAATTAACTTCTTTGGCTTTCATTTCGGCCTCTTTGATTCCTAAACCCCCGCTCCTTTCTTTTTTGGATGGAGAACTGGAAGACGGAGCGCTTTTAGCAGCAGCCATCATCCGTTTCTCAGCTGCAGCTGCCATGAGCTCTCGCTGCAACCGGCGGCTCTCCTCGGGCGTTGTCGTCGCCGGTGATCTGGCAATTTCTCCGGGCTTGCTCCGTTTAGGCTCTGGCAGCGAATTCTGCATGCTCATCCGTAGAGCCATTTTCAGGTCCTCATCTTCTTGTTGATCCGCCATTTGACAACCACCAGTCGAGATTTAGCAATCTAATGTCACGAAACAGTTTAATTTCTATGGAGATCAATTGAATTTAACAAAACCTCCATCTTCCATTGGCTATGAATCTGATTTTGATTTTGATTCTGATTCGGATTAGGGTTTCAAATTATGGGAAGACTGTAACGAGCTGGACATTTAAGCTAGTGGAAAATTCCGTTTAAGAAAACGCCACCAGCAAATTCTCAGTAGCGCCAAAATAGGAAAAGTAATGGCATGTGAAAAAACCGGAGGGTGGATGACCTATTGAATGACCAATTCCTCCCTGATGTCGTACACCAGTTTTTGTCAGAATTTGGAGTAAAAGGTGGCATTTTGGGAAATAATGTATTTCCTTTCCTTTTATGAATAAATGTAGGGTCCCTATATCTACATCGGCTGCTTTTGCTGGTAGCTGTGTGTTGGAATCGTCTTTCGGGTTGGTCTGGAATTGAGCTTCGACGTAAATTAAATAGATTAGAGTCGTCACTGATCATTTATTTTAAAATAAATAGATTGATCGGATATCATATTTCTTACCTGATCTGCGTCTTACCAAAGATGTGTTGGATTCGGGAGTCGATTACAGTCAAGGAAGGGTTAGCGCCATTGAACTGTCCTTTCGGTACTATATAATTTCCAGTTGTCTTTGATTAAGAAAATTACAAGTTAAATTAAAAGGTAAAGTTTTGATCCTACCTATTTACCTCTGATAGATTTAAAAACGTAACCCTTAAGAAGTCAAAAAATGAGTTAGACAAAATAGTGGTGAAATTAAATAAAATCAAGAAAATAAAAAAAATCAGATATCATAAAGAAAAAAAGAAATAAAAAGGTAGTAAAAAATGTATATAAAAAAGAAAATAGGTAAGTAAATAAATAAAACAAACATGCCTAGAAATAAAATAAAGAGACTAATAATAATAAATAAAAATGAAACTGAAAATGCATAATGAGAAAATCAATAAATAAAAAGCGAAATGAAATAAAATAAAATAAAATACAAAATATATAATAATAACAATAAAACATATATAAAAAAATTAGTAACAATACATTAAAAATGAAATACAAATAATATAATATAATAGTAATAAATATAAAAAATTAAAGATAAAAAGATATATAAAATGAATAAAATATATATATATAACAAAATATAACCTTCCATCACTTCATCGAAAGGGGGGACTTTTGGTCAGACAAAACGAAAACATAGGGACTCATATAATATATATATATATATATAATATGAGATTTAAAACAAATAGATAATAGTAAAAGGATAATAGAAAACAAACGCATGTATAAAGTAATTATGAATCAAAAAAAATAATACTAAAAAATATAATAAATAAAATCAATATATATACATACTCATAATAATAAAACATAACAAGGAAAAAGGATAACTAATAATAAAAAATAATATAAAAAACATATATATATATATATATACATATAATATAATATATTATAAAAGAGAGAGGAGAAATTAATTATAAACACATATATTATATATACATAAGTGATCAAATTGAGTGAAATTCAAAATAAAAGATTAAATTTAAAAGAGAATTCGAAATTAAAACTG
Source organism: Hibiscus syriacus (assembly GCF_006381635.1). Classification (NCBI taxonomy): domain Eukaryota; kingdom Viridiplantae; phylum Streptophyta; class Magnoliopsida; order Malvales; family Malvaceae; genus Hibiscus; species Hibiscus syriacus. The sequence goes on from NW_024062052.1 coordinate 691,652, forward strand.
ACTTCTGGACCAAATTTTTTTTTAAAATCGAGGGGATTAGAAACGAGGTTTACCCCCTTTTCAATAAAAATCACGGATCTTTTGTTAAGGGGTCGGGGGGTTGTACGCGGGTTTCCAGTGACCCATGGGTCATGCATATAAGCTAATATTTTGGCTAAATGTTTCATTTTCACCTTCAAAGTCGAAACCCCATATCTTTTCTCTCATTTCTCTCAGTTGTTCTTGAGAGATGAAGAACAAAAGCCGGATTCCCAGAATCTGACACCGGGCCGCCTCGCCGCCGCCGTTGATAGGCACCGGCCACCGGTCATCGGCGGCAAAATCAAAAAAGCTTTTATTTTTTTCAAAGTTCTCAGTGCCCTCGTTCCGAAAATCTAGATAGTTTCCTCAAAAACAAAGCCTCAGGTGGTAAATCTAAGGTTAAGGTTTCGAAAACCTCCACCCAAAAGTCATCGGCGTTCTTCGTTTTTTAAAAAATCCAGAAAGGAGACAAGCAAGGCATGCAAGGAACACGAATCAAAAACAACAAAGGTAACAAAATTTCTACCTTTTTATTTCTCTGATTTTGAATGACTTTACAACGCTTCTTGTACTTTGTGATATTTTTTTGCCTATCCTGTGTATTGTGTCTGTTTGTGTGTAATCTCTGGTAATCTCTTTGTGTTAATTACAAGGGTATTTATATGCTATTTTGTTCCGAATTTTTAGTGTTATAATTGGACTAAAACACTTGTTATTTGTTATTTTTTGGTGTCCCATAACAACACGTTGTTGCACCCGAGAGAAAGAGAGTCGTGGGTTGTTACTGGGGTGAAAGAACCGGCGGGACGCTCGGCGTGGAGGAGTCTTCGGGGTGTGATGATGCGCCGCTTGGAATGCTAGGGTTCTAAAAACCCTAGCTGGTTCTAGAAACCCTAGCTGGCTGGTCTGCGTGTGTGTTTGGGGTCTAGGTTGGACCAGGGCGTTTGTTTGGGTCATGCATGAGGACTTATTTGTATTTGGGGCATCAATTGGGCCTGTAAAATAGAATATAAATAAATGTTAAGAAATACAAATGAATATATATTATATAATATGATTTAAAATATAAATATATTATATAATAACGTGGAAGGATGGAATTAAGTATCTTCAGCTGCCCCTCTTTGCTCATTATCATGTAATGAAAATAGAGCAAAGATTAAAAGACACAAATTTCGGTCATATCAAACATCCTCTGTCGTAGAGTTGAAATTCGATATTAAGATTGGCTTGTCAATTTAAATCATGAACTGACTCCCTAGTCGTGAGGTTGAGTCGAACCGGAAACTTCTGAGCATGATATCATTCGTCGTGAAGTTGAAATCGAACTCGAAGCCTTTGGCAAGTGACTCATGGATCGCCTTCTAGCTCAAGATACTTCATCGTGAAGGTGAAACTTGACTTGAAGACTTTGGTGTTGATGTGTCACAGATACCTCCTTCGTCGTGAAGTTGGGTTAATCTGTTTGTGAAGTTAGAATCGTATACGACCCCTTCGTCGTGAAGTTGAGCCTGGGAATTGGATATATATTTCGCCATGAAATTGAAATACAATGTAAGTTGTGTTGTTTCGAGGCCAATATCCTTCGTTGTGAAGTTAAAATTGACTTTGAAACTGGAAAGTTATTTGTTGATAGTCAGACGCCCCTTCTCCGTGAAGTTGAGCTTGTGCTGTCTTGAGCCTAATATCATTCGTTGTGAAGTTGAGATTGAATCTGAAAGTTGTTTGTTGACAATCAGTCGCCCCTTCGTCGTGAAGTTGAGCTTGTGTTGTCTTGGGTCCAATATCATTCGATGTGAAGTTGAAATTGGGAAGCCCCTTCGTCGTGAAATTGAGCCCCGAATGACACGATATCCTCCGTCGTGGAGTTGAAATCGTGGATGTGTGGGTACGATATCCTCCATCGTGGAGTTGAAATCGCGGATGGCCCCTTCGTCGTGAAGTTGAGCCTTGACTTGAATATCCTTCGTCGTGAAGTTGAAATCCAAGTATTGTATGTTGCGGGTGGACACGATTCCCTTCGCCGTGAAGTTGAAACCGTGTATAAACCCTTTATTGTGAAGTTTGGCTTTGAGCTAGATATCCTTCGTCGTGAAGTTGAAATCTACTCTCGAGCAAATTGTGTCATTTTTTGAGTCCAATATCCTTCGCTGCGAAGTTGAAATTGGTTCTAGATAAAACCTGCAAAGATATGCATATATGCGATGTTATGAATGAAATGCTCTTAGGTGTGCCTAAAATGCATATGCAACATATGTTATCTTGGGACTCTGGAGAGAAATCTCGATCTCCGATTGCCTGTCGTGTTGACTCTTGATTTTGAAATCTTGAAGTTCTAATCCTTGATCTTGGATTCTTTAAATGTTTCAATCTGATGTGCACATTCTATTTGCTTCTTGATTTGGGAAATGCTTCTCGACCATCTCAAGTATGTGCATGAGCCTTGATCGGCTTTCAGATACCTGTACTTTTCAATGAATAATTGTACAGTAATATGTGATTATCTTTTGCATAAGTAGATAAATCATTGAGTTTAAGTTTAATTCAAGATGCTCAAAAGGAATTGATTTAGAGAAAAGATTGTCTTTTATTCATGAGAAAAAAAGAACAAATAATACATGACAAACATTCTAGAAAATGGATACGTGATGAGGTGTAAACGAATGTCTTAGATCACGATAATGTGGGCACTTCTGAGTTGAAAAGCCGTTAAGTGACTTCAAACGCAGCCTTTGCCAAGGGATCTTTGAAAATACGACAATATTCTGGAAAGTGCAACCTTTCTCCGACTTATTGAGTCTGTAGAAGATTCATACGCCGGGATGCTTCCACTGTCTGTATTTCGTGAACTGATATCCAAATCGCCCTTTCGGGTTTTCAACTTGGACCCATCTTTGGTTGCAAGATGCCCTTTGCGGGTTTTCATCTTGAACCACCTTATTTTTTTCGTTCTTTTTTCTTTTTCTCTTTTTTAATTTAGGGCGCCCTTTTGGGTTTTCACCCTAAACGTTTTTCTTTTTCTTGTTTTTTTTTTCTTTTTTCCCAACCTAGGATGCCCTTTCGGGTTTTCATCCTAAGCGAAGTATTTCTTGACTGCATCCGAGTTGATGGGATACGGCAGTTCAGGTCCGTCCATTTTTCTCGGAAATCTTTCTGGACTGACCAAATTCTTTTTAGCATCAGATCTCATTCGCGGAATATTATTGGGCGTACCTTTTTGTCATGAGCTCGGATCATTCGTTTCTGATAGATTTGATCATGACGAATGTCTTTCCTCTTTTCATCTATCAGAGTGCTCATATGGATTGTACCCATTCTGCATTATCCAGATTGACTTCTGTCAAGACCCAAAGTGAAGGAATCTCTACTTCAATGGGTAGCAATGCTTCCATTCCATAAGCTAGTGAAAATGGAGTTGCTCCAGTCGAGGTTCGTACCGAGGTTCGATAGGCGAACAAAGCAAAAGGCAACTTCTCATGCCGTCTTTGTAAGTTTCAGTCGTTTTCTCCACTATCTTCTTAATGTTTTGTTTGATGCTTCTACTGCTCCGTTCATCTTTGGGTCTGTAAGCAGTTATTGTGTTGCTTTTTCATCATTTTGTTGTTCAAGTTTGTAGCGTTATCGGTGGTGATCCTTTCAGGTAGATCATTTCGTGAAGTAATCGATTGCCACGAGAATGAAACGGTGACCATTCGAAGCCTTTGGATGAATTTTCCCGATAACATCCATGCCCCACACAGAGAAAGGCCATAGTGACGTCATTACATGAAGTGGATGAGGTGAAACATTGATTTTGTCTCCGTAAATCTGACATTTATGACATCTTCTAGCATAGTTGATGCAATCACTTTCCAGTGTGGACCAAAAATATCCACATCTCATTGTTTGTCTTGACATCATATGTCCATTTGCATGTGCTCCACAAACTCCATCATGTACTTCTTCCACTATCATTTTTGCCTCTTTAGCATCGACGCATCTTAACAGGATTTGATTATGGCTTTTCTTGTATAAAACCTCTCCGTCAAGGACGTATCTAGCTGCCATTCTTCTAATGGTTCTTTTATCGATTTCAGTGGATTCTTCTGGATAACTCCGATGCTTGATATACTGCAGAATATCGTAGTACCAAGGCTTAGTGTCTTTCACTTCTTCAATTTGGTAACAATGAGCCGGATACTCATACGACTGCATGTTAATTGTCATCATTTCAGACTCCCCGCCAGCCTTGAATGCGACTGCCAAGGTAGCTAAAGCGTCAGGCATTTTATTTTCTTCTCTAGGTACGTAGTGGAATGTGACTTCATCGAATTCTTCGAGCAGACCCAGTATCAGTCTCCGGTATTCCATTAGCTTTGTATCCTTGGTTTCCTATTCCCTGCGGAGCTGATAGATTACTAACGCTGAATCTCCGTATATCCGCAAGGTCTTTATGCTTTGCCCCAGTGCTGCTCGGATTCCCAAGACAAGTGCTTCATACTCTGCCATGTTATTGGTGCAATCGAAGTTCAGTCTACTGGTAAATGGGTAGTGATTTCCTTCTGGAGAGATCAGGATTGCCTCGATGCCATGTCCTAATGCATTTGATGCACCATCGAAATTAATTCTCCAAGAACTGTCCGTTGAAATACTTGTTTCTTAAGGGATTAACTTGGAAATCAGCCAAGTGGTATGATACAACATGTATTGTCGGAGTCTTCTTGTAGCCTAGACTAAAGCACAACAAACCTTCTCGATAGGAGAATATCTGACCTCGCAATCGGTGAACTTCTTGCTTAAATAGTAGATGGCTCTTTTCTTCTTCTTGGATTCATCATGTTGACCTAAAACACATCCCATTGAGTTCTCGAATATAGAGAGATACAAGAACAGAGGTTTGCCCGGGATAGGGGAATCAGGACAGGAGTGTGAGACAAAATACTCATTTACTTTCTCGAATGCAATCTGACATTTTTCATCCCACGCTCTAGCGTTGTTCTTTCGGAGAAGACGGAAGATTGGATCACACTTGTCGGTTAACTGGGATATGAACCATGCTTTGTAATTCAATCTACCTAGAAAACCTCGGACCTCCTTCTGTGTTCGTGGGGGAGGCAGATTTTGGATAGCCTTAACTTTATCAGGATCAACCTCGATACCTTTCCTGCTGACTACGAAGCCTAATAGTTTTCCGGATGTTACCCCGAAAGTGTACTTGCTAGGGTTCAATTAGTTGGAACTTCCTCAATTTCTGGAAGAGCTTCCTCAGATTCTCGATGTTCATTCTCGGTTGTGCCTTGACAATCATGTCGTCGACATAAACTTCTATCTCTTTGTGCATCATGTCGTGGAACAGGGTCACCATAGCTCTTTGTTATGTTGCCCCAGTATTCTTTAGTTCGAAGGGCATCACCTTGTAGCAGAAGGTTCCCCACATTGTGACGAACGTGGTTTTCTCCATGTCTTCAGGATGCATCTTGATCTAGTTATATCCCGAAAATCCATCCATGAATGAAAAGAAAGTGTTCCTGGTTGTATTGTCTACCAACATGTCAATGTGAGGCAGAGGAAAGTTGTCTTTAGGGCTCGCCTTGTTAAGATCACGGTAATCAACGCATATGCAAACCTTCCCGTCCTTTTTCGGAACTGGCACTATGTTGGCCATTTGAAGGAAACCAACATCAAATTGCTTTTTGACTTCTTCTTTAATTTTAAGGAGCATCTCAGGTCGCATCCTTCTCAGTTTATGTTGCACGGGTTTGCACTCTGGCTTAATTGGCAGTTTATAAACTACCATATCTGTGCCTAGTCCCGACATGTCTTGATATGACCAGGCGAACACACATCTCTATACTCCTGAAGTAAGACTATCAGGTTTTGTTTTGCTTCAGCCGAGAGAGTTGTGCCGATTTTAACCTTTTTTTTGTCATCTTCAGTGCCCAAATTTAAGATTTCTATCGCTTCCTCATGTGGTAGAATTTGCTTCTCCTCTCTTTCTACCATCCTCAACAATTCGGTAGGCAAGTTACACTCCTCTTCAGTGTCGCATTCATCAAATTCCCCGAGGCAAATGGCTGATTCAAAATCTACTTTCGGATCAAATCATCAGTGCCTACATTATCGTTATCTGGGGTCCTGAAGGAACAAAGAAGGTATGGGTGTGTGAGAAGAAATATCCCACACGAAACGGTCAAAGAATTAAATTTGACAGAGAAATGGAAATGAATTGCTGAAATGAAGAAAATAGTCAATGAATTCAAAAAGAAATAAAAGAAAATTTGTTTGCCATGGATATAGAAAAAAATGCATCCTTTATTGAAATTAAACCAAATGTTTATTCACCCTTACAAAAGATCACCTATTACCCCGGGTATAGGCAAATAGGGATAGTTCGAATATTACTCTGAAATACTCTTGTAAACCACAGGTAGTTCTTCCACCGACCAACTGCTAGGCCCAAACCCAAGTGTCAGAGGGCATATCCCGGATCTAACTCCGTTGTCAACATCTTCCGTGGTCACGGAATTGATATTCAGATCTTTCAGAGTCGCTTCTAACTCGGATATGGTGGTTTCAAACACATAACTACCTGACTTGAATGTTTTGTAAAGAGGCGGGAATGTCATAGGCTTCCATTGGAATTCATTTCCAGTTAACCTTCCTAATCTTCTCTCCCGACTCTTTTGGATCTCTTTCCTCTTTTCCTGATAACTGGGCTGAAAACCGAGCCCAAACTGATCTAGCTTTAAAATAGGAAGGACTGGATTAATCCTCCCTTATAGCTGTTTCCCAAACCCTCTTCCGATTTTAGCACCTCAGCCTAAGGTTTGCTTGATCTCCATCTTTGTGTATTTGGAAAGTCAGGGTTTAGGAATCTTCTTTCCTTCTGCCACGAATGTGGCATTCACAAATTCCAAGGAGCGGAATGAGCACTCCACCGCTTCCTCATCTACTTCGATGTATGGGGCCTCCGTGGTAACACTTGTAATGATATCTTCCTCAGCATTAATGATTACCAGGGCCCCATCAACAACAAATTTAACTTTTTGGTGTAGCGTGGAGGGTACTGCACCTGCTTGATGAATCCATGGCCTTCCCAAAAGACAGCTGTATGACGGCCTGATATCCATCACAAGGAACTTGACGTCATAGGTGGTAGGTCCGATGGTCAACGGTACCTCGATCTTGTTGATAACTTCTCTTTTGGTCCCATCAAATGCTCAGACCACGATCTGACAGGCTCTCATATGAGAGGTATCTATTGGCAGCCTCTTCAATATCATCAAAGGCATCACGTTCAGGGCTAAGCCGTTATCGATCAACACACTTGGTAAGGCATGCCCCTTAAAATAGGTAGTGATGTGTAATGCTTTAGTTCGGCCTCTTCCTCTGGATGGAATCTCATCATCTGAGAATGAGATGAGATTATCAGCTTGAATATTGTTTACCAGTCGATCCATCTTACTGACTGGTATGTCTTGTGGCACGAACGTTTGATTTAGGACTTTCAACAGTGCTTCTCGGTGTGCCTCTGAGTTCAAAAATAGTGCTAAATTGAAGTACGCGTAGGTAAGCTGTGGAGCTGTTCTATAATATTGTACTCGCTGTGCTTCAGGATCTTGAGGAACTCTTTGGCTTCTTCCTCTTTTATAGGTTCGTTAACAGCTAGTACATCTTCTTTGAAAGATTCAAGTGGTCTCTGCCCACTTTGCCATCAAATCCTTCAGAAGTACTCATTTGGCATTCGTACTTTCATGGCACTTGCCGATTGTCCTGTATTGAAAAGGCCGAGGTGCTGTGATCACCACCTTGGCTGGTATTGTTACTGTCATATTTTCCTTAGGGGTAATTATCAAAGGACTATAGCTTCAGGATCTTGAGGAACTCTTTGGCTTCTTCCTCTTTTATAGGTTCGTTAACAGCTAGTACATCTTCTTTGAAAGATTCAAGTGGTCTCTGCCCCACTTTGCCATCACATCCTTCAGAAGTACTCATTTGGCATTCGTACTTTCATGGCACTTGCCGATTGTCCTTGTATTGAAAAGGCCGAGGTGCTGTGATCACCACCTTGGCTGGTATTGTTACTGTCATATTTTCCTTAGGGGTAATTATCAAAGGACTACCCCTACCAAACCTTCTGTCTGATGATTCTCCGGTAGCGCAAACCTCTGCTTCCAAAGAATCTTGAATTTCCTCATAAAACTCCAGCTCTTTCCGGTCCATCATGAGCTGGACTATTGATATGAATTCTGGGCACTCTTGTACATTATGCCCCTCTTCATTGTGGTAACAACAATGGTTACCATCTTCAATCCTTGTTTCACGTGAATGGGGTGTAAGAAGCCATGCTTTTACCACTTGGCTCTATATCCAAGCCAAAGGAGCTTTAATCTCCGAAACATAGGTATTAATTCTCCTGCCATTCTCGGTGGTGATTGCGTTGATTCCTGTCTCCTGATGATTAGGCAAGGGATTCTGGGAAAAGTTCGATGCTCCGGAGTTGAAATAAATCCAATTTTTATTCCGTATTCGTTGTACCAGTCTCTTAAATGCGAGACAGTTTTTAATTGAATGCCCCTGCACACCTCTATGATATTCATAGTGGGCGTTCTCGTCAAACCATTTCAGATATGGGGGCTTTATCGGATCCATTAGGTAGGGTGATACTGCGTGAGTGTCGAAGAGTTATTGATATAATTCTTTATATGTCATGGGAATGGGATCGAACTGCTCCCTTTCTCTTTCCCTCCTTGGTTCTCTCTGAGATTGGTTAGAAGTACCAGATGGTATAGCTGCAGTTGTTTTTGAGATCGTAACACCTTTGCTAGCATTGTAGGTGTTGACGTTGTTGATCTCGCGATTCTTGTTCTTCACGGGAGGTTTTCTACTAGAGTCATCTCCTTCAATTTTTCCTTGTTTTATGGCCAGTTCAACCATCTCACCAGCCATGACTAAATCTGAGAAACTTCCCGACTTGATTGCTACCAAATGCCCGAAGTAAGGTGCCTTCAGGGTTTGTACAAACAACTTTCTAGTTTCCTTTTTATCCAAGGGTGGATGAACTTGCACAGATAAATCCCTCCATCTCTGTGCGTACTGTCAGAAATTTTCGTTATGCTTCTTTTCAAAGCTCTGCAGCATAACTCGGTCTGGTCTCATATCATTGATATGTTTGTACTGCTCTAAGAAAGACTTGGCTAAGTCTTTCCACATCTTGATATGAGTTCGGCTGAGCTAGTTGTACCACCGGATAGCTCAACCAGACAGGCTCTCCTGAAAGTAGTGGATTAAAAGTTAGTCATTTCTCCCGTACCCTGTCAACTTTAGACAGAACATAGTGATATGGGCTGAAGGGCAGCTGTTCCCGTCAAACTTCTCAAACTCATGAACCTTAAAATTTTGGTGGAAGCACCAAATCGAGAACCAAACTTAGTTCCATTGCATCCACAATATAATAATCATGGTCTCCTTGGACCATCTTCATTTGGTCTTCTAACATCCTGATTTTTTCTTCCATCTTCCTTGCCTTATCATCCTCGTCAAAATCCAGGATAGGGCAGTCATCCGGATGACTGTCAGGTTTTGCAGCAGAAGTCTATAAATTTACCACTGATGCAGCTTTCCCTTTGGCGGCAGATAAGTCACCTTACAGTCAGGGTAAGGTCCCAGATGAGACAACCACTTGTGGGGTTGGTGGTATGGTTATCCCCTCATATGCACATTCTCCGAATGCACTTATCTGTTGTGTAAACCAGATAACTTAGCCACGATCTGGTCGACTAAGGACTCCGTGCTTTTCTTAATGGACTCCATGGTACGTCGACTGTTCTAAGCCATTTTGTCCTCTAATTCTTTTTGCAGTCTTGCCATGTTCTCCTTAATCTTCTTGATTCTGACATCCATTTGTTTCTTTTTTTGTACGAGTGTTGTGAGAGTGATGCGTATCTAATGCTTGCGGTGGTAAGCTTGGTGTCTGAGACATATTCTGTTAGTTAATACGAATGTAAAAACATGGAAAATATAAAATAAAAACAAACATGAAGTATAAAATACAAGAAATACAATGCATGATGTATGCAATTTGGAGGCATTGATCCAGAAAAGTGTCCATTATTATAAATAATCCTTATTCAGACAAAAATGTTTTATCTTTTAAGAGACATAAAAACAAATTAAAGGTACATTCAGACTAAATCCTCTAGACCCCTAACAGCTTCTAGTAGGTTGACAAGTCTTCTGCCTTCATTTGTCACTGGTTGAATGCCTTGTCGAACCACTCCTGCTTCCCTTGCCAGTCCGTGAAGATGACGAGCCGCGTTCTGTACTTGTTCTAGGAAATCTCGGATGGTTGCGTCTCTGGCCCTTACCCCTCGTTGTGCTTGCTCCCAACGGAAATGCCACTGTAAACCTCCATTAAAGGGCACTATCTGAAGCTCGTTCGCTTGCCTTTTGAACCCATCTACAACAGCTTCTAACTCAGCTATTGTCTTGCCATCCTTTTCATGTTGTTTCTCTAAGTCCGCCACCCGGATTCTCAAGCGTTGGTTCTGATGTTGACTGTCTGCCAAGCTCCTTTGAGCAGTCTTCAGTTGTTCCTTCCAAGCTCTTTCATCAGGCCACTTGAATTTCCTTTTCAGACTGTGAGCTTCGTCTTTCCAGTGTTCAGAGGTTATTTTTAACTTGGAGTTATCCTTGACTTTATCTTGATAGCATTTTCTTAAGTCTTCGAGCTCAAAATGGACTCTTTTCTGTTCCATTTCCAGTTTGTCTGCTTTATCTTTCTGTGAGTCGGCATCGAGCTTCCATTGATAACGTTCAGCTTCAAGTTCCTTAATCCTCTGCTTCAGCTCGTTATTCACAGCTTCAAACTCTGCCTTGGCTATCTCAAGTCCGGAAGGGACATGCCTGAGATGTTCTTCCATAGTCTGAGTGCCTTCACAGTCTGGCACCGGAACGTTATAATTCTTTCTCAATCTTCGCCACTCCACATAATCCGGAGTAAGCATGTCTCTGGCAGCAACGACATCCATTCGAAATACTTTCTTTCATGACTCAGATACTTCCTTGATCATCTTCTTATAACTGTCACTGCTATACACAAACTATGATTTAATTAGTCCGTATGTTGCGGGGATAAACTGACGTGCCCCATACTGTCTAAGTGCTAACAACGGAGCACACCCAACTGCACCCCAAATTCTGAGTAAGGTCATAGTATCAGAATCCCCACACCGGAAAATAACGTCACTGAGGAACAGCCAAGGGGCTCTCCAAGTAATATCTCGATCATGAAGATGTGTAAAGACTTTCATCCACTTTTCTTTTGAAGCACCTTCATGCCACTTCCTAGTGATGAATTCTCCTAAAGGTGAATAAGTGGTGCTAAATCGACGGTAAGCAACCCCGTTAGTCTTCCAGAAATGGCTGTGAATCCAGACTTGAAGGAGCTGAACACACCCAATGAACCTGCCTTCACCAGCTCTTCTGCAATGATTAAGAGACCGAAAGGTCTCGGCTAAGATAGCTGGTGCTGGGTTGACTCGCCTGGGAAGTTGTTCAAATAGTTATACCACAGCTGCGTCGATGCACCCCAAAGTCTTCGGAAAGATAACCAAACCGTACAGACCTAGTGCAAAAAGGTCTATAGTTTTCCATTCATCAGGGTTGTTCTTCATTAGTTGCCTTATGTGAATCCACTCGATTCCTTTCCCGTTACCTTTGTGTCGGAGTCGATCAGTCACCTATTTTTCATCAACCCCTACAATCTTAGTCAGTCCGTTCTTGAAAGGCTGACTCTTGATGTGTTTGATATATGCCCTCTCTAGTCTGATGCTTTCGCAGTGCAGCAGGGTAGTATAATCTTCGATAGTAGGCACCATGTCTTCTTGGTTAAAGGTGAAACAATTATATCCCGGGTTCCAGAATTGAACTAAGGCTCTGATTAAGGGCTCGTCAGTCTTAACATGAAGTAAAAGTGCAATGTCACCGTATCGTTGACTGAACTTCTATTTTCGATCATTCTTCCAACTGTCCCAGATGTCTCGAAGCTCTTGCACATCATTTTGTTTTAGGCCGATAGAGGCGTAGTTCACCAGCTCTGACACATAACTTCCCTGAAGACTATCTCCTTTTTCCTTCTGAGTCTTCTCGGACCATAGTCGTACCTCGGGGTTTTCAATCTCTTGTATTACAACACCTTTGTCCATTAATTCAGATTATTTTGTGTATAATAAACGCTTTTTAAGGATCAATAGCCTCTCGTAATGATGCAAATGCTAAAAAACAAACACAAAGGCAAACAAGTCAGTAAAATATAAATAAAAAATGACGAAAGAAAAAATAAGAAGATTAAGAAGAAAAAACATGGTTAGGGAAAAAATGTCCTAGGGTTTGAAATGGGGTTTTGGGGTAGGTCTTATTTCTCCATAGTCTCCCGGTTTAGGTTCTAAAAAAATGGTACCCGAGTTCTCCTTGCCGGTGCCCCCTTGGGCTTGCCAGACCCTTAGTCCTAAACCCATCATAGGCTCGCGTGGACTAAGTTAAACTCGAGAGGACACATTCCCTTATGCCCGCACGCTGAATAAATTTACACGAAGACATAAGGTATATGAATCCCGAAGGCTACTTGTTAGGCCTGCACGGTGAATAAATTCACATGAAGGCGTCGCTTTCACCCCCACTTAAAATGGGTTTGGAGGTCGGGTTTAGAGCCTTAAGTGAAAAAACTTTGAAGGCTGAAATCATGAGAAAACGATTAGTATAACTATTTACCCGAAAATATAATCAAAAGTAAGTAAAAAGGATCGAAATATTACCTAAAAATTTAAACTTACCCTTTTCGTTAAAAAGACAACTGGAAATTACCTTAGCCTCACTCACTTACCTGAGTCCCCAGCGGAGTCGCCAAGCTGTCGGAAGCGTCTTTCGGGTGGGCCCGGAATCAGTCTTCGTCGTAGATTAAATGGATTAGAGTCGCTACCGATCATTTATTTTAAAACAAATGGGTTAATCGGATACCCTATTTCTTACCTGATCTGCGTCTTACCAAAGATGTATCGGATTCGGGAGTTGGTTATAGTCAAGGAAGGGTTAGCGCCCTTGAACTGCACTTTCGGTACTATATAGTTTCCAGTTGTCTTTGATTAAGAAAATTGCAAGTTAAATTAAAAGGTAAAGTTTCGATCCTACCTACTTACCTCTGATAGATTTAAAAGCGTACCCCTTAAGAAGTCAAAAAAATGGGTTAGATAAAATAGTGGTGCAATTAAATAAAATCAAGAAAATAAAAAAAATCAGATACCATAAAGGAAAAAAGAAATAAAAAGGTAGTAAAAAAGGTATATAAAAAAGAAAATAGGTAAGTAAATAAATAAAACAAACTTGCCTAGAAATAAAATAAAGAGACTAATAATAATAAATAAAAATGAAACTGAAAATGCATAATGAGAAAATCAATAAATAAAAAATGAAATGAAAAAAAAATATACAAAATATATATAATAATAATAATAATAATAATAACGATAATAATAATAATAATAATAATAAAACATATATAAAAAAATGAGTAACAATACATTAAAAAATGAAATACAAATAATATAATATAATAGTAATAAATATAAAAAACTAAAGATATAAAGATATATAAAATGAATAATATATATATATATATATAATATAACCCCTATCACTTCACCGAAAGGGAGGGATTTTTGGTCAGACAAAACAAAAACATAGGGGCCCGTATAATATATATATATATAATATGAGATTTAAAACAAATAGATAATAGTAAAATAATTATGAATCAAGAATATAATAATACTAAAAAATATAATAAATAATCAATATATACATACTCATAATAATAACATAACAAGGAAAAAGGATAACTAATATAAAAAATATATAAAACATATATATATACACACACGTATAACATAATATATTATAAAAAAGAGAGGAGAAATTAATTATAAACACATATATTATATATATACACGTAAGTGACCAAATTGAGTGAAATTCAAAATAAAAGATTAAATTTAAAAGAGAATTCGAAATTAAAATTGACTTCGGGACCAAAAAACAATTCTAAAACCGAGGGGACCAGAAACGAGATTTACCCCCTTTTCAATAAAAAACACGAATCTTCTGTTAAGGGATCGAGTTGCGTGCGTGTTTCCAGTGACCCATAGGTTATGCATATAAGAACAAAGGCCGCGATTCCCAGAATCCGGCACCGGGCCGCCTCGCCGCCGCCGTTGATCGGCGCCGACCGCCGGTCATCGACGGTAAAATAAAAAAAGCTTTTATTTTTTTCAAAGTTCTCAGTGCCCTCATTCAGGAAATCTAGATAGTTTCCTCAAAAACAAAGCCTCAGGTGGTAAATCTAAGGTTAAAGTTTCGAAAACCTCCACCCCAAAGTAATCGGCGTTCGTGGTTTTTTAAAAAATCCAGAAAGGAGACAAGCAAGGCATGCAAGGAACACGAATCAAAAACAACAAAGGTAACAAAATTTCTACCTTTTTATTTCTCTGATTTTGAATGACTTTACAACGCTTCTTGTACTTTGTGAGATTTTTGTGTCTATCCTGTGGATTGTGTCTGTTTGTGTGTAATCTTTGGTAATCTCTTTGTGTTGATTACAAGGGTATTTATATGCTATTTTATTCTGAATTTTTAGTGTTGTAATTGGACTAAAACACTTGTTATTTGCTATTTTTTGGTGTCCCATAACAACACGTTGCTGCACCCGAGAGAAAGAGAGTCTTGGGTTGTTACTGGGGCGAAGTAACCGACGGGACGCTCGGCGTGGCGAGTCTTCGGGGTGTGATGCTGCGCCGCTTGGAATGCTAGGGTTCTAGAAACCCTAGCTGGTTGGTCTGCGTGTGTGTTTGAGGTCTGGGTTGGACCAGGGCATTTGTTTGGGTCACGCATGAGGACTTATTTGTATTTGGGGCATCAATTGGGCCTGCAAAATAGAATATAAATAAATGTTAAGAAATAAAAATGAATATATATTATATAATATGATTTAAAATATAAATATATTATATAATAACGTGGAAGGACGAAATTAAGTGTCTTCACTGTAAATGGATATCATATGTCATTATGCATCATAAATTATTGAATTTTCATCCGTTTTTTAAATATATATCTAATATCTAATTATATATATAAATTAAATCACCATCGTTTTAATTATAAATTAATTGATTTTTATTTTAAAAACATTATTAGTTAGTACTTACTGATTTCAATCCTAAAGTTTAAAATTTTAAATTCAAACAGTTACATTTATAAGTTATTAATAACTAAAAAAATTATGAACATACACTATCGTAAAATCATTCTATATTATAAAAACATATGATTAATTATATTCTGTTGATCACGTTAACTACGATAAAGTGCTTCTTATTATGTTTTCTTTCTCATTCAGTGCATGCATCGCGTAAATGTTCTGGTACCAGAATTGTCTTCTTTTTCTCGTCACCTGACATTATTTTTCAAGTCAGCTCCAGACTATTTTACAACTGGATATACCAATAAAATAACCACAATTTATACATAGAATGTCATCTCACCGGAGGATAATTACAATATAATTTCAAATATCATCTAGCCACAAATTATGCAATAAAATTAGAACCTAAACATCAGATTTAGATTCATATCTAGTCTAGCCGTAGCTGGTGGTAAAGCCATATGTGAACCCGATACAAAGGGACAGATCCGAGCAAACACTCTTTCACAACTTCAACCTGCAACGCGTATACATATTTCTATGTACAAGATGATCCCTTGAATGAATTTTCTTCCAACGTGAAACTAAGTGTTGTGGTTAAAATTCATGAAGCGAGTTTGCGGATGTCCATTGATTGTTTGGTTGTTGGTGGATGACGGAAGCATCTGTAGCTGCTGGTGCTGTTGAGGTCTGGTGGACACCAAAGTGTGGAGCAGAATGGTGGGGTGAAAATTGAGGAAGTGGTGCACTGTTGAATGGATTTCCGTTCATACCTGACATTTGACTGGCTTGTATCTTAAGCCATTGCACTTCTTCCTTCAATGCATTATTCAGTGCTGCAAACCAGAGGAAAATAAATACTACATAAATCTGTCAAATAAATAAACCAATACAACATAAATAAGATATCTTCAAAACCTAATTTATTAACTGTCTGAACCGCGTCGATGACCTAGCAGGAATTGATTACATTAAAAGAATGGCTTATGAAAATATCTACATGGCATCTGAAAACCACACGAAAACAAAAAATGTGTCGTATCTATATGGCAATCACTTAACTCTGAAATGGCGTTTTATGGTTTTACAAACATCATATTAGACAATTGACTACAAAACGGTAATAAGTTCACCTATGACGCTCCCACCAACTGCACAAATGAGAAGAAACATACATACCATCTCTAAGCTTTGCTTGTTGCTCCATAACCTGCAGCCGCAGTTTGAGTTCCTTATTCTTAGTAGTCAATCCAGTAGTGTCTCTCTGCATCATAGTAGAAATATATTCAAATTGATTCCCTTCACTGTGGGTACTTACAACAGAAATAAGTCTATAGGAATCTAGAAATACAGTCATATATTAAGTGAATGATAACTTGAAAGCAAATAGCCAAAAAGAGAGATTAAGGTAAGGAATCAGCAGAAGCAACTATCAAACCAATCATCAATTAACAATTTAGACAGAGACACGAGTATTGTCACATCAACCAAATGAAAACATGTAAAAAGTGTGCATATTCTTCATAGTTAAATTTAAAATATCATGTTGTCTGCTTGATAATGAATTCTAGAACAGGAGAAGTAACAGATGAGGGACAAAAAAATGTTGATTGAACAATCAAACTACTAAGGATTTGTAGTATGTCATAAATTATAATATTTTATATTCATTGTATCTTCATTATTTAGTTATTTTAGCTAGATTAACAAGTCAAGGCTTAGGGTCACATAGGATCTTTGAGATATTATGAATTGACATTTTTCAGGTCCATATCCATAACCAAGTTGCATGAATACATCTTTTCTTGATTAAAAAAAAACCAAGTTGTAAGTGCGGACTATCCATGAGATCAGAAGGAAGATCTGCAGATGAAAGTAAACTTTTGATTTTACTTTCACAGTAAAGAAACGCTAGAGGATAGGTTTTTTTGCTTATTTAAGCTCTAGATAAAAAGAGACATGGAGTCAGCGGGAAAGTGCACCGTTTTGTTTTGCTTTCACAATAAAAAGCTAGAGGAAGCCACTTTTCCCCCATTCAAACCCCAGGGGAAAACGATGCATAAAGCCAGTGAAGTAAGTGCTTTACTGGATATACATCTATATGTAGTATAAAATGCATCCACATACAACATGTTAACATACATAACAGACAAACGTTAATTAGATAGTAATACTCTATTCATTCCTCAACTAAGTATTAAAGTTCCTGAAAGTATTTGGAGAACTCAAAAAGTAATGCTTTTCTAGCAGCTGTTTTATAAGATAGTGACTCGACATGCACCTTGTAACGATTCCATTGGATGAAATTAACCAATCCAACTGACCCTATTTTATCACAGAAATGCCATTCTCTAGGCATATGCATGGCCTATATTATGGAAGCAGAAACAAAGAAGAAGTTTTTATATGGAACAATTGAAAAGTGGGAAAAAAAAGGAGATTTATACCTTACCTTCATTCCTAAGCGGGAACAAGGAAAGTGCACAAAGTTTCCTTGCTCTCAGCACTTAAAATGGCATGAATTCATCTCAAGAGTGTTAAATACTAATTTTCATTTAAATATTCTGTAATATTGTGATACACCCTAAAAGCATTAAAAATTATCATAAAACATAAGTAATCACATTTGATTACTAAACACAATAAATTATTTACCTGGTAATACACCTGTCACTTAGTTCTCATTTCCCCTAACATATCCCCATTGACAAAAGGGTTCAAAGTAGAGCTGCTTATCATGAATCACAGATCCGTCCCCCAAAGTATAACAAAACAATTAAAAACTGGAATTCACATGTGTCAGATGCCATACCATCCAAAAGTAGAGCCCAGCCCATGCAACACAGGCATACACCCTCTAATACCAAAGGTGGTGGATACAATGATCTGACTGATAGATTTAAGAATTAAAATGATTCCTAATAATAATGCCTCAAAAATTCTCAATGGCACAAGCATTTCAGTATGCATAGTAAATTTCCCTTGTCTTACTTAGGGATTGATCAATGATTGCAATATAAGATAATTGTGTCAGAAAATTTCTAAAACAAAAGACAATGGAACTTTTCAAGAAGGTAAAAAGTGCAAAAGATACTGACAAGTGGCAATGTAGATTAGCTTGCACAGAAGCAGCAATATAAGTCCTTCATTACATTTAACTGTTCTTGCAACGAAGAGGATTCTATCCATATGGAAGCTGAAAACAGTCGCAGAAAGATTTTCCTCTTAAAAATCAAGTTGGTTTTAGGGTTATTCCCCCTCTCCCCAAGGAAGAAACTAAAACCACTACTTTTTTACATAGAACAAATAGTTCTTCGAAATAAAAGTAAACTCTACAAGTTCCTTATAAAATGGGAAAAGCCTATAACAATTATTGCAATGATCACAAATGTGATTTGACCTATAAATGAATAGGCTAGCAGGAGTTTCAAGTATATTATAATATATGTATAAAACTCTACAACCAGTAGCTATGACAGTTACAATTAAGATTTAAGATACAACTAGAGAACAGGAGACTTTGCGATTGGAAAACCGTGTATAAATGTAGGTATTATATTATAATAACTAGAAAATAATAACTAAATGTTAATAAAACAATTTGAATGCATGAACCTGGAATATTCACATTCTAGAAAGGAGCAACTGTCTGGGTTTTAGACTTCAGAGTTGTAAAAGTAAACTGGAAAGGCATAAAATTCGATTACCTGTAACGATGTGACCTGCGCGGAGAGATTGGTAGCTTCTGTCTGAAGTGTCTGAACCTTCCTCTCCAGCTCATTCGTGTACCGAATCTTCCTCTCTTTCGAGCGTGCAGCCGATTGCCTGTTTGCCAGAATCCTACAACACAAAACAAACTTCATTCAGTAAGCACCGAGTGACATCCATAAGGCAACAAGTATTCAATATTTTTCCCCTTCGGTAACGTAATTACTAATATACTGCAAATTAAAATCCCAAAAAAAAATTTGCATCACAATTCACAAAACAGGGGGAAGGGCCTACCAAGGAAGGAAAAACTAACTTGTTTTTTGTGAAGAAACGATCAAAAGGAAAAAGAAGAAAGTCATATAATTAATTACGTTTCCTTTTAATTAACTAAAAATAAACACTTGAAAATTTCCACTTAATTAAAAAAAAAAGTAGTTGTAGATGAAAAAAAGAACCTTTTAGCTCTCTTTGGATCAATAAGAGCAAGATCAGCAAGCGTATCAGGAGCCATAGCTGTCTTAACACCGTCAACAGCCATTAGAGATTGAACCTCAAAAGACCCATCCATGGAGTTAGTATGCCTATGATGAGCTCTCTTCTCTCCCACCCCTGCTTTCGCGCCAAATTTATCATCTCCAGCTCCGTCGAAAATTGCGGGTCCAGTCAATCCTAGTCCCTCGAAGAAATCAGAGTCAACAGAAAGACTACGGAGATGAGAAGAGATATGCCTAGGGTTACCGTGGGAGGGGAGAGGAGGGTGGCCGCCGGACAAGGAGTCATCGGAGGAATCAGTGGGAACAGGGATGACATGCGGCGGAGTGGGATTGGATGAGAAAGGCGGAAGGTCAAGAGAGGAAAGATCGAGGTCGGAAGGGTCGAAGAGAAGTAGATCGTCGAAACGGAAAGTTGTATCGGAGTGAGCCCGCCGGTGGTGAGTTCCACGGGGAGGCATTTGGTTTATCGCTACTGTCAGTTTTTGCTCCATCTTTTCAGTTAAAATAGGCGGATGATACGGCGGCGTGGCGGTGGTTTACTGGAGCAGATTATTACTATTATAGTTTTATTAGTTCTGAACGAAATGTGCTGAAGAACACTAGTGAGAAATATAAGCGGGTTTGAGATACATACTATTACAATGGGAAACAGTGATAACTATGTTTAACAAACCCCGATAGAGAGAGGGGTTTGTTGCGCTTTGTGGGTTGTGTGTGTGGGGGGTGGGGCTTAATTCATATGTCTGTACATAGATTATATTTTTTTCTCAATTAAGTACTCAATTTTTTTAGTCAAAATTGGTGTATATGATGTGATTTGAATATAAACTTAGGTAAAAAATCCATACATGATACAATTCCTGTATGATGATGAGTTTTGATTTTTGAAAGGTCAATATTAATATTTTTTATTTAATAATAAAAATTAATTTTATTAAATAAAAACATAATAAATTATAAGATGAATAATTGAAAAGTAAAATAAATTAATTATATTATTTAATATTTTTTAAAATTATTAAAGTATATAAACTAGCACCTAAATAAATAATAAGATAGGAATATATAAGAAAAATATAAAAATCAACCAAACAACTAAGGAAAATGAGATACAAAATCACTATTATCAACGAAGGAGGAATCTCAATACTAATATAAAATTATATACGTTTATAAACCGACTTTATCATAATTCAACTGTGATCTATACTTGATGATTGTAAATACTATAACTAATATGATAATCTAAATTAAAGAAAAATAAATAAGATAATCAAATAAATGGTAATCACGATAAATTAAACTCTTAAAAACAATGTACTATAAAATAGATAAAATATCTACTACTTTTAAAAAAGGAAATGCATTAAACAAAATAATACAAAAAATGTTAAAATGTACATAAAAATTCTAAAATGAAACAAAGTTTGTTAAGGAAAAACATTTTTTTTTATATTGAACTTTTTAGTCCTTTAAAAAAAATATTGAAACAAAGTAGTTCATATTTCACGAGACAACTGACAACTCACAAATTCTAAACTTCATAAAAAATACTTTGCTAAGGAGATGGACGTGAGAAACCGAGTAGCAATTGACTTCTGATAATAGAAAAACTGAGAATGGAAACAATTGAATAGACAGCCCACCAAGTGGCAGTTAGCCTTAGGGATGGGCATGCGGCGGGACGGCAAATTTTTTATAAAAGAATTTATAAAATCGGATTGGGTCGAAATACGTTAAATTCCGGTATTTTGATATTCCCTAATTAGCCTCCACCTTTAACCTTGCGTTACGCTTATTCATCCCTATCGGCTTCTAAAATTCTTTCCTAGCATGATGCCCCATAAAAGAAACAACTTTCTTAACATCAAATAAAATTTAAACTTTATTTAGATTTTACACGTTACACTATGCTTCTTTCATTAGTGGTTGAATACAAGATAAAAACCAATTATATATATTAAAAACAACTGATCGTAAATATATTTTATATTTAAAAAGTTATTATTATTATTAGGTAAGCAAATTGGAGGGTTGGTAGTGTGGAATTGGGTGCATTGCATTCCCTTGTTATTATATAGGCAAATATGTTAGACAGAATCATACCAACTTATTCTGTTCACCCACCGAACTACATATACTAATATCAACGCCTTCAAATTGACATTTAAGACATGATTAATAAGGTGGTATCATAATGCAATAAATTTGTCATATATGATTAGTAAGATGCTGAACCGAAAATGGAGCAGGTGGCAGTGATTTATGTAGGTTACTCTTTTTACTCGTGGAATTTGCAAGAATTGTTATTAGTAAATCCAATGTAAAATTTTATGTTTGGTGAGTGAATTTATAAAACTTTAAGAGATTGTGACTTATAAAATTTTAAGAAACGAAAATACATTTTTAATAAAAAAATATAAATAAAATATTTAAAATATATAAAAATTAAAAATTTTCCAGGGGAGGAATGTTACTACCCGTTCTCCATCGGTTCATCCTTAATTGTTGATTTTTTGCTTTTTGTTAAATATATATATGTTGATTTGGTTAATAGATAGGAAAAGAGAAAACAACCTATGAAATAATACTGTAAAAAACAATACTATAATTTAGCTATAATTTATCTTTCAATTTTATTTATTTACTTATTTTGTTGTTTTCTAAAGTTATGGTATGTCTCTTTCCTTAAAAGAAATGGTTTAAAAATAATTTTTTATTGGTTTAATGACATTTTTTCCTTAACCTTTTAAAGAGATCATTTTAGTTTTTTTAGTATTTAAACGTTTATTTTTTTATTAAATTAAATTAATGTACAGAAAAACGACATTTTAATTTTATTTTTTTTTACATTTTCTCAGTTTTAAAAATAAAAATAATATATATGTACATTTGCCCAGTGGGAAAATAGCACATGTACATGTTATGTTCCCACTTCCCAGACATATCTACGTAGCATCCCAAACTCTAAAACATCAAACATTTAAAGAAGCTTAATTGTAATATACATTTTCTGAAAAATATTAATTTTACATACATCAAAATACCATCATACAGTTTTCCCCCTTTAATGTCACTTTTTTTTACGTGTTTTTAAAAAATATATGAATAATTATTCGTGGACCAATCTCTCGAAAATCACATTTTCCTTCGGAGTAGACCGAAGAAATAAGAGTAAATCACACCATAAATCATCAAATCATTAGTAAAATTATAAAAAAATTATTGAATTTGAAAATTTTATAATCAGATTATTTTATTTTATCGATTGTAATAATTAAAATTTTCAATTATAACTAAACCGCTAATATATATATACATATATATATATTATAATTAATTAATTGAATGATCAATTTATTACATTTAAAAAAACCAATAATTCATTAATTTGATTAATAATTGAATGGTTTGTCGTTTATCTAAGATAAAAAAAAATAAAAGAGGAATATTGAAACACTTATTACTTTGTTTTTGTCTGGTTCCAATAGTCATGGTTTTTGTTTGGAAATGTTTATTTAAACAAGTTTTTCAACGTAAAAGTGTTTTTTCAATTTTGATTTAAGTAAATAATCACATTTCAAACGTAATTTTGTTGAAAATGAATTATTTGAGAATGATTTTGCGCTTCAAACGGAAACTTTTGGTGGGAAAACCGCTTCTATAAAATTCCCAAACCGCACCATGAATTTGTGTTAGGTGTAACTCCATTCCTTGAATAAAAATTTCTTATGGGACATGAACCCATATATCCAGGATTTAAATCACGATGGTTATTATATTTAGGGTAAAGTATAAAAATGGTCCCTCGATTATAAGGAGTTACTTTTTGAATTCTTCAACTATTAAAAGTTATAAAATGATCAATTGATTATTCGTATATTCCAAACACATCATTTTTCCGTTAAAAAATTGATAACCCTTTGCGTTGGACGTTAACTTGCTGACAGATATATGATGAAATTTGACCACAAAATCTTAAATACAACTCAAACGGTTATAAGATCCGATTTTAGCACATTCCAGTCAACATGTTAATGTCAAACTCGGAATACCGTTAATTTTCTAAGAAAAAAGGACGAGTTTAGAATATATGAGTAGTCGGTTGATCATGTTGTAACTTTTAATAGTTGAGTGTAACATCCTCCATGTCGGGTGAGTGATTAATTTGCAAAGTTTCAACATTTGGTGATTAAAGTAGAATAATTATATAGTTTAAAAAGTATGGTTAGTAAATATGAGATGGAGGTAAGGACCAAATGGTCATTTGTAAGGAATTTTTAATTAAAATAAAATGTTATGGGGTTATATGAGAACCCACGTGTGACATTAGGTTCCAGAACCCTCCCATTTCTTCTTCCTTCTTCCTTATTTTCTTCTCTTCCTTCTCCCAACGTGAAGCTTGCAAGTAAAGGTAAGAAACTGAACCTTGGTAGTTTCTTTGATTTTTAAGATTGGAATTGAAAGTTTGGATGTTATATAAGCTAAAGGAAAGCTTATATGACATTAAAACAACAAGATAAGTGTTTTAGAGATAGATTTGGAAAATGAGTTTTTAGATGAAATTTTGATATGGATGAGTTTTTGATGTTTGAATAAGATTTTTGACTTGTCAAGAAGCTAACTAAGAAGTATGAGGTGTTAGAATTCAAATTAGAACATATTGGAATTTGGGTTGGATTCTTAAATTCTACATGGAGAATTAGATTTCTAAGTTTTAGAGGTATTTAATGGATAATAATTAGTTAAAGTAAGTGTATGAAAGCTAAGAGTAGTAAAGAGAGTGAGATATGTATGTTTGAGCTGAAATGGGATGATTTCCGAGCTCAAATTAGGATTTTCGGGCTAGGGGAATCGGTACCCATTCAAGGGGAACCGATACCCCCTCAACGAATATGAACTTCCAGTATACTAGAGGGGAATCGATACCCCCAGGGGGGAACCGATACCCCCTCAACGAATATGAATTCCAGAATGCTAGTGGGGAATCGATACCCCAGGGGGGGAACCGATTCCCCCATGAAAAAAAAAGAGAAAGAAAAGAAAGAAAGACTAAGCTATAAATTCCTTAAATTAGTAAGCTATTAAAGCTTAAATTCAAGACATAGACATCTGATGATCATTCTTGAAAATTATGTTTATGTAGATACCGAGCCTACACAAGTTCGGGAACAATCTACCAGTAGGATCGATCGAGGAAAAGGAAAAGAAGTATAGGTGAGTGCATATGCATAGCATGATTATAGAAATATACTCCATTCTAGACTTGTGATAAGTCTAGATTTCATATCTTGGTACATGAGCATAGTCGGTATTATGAGACATGACATGAATTCATATAAAATGCATTATATGACATGACTATGTGGGAAAAGTTATGAGCTATGTGAAAAGGTAAGAATTTACATGTCTACGCGTTATAGACTACTTGAAATGTAAAAGCCCATGTTATGTAGATGAGAACTATAGGTATAGTTGGCATGCCAAGGGTAGAGGGTATACTCGGTTCTTTAGGACATATGTATATCCTTTGGAACCTGTGTGAAGTCTTGAAAGACACATACTTGATCCATAGTATATGTATATGATTCTTAAGGAATTCTATGTGGTCCTTATGGACATCATTATATGGCACTACGGTGCAATTCTACGGGCACTTCGGTGCAATTCTACGGGGCACTTCGGTGCATTTATACGAGCTGTGGTGACAGCATAGTGCACAACCTCACATTACTCAAATACCTTAGGTTCTCAATATGCTATCATGGGCCAATAAACTTATTAATACAGATTTATAAATGTTACAGTCATACGCTTACAGGTATGGGTATTGATGATGTATACTACATTGATTAAGTATATGTTTGCATTTCATCTCATATGATCATGACATTTTCATTACAATTGCCTTATTATTATTGCCTCACTAAGTCGATGACTTAGCGTGTGAGTGTTTCACACGTAGGATCCGAGGAAATAGACGAGACAGGTGAAGCAGCTTGACAGTATTACTCCTGCAATCATCAGATCAGAAGCAACTTAATCAGTAGGTCATTTTGTTATGTAAATGGCAGTTGGCATGTAATTAAAGAGTTAAGTTGTGTATGCTCTGAATATTTTGGTAAACTTATATTACAGTATGTATATTATTGTATTTTCTTAATATAAGTACAAATATTTTACTATTACTTGTTAAGAGTTATGTTTTAAAGTCAATGTAGTATCTCTGACTCATATCCGGGTCGGGTATGGGTTGGGGGTGTTACATTTAATGGTATCAGAGCTATGGTTTAGCCGATTCTAGGCATAAACCAGAGTCTATAGAGTCTTTAAATGGAATACATGCCAACAAATAGTGAGAACTTCTGATCTGGTATAGTATGAGTAT
This sequence comes from Hibiscus syriacus, assembly GCF_006381635.1. Taxonomy (NCBI): domain Eukaryota; kingdom Viridiplantae; phylum Streptophyta; class Magnoliopsida; order Malvales; family Malvaceae; genus Hibiscus; species Hibiscus syriacus. Next base: position 717,501 of record NW_024062052.1, read on the forward strand.
GCTGTTTTGCTAATAGAACAATGTGTTTATTCTTATTAGATGTCCGGACATAATAGCTCCCGAAGTGAAGCGGGAGAAGATAGGCATGCTGAAAGCAGTAATTCACCTGCCCTGGCCAGGCAAGGTGAAGAACAAGCATCTCAAGGAGTGCCTGTGCAAGATCAAGATACGTTCTTCAGAACGTTAGACGCTATTCTGACGCGTCTTCAACCTCATGCTCCACTAACTCAAAGAATTAATGTAGCAAAAAGAGTTGAGAAGTTTAGGAGCTCCCGAATTTAAGGGAGAAGCTGAGGAAGGTCCAGTGTCAGTGGATCTTTGGTTGAATGATCTGAAAATCATGTTAGAGGGTCTCCACTGTTCTGAAGTGGAGAAATTAGATGGAGCTGTATCTTTATTGAGGGGTCAGGCGAGGATATGGTGGACGAACGTCACCATGAGAATGTCAACCGACCAGTTGACTTGGTCTTTGTTTTTAAAAGAATTTAAAAACAAGTATATTGGAGATCAGTTTATCCGCCAAATGAAGCAGGAATTTATGAATTTGAAGCAGATGAGCCGCTCTGTGTATGAGTACGAATGTGAGTTTAATAAGCTGAGCAGGTTTGCAGCTGAGCTTGTGCCTACTGAAAAAGATGCTTGCGAGTGGTTCGTGGAGGGCTTGAGCCCTAGACTTAAAGAAATATTGATAGTATTAAACTTGTCCTCGTTCCAGGAGGTGATCAATCGTGCAAAAGCTCTTGAAAGGGCTCAGAATGAAAGATTTGGGGACTCAAGAGTTCAGACATCAAAGAGGACGACTACTTATTCTGGTTCAACACCAACAAAAAGGGGAAGAGACTCGGGATTTCGATCACAAACTAGATCAGAATCAGTTGCATCGTCTGCTAGGGGAGCAAGTCAGGCAAGACCTAGACAGACGCAGTCAGTGGAATCTGGTACTGGGAGATCTACTCCGGGTCAAGGGAAACAGTGTGAGCACTGTGGGAAAAACCATTATGGGGCTTGTCGTATGGCTGCTGGGACTTGTTTTCGATGCGGAGATGCCGGAAATTTTGTCCGGGATTGTCCCTTGATTGTTGGTGAGCCGACACCATCTGGAAGAGCTGGTTCTTTCTCACAAAGAGGACGAGGAAGAGGCAGAGGAAGGAACCCATCTGAATTCTCTGCTCAACCTGAAGTTCGATCCACTGCTCGAGTATACAACCTAAAGACAAGTGAAGACCGTGATGACCCTGATATTATAGCAGGTACTTTTCAGTTGTATGATAAATTAGTATTGGTACTGATTGATCCGAGTTCTAATTATTCTTATATTACAAGTAAGTTAGTAAAGGAGTTGGGGATTCCATTAGAAGCTACGAGTAATGAGATTATAGTAACAACTCCGTTAGGCCATAGTGCCCGGGTGAATAAAGTCTGTAAGGGGTGTCCCATAAAGGTTCAGGGAATTGAATTCCCTGCTAATCTGATGGAATTACCCTTTGACGAGTTTGAAGTGATTCTGGGAATGGATTGGTTGTTCCGTTATTATGGAGATGTTAGTTGCAGATTGAAAAAAGTAACTCTGAAAAGTCCAGAAGGAACAGAGATAAGTGTGAGCAGTGAAAAGTTTAATCCTTTAGCAAATGTAATATCAGTGATGTCTGCCAAGAAATTATTGCTACAAGGATGTCAGGGTTTTCTTGCTAATGTGATTGATTCAAGAGCTCAAGAGAAAAGGTTAGAGGAAATTCCAATAGTTCAAGAGTTCCCTGATGTTTTTCCTGCTGAATTGCCAGGATTACCTCCGGATAGAGAGGTAGAATTTCAAATTGAAATAATGCCGGGAACAGCTCCGATTGCAATGGCACCTTATCGAATGGCTCCGAAAGAATTGCAAGAGTTAAAGAATCAATTACAAGAATTGCTAGAGAAGGGATTTATCCAACCAAGTGTATCGCCTTGGGGAGCTCCGGTGTTATTTGTTAAAAAGAAGGATGGATCAATGCGCCTTTGCATATACTATCGACAGCTCAATAAGGTGACCATCAAGAACAAGTATCCTCTTCCGCGTATTGATGATTTGTTTGATCAACTAAAAGGAGCTTCGGTATTTTTGAAGATTGATTTACGTTCGGGTTATCATCAATTGAAGATCCAGGAGAAAGATATTCCGAAGACAGCTTTCAGAACGAGATATGGTCATTATGAATTCATCGTAATGCCATTCGGAGTAACGAATGCACCTGCTGCTTTCATGGATCTTATGAACATGATTTTTTAGCCTTATCTGGACCAGTTTGTTGTTGTCTTTATTGATGACATACTGGTTTACTCGAAGTCCATTGAAGAGCACAGCACACATTTGAGGCTAGTTTTGCAAATTCTCCGGGATAAAAATCTCTATGCGAAATTGCCTAAATGTGAATTTTGGCTAGACGAAGTAATTTTCTTAGGGCATGTGATCTCGGCAGTTGGGATTAGAGTAGACCCTCAGAAGGTTAAAGCTATAATGGATTGGGAAGTTCCTAAGAATGTGTCTGAAGTTCGGAGTTTTCTGGGACTTGCCGGTTACTATCGAAGATTCGTTAAGAATTTTTCTATGATTGTGCTGCCTCTAACAAAGTTAATGAGAAAGAACGTACCCTTTGTTTGGACTTCTGAATGTCAAGAAAGCTTCGAAGCTTTAAAGAGAATTCTGACGGAAACTCCGATATTGGTTCAACCGGAATCTGGCAAGAATTTTGTAGTATACAATGACGCATCCCATAACGGGTTGGGGTGTGTATTAATGCAAGAAGGAAAAGTGGTAGCGTACGCATCGAGACAGTTGAAACCACATGAAAGGAATTACCCCACTCATGATCTAGAAATGGCTGCTGTAGTATTCGCTCTCAGGATTTGGCGTCATTATCTTTATGGGGAGCGTTGTTACTTATATACGGATCATAAGAGCCTGAAGTACCTGATGACTCAAAAAGAATTGAATTTGAGGCAACGTAGATGGGTAGAGTTCTTAAAGGATTATGAAGTGATAATTGACTATCATCCCGGAAAGGCTAATGTGGTAGCAGATGCTCTGAGTAGAAAGACGTTTGCAGCTTTACGAGCTATGGATACAAGATTATCTTTAACGGGAGACGGTGGTCTTTGTGCAGAATTAACCCTTAAACCAGCATGGTTGGAACGATTAGGAGAATTGCAATGTAAAGATGAAGTGTGTTTGAAAAGAATTGAGCAAGTAAAGAACAAAGAGATTAAAGACTTTGAGATTAAGTCAGATGGAAATCTATATTGTAAAGGAAGAATTGTAATACCCGACAATGACGACTTGAAGAAGGAGATATTAACAGAGGCTCATTGCAGTCCGTTAACGATGCACCGGGTGGAACCAAGATGTATATGGATTTGAAGGATCGATTTTGGTGGTCAGGAATGAAGCGAAGCATCACAGAATTTGTGTCTAAGTGTTTGATATGTCAACAAGTCAAAGCCGAGCATCAAGTTCCATCAGGATTATTGCAACCGCTTTTCATTCCTCAATGGAAATGGGAAAATGTTACGATGGATTTTGTTTCGGGGTTACCCTTAACCCCGAACAAAAGAGAATCAATATGGGTAATTGTTGATCGATTAACTAAGTCAGCGCATTTTCTTCCGGTTAGAACGGATTTCTCTATGGAAAGATATGCAGAGTTGTATATTAGAGAAGTTATTAGATTGCATGGAGTACCTGTTTCCATAGTCTCTGATCGAGACCCTCGATTCACTTCTAGATTCTGGAAATCTTTGTATGGAGCGTTGGGGACTCGTTTAAACTTTAGTACGGCTTTTCATCCTCAGACTGATGGGCAATCAGAGAGAACTATTCAGATATTGGAAGATATGTTGAGAGCGTGCATAATGGAATTTAAAGGATCATGGGAAAAGTATTTACCGCTGGCAGAGTTCGCTTACAACAATAGTTATCAGTCTAGTATAAAGATGGCCCCCTATGAAGCATTATATGGAAGAAAATGTCGTACTCCATTAAATTGGTATGAACTCAAAGACCGAAGTGTTCTTGGTCCGGATTTAATTCAAGATGTAGAACAGAAAGTTCGAGAAATTCAGTATAACCTCAAAGTGGCCTCTGATCGGCAAAAGTCCTATTCTGATCTTAAAAGGAAAGAAATTGAATTTCAAGTTGGAGATAAAGTGTTTTTAAAAGTGTCTCCATGGAAGAAGGTGTTGAGATTTGGTCGGAAAGGAAAATTGAGTCCTCGGTTTATTGGACCATATGAGATTGTAAAGAGAGTAGGACCTGTAGCATATCAACTAGCTTTACCACCTGAGATGGAAAAGATACATGATGTTTTTCACGTTTCAATGCTTCGAAGATATAGATCTGACCCTTCTCATATCGTGACACCAGAAGAGATTGAGGTTCGTCCTGACTTGACTTATGAGGAAGAACCGATTCAAATTTTAGCACATGAAGTTAAGCAATTGAGGAACAAGATTATTCCTTTGGTCAAAGTGTTGTGGAGAAATCACAAAGTAAAAGAAGCAACATGGGAGCGTGAAGAAGATATGCGACATCAATACCCTCATTTGTTTGTGCAATGAAAATTCGAGGACGAATTTTCTTAAGGGGGAGAGATTTGTAACATCCTCCATGTCGGGTGAGTGATTAATTTGCAAAGTTTCAACATTTGGTGATTAAAGTAGAATAATTATATAGTTTAAAAAGTATGGTTAGTAAATATGAGATGGAGGTAAGGACCAAATGGTCATTTGTAAGGAATTTTTAATTAAAATAAAATGTTATGGGGTTATATGAGAACCCACGTGTGACATTAGGTTCCAGAACCCTCCCATTTCTTCTTCTTTCTTCCTTATTTTCTTCTCTTCCTTCTCCCAACGTGAAGCTTGCAAGTAAAGGTAAGAAACTGAACCTTGGTAGTTTCTTTGATTTTTAAGATTGGAATTGAAAGTTTGGATGTTATATAAGCTAAAGGAAAGCTTATATGACATTAAAACAACAAGATAAGTGTTTTAGAGATAGATTTGGAAAATGAGTTTTTAGATGAAATTTTGATATGGATGAGTTTTTGATGTTTGAATAAGATTTTTGACTTGTCAAGAAGCTAAGAAGTATGAGGTGTTAGAATTCAAATTAGAACATATTGGAATTTGGGTTGGATTCTTAAATTCTACATGGAGAATTAGATTTCTAAGTTTTAGAGGTATTTAATGGATAATAATTAGTTAAAGTAAGTGTATGAAAGCTAAGAGTAGTAAAGAGAGTGAGATATGTATGTTTGAGCTGAAATGGGATGATTTCCGAGCTCAAATTAGGATTTTCGGGCTAGGGGAATCGGTACCCATTCAAGGGGAACCGATACCCCCTCAACGAATATGAACTTCCAGTATACTAGAGGGGAATCGATACCCCCAGGGGGGAACCGATACCCCCTCAACGAATATGAATTCCAGAATGCTAGTGGGGAATCGATACCCCAGGGGGGGAACCGATTCCCCCATGAAAAAAAAAGAGAAAGAAAAGAAAGAAAGACTAAGCTATAAATTCCTTAAATTAGTAAGCTATTAAAGCTTAAATTCAAGACATAGACATCTGATGATCATTCTTGAAAATTATGTTTATGTAGATACCGAGCCTACACAAGTTCGAGAACAATCTACCAGTAGGATCGATCGAGGAAAAGGCAAAGAAGTATAGGTGAGTGCATATGCATAGCATGATTATAGAAATATACTCCATTCTAGACTTGTGATAAGTCTAGATTTCATATCTTGGTACATGAGCATAGTCGGTATTATGAGACATGACATGAATTCATATAAAATGCATTATATGACATGACTATGTGGGAAAAGTTATGAGCTATGTGAAAAGGTAAGAATTTACATGTCTACGCGTTATAGACTACTTGAAATGTAAAAGCCCATGTTATGTAGATGAGAACTATAGGTATAGTTGGCATGCCAAGGGTAGAGGGTATACTCGGTTCTTTAGGACATATGTATATCCTTTGGAACCTGTGTGAAGTCTTGAAAGACACATACTTGATCCATAGTATATGTATATGATTCTTAAGGAATTCTATGTGGTCCTTATGGACATCATTATATGGCACTACGGTGCAATTCTACGGGCACTTCGGTGCAATTCTACGGGGCACTTCGGTGCATTTATACGAGCTGTGGTGACAGCATAGTGCACAACCTCACATTACTCAAATACCTTAGGTTCTCAATATGCTATCATGGGCCAATAAACTTATTAATACAGATTTATAAATGTTACAGTCATACGCTTACAGGTATGAGTATTGATGATGTATACTACATTGATTAAGTACATGTTTGCATTTCATCTCATATGATCATGACATTTTCATTACAATTGCCTTATTATTATTGCCTCACTAAGTCGATGACTTAGCGTGTGAGTGTTTCACACGTAGGATCCGAGGAAATAGACGAGACAGGTGAAGCAGCTTGATAGTATTACTCCTGCAATCATCAGATCAGAAGCAACTTAATCAGTAGGTCATTTTGTTATGTAAATGGCAGTTGGCATGTAATTAAAGAGTTAAGTTGTGTATGCTCTGAATATTTTGGTAAACTTATATTACAGTATGTATATTATTGTATTTTCTTAATATAAGTACAAATATTTTACTATTACTTGTTAAGAGTTGTGTTTTAAAGTCAATGTAGTATCTCTGACTCATATCCGGGTCGGGTATGGGTTGGGGGTGTTACATTGAGAGACAAACAAAACAACGCCTTATTGTAACATCCCAAACTATGAGTTAGTGACCAAATTGTAAAATTTCAGAATTTGGTGATTAAAGTGGAAAAGTTGAAAAGTTCAATGATTTATTTGAAAGTATTTCCTGAAGGGTTGTTAGTAATTATTGAAAGAGTCAAAGGGCAAATAGGTAATTGAACAAGAAAAATAATTAAATAATAATTAGTGGGTATTATAATACCTATGTGATGCATGTGTGAAGAGTTAAATTTCTAGACTTATCTTTTTCATCTTCTTCTCTTCTTCAACGTGATGTCCCAAGCCCAAGATATCGAGCCTAAACGAGTTACGGAACAATCGAAGAGTTAGGATTAAATCAAAGCAAGCAAGGCTAAGGTGAGTGCACATTATTTAGTATATGATGTTCAATGGAAAATAAGACTTGTGATAAGTCTATTTCCAATAGTAAAATGCATAAATTCATAGAAGTATGTGTTTGCTATGATATATGAACTATATGAAAGTATGTATATGAGTACATATATAAGTTTAGATGCCATTCTACGTGTTATGTGATGTATATAAGAACATATGTGAACAAGAAATGACATACGCATATGAACAAATGAGAAATGATATAAGCCATATGAAATGATCTATGTGATTACATGCAAAGTGATATGAACTCTGTGACATATGAATGTGAAATAAGTTATGTGATAAGGATATAGAGAATGAAATGAATACGTGATAATGAGATATGAGAATATACGAGAAAGTCTTATGATATAAGATCAATGATTACACGAACATGTGATACGTGACAGAAAAGAAGAGATATGTGTTTATAAGAGAAATGATGTGAATATGTGAACTGTTATAAATGCTAATGCCCATGATATGTAATATGAGAGCTAGTGGTATAGTTGGCATGCCAAGAGTCGAGGGATTACCTATGTTTTTCGGGACATATGGACAGAATTACCTATGTCTTTTGAGACATGTAGACAATATACCTATGTTCTAAGGAACATATGGACAGTTTACCTAGGTTCTTCGGGACCTATAGACAGTTGCTGAGGTTCGTTATGACATCTGGATAAGTCCTTCGGGACATTTATACGAGCTGTGGTGACAGTATAGTGGTGCACAACCTCAATGTACTCACATACCTTAAGTTCTCAAAAGTATACATTGGCTAATACAAGGGCTTTTAAGATAATAAATAACTTGATATGATACTATGTGTGCTCTGTTGTGAAATGACATGGATGCCCGAATGTGAGTATAGAATGGTTCAATATATGCTTACATGATATAAAGGAATTAGTGATAGTAATATGAGTACTGATAAGTATTGTTAATGGTATATGCTTTTATATGATATGATAGTATTAATCATTTATGCATTGATATGAGTAGAGTAATATCATATGTTTTCATGCCTCAGTAAGTCAACGACCTAGCGTGTGATTGTTTCACGCGTAGGTTTTGAGAATAGGAAGATTGGTAAAAGTTATGCAAGACATGTTAGTTTCTCCTTTCCAAAGATCAGATCAGAAAATAAATGTATATTATGCATTTTGTAATAAGGATAGTGGTTGGCATGTAAATAAAGGTTTAAATCCGATATGTTCTAATCGCTTTTGTAAAATCATATGATTGAGTTTTGTAATGTTTTTAATGTGTATATGTAAATGGTAAATTTTATACGAATGAAAACTTAGATTTTTATGAATTTATATGTATTTTGCCGAAATCACTATAGCAGTGCATCGATGCAAAACTTGCATTCAAAATTTTAGTGCATCGATGCACTGTAGCACTGTTAATGGTATTGTTCACGGTGCTTTTCATACCGTATAGTACTATTAATAAATACTTTTTTTCCTCAAAATTTTATAATGAACACAATTCAACAATATATGATCGAATTTTCTTAATAAAGTTCAAATGTTCCGTTATTTTGCAAGAATAAAGGTTTTGAAATGTCAATATGACATCTCGGACTCGTATCTGGGTCGGATACGGGTTGGGGTGTTACATTTAATGGTATCAGAGCTATGGTTTAGCCGATTCTAGGCTCAACTAAAAATAAAGTCAAATGTGTTTTAAAAAGTATACATGCCAACACAAAGTGGAAATTTTTTTGATCTGACAGGGTAAGGAGTTTGTTATCTTGTTAATAGAGTTAAATTATTATGTTATATAAGATAAGTGAATACATGAGAATGATTTATGATATATATATATATATATATATATATATATATATATATATGTTTATATGATATGATAGTTGATATGTGAACATTTGAAAATGACATATGTTATATGATATGAATTGGATGATCATATGCACATGTGATGTGTGATAGAAGAAATGATATGAGCACATGAATATATGAGAACTTCCAAAGTGAAGCGGAAAGCGATAGACCTGAAGGCAATAGCAATTCACCTACCCTGGCCAGGCAGGGAGAAGAGCGAATACCTCAGGGAGTGCATGTATAAGATTAGAGAATATTTGATGATGTAAAATGACATTTTGGTATGTTTTCAATTATACTTCTTTAACTCATAGAATGAATATATCGAAATAGTTAAAAGAGTTAAGATCATCCGAGTTCAAGGGTGAATTTGAGAAAGGTTTTGTTGTTACAGACCTTTGGATAAATGATATGAAGATAATGCTAGAAGGTTTTTATTCCTCTAAAGTGGAGAAGTTAAATTGAGAAGTATAAGGTAATATGAAAAGATCATGTGTATTAAAGTACATACAATAATTAAGAAATGATGAAAGGTCGGATGTATATGATTGTGTTAATTAGGGCTTGTTCCCTAAATTGAACAATTATTATCGACTAGCCGTAAGAGTAAAGGTGATAGAGTTATAAGATTGGAAGAAAAGATAAAGTGAATTAATTAAGTATGATATGGATTTGAATATGGTTATGTATTTGGATCATATAGATATGATGAAGACAAAGAGAAGAGTATTTACAAGTTTTAAAGGGAGCTTTGAGGAAGAAAAATACAAGTACAAAAGATTAATGAAGAAATAGATAGATTATGATATGGAGTGATGAGTTGGATGTTACTGTCTACGTGATGAGTGGCATTATATGGATTTTAGAAAGGTCAAAGGAAGATGCAAAATAGAAGGAGAGAAAAGACAGAAATGAATTGAGGTTACTGGTTATTGTTTATATGATAAACGACAGTAGATGAATGAATAAGGGAAAAAGTTAGTTGAAGAACTAAAATGAAGGAAATATTAAATAAAGAAAATAACATGAGAATATTCGAAGACATGTTCTTATCAATGTGTGCAATGAAAATTCAAGGACGAATTTTCTTAAAAGGAGGGGAGATTTGTAACATCCAAAACTACGGGTTAATGACCAAATTGTAAAATTTCAGAATTTGGTGATTAAAGTGGAAAAGTTGAAAAGTTCAATGATTTATTTGAAAGTATTTCTTGAAGGGTTGTTAGTAATTATTGAAAGAGTCAAAGGGAAAATAGGTCATTGAACAAGAAAAATAATTAAATAATAATTAGTGGGTATTATAATACCCATGTGATGCATGTGTGAAGAGATAAGTTTCCAGACTTATCTTCTTCATCTTCTTCTCTTCTTCAACGTGAAGTCCTAAGCCCAAGATGTCGAGCCTAAACGAGTTACGGAACAATCGAAGAGCTAGGATTGAATCAAAGTAAGCAAGGCTAAGGTGAGTGCACATTATTTAGTATATGATGTTCAATGGAAAATAAGACTTGTGATAAGTCTATTTCCAATAGTAAAATGCATAAATTCATAGAAGTATGTGTTTGCTATGATATATGAACTATATGAAAGTATGTATATGAGTACATGTATAAGTTTAGATGTCATTCTACGTGCTATGTGATGTATATATGAACATATGTGAACAAGAAATGACATACGTACATGAACAAATGAGAAATGATATAAGCCATATGAAATGATCTATGTGATTACATGCAAAGTGATATGAACTCTGTGACATATGAATGTGAAATAAGCTATGTGATAAGGATATAGAGAATGAAATGAATACGTGGTAATGAGATATGAGAATATACGAGAAAGTCTTATAATATAAGATCAATGATTACACGTAGATGTGATACGTGATAGAAAAGAAGAGATATGTGTTTATAAGAGAAATAATGTGAATATGTGAACTGTTATAAATGATAATGCCCATATATGTAATATGAGAGCTAGTGGTATAGTTGGCATGCCAAGAGTCGAGGGATTACCTATGTCTTTCGGGACGTATGGACAGAATTACCTATGTCTTTTGAGACATATGGACAATATACCTATGTTCTAAGGAGCATATAAACAGTTTACCTAGGTTCTTCAGGACCTATGGACAATTGCCGAGGTTCGTTATGACCTCTGGATAGGTCATTCGGGACATTTATACGAGCTGTGGTGACAGCAAAGTGGTGCACAACCTCAATATACTCACATACCTTAAGTTCTCAAAAGTATACATGGGCTAATACAAGAGCTTTTAAGATAATAAATAACTTGATATAATAATATGTGTGCTCTGTTGTGAAATGACATGGATGCCCGAAGGTGAGTATAGAATGGTTCAGTATATGCTTATATGATATAAAGGAATTAGTGATAGTAATATGAGTACTGATAAGTACTGTTAATGGTATATGCTTTTATATGATATGATAATATTAATCGTTTATGCATTGATATGAGTAGAGTAATATCATATGTTTTCATGCCTCATTAAGTCAACGACTTAGCGTGTGATTGTTTCACGCGTAGGCTTCGAGAAGAGGAAGATTGGTAAAAGTTATGCAGGACAGGTCAGTTTCTCCTTTCCAAAGATCATATCAGAAAATAAATGTATAGTATGCATTTTGTAATAAGGATAGTGGTTGGCATGTAAATAAAGGTTTAAATCCGATATGTTCTAATCGGTTTTGTAAAATCATATGATTGAGCTTTGTAATGTTTTTAATGTGTATATGTAAATGGTAAATTTTATACGAATGGAAATTTAGATTTTTATGAATTTATACGTATTTTCCCAAAATCACTGTAGCAGTGCATCGATGCAAAATTTGCATTCGAAATTTTGGTGCATCGATGCATTGTAGCACTGTTAATGGTATTGTTCACGGTGCTATTCATACTGCATAGTACTGTTAATAAATACTTTTTTTGCCTCAAAATTTTATAATGAACACAATTCAACAATATATGATCGGATTTTCTTAATAAAGTTCAAATGTTCCGTTATTTTGCAAGAATAAAGGTTTTGAAATGTCAATGTGACATCTCGGACTCGTATCCAGGTTGGATATGGGTTGGGGTGTTACATTTATAGTTGAGGAATCATTTTGAAACTTTTAATAGTCAAAGACTCAACAAAGTAACATCCTATAGTCGGTGGATCATTTGTATACTTTACCCTTATATTTGTTACGGTTGTAAATATAAAAAAAAATCTAAGACTTATATAACAAATAAGTATTTAAAGTATATCATCTTTTTCATTTATGTACCTAAATTATTTTTCTATCAAAATAAATATTTAAAGTTATCTTTTTGGTCAAAATAAGTACCTAAAGTTTTTAATTTTTTTATCGAAGTACCTAAAGTATTCTTTAATTAATGTCACATGTCAACTTTTTTATAATTTATATTAAAATGTTTGAATAGTTTAGGTACCTATTGTGACATAAAATACTTGAGATACTTATTTTGACCAAAAAATACTTTAGGTACTTAAATGAGAAGGAAGGTATACTTAAAGTATTTATTTGTGATATAAGCCAAATTCTAATAACTATCATTGCATTACTCTGAAAGTTCTAAGTTCTTTTATAGATAGATCATTTACTTTAGATTGTTATAACCTTTTCTATTTTCCTGAAGCAATATTAGCATGTAGAACTTGGCAGCAAAGAGTAGTCTGAGCATTGCAGAAGCGAGTCACTGAGCAGAAAGGTTTCCATTTTTTGTTTGAAAATTCAACTCGGTAGGTATTCTTGAACATCCATATGAGAGATATTTTTTTCAGTAATTTAACAATCTTAGGTATATGGTCATTTCTGGTACACAGAGAAAATTTTATGTTAAAAATGAATTTATAAAATTTTAAGGATGATCATTATTGTGAACCCCTTCTATCCATTTTTGTGTGCCTTAGGTATCATGATACTATGCAATCTGCTGAAAATGATAAAGTTTTCTGCTCCTTTTCCACTTTTTATCCTTCATAATTTTCCTTTTTAAGAAAACCCTGAATCCATAGCATAAAGGATATATTGCAAGAATATATGTATAATATTATATAATGTCACTGGAGAGTTCTTTGTTTCTTTGACGTTATATGTGTCAATTATACTCTTCTTTGACAGACGCAATTTTTTGTTGTTTTTTGTGTGTGTGAAATATGTGTACTTAATGTGTTCATTAGTGCTTGTTGTACCCCGCAGTTGTCTCCTCCACAATGAAAGTCTCTCACAATAAATAAAATACCCTTGTAAGGGGGCGTGTGCCCTCCATACTTCGCCATATCTTTCCTTCAATACTTTCCTATTCGTTCTCCGAATTAACAATCCTCTTTCGGTTTCTATATATTTTCTTTCTCATGGAGACCACCACCAATGGAACACTCGAACCAACCGGCGGTGAGGTCTGCGGTTAGGGTGTTGGTCGGAGGGTGGCTAGCCATGACTATAACCTTTGGGTTAACCAAGTTGATTGGATATCAAATGGGCTCTGAATGTCTTTGAACTTCCTTTTCTGCTAACCAGAGTCATGGAACAGTAACCATGTTGTTTTTGTCCGATATTACGTATTCTCTGCTTTTTTTCCTGGACGCTGTTGTCATACCCTAATTCTGTCCAGGGTAACCTGAATCAACTAAAATGTAACAAAGAGCGATTGGAGTCGTTTATGGTTTACGTTGATAAAGATAATTTGTTGGGATCTTTTGCAATTGCTTAAATGGTTGGTCAAAATCTTCGGGTCAAGGGTTTCAAGTTGTTTTTTCGATGATCAATGGCCATGTGGCTGAAAACGTAACCGGTATGGGAGAAATTTTGATAGATTCAGTTGTTTTACAATTAAAAAATTTAAAATTACATGGATAATAATAAAAATAAGTATGGATTTCTTTTAATTCATGTGTACGAATTTCATTGGCTACAAAAAGCCAGCCAGATTAGATTAGATTATAATGAGTACACATCAAACTTGATGTGATATTCATCGATTAGATTAACGGTTTTAATAACAAAAGGATCTAATTGATACGGGCTGATCTGATAATTTAGGATCTAATTAGAACATTTTAAAATATAGAATAATATAGAATGAAAGTCATAGTTGGGGGACGACTGGTGCAATTAACTCCAAAAGAGGAAGATAAAAAAATCATGAATACGATGCATATATATATATGAACAGCTAGAAGAATTCAGACCCGCCACTCATACTAATTGCAATCACCCAACTGAATAAATTTCAAAGTGAACTGTAAAAATGGGGTTAAAGATATCAGGTTACTTAAACGACACAGTATGGGAATTTAAAACCTGAGTGTCTTACAAACTAAAGTATCTAAAACAAATATCACAATGGACATAATTATCTCCAAGGAAAACAATTAACATTCACAAACTAAACATTAACCGTACGATTACATTACTAAAACACAGCAGTTTTTGGCGTAGGCAAATTAACATCCAAGCATCAGATGCGAAAAACATTTATTCCTCTATTTGAACACTAAAATAAAATGCTACTACGATCTATACCACAAAAACCATTTTAGTTATTGTACAACACAGCTTCCTGGAATGTGCAAGCAATTCAAGAATTTCTGGATCCTCCGTCTCCTAAATTTCTGCGTATCTCTAGTGCCAATAATTAGCTGGATTCAGCAATTTAGGTTGCAAGTAACAAAATATACTATCCAATTAATGTGATCACTCCTCATAACCCAGCCATATATTAGAAAGGATGTGATCCATGAAAATTGGCTTAAAGATGACTTGCATACAGCCTAGTTGTCTCCAGAATGTGACATTCACCTTCCGCGAGCTCCAGGACCTGACCTTGGGCCTGGGTTCCGGGAAAACTGAAGTCTCAAGTAATTAGAATCAGGATCGTGTTCATCAATTTTATAACCTGCACAGTTCAACAATAAACTCAAATTGAGAACTTGAGAAAGCATTAACACAAATGCACCTGTCAGCCAATGTGATTGACTCAACGAATGGAATGTTAAGTTCAAACTTCTATTTTCAATTTCGTGTTCACTTTGTAGCAATCATTCTGGAGAAAAATGGTTGAGCATGCATATTTCTGCCTGCATAAGGCTGACATCCTTTTATAATCATTCATGCATGTCAAAAAAGAAAACACACAGACACAACCCGACAGAAACTAGAAACCAACGCATAAAAGAAAATTAGCATAGTATAAAAAAGCTACCTTTCTCATTTTTCTTCTTCATTTTTTTTCTTTTTGAATTGGATGGATGGGAAATTCAAACTCTACTCTTTGAGAAGGGGATATATACACTTACTGCTCGAGCCAAATGCTCCAGTGCATCAATACCATTTAAAGAGTTGATTATTGTTTCCTATCGGTTCTTAAGAGAACAATCCATGTCTCATTTTCCACTGTCGAGCTAACTTCTATAAATGTCAAAATTAAAAGAAGAAAATATCACCTTGCAAGGCACTCATTGCAGTTGCTGCACAGGCAGGACTTGAAAAATCAACAAAACAAAGGATAAGAGGATCTCCACCACGCTGCATTGCCAATGCATCATTTTTTAGCATTCAATGAAATAGTCATGAGAATTTCAGATGCAAGAAAACACGAAGGAAGTCATGCTACAGGAGAAAAATTAAATGTTAGACAATGGCTAGTCACTCACATGTCGAAAATCTTTGCTCACTAGTCGTACTTCTTTATATCCCACAAAAGGGCGAAAGATATCTAAAGCCACAGTCAAGGAATGTGAACTGATAGACAGAAACAAGGTAATAGAGCTAAAATATGGTACCATAAGAGTTAGGCATCAACAAATCTTATCAAGTATTACATCATTAAATAGGATACGTGCTACTTCCCTCCTTGTGCTGTCAGAAGGAAGTCCCTCAACATATAGAGTATTGGTAGCATCTGGAGGTAGAGGTATAGTATCCCGACCTAACCTTGACATGGCATCCACCGGAAGATGATTACCATAACCTACATTTCGGTCATTTGGCACCAGATCTGAAGCAGCAGTTCCAGAACGACCCGCCACAGGAGGATCAGCTATTGGATGAGCAGGCATTGAACCAAAAACAGGCTTTCCCAACCCACCAAATGTACTTGGTTTTCCAGAAGGAAAAGAAGAAAGTTGCTAAAAAGCAATTTAATAAATGCTTCAGAAAACAAAAATAGAGATACATGGTGAGGAATAAATAAGCACAAGTAAAGGTTCAAGATGGTACCGCACTCTGCAGATAGCGATCATATGCTGAACCAATTGTTTTTGTATCCTTCACAGAGAGATGTCCACCCTGATCACCATCTCTAGCCAAATAATTATGCATCCCATGAGCTGGATGTAGCCCAGAAGGTGGATCATCTGTGTAGTTGAAAATATAAAATATAGGTGAAACTCTTTTTTCTTAAAGCAGATAATAGTTTTCAAAGAGACGCAGAAGTGAGACAAGCATATTTCTAAATTCTTCATGAAGAAACCAAAAGACAAAGATAAACATTCCACACAGTGAATGGCCAAATGCAAATCTGAATAAAACTGGCAGCTACTTACAGTGGAAAAATAAATAAGCTCAAAGAAATTAGTCAAACAAAGGTCAATTTGGAACTTTCTTTTAATATAAATAAACAAAAAGAAACCTGTATTGAAACAGCAAGAGTTATCAAGTTTGCAAAGGCCAAAAGAAATGTTAAAAAACACTATAACTTAGGTTTTCAAGTTTCAACAATAACCCATTCCTTATCTGACAACCAATTGCTACCTTAAAACTAAGGTTCTGCAATGAGCATTGAACTGACTACTTCAAAATAAAGCATCTAAAATCTCTTTAGCATTCATTCTCATTGCAGAAAAGAAAATCACCCAGCAGGCGTGCTCAACAAATAAGGTATCTAAAGCAAAACAAAACCTAATATTAAGACCAATACATAATTTCCAAACAAAGTTTGAAGAAAATTCTACAAATCTAATCGAAATAATCTGCCAAGCATCTAAGCTAAAACAAAAATTGAAGGAAAAACAAAGGGATTACCATATTCATTACGAGGTCGTTTAAGCGTCCCACTGGAAGACATCATCGAAGAGGTTGGCTGACGCCGATTCCAGTAACCGTCTGCCATCCCTGGTTTCTTGATTTTCCTATGCAAGGAAAAGGTAATTCGATTTTTTTTATTTCCTAGTAGAAAAAAGAAAAATAAAAGGACTTCAATTGGAAGACAACGAAGACCTTTAGCCTGAGATTGGCGAAACCCTAGCTTGCCTAAACATAAGTAGTTCAAAATTAATAATTCATTGAAAAATAATAAACTTCGGATCAATGATACTTCAGCCCGAAGCCAAACATAACTGTAGGTGAGCCCAAACGGAAATAATACTTGTTTCATTCTTATTTAGTAAATAAATTTTAAATAAATTTTGAATCTTATATATTTTTAAATTTTTCTAATATTTTTATGTATATACTTTTTATAATTATTATTTAAAGATATTAAAATAAAAATTTTAATTACAATTGATAGAATAAATGAGATATTATCTATTAATTTTAATGTATTATATTATCTTCTTAATAATGACTAAAATAACTAATGGCGAAATATCTATTTTAAAATCTGAAATTTAATATTTATTTTATAATTTTTGAATATTTAGTATAAAAATGTTTTAAAATAATATAATGACTATTTTTTAATTTTACCCTCCAAAATTGTGGTCCTATACAAATAATAGTAGTTCAATTACTATTAATCTTTGTACCATGTATAGGCTTCAATTTATGTTCTTTAATTTGAATATTTCAAGTCCTCGTAGTTTAATTATATTTTTATTGTATTGTTCGAGTCAATAGTGAAATTTTAAAATTCAAATATATATATATATATATATATATATATATAAATTAACATTAATTAAATTAAAGTATAAAAATTAAATTCATAAATGATTATTCTATAAAAATGACTGAATTCAATCAAAATAAATATTATTTGTTGTAACATAAAAAATATGTGATATGTTACGACCGAACTTAAATTTAATTTTTAACCTCTATTGTTTATGTTATATCGACAGAAGTTAGTTTGGATACATGTATTAATAAAGAATAGGGTAAAATATGAAAATGGTGATAGGATATTGCTTTATTAAGTCTCTCGATTATTAAGAGTTATAAAATGGTCATCCGATTATAGAGTGTTGTTTTATTTAGTATATCGACTATTCATTATATTTTAAACTTATCTTTTTTTGTTAAAAAATGGACAATCGTCTAAGTTGACCGTTAACATGATGACTAAAATATAGTAGCTGTTTGAGATTTTAGTATCATATTTTATCATATCACAATCAACAAGTTAACGTTCAACTCAAAATGCAGTAAAACATTTACCAGAAAATGATGAGTTTAGAACATAATAAATAACTGAGTAATCATTTTATAACTTTTAATAATCGAAAGACATAATAAAACAATATGTTATAGTCGGGAATCATTTGTATACTCTACCCTAAAGAATATCATTCCACTCAACCATCATTCGATATTTATTATATATACACATACATATATCCATGGATAAGTAGTGGTATCCCATTACATATTGATTATGTCTTATGAGAAGATTAAAAGCTAAATCCAGCAAGACAGCGTAAGTAGAGGCAAAATGGGAATTGTAGATTTATTCCCCCTTCACTTCAGCACCATATAGTGCTTTAATTTCTTCAACATCGTCATAGCTGCCAAGAAATATGGGAGACTGCTCGTGTATCTTTGTGGGGATCAAGTCAAGTGCCTGCAAAAATAGATCTGATTAACATTTGTAAGACATTAGTTTGCAGGCTACAACAAAACCATAAGCATTTCTTTACCATGGCTAATATGATTGTTTTATCAGTGTCATTAGATCAGCTTGATAATAAAATGGTTTGATGTAAATACCCTTTGCTTGTCGGTGAATGCCTGACCTCCTGCTTGTTCCATCAAGAACGACATCAGAAAGACCTCGTAGAGAACATTATTTTACATAGATTGCTCAAAATCAATAAGAAAGTAAGCCTCATTTGTAAGTGAAAGTTGTCTTGGATCCAACATATTTAACAAGCTCTGCATTACGCATCGTAGCTTCCCGTTGGGGCTCTTCTTATCTGCAGGGTACAAGAAGATACCGCCGTGTAAAGAACCATGAAAACAAAGTAAAAGATATCTTTTATTCTCTCTTTTTACAGCAGTATACTTACATGTTTATATAGGTACACTGTAACTATCTATAATCCTAGCTGACAAGTCTAACGGATAACAACAACTTCAACAAACTCTCAACTGCTTCCTAACTACACAACAACTCTACAACTGTGGCACAACAGTATTGCTTCAACCACCTATATCTCTAATATTCTCCCTACTTTCTTTTCGTTCTTTATGGTCAAACGAAAACACTTGGACTTTAGATCGAAATTGCTCAAATGACGGTCTGGACAACGTTTTAGTAAACCCATCTGCAACTTGGTTACTAGCTGAGATATAGTTAACGATCATATGCTTAGTAGCAACATTCTCTCGCACAAAATGCATGTCAAGTTCTATATGCTTAGCCTTCGCAT
Organism: Hibiscus syriacus; assembly: GCF_006381635.1. Lineage (NCBI taxonomy): Eukaryota > Viridiplantae > Streptophyta > Magnoliopsida > Malvales > Malvaceae > Hibiscus > Hibiscus syriacus. The sequence goes on from NW_024062052.1 coordinate 737,137, forward strand.
GATATATTGGATTGCTACTTATGGCCACAACACCACTGTTATCACACCAAATAACCGATACTCCTTGTCTTACAATCCCCTTATCCGAAAGAAGTGCATCGACCCAAGTCACCTCTGCTGTTGCATCAACCACACTGCGATATTCAGTCTCCATGGCGGACCTTGAAATCATCTTCTATTTCTTAGAAGCTCAGGCACAACATTATCTCCCACAAATACACAATGTCCAGAATCGACTTTCTATCATCAAGGTTACCACCCCAATCTGTATCAGCAAACGACACTACCTTCACATTCACGTCATAGGGAGATATCACCAAGCCATAATCGAGTGTGCCTACAAGATAACAGAGTATGTGTTTAACAACAACAAGATGACCTTGACGTGGTGCATGCATGTACTGGGATACTTAATTCACACTAAAGGTGATATCAGGTCAAGTATGACACGCTTACAACAATGCTCCAACAATGCTAAGATACTTCTTAGCATCACATAGAAGTTCACCAACATCATATTGAAACTTGCTTAGAATCATAGGTATTATCATAGGACTGGCTTTATCCATATTAGCTTTCATCAAAAGTTCAAGAATAAACTTACGTTGACTCAGCACTAGAGATCCACCACACCTTTTTACCTCAATACTGAGGAAATAGTCCAGCTCTCTAAAATCTTTTAATGAGAATGCAATACTCAACTGGCGAACCATATCATCAACTTTAGTACTTGAACTATCAGTAACAACAATATCATCAACATATACTAATATATATGTATAAACACCATCGTTATTGCGAATAAAAAGTGACGTATCAACCCTTGATTATGTAAACCCTAGTTGAAGCAAACATTGTTTCAATCTAGCTTGCCAATTTCTAGGTGCTTGACGAAGACCATACAACGCCTTGTTCAATTTACATACAAGTTAATTGTCATCTTCAACATATTGCTCGAACCCTGGTGGCTGCTGCATGTAGACATCCTCATGCAACTCTCCATTTAAAAATGCATTGTTTATATCAACCTGACGTAGCTGCCACTGTCTTGCCACAACCAGAGACATGACATCATGAAGTGTAGCAAACTTAATCAATGAATTGAAAGTTTCAGTGAAATCTTGCCTTAGTACTTGAGAGTGACCTTTAGCAACCAAGCGAGCCTTGTATCGATGAATTGAACCATATGGATTAGTCTTCAATCTGAACAACCACTTACATCCTACAACTGACCGCCCATGAGGTAACTTCATCACACTCCATGTACCATTACGCTGAAAAGCATCAAACTCAGCATAAACTGTTGCTTTCTAGTTGGGAAACTTCATTGCATCATACATATTGGTCGGTTCCTCCACATCAGAAGTCATTACATATACTTTAGGCCTGAAAACGCCACACTTGCTCCTTGTGAGCTTAGGATGAGTATTCACAGCAGGTGCAGTAGACACAAAAGGCTCTTGCACAGTAGTACCACCACCGTGCACATCAGTCTAGTTATCAAGAACCATCACCTCATCAGAACTCACTACAAGAATAGAATCATCAACTATTTCCAGTGATTCACTCCCTGAAGTATCCTGTACAGAACCATGCAGTTCACCATCAGCATCCAGAGTGTCTGTCACTGCTGAATATCTCTCACAATCTCTAGATCAACTGGCTCTACTATAGAAGTACCAATTACACCTATTGTATGAGGTTTATTAGCTAAACATGCAAACAGAAAAAATAGACTCATCAAAAACCACATGACGAGAGACACATAAATCCTCCTACTCGAAAAAAGACAAAGATACCCTTTGTGTTGAGAGCTATAACCCAAAAACGTGCAGACTTGAGATCAAAACTCAAACTTATGAGTTTGAAACAATCTTAAGTGAGGAAAATACTTGCACCCGAACACTTTCATCGAAGCATAATATGGTTTCTTCCCAAACAGCTTATCACACGGCGACACACCATCCAACACTTTTGTTGGTAGCCTATTAATAGTATAAACAATAGTCATGGCAACATATAACCAATATTGCATGGGCATAGAGGCTTGAGCTAACAAGACTAAAGCAAGTTCAATGACATGTATGTGCTTTCTCTCCACAACTCCATTTTACTCAAAGGTGTGAGGACATGTAAGTCTATGATTAATCCCATCCTGTAGCAGAACCTGAGACAAACTCTTGTATTCTTCACCCCAATCACTTTGAATCGATTTAATGGGAACACCAAACTTAGTCAACACCAATTTTTGAAATAACCGAAACACCAATACAACTTGAGATTTGTTTTGTAGAAAATAAATCTATGTATGTCTAGAATACACATCAACAAATATCAAGTAATATTTAAACCCTTTAGAAGCAACATGAGCAGGACTCCAAAGATCAGTGAATACTACCTCAAAGGGAGCATGATAAATAGAAGTGGAATAGGAAAATGGTAACTTATGACTTTTGCCAATACAACAAGTATCACATTTTTCATTAACATTCGAAGGAATCGATACATCAATGACCTTACAGGCTCTTACTACAGTATTATAGCTGGCATGACCTAACCTTCTATGCCAGACATCATATATACTAGAACTATGATCATCAGCAAGATTAGATTGAGCTTTATTACAAACACTTGGCGAACCGAACTCTGAAAACATATACAGACCATTTTTAACCTTCCCTGAAAGTAACACTTCACCAGTAGAGCTATCACGAACATAACACCCATTTTAGTGAAACTCAAAGTAAACTCCATTGTCCCCAGCACACTATAAAACTGAAAGCAAGTTGTTTGTTACACCAGGCACATGCAGAAGATCATTCAAAAGCAAATGATGAGAGGATGAAGGTAAAATAACATTGCCAACCATATTAACTTTTAACGACATACCATTACCCACAACTAGATTACCTGGACCAAAATACTCAGCCCGTTAAGTGACTTTAACATCCTCAATACCGGGTTAGTGACCAAATTGTAAAATTTTAGAATTTGGTGATAAAAGTTAAATAGTTCAATGATATATTTCAAAATATTTCCTAAAAATTATTAGTAATTATCAAATGAATTAAAGGGAAAAATTGTCTTTTAGCAAGAAAGATATTTCCCTCCTTTTATACGAATGATTCACGTGGGGGAAGAGTTATATTCTTCTTTCTTTTCTTCATCTTCTTCTCCCCGTGGAAGCTAGGCAAAAGTAAGAGTTTCTTTGTTTGTTGATTATTTGCTAATTTAAAGTTTAGGTTTTGATCATTAGATGATAACTAAGCTTAAGGAAAGCTTAAGTTATCTTAAAATCAAATGATAAAGGAGTTAGAGAAGATTAAAGATTTTGAGTTCTTGAATGAAATCTTGGAATAGAGTTCATAATTAGAAGTGGAAGTCAAATTTGACTTGTCATAAGTGGAATTAAGAGATGTGAAGTGATAGAATTGAAATTAGAACATATTGAAAATTTGGGTATAATTCTCGATTCTATATGAAAGGAATTGTGAGGTTAAAGATGGTTTATATAAATATAAGTTGGTTTATGTAATGGTAGTTTGGTTTAATAACAAGATAGGAGTTTAAAATAGAAGAATTTTCGTGCATGAACAATGATTTTCTGGGCAAAATTTACAGATTTCAATAGGGGTACCAATACCCTAGGGGGAGGTACCGATACCCCCTATAGGAAAAATGAAATTTTGGTTCATTAAATTAGCTTAAGTTATTAACATCAAGGGTTTAGGCTTCTGATAATCATCTCAGAAATTATATTTATGTAGATACAGAGCCTAAACGAATTCCGGAACAATCGAAGGATTAGGATTTATTCAAAGCAAGCAAGGCGAAGGTGAGTGCAATTTAATTGTACTTATGCTATCGAAAAACATTGGCTTGCGATGAGCCAGTGACGAAGTTACTATAGTAAGAAGTGACTCTTAAAATGTTATACGATTGATATGATTCTTATGAGTGTATATGTTAAATGATAGGTATGAGTACATGTTAGTGTGATTGTGAAAAGGTAGAAATGAAACAAGAGATGATATAAGAATCTATTATAAGATATATGATATGAAAATATGATAGTGAGCTATGTGAAAGAACTATGAAATATATGAGCTTATATGTGCTATGTGATGTATATATATGTTTATGTGAAACCATGCAAAGTGATACGAGCTATGTGAACATAAGTGACATGAATTACATGAAAGTAAACTACGTGATTATATACACATGTGATATGTGACAGAAAAGGAGAAATATGGGATTAAAAGAGAAATGATATGAATAAGTGATGTGAATTTGTGAACATAAGTGTTGAGTTAATCGATCGATGGAATCTGCCAAGATGGGGGTGAATTGGCAATTAAAAATTTGGGGGAAGTTTTTGCAGAAAATTAAAAGTAATTGCACAACGATTTAGAGTGGTTCGACTTTCTCAACAAAAGTCTACGTCCACTACCTTAGCTATCCACACTAAGGATTTTCCACAAATTCACTAATTTGTCTTTCTTTTGAGAACAAAGAGTAACCTTACAAATCCCTCAAGAATTATACCCCAAATTCTTGAGAACACTCTCTCCCAAAGAGAACAATACAAATTTTGCAAACTTACAAGAAAATCCTCACAAGGCAAGATGTTTGCGTAATTCTAGAACAAAGAAATAACACTCAAGAATAATACAATTAAGCACAATAAGTGTTCTTGAAAGCAAAAATGGATATTAAACGAAATTTGGCTTGAAATTGCTCAAACTTGAGGTTTGATGCTTTCTCTTTGATTCTCTCTTCATTCTTGTTTCTTTTTGTTTCTTGTTGTTGATCAATGGCTTCTAAGCTTGCTTAAATACTCCTTCAATTGATTCTGAATGTTGGGGATGATTAGTGGAGTCAATAGAGTAGTTTAAGTGTGAAAATAATTAATAAAACAGGTGGGAGCATATGGTGCATCGATGCATAGGGTTAGTGCATCGGTACATTATGTGTAAAATTCAAATATTTCGATCGTTGGAAGACTTAGTGCATCGGTACATTGAGGGTACATCGATGCATAAAATACATTCGGTGTTTTAAAATAGGTTGAGTGCATCGATGCATAGCTTGTGCATCGGTGCATTGAATGCATTCGATGTTTCTATTTGTTCAAGAGTGCATCGATGCATAAAAAGTGCATTGGTACACTAAATACATTTGAAATTCAATTTAATTGAGAGTGCATCGATGCATGGACTAGTGCATCGATACATCTCTTTGAAAATTGAATTTTTGGCTCATTTTTTGTTCGAAATACTTTGTGAAAATTGTTTCAAAAACATTTTAAGATTAAAACGCAACTTTACACTTTAGTAAGGATTGAAATTGAACTTTGAAAGACTTGGAGTAATATTTTGATATTCGAATAAATATATCGAATATACTTTAGAAAATCTTTTGTAAAATCTTAAAATTCATTTAACTTAATTTGTTATATAGAAACATCAAAATGTTTTTTAAAAAAACTCCCCCTTTTTGATATAATAAAACATTTTAGTAATTTTAAGATTTTCTAATAAATTTTGAAATCAAGTTTTGAAATTACTCCCCCTTACTTTAACACTTCTCCCCCTTTTTATTAAATCAAAAAGACTCTAAAACGTTTTTAAACAAGGTTTTGAAAAATTAGCCAATTGATATTTAGAAATTTAAAGCTTAAGCTGCTAAGATCACAATCAAGAGAAATGTTAGCCATTAGTAGCATAATTCAATATTCACACATAAAATGTGTAATGGAGAATTGGTCATATATGTCTAAATGATGCAAAAATTAAGATTAAAATTCAAACACACCAAATATGTATTAAGTTCAAATATCCAAGCATCCAAAACATAAATCCAAACATATAGTCATCCAAAATCAAACAACTAAAGAACATCAAAATGTTTATCAATCCAAGTTCTAAATCGAAGAAAGCATGGCAAATAAAGATCTACTCCACCGGAGGATCGGGAGGAGGAGGATAATGTGCTCGTACTTCAAGAGTGAGAGCATCCATACATTCACGCATCTCCCATTGAAACTCAGTCAGTTGAGATTCCATGGAGGCAAACCTCATATCAAATGATTCCATAAATGAACGAAAATATGGAGGCATTTGTTCCTCTTGCTGTGCTGGTTCCGGAGCAGGCTCATCGTATGGTACGCGATCGTCAATGTCTTGCATAAGCTGTTGAAGCTCGGGATCATCGTCAGCAGCTGGTGCCAGAGGAGGTGGAGCACGAGAAGAGCTAGGTGCAGAAGGAACTCGTGAAGAACTAGCTCCCAGAGTTTGTTTATTGGGTCGAAAAACCCATTGACGAGTTTCTTCGTCCCGTTTCCAATAAGCTTTTTTCAAAGAAGTGAGATTGATTTGGTTTTGAAGAGGGATGGGATTGTCAAGAGAAACTCTAAGACTGAGTTTGATAAAAATATTACTAAGTAGATACCCATAAACTAAAGTTTATACATGTTTGGATGGGACTACATTTATGGTATCTACTAGTTCACTAAAAATGATTTGTGGATAATTTACCTTTCTGTTATGCTGGATACAATGTATCCACCATAAATATCTGACACGAAGAGTAGAGTACCTACTTCCGGATGGTCTAAACCACCAAGAGATAATCAAATAAATGAATCGATCATGATGAGACCGTAAAGTACTAACACTAGCATTGGGAAGATATGGATATGCCACAGTCTCTTTCTCATTATATAAACCATTTTCATCTAGCCCAAAGTAAGTAGCGATTGTTTCAGAATCAATATAAATGTATTGTCCTAAAAGATAGGATCTAATTCATATGGTACCACTTTGACGCACATTTTGAACACAAACCGCATTAGAGTAGAAAATGTATACTAACTGATGATAGATAATTGGTTTATGGTGAAAAAGTTTATCAAACTTCCAAGACTTAAGAGTTGGTAGGTATTCAAAGTTGATATCTACCATGGCATGAATAGAGGGAATACATTCTTCCCGGATTTTGTATGTTCGAAAGGAATCTATGTACCTATGGTAGAGTTCTTCTCTATGACGACCAGTCATATTAAAACAGGAGTTTAAAATTGTCATATTAGGATCATTTGAATTTGGAGGTAGAGGAGGAATAGGATTATGACGTCGGTTAGAACGAATCGAAGAGGACCTAGGTCGTTTTAGGTTAGACACGGTAATGAGATAGGTATCCTGCAATTTGAAAAACATGTATGCAATATGATCAATCCCAAAACTCAAGTGAGTCCGCAATAATTTAAGGTTCTCTAAACTGAATCCTAATGGGCAAGATTTTGAAAACTATTTGAAAATAATATTTGAAAAATCATAATACTTATAGTTTTCATGAAAACAACACAATTAAATAAAAACAAATTAATAATTTTCAAAACTTATTAATTTTTTTATTTTTTTTTCGAAATTCAAAGAACATTTTTGAAAAATTGTTTGTTTTTGACAAAATTGATTGTAAAATATAGTTTAGAATCATATTATCATCAATGCCCGATATAATGTTCATCCTAGAACTAATCTAAACTAGTTCTAAAATCAAAATTTGATAAAATAGGGGTTTTTAGAAAAATACCTTGAAAAATTCGGATTTGTGAGAATGAGATGTTGTTTTGCATGATTCAATGATATTAGCAGGATTTGGAGATGTAATGCACGAAGAATCCGACTTGTAACAGTTGTTTTTGAGTCAAATTTGAGAGTAGAGAGAGAGGGATGAACGGTGGTTTGAGAGGTGTTTTAGGGGTTCGAGAAAAATAAAGGAAAACAAGCATTTTATCCCAAAACCCGACAGATGCATCGATGCATGGTAGCTGTTGTAACCATTTTTCGGCGGGGACAATCGTTTAATTGTTTTAAAAACAGTTACGACTTTAATTTTGGAAAATTGAGTGATTTTGGATTAATTTGAATTAAATTGAAAATAGTCACCATCAACCTTTGGGTTAGGTAGGTCGAATACCTAAAAACGTCTTTTAAAAATAATTTTAAGAAAAATCATTTTTAAGACAAAAGTTGGTCTGCATTTACCAAAGATTCGTTTAAAACGGATTCGGGAGTCGGTTACACGTGGGGAAGGATTAGCACCCCCACAACGTCCAAAATTGGTACTGTGTCGCTTATACGTTGTCGTAAATGATGGAAATCCTGAATTGAATATAAAGTTAAAATATGATCCATTTTTTAGAATAAAATACCAATGATATTATTTTGCACGAATAATTCTCGAAAATACCTTCTTTGTCAGTCAAGGTATGTTTTTATGAATTTTCCATTCTGTTTTTATGAATTTTCCATTCGAAAGATCATTATCATATTTCATCAAATTATATATTTAATATAAAAAAATAAATAAAAATAATAAAATAAAATCATGAGCATATTAAAATATTTAATAAACTATCATACACATGCAAATGACCATATTATCATCAATAATTAAATTATACTTAATATTTATATATATGATTTAACATGAACTTATAGGAAACTCACTTAATCAAACCTAGAATTTTGTATTTGAAAATATGTTATTCTAAAAAGGACACGTATAATACTCACACAAATATGTATCATCGCATATGTGAAGGCCTAAAGAACCATCTAACAGCAAACGTCTGGTAGTTAACTCGTTAATTAATGATACTTGATAATCTATGAACGTTTATAAACACATAAATAAAAAATAAAAAACACAAAGTGATGGTCAAAATGAATAGACAAACAAACCTAAAGCTAAAATCATAGAAAGAACAAAGATAAAGTCATAAAGTACAAAAGATCACATTTCATGTACTAAAATTGAAATAAACCTATAAATATACATGGGATTGAATTAAAATGCTTTGAAAATAACGTGCCCAATGTATAAACCAGTAAAAAATTTAAATAACTAAGGCTGAGGGCATAATGAAATGTGCGCAACAAACGGTGTCAGAATTAGAAATTAGGAAAACCTAGATTTCAGAACTAAAATAAATGCGTAAAAATATATAAAGACCAAATTAAAAGATAAAAGAAACTCGACTAAGGACTAAATGAACTAAATAAAAACTAATAATAGCTCTTGTGCGATAAACCCACGCAAACCAAAATGAACTCCCCTGAACCTCAAATAAACGATTGCGTTTTGCTCAAATTAAATAAAACCTAATATTTAACCTAAGAATAAATCAAAACTTGGCCAAACCTACACCTTTTCCCCTTCTCTGCGCCACTTCTTCTTCTCCACTTTTCTCTCCCTACTCATTCCTCTCGATCGAGCGGCTGTCATGGCCATCTTCACAACCTGTCATCGACGAATAATCTCACTCTCCATGGAAACTCTCTCCCTCAAGGCTCTTCTATTTCTCCGGTGATGGACTCAAACCAACGAGGTAAACTAGATCGAAAGCCTCTTCTTATTTTATTTATAACTTACATGGTTTATGAAGACTAACCCTGCCTCTTATCTTTAACGGTGGAACCCGAACAGATACGGAATGGAGCCGTCGAGATTCAATCAATTTTTGCACTACTCAAGTAAATCAGCCTCAAATCCCTTTTCTTTTACTTTATTTTTTTATATTGAAATTTACAGATTTTGTTTATGATTTTCGTATATGGTTGCTTGCTTTAAAGAAAATGTTAGACACTTAATGTACCTCTGATTTTGCTGCTGATTTCGGTTTAAATAAAAATAATAATAAATAAAGAAAATAATATATACCTTTAAAGAAAAACTCTGTTCAGTATTCTATTTTTGCATGAGATTCATCTATTACAACGATTATGCTTTTCTTTAATGGAGGCCGAGTAAACTGTTACAAGATGCTCTCTCTATTTTTTGATGAATATTTTCTATCTGCTTATTTCTGACTGTTGCCCCCTGTTCCTCCCATAGTTCGAATTCCCTCCTTTTATTTCACCAAATCCTCTTCATCGTTGCTTGTTGATGGATTAGGTAAAATTAGGTTTGTTTATTTTAATGTTTAGTGGTTTAAGTGGATGACTAATTTAGTTGTTTTTGGTATTATTTGCATATAAGTGGGAGTGTGGTCGTGTTGGAGCAGTTGGGAAAGATTAAGGCATGGGCATAGTGAAATAAAAAAAATGAAAGAGACATAATATGGTGGAGCATGGAACACGTGAATGGTGGAGTGAGTGGAAAGAAATGTGATAGTGGAAGCTTGGTGGAAAGAAATGAAAATGGTGCTTACAGCTGCCCCTCTTTGCTTATTGATGTGAAACGGGAATGAAGCAAAGATAATAAAGCACCATTTTTCATCTTGGTTTCTTCTTATCACATTGCGAACTCTTCACTGAGAATGTCAATTCTTCTCTTCATGTGAAATCGTTGAGTCCTTGCTGCAAATGATGTTATCTTGCTTCGTTCTCTTGGTTGAGTCTTCATCTTCTGTTCTTCAGGTTATGAGTTCTTCTTATTATGATCTTTCTCCTTTAGGACGAGTTCTTCTCATTATGAACTCTTCTGGAAATTTCAATCCCTCAAGCGAGGCGTCACTGATTCGAAATGTCATGAATCGAGTGATAGGTCAAACAAGCTCTTCTTATTATGAACTTTTTCTACCTCTTTCGGATGAGTTCTTCTCATTATAAACTCTCCATTGGAAACACTGATGCGAAATCGAACAAGTTCTTCATATTATGAACTTCTTCTCTCTCGTTGGATGAGTTCTTTTCATTATGAACTCTCCATTGGAAATGTTGATCCATCTCCTTCTGTGATGGAATTGAAAGGAACAAGTTCTTCTCATTATGAACTTTTCCTTTATGATGAGTTCTTCTCATTATGAACTCTTCTGGAAATGTCAATCCCTCAAGCGAGGAGTCACTGATTCGAAATGTCGTCAATCCCTCTTTCGGATGAGTTCTTCTCATTATGAACTCTCCACTGGATATGTTGATTTGTTTATCTTCTCTTTGAAGATTTTCAGACCTACAAAAAAATTATCATGTGTCAGTAATAATTGTGTTTGAAGTACTCGAAGGTATTGACCCAAAGGTTCTCGAATCTTTTTTGAGATCCATTTCTTTCAATGGTGAAAAATATGGATTGATTCTTTGATGAAGTCGTGAAATGAAATCTTTGTTGGCTCTTTGAATTCCTTTCAGATATTTAACACTTACGAAAATTAATAAGAAACTTGTTTTAAGAGAAGCTCTCTCGAGTGAGATAAATTTTATTTTGAAGGAAAATTGTCTCAAGGGTTTTAAGAAAAACCATCTCAAGTGAGATAAATTTTGTTTCAAAGGAAAATTGACTCAAGCTAGATGAAGTAGGTTTTAAGAAAAATCATCTCAAGTGAGATTCATTTTGTTTCAAGAGAAACTGTATCAAAAACTTGTTTCAAGGGAAACTACCTCAAGGGAGACAAAATTTATTTCAAGGGAAACTGTCTCAAGAGAGACAAAATTTGTTTCGAGGGAAACTGTCTCAAGAGAGACAAAATTTGTTTAAAGGGAAACTATCTCAAGCGAGATAAAATCTTTTGTTTCGAGGGAAACTATCTCAAGCGAGATAAAATCTTTTGTTTCAAGAAAAAACAATCTCGAGCTAGATAAAATCTTCTGTTTCAAGGAAAAACAATCTTGAGCAAGATAAAATCTTCTGTTTCAAGTGAAATTGTCTCAAGGGAGACTGTCTAAAGGGAAACCGTCTCAAGGGAGAAAAAATTTGTTTCAAGGGAAACTGTCTCAAGAGAGACAAAATTTGTTTCGAGGGAAACTATCTCAAGCGAGATAAAAAAAATTTGTTTCGAGGGAAACTATCTCAAGTGAGATAAAATATGTTTCGAGGGAAACTGTCTCGAGAGAGACAAAATTTTTTGTTTCAAGGAAAACCAATCTTGAATGAGATAAAATCTTATGTTTCAAGGAAAAACAATCTTGAGCCAAATGAAATGTATTCTTTCAAGTAAAACAGTCTCAAGTAAGGCAAAGTCTGTTTTAAGAAAAACAATCTCCAGTGAGATAAATCCTCCATATTAAATGAGATTGTCTCAAGTGAGATAAAATTTGTCTGGAAATATTAAATCTGAAGATGATTATTCCCTCTTGCTGAGGATGTCTTATTGTCTTTTAATCTCATCTTCTCCTGAAAGATCTGCAAAAATGTAGTTGGATGCAACTATTATGAATGAATGTTTGATGCAAAGATGCAAATTCATGTAGGTGTAATGCATGACTTTTTTTATATGCAAATGATGTTCTTATGAATGTAAAAAATGTTGATGTAATTTTCCTTTAACTCCAAAATGGGGAACCAAGCCTTTTTCCACTTGATCACTCTTCTATAGGGTTTACTCAAATATCAATGTTGTTTCTTGCAACTTCTGAAGATCTACCCAATCATCTTGTGGTCTTCATTTTCTGTCTTCATTTCGGAGAAAACATTTTCTTTCCCAACTTCTTGCTATGATTAGAAATATGACTGTGTTGTCCTATTTTCAGAGACTATGCATATGACTATGCCAAACTCCGTAAAGATCAAAGGAAGAACTGCGTCAATTCTGATTTGACTCTTGAAACTTGATATCAAGAGGACCTATCAAAATTTTCATGTCACCACATCTAGTCAAACATCAAATGAGCCTCATTTTTAACAACAACCCATCTTTCAACCTTAGTTGATACCACTAGTCTCTTGCTGTTAAGATTTTATCAATTCGTGGAAAGAAATCTTCATCATATCTCACTTCTAACCTTTGGGTTGAAGAAGACAAACTTTATAAATAGAAACACAATATGATCGCAACATTCGTTCAACACCATAATCACTGGTTCGTAAAGCATTTGACAACAAATTCATTATTTCATGTAGCTTCTGCTCAGATTTCTCAATTAGTGATGCTCTTTGCATAGTGTTTGGAGCTTTTATAGGACGTCACTTAAGAACAAAGCTCAGTGAGACCACAAGTGGGATGCTTTAACTGCCAGTATCAAATAACCTGAAAAATACAACTTCCTGATGAACAAAGCAATTATGTATAGTTAGCTCCACTGTCACTGATTTATCATTTTCATTCTTCATACCTTTTTATCTCATTGGAAATACTTTCTCAAATCAATGATCTTGACACATGATGATATTGGCCTTTAGCATGCCCCAACATTTGCTGATTTGAACGTTCAAAATGTATTCAAAATTGTTTCTTGCTAATATGAGCCTTCAAAATAAACTTTCAAAATGCCCCCACATGAATCATTTTTTGTCTGAAATGGGCCTTCAAAATGCCCCAACATTCTATTTCTGGTTGAAATGGACCTTCAAAATATCCCAACCTTTTCATGCTAGTGTGAGCCTTTAATATGCCCCACATGGATCATTTTTTGTCTGAAATGGGCCTTTAAAATGACTCATCCTTCAAGTAAAAAGGTTCATTCTCGATTTCCATTGAATTTGAATCTCATGATTCCCACGAGGTACAACTTTGATAATGCCCCTATTTGTGGATCATTATGGCTCTATTCGTACCCAAATCTGTTTATCTTGAATGTTCTCATTCTGGTGTTACTAAACATCAATTAAGTATCTTCGAGGGATTATCTTCATGTTATCACAAACTTAAGAAGTGATCAATCTTTCTAACATAAATGATTGAGATATGTGTTTCTTCTGAGTAAGGTGGTCACATTCTTGCCTTTTTTCTACATACTGGGATATGTACTCATTTTGAATGAGACGATCATCATCTTCTTATCAGGTTGTTGATAATGTCACAAGAGAGTGTTACAAGTTCTCTCCTCCAGCCCTCCTGATCTTCCTGACCACTTGCTTTCAAGAATGTAAAGTGCTTCCTCATTTTGGCATCGCTCATTATTTTTCTCAAATAGAGGCATAACAGTCCTCAACTTCTTCAAGAACCTTTCTCATTTGAGACTGTCCTATTTGAAAATGTTTTCCTCATTTCTTTATCAAAGAATGAAAGAATTTTGTAAAGTATTGTTTCTTACAGGTTCACAATAAAATCAATCATAAGCATGAGTTTAAATAATATCAAAAGAATCAACAACTCTTTAATGTTTTAAAGTTAAAGTTCTTTGACAAGTATCAAGATTTATGGGTGAGTTTCAGGTTGGCTTTTCTATTTTCTATGGTTACATCTATTGAAGATGTCACTCCTCTCTCACTCTTTGTGAACATTGCCATATACCTCACTTTCTTGACTTGGTATTTTAATCGGATGCGGATAAAATGACGTAACTAGCATAGCCAGTTACTAGACCATCTAGAATACCTCTATTTTGCTTCTTTGAAATTTTCCCTTTAACCAAAGCAATGTGAAAATATCGATCTAAAAATGAAATTTCTATGTGCTCGTGTGTAGTTGACTATAACAGGTGTTCCTTAACTCCCTTAGTCCATCTTTACCGAAACTCTTTATTTATAAAATTTGCCATGGTATGGCTAGCTGAGATCAGCTTTATTGTAATTTTCCTTTATCAGGCTAGCTGAAGGATTCATCTCATCACAAAGTCTTTGATTTGATAATCACAGTGGAACATACACCGAATTGCCAAGTACCCGATCAAGGTCATGATTTGAATATAATCTATTCATAAAGTCAGGGCTTTCGAGTTTTCTCTATAACCATTTGCCTTAGCGGAATAGCTCAGCTTTATTGTATACATATAATATAATATGCTAGCTGAATATTATCCATAAAGCGGGGGCTATTAACCAATTGCTCTAGAGGGACAACTCAAGCTTTATTGTATATATAATAATACAACATGCATATATAACTCTTAAGAAAAACCTGTTATAGCCTAGGTGGTTTGGTGGAAATCAGAAAATCTCATCGTTAGAGTTCAATTCCCAAGCAACTGACTTTACCTAATTGTGAAGATTTCATCATCGAACGTCATCAATATAAATTAATCTAGACAATTTCGCAAAGTCACACAAAAGATGCCCCATGTTGTACGCTCCAATATGTAAATACCAAGCCTTTTATCTAATTCCTTGCACTGGAGAAGGCTATCTCATATTTGTAGAAGGGTACAATGTTTGGGTATATTTCATCTGAGGTTAGGTCAAGGTCCTTGTTTTACCAGTTTTCAATCTTGATAATTTGTCAAAGATGTGTAACTCTAATCATAAAGAGTTTTTAATCCCGTTGATATTCAAAGTTCTGCAAGATTGCAAAATTGATTCAATGCTCATAACCTTAAAAGCAACAAAAATTTATTTATTACACAAAAGGCAAAGGAAAGAACAAAAAACAAGTTCAAACAAGATGCTGAAAATAGAAAGTACTATAGTGGTAGTTAACAACTTCCACTTATTTATCTATCATGCCACATTGCTCCTATAATGTTGGGTGTGTAATTGGACCAGGGTTTTTGTCCTCATTTTCCCCCTTTCTTGATCATCTTTTGCGTCAACTTCTTTAAATGCACAAATCTCTGCTTCCTCTTCAGCAGTCTTCATCATCATCTTTTTCTTCCCTGACTTAAATTGGGCTCAATTTTAGATCCAGAACAAATTTCCTTAGTGATGGCAATTTTGTCTTGGTCCTGAATGCTCATTGTAGCTATGATTGGGGTAGTATTCACCAGACTCCTTAAATTGCACCCTACCTCACTTGTTTTCAGAAAATTTGATATAGGTGTATGAGGTGTCTTCTGGGTTACATCTGCCCCATTCCTTCTTAGACCTATAGGCCAATCTCGAATTACCTTTCCTTTTATTTCTTCATTTCTCATCTCTTTCTCATTCTTTAGCATCAGAGAAGTATCGAGAGTTAAATCTGCCATACATACTTCACATTCCTTAGTTTTGCCTTTTTTTCTTTTCAATGTCCTCTGATGTATAAATTTCACTTGTTTTGACACTATCAACTTTATTTTGGGGTTTGAATCCCAATTATCTTATCAACAAAGATTGGCTGCTAACATCCACTCCTATGAACTTATGAACCAAAAGGTCTTGAACTCGTCGTTTGAAGTTACCGCAATTCTCAATGGAGTGTCCTCGAATTCCAACATGATATTCACAAAAGACTTTCTCATTATACCATCTTGGGTAAGGACTAAGGATGCAATAAAGGCTTAGCTTGACATGGGGCAATAAGTTAGGGTTTGAGTAACTCAGAATATAACTTGCTGCACAAAATTGAAGGAAATTTAGGTAGAATTTCCTTTGACATCACTGTCTCCTTACAATTGTTTACTTTGCTTTCTTGAAGACCTTGTGACTGATGACAAAAATGTTTTCTTTGAATGTTTGATCATTGACCAACATCATGAGAAAGACAAAAATTCGAAAATTTATCTTTCTCGACCAGTTTTGAGTTTTTGAGGAGCCTAGGTTTCCCATCTTCAAAACATAGCAACCCTTATG
The DNA here is from genome assembly GCF_006381635.1 of Hibiscus syriacus. Lineage (NCBI taxonomy): Eukaryota > Viridiplantae > Streptophyta > Magnoliopsida > Malvales > Malvaceae > Hibiscus > Hibiscus syriacus. The sequence continues at coordinate 753,505 of NW_024062052.1, forward strand.
TTATAAGATCTTGGACTTTTGATCTCAGAATTATGCAATTTTCTGTAGAGTGACTGAAATCTCCATAATGATAAATGTATAAATCTTTGACATCTTGCCAATTTGGACGTAGATAAGTACTAGGAGGAATGGGTGTTACAAGACCACTTTCAAAGAGAAAGGGTAACAAGTCTGAATATGAGTTTGGAATGAGATATGTCCTTTTCTTTTCCTTCTTGCTCTTTTTGGCCATCTTTACTGGCATTTGAACCTCCTATATGCCTCTCTTCTTTGAGTCCAGCTCCACTTTTATATTAGAAGTTTCACCTTAACTTCTGTTTTTCCCAGTATGATCTCTGTAGCATTTTATGAAATCATACTTGATTTTTGGAGTTGACTTGAATTACCATATCCCTTAACAGGTTCTTGATCATTTTCTGCCATTGCATTGGCTGCACCACTATCATTCAGATTATTATTCGAAGTCTTTATCTTTTCTTACATAATAGGGTCCTTTGGTGATTTCTCCCCATATATTACAGTAACCATCATGCTCATCAACTTGGACTTTTGTTCCCTGGATTCAACTTGGAACTTCCTTGCTTCATCAATCATTTTGTGTTGGGTCCTTATGAGTCATTCTTGAATTCTTTCAATCTTACTAACTCGTACTAATATTTCATTCATTGCTTTCTATCTTTCTAGAAACACGTCTTAAGTAACTTCAGTTTACTTTCCGAGCTTCTGTAACAGTATCTTTCACGAGTTACTCTCACGTTTTCATGATCGATGCATGTAAAAATGCTTAAATTAAAGCAATTCGAATGCAAATGTGGATGCAAATACAAAAAATGAAAATGTAAATACAAATGTAAAAATATAAATGCAAATGCAAAAGGTATCGATTTCCGAAAGTAATCATTCTTAGAAAGAGTTTCATTCTTCCAAAAGAACTTTCATCTTTACAAGAAAGATCAATCTATGAATGCGGTTTGGCCTTTTTATTTAGCTTCATGATCTCACTCATGATCCCAATAACTTTCTTCTCTTTCCAGAAATGATTTGAAATCCAGATGGTGAGTATTTTAGTGCAACATTTGAATCACCTTCTCTTCAATCTATGGCAATCATTTAGGGATCAAAAAGTATCTACCAAGATAGCCAGTGCAAGACTTATACCTTTCTCTAATCTGTCCAAGAGATCTGCAACAACAATTTCAACATGTAGCAAAGTCTTTGAGAATATCACTAGATCATGTATAGCCAAAGCAAAGGTGTCTAATTCCTTATCTTCATTTATGTGCACTAGTATCAGCTTTTTAATGCAATGCCACGGAAAACACTCCATTTCTACCATTTGTTGGATGTGTTATACTATCAGTAATCTTGTAATCTTCACAAGTTTGCTTTTAAAGAATTAGACTGTAACACCCTTAACTCATATCCAACCCGAATACAAGTCCGAGGTGTCACATTGACTTTTCAAACTTTGACTCTTATAGAAAATCACGGAAATTTTTAAAACTTTCATTAAAACGAAATACATTAATTTACATAAAATCCTAAAATACAAAATCGATCAGAGTATTCGTAATTAACACTTATTACATGCCCACATTCTATACATAACCAAGTATATACTTTGTCAATTACTTCTGATCTGATCTCTTAGTAGTCTTGCTGTCCGTGCTACTTCTATTTCCACTTTTCCTGATTCTTTGTACCTACGTGTAAATCACTTACACGCTAAGTCATAGACTTAGTGAGGCAATAAATGAATATGCAACAATAAACTTATGAATGTTCATACTTAGGATCATGACATTTCAAGATGCATGTATCTATCACCCGATAACATATATAATCATATAATGCACATACGAAACTTACCTTCTTGTATCACTTTCACTTTAATTCGGTATTTCAATTGCATTGCCCATGTATATTATTGAGAATAGAGGTATGTGAGTGCATTGAGGTTGTGCACTAATGCTGTCACCACAGCTCGTATCAATTCCCTTATGGGGCACCGAACCTTAGTTCAGTATTCGTCCCGAAGGACCACGATCCAGAGGTCATAATATAAATTGTTCATATGTGCCTTTAAACATATGTAAACTGTTCATATGTGCCTTTAAACATATATAAACTGTTCATATGTGCCTTTAAACATATGTAAACTGTTCATATGTGCCTTTAAACATATGTAAAATGTTCATATGTGCCTTTAAACATATATAAACTGTTCATATGTGCATTTAAACATATGTAAACTGTTCATATGTGCCTTTAAACATATGTAAACTGTTCATATGTGCCTTTAAACATATGTAAACTGTTCATATGTGCCTTTAAACATATATAAACTGTTCATATGTGCCTTTAAACATATATAAACTATTCATATGTGCCTTTAAACATATGTAAATTGTTCATATGTGTCTTTAAACATATGTAAATTGTTCATATGTGCCTTTAAACATATGTAAACTGTTCATATGTGCCTTTAAACATATGTAAACCCTCGACTCTTGGCATGCCAACTACACCTATAGTTCTCATATCACATATCATATCACCATAATTATCATGTATGCATGTTCACAATTATTGTATTATAAAAATCAACATAAGGATTAGACTTATCACAAGTCTTATTCCATTATATTATACATATAGTATGCACTTACCTTAGCTTTGTTTTGATTCGATTCTAATCCTTTGATCGTTCCGGAATAAGCTTACTTTTAGTATCTACATAATCACACATGGATCTATATCAGTATTATAACTAATATACTCTAATGGTTCACTCTTTAGACTAAGAGAAAAGTCAATTTCATCTTTTAATGAAGGTATGCATCGATGCACTACTGATGCATCAGTGCATAAAATGTATTCGATGTTGTATTATTGCTGGGATGCATCGATGCACCAATTGCATTCGATATTTCATTATTAAAAGAGTGCATCGATGCACTACCAATGCATCGGTGCACATTCAAAAATTTTTTTGGGTTTTAACCTTGATGCATCGATGCACTATGAATGTGCATCGATGCACTCTGCCCAGAACCTCTTTTTTTACCCGAAAATCCATTCATTTTGGATTAAATCCTTCATGTTTCATCCTCTTTTTCATTCTTAACTCTAGTACACATACTTAAACCAATTTATACTCATTTATTTCATCTTAATCCTCAAAGTCCTATCATTCATATGTAATTCAAGAATTACATCAATAATCCAACATGTTTGAATTCCACTTTTAACACTTCATATATCTTAACTAGATTGATGACAAGTCAAATTCAACTTTCAATTCTTGTTATGAACTCTATTCCAATATTTCATTCAAGAACCTCTAATCTTTAATCTTCTCTATCTCCTTTATCTTTTGATCTTAAGATAACTTAAGCTTTCCTTAAGCTTAGTTATCATCTAATGATTAAAACCCAATCTTAAACTTAACAAATTATTAACTAAGTAGAAGACTCACCTTTGAGTTTGGAGATACGGGAGGAGAGGAAGAAGAATGAGAAGTTCTGGAGAAATATCTCCCTATATGCTTATCTCTTAATAAAGAGATAAGATAATTATCTTTTAGATAAAAAGACCATTTTACCCATTAATTCATTCAATAATTACTAAAACTTTTAGGATTTATCTCCCGATAAATCATTGAACTAATCCATTCTTCTATTTTAACCACTAAATTCTGAAACATTACCATTTAGTCACTAACCCATAGATTGGGATGTTACAGGACTTTCGAAAGTCTGTAATGAATTATATCCACCTGAAGGCTTTCAAAGTTAAATAGAGCAATACTCTTCTATTGTTGGTGTCAAATCTTGTCTTTTGACAATGAAACATTTGTATGTGGAATTCCGGCATCAGACCAGAGCTTTAAGCAACAACTCATCTATCTTTACACAGAGGATATAAACCATGTCATCATATTTCTTGTGAAATTACTCCTTAGTAACTATTCTCTAAATATCCCAAATCTCTATCAGCTCTTGTAGATAATTCTTGCTTGAGATTGACATTTGTGATCATCTGTGATACGTAATCCCCAGGCAAGCCCTTTTTGTTTATTCAGACTAAGCTTGAACCGCTGGATTGAGTTCTTCCTTGTTATGAAAACTCTTTTCCATTTCAATGATCGCTCTTCTAATCTGATGATTACTTGGTTAATCAACACCTTTTTTTATTTATGATGATTATGAAAATGCGAATATGTAAATGTAGATGTAAAAGTGATGTAATTCAAAGAAGAACGAAAAAATGACATACACAGAAGAAAAGAAATAAATTAGTATGAGCGAAATAAAAATTAAAAGATGCTATTTAAAGATAAATATAACACCTACCCAATCATGCTTTTATTAGATAGCAATCCTACTCAAACATGCTTTCTACCTAAAATAATTATTTTCAATGAAATGATCCTAACTGCATGGTATCTAGTTCACATGCTGTTATTCAACAGAAAATAAAAAAGGTTCAGAAACACTCCTCCTTTGTGTACGCTTAATTTGTGTACCTACTGACGGTCAGAGGTTCGGTATATCTATACCTAGGGTGACCGTTTTACGGTTCACTATATGCATGGTTTTGGCTCTAACGGGAAAAAGGTACTCAAATTGTCCTTAATGTTCGTTCCCCCTTGGGCTACCAAACCCTCAATCCTGGCCCATTACAGGCTCGTACGGATCGAGTTTGATTCGAGAGGTTACATTCCCTTATGTCCATGCGGAGAAACAATTTATCTCACGTAGACATAAGGTATATGAACCTCAAAGATTACTTGCTAAAGCCCATGCGGGGAAACAAATTATCTCACATAGGTTAAGCTTTCATCTCAACTTAAAAGGGACAAAGCTCGTAAGTGAGCTTATGGTATGAAAATGAAAGTGATGTGTGTGAGGAGGGACATTCAGCCCTTTGACTCAAAAGGAAAGCGAAACCTCTCGATAAACTTGGATAAATCTGAAAGCAAAAATAAAAATATTAGTAAGACAATAAAAATAATGAAGCAATTACAAACGTCAATAAATGAATCATGAATTAACTAAAAACTTGAACTCATAATTTCCACCACAACGACAATGTATAAACGACTTACAGCTTGACTCTATAAAAAATATCCCCAGCGGAGTCGCCAAGCTGTCGTAACCGTTTTTCGGCGAGGACAATCGTTTAATTGTTTTAAAAACAGTTACGACTTTAATTTTGGAAAATTGAGTGATTTTGGATTAATCTGAATTAAATTGAAAAGAGTCGCCATCAACCTTTGGGTTAGGTAGGTCGAATACCTAAAAACATCTTTTAAAAATAATTTTAAGACAAATCATTTTTTAAGACAAAAGCTGGTCTGCGTTTACCAAAGATTCGATTAAAACGGATTCGGGAGTCGGTTACGTGTGAGGAAAGATTAGCACCCCCAGAGCGCCCAAAATTGGTACTGTGTCGTTTATACGTTGTCGTAAATTATGGAAATCCTGAATTGAATATAAAGTTAAAATATGATCCATTTTTTTAGAAAAAATACCAATGATATTATTTTGCATGAATAATTCTCGAAAATACCTTCTTTGTCAGTCAAGGTATGTTTTTATGAATTTTCCATTCGAAATATCATTATCATATTTCATCAAATTATATATTTAATATAAAAAATAAAATAAAATAATAAAATAAAATCATGAGCATATTAAAATATTTAATAAACTATCATACACATGCAAATGACCATATTAACATCAATAATTAAATTATACTTAATATTTATATATATGATTTAACATGAACATATAGGAAACTCACTTAATCAAACCTAGAATTTTGTATTTGAAAATATGTTATTCTAAAAAGGACACGTATGATACTCACACAAATATGTATCATCGCATACGTGAAGGCCTAAAGAACCATCTAACAGCAAACGTCTGGTAGTTAACTCGTTAATTAATGATACTTGATAATCTATGAACGTTTATAAACACATAAATATAAAATAAAAGAACACAAAGTGATGGTCAAAATGAATAGACAAACAAACCTAAAGCTAAAATCATAGAAAGAACAAAGATAAAGTCATAAAGTACAAAAGATCACATTTCATGTACTAAAATTGAAATAAACCTATAAATATACATGGGATTGAATTAAAATGCTTTGAAAATAACGTGCCCAATGTATAAACCAGTAAAAAATTTAAAATAACTAAGGTTGAGGGCCATAATGAAATGTGCGCAACAAACGGTGTCAGACTTAGAAATCAGGAAAACCTAGATTTGAGAACTGAAATAAATGCGTAAAAATATATAAAGACCAAATTAAAAGATAAAAGAAACTGGACTAAGGACTAAATGAACTAAATAAAAACTGATAATAGCTCTTGTGCGATAAACCCACGCAAGCCAAAATGAACTCCCCTGAACCTCAAATAAACGACTGCGTTTTGCTCAAATTAAATAAAACCTAATATTTAACCTAAGAATAAAACAAAACTTGGCCAAACCTACACCTTTTCCCCTTCTCTGCGCCACTTCTTCTTCTCCACTTCTCTCTCCCTACTCATTCCTCTCGACCGAGCGGCTGTCATGGCCACCTTCACCACCTGTCATCGACGAATAATCTCACTCTCGATGAAAACTCTCTCCCTCAAGGCTCTTCTATTTCTCCGGTGATGGACTCAAACCAACGAGGTAAACTAGATCGAAAGCCTCTTCTTATTTTATTTATAACTTACTTGGTTTATGAAGACTAACTCTGCCTCTTATCTTTAACGGTGGAACCCGAATAGATATGGAATGGAGCCGACGAGATTCAATCAATTTTTGTACTACTCAAGTAAATCAACCCCAAATCCTTTTTCTTTTACTTTATTTTTTATATCGAAATTTATAGATTTTGTTTATGATTTTCGTATATGGTTGCTTGTTTTAATGAAAATGTTATACACTTAATGTACCTCTGATTTTGCTGCTGATTTCGGTTTAAATAAAAAAACAATAAATAAAGAAAATAATATATACCTTTAAAGAAAAACTCTGTTCAGTATTCTATTTTTGCATGAGATTCATCTATTACAATGATTATGCTTTTCTTCAATGGAGGCCGAGTAAACTGTTACAAGATGCTCTCTCTATTTTTTTGATGAATATTTTCTATCTGCTTATTTCTAACTGGTGCCCCCTGTTCCTCCCACAGTTCAAATTCCCTCCTTTTATTTCACCAAATCCTCTTCATTGTTGCTTGTTGATGGATTAGGTAAAATTAGGTTTGTTTATTTTATTGTTTAGTGGTCTAAGTGGATGACTAATTTAGGTGTTTTTGGTATTATTTGCAGATAAGTGGAAGTAGGGTCGTGTTGGAGCATTGTGGAAAGATTGAGGCATGGGCATAGTGAAATAAAAAAAATGCAAGAGACATAGTATGGTGGAGCATGGAACACTTGAATAGTGGAGTGGGTGGAAAGAAATGTGATAGTGGAAGCTTGGTGGAAAGAAATGAAAATGGTGCTTATAACAGTGTACATCGATGCGCATTCAAGGAGTGCATCGGTGCATATTGATGATGTATCGATGCACATTCAAAGGAATACATCGATGCACTATTTAGTGTATCGATGCATTATGTACAAAAATGTCAAAAATCCGTTTTAAACACTTAAATTGCTAAATTATTTAGCTCTAGTGGTATTGGCAACTCATATATTGAAAATTAATCATGTTCAATCAATCAATTTTATCCTTAAACTACATAAAATTAATTTTCATTAAGAATCGTAAACTCCCCCTAACTAATAGCAAAGAATGTTATCAAACAATATTATCAAACAATATTATTATTATAAGCATTTTCAAATCTAACTTAAAAGTGTTAAAATTATTTTAAACACTGAGTGAAGATAGGTCAGTTAAACCTAATTCTCTTCTAAGTGTCCAAAATCTTTTTTTGTCTAAAGGTTTTGTAAAGATATCCTCTAATTGGTGCAAAGTATCAACAAATTCTAGAACTACATCTTCCTTAGTGACATGGTCTCTAATGAAGTGATGTCTAATTTCAATATGCTTAGTTCTAGAGTGTTGGATAGGATTTTTAGTGAGACAAATAGCACTAGTATTGTCACACTTGATAGGAATGGTACCTACTTTAATTCCATAATCATAAAGTTGTTGTTTCATCCATAAAATTTGTGCACAACAACTACTGGTTGAAATGTATTCCACTTCAGTGGTAGATAATGCAACACAATTTTGTTTCTTTGAAAACCAAGAAATCAACAAATTTTCAAGGAATTGGCAAGTACCAGAGGTGCTTTTCCTATCTAATTTGCATCCTCCATAATCCGCATCAGAGAAGGCATGCAAACTAAATCTAAAGTCTTTAGGATACCAAAGTCCTAAACTAGAAGTGTCTTTAAGGTATCTAAAGATTCTCTTAACATCTAGTAAATGTGATTCCTTAGGACATGATTGAAATCTAGCATATAAGAAAACACTAAACATAATGTTCGGTTTGCTTACGGTTAGATAAAACAAAGAGCCAATCAATGACCTATATAATTTAACATTTACACATTTACCTCCTTCATCTTTGTCAAGCTTTGTTGATGAGCTCATTAGAGTGTCATAAGGTTTCCCATTTTCCAATCCAAACTTCTTGAGCATATCTTTGACGTACTTAGCTTGATTTATGAAGATGTCATCTTTTCTTTGCTTGATTTGGAGTCCCAAGAAAAATGAGAGCTCCCCATCATGCTCATCTCGAATTCACTTTGTATTAGCTTAGAAAATTCTTGAAAAAAAACATCATTAGTAGAACCAAATATTATACATCAACATAAATTTGAACTACTAATAAATCTTTACCTTTATGCTTTAAAAACAATGTAGTGTAAACCTTCCCTTTTGAAAAACCTTTTTCAATTAAAAATTTTGACAATATTTCATACCAAGCTCTAGGATCTTGTTTTAAACCATAAAGCGCTTTTGTTAATTTAAGAACATGATTTGGAAATTTTGAATCTTCAAAACTAGGAGGTTGTTCCATATACACTTCTTCTTTTATAAAACCATTTAAAAATGCACTTTTAACATTCATTTGATATAATTTAAATTCATTGAAACATGCAAATGCTAATAACATTCTAATTGCTTCCATCTTAGCTATGGGAGCATATGTTTCATCATAGTCTATGCGTTCTTCTTGAGTGTACCCTTGAGCAACACGTCTAGCCTTGTTTCTCACTATATTACCACTTTCATCAAACTTATTTCTAAATACCCATCTAGTACCTATAGTAGACTTATTACTAGGCCTTCAACTAATGTCCATACTTTACTTCTCTCAAATTGATTTAACTCTTCTTGCATATCCATAATCCAATGTTCATCATTCAATGCTTCTTTAATATTCTTAGGCTCTATGTATGAGATAAATGCAACATAATTACAAATATTTCTAAGAGAAGATCAAGCTTTTACCCCTTTGGATGGATCACCTATTATTTCACCATCCTTGACATAGTTGTATTCCCTTGGATAAGAACTTCCCTTTCTTCAATGGTTGGATTCTCGAGAGGATCTTGAGTTTCCTCATCTTTCGTTTCTTTCTTTGATGATGGTTCTCCAACGTCATGTCCAACGTCATTTATGTTTATAATACCTACATCATCATTCACACAAGAATCCTTCCTCGGAAGGAGATTATCATTGAAAACAACATGTATAGACTCTTCTACAACTAAAGTTCTTTTATTAAATACTCGATAAGCTTTAGAATTTAAGGAATAACCTAGAAAAAATCCTTCATCACTTTTAGCATCAAATTTGCCAAGATTGTCTTTACTATTGTTTAAAATAAAGCATTTATATCCAAAAGGATGAAAATAGCTAATGTTAGACTTTTTATTTTTAAAAAGTTCATATGGAGTTTTCTTCAAAATAGGCCTAATCATTACTCGATTAATAACATAACAAGCAGTTTTTGTGGCTTCCGCCCAAAAATATTTGGCAAATTGTTTTCACAAAGCATGGTTCTAGCCATTTCTTCTAAAGTTCGATTTTTCCTCTCAACAACTCCATTTTGTTGAGGAGTTCTAGGTGCTGAAAAATTATGGCTAATACCATTAGAATTACAAAATTCAGTAAATCCAAGATTTTCAAATTCAGTTCCATGGTCACTCCTAACACTAGTTATAGAGTAACCTTTTTCGTTTTGGATTACTTTTGAAAACGTGATGAATTTTCTAATGCTTCATCTTTAGTACTTAAGAATAGAACCCAAGTATATCTAGAATAATCATCTACCAATACAAATGCATATTGTTTTTCACCCAAGCTAGTAGTCCTAGATGGCCCAAAAAGATCTAAATGGATCAATTGTAATACTCTACTAGTGGATACGTCATTAATGGATTTAAAAGAAACTCGCTTTTGTTTTCCTTTAGCACAAGCATCACAGATTTTATCATTATCAAATTTTAGTTTAGGAAACCCTCGAACTAAATCTCATTGAATTAACCGTTGCAAAACACTCATACTAGCATGTCCTAGTCTCATATGCCATAACCAACTATCGTGGTCATCCATAGCAACTAGGCATAAATTTTTCATATCTATAGAATCTAAATGCACTATGTAAATGTTTCCTATTCTATGACCAACAAGCATAATCTGATTAGATGCAATGTCAATGACTTTACAACCATTAATATCAAACATGACATTGAATCCCTTATCGCACAATTGACTAATACTCAATAGATTATGCTTTAATCCATTCACATATAAGACGTTCTTAATTTGTATGGAAGAGGTATTACCTATAGTGCCTATACCTTCAATGTGACCTTTTGAGTTATCACCAAAAGTCACCTCTCCCCCATTTTTGGCGTTGAGCTCTATGAACCAGTTTTTTTCTCCGGTCATGAGTCTTGAGCATTCACTATCAAGGTACCATGAGTTTGAATTTATTTCTCGTGCGTTGTAGCAATGCTCCTTTTCCTACAAACATAGATTAATTTTGGATTTTTGGTACCCAAATTCTTTTGGGTCTATATTCATTAGTTTCCAAAATCCTAGTCCCCTTAGATATCCATTTGTGTAGGATATCCTTATCTTTAGTAGTAATGAGTTCTTTAGGAACCCATATACTTCTAACAATTTTTCTATTAGAGATTCTTTGGGGACCTCTATGATTGTAATTTTTAAAACTTTTTTCTAACAAAATTGGATTTTGAATTTTCTTGATTTTCAAAACATTTTGTTCCAACTTTATGAAAAAAAGCTTTAAGATCATCAATTTTCTTTTGATGATAATCATTGACCTTTGAAAGTAAATTTTGCAAATTAAAAATTTTCTTTTAAAACTCTTCTAGTTTGATTTGCAAATTTTTTATTTTCCTTTCAAGATCATTGTTGGGCTTGGATATTAGATTATTTTCATTTTTTAATTTCGAAATATCATTTTTATACTTTAAAAATAATTTCTCATAATCCGAAGCCAACCCATTATATTCCTCTAATAGCTCATCAAATGAATAATCTTCAAAATTAAATGAGCTAGAGGTTACTTGAGAATCTTCCCTGAATGCCATCAAGCACAAGTTTGCTACTTCTTGTTCCTCTTTATCGGAACCTTCTTCATTGCTCCATGTAGCCACATGAGCCTTGTGCTTTTTCTTGGATTGACATTTTTTCTTTAATTGAGGGTAATCGTATTTGACATGCCCCAGCTTTTTGCATTCGTAGCAAATGATCGGGTCCTTCTCCTTTGGTTCAGTTTTGAAGCCTTCATTTCGTTTGAATTTTCTTCCTCGGTTGGGCCTCATTAATTTTCTGAATCATTTGGCAAATAATGTTATTTCCTCGTCATTGTCATCTTCATCCGAATCTCTCTCATCTTTTATGGATTTGAGAGCAACTCCAACGTTCTTCTTCTTCTCCTTCTCTTTTGGTGTCTCATCAATCTTATCGAGGTCTACCTCATCTTGAAGCATTATTTCATGAGTGAGGAGTGAACTGATTAGTTCTTCAAGGGTTAAGGACTTTAAGTTCTTAGCCTCGATGATTGTCGTCTTCTTTGATTGCCACGATTTTGGAAGTGAGTAAACCTACTTCCTCACAAGCTTTTCATTTGGAATGATCTCTCCACATGATTTGAGACCATTGACAATCGTGGAAAATCTATTCGTCATAGCTTTGATGTCTTCATCTGGTTTCATCATGAAATTTTCATAGCTATGAGTTAGAAGACTAATTTTAGATTTTTTTACCTCGTCGGTGCCTTCATGAGTGGCTTGTAGTTTGTCCCATATCTCCTTGGCGGTTGTACAAGATGAAACTCTTCCATATTCATCTGGTTCAAGAGCAAAAAAAAATAATATGGATGGCTTTGGAGTTGAGCTGAAACATTCTTGTTTCTCTTTCACTCCACAATCTTGGATGAGTGAAAGGATTGATGTATCCATCTTCTATAATATTCCATGCTCCCATGTCACTTGCTTGAATGAAATACATCATCTTATTCTTCCAATAAGCATAATTATCTCCATTGAAGAAAGGAGGCTTGTTAACGGGCAATGAATCAAGACCGAAGTCGGAGTTTGAAGTGAAGGCCATTGATGACTCGATTATCGATGTAAATCTTCTTGGATCTACTCAAGAGGTGATTAAACCTTCAAATGAGTCAAGTTCTGATACCAATTTTTGAGTTAATCGATCGATGGAATCGGCCAAGAGGGGGTGAATTGGCAATTAAAAATTTGGTGGAAGCTTTTGCAGAAAATTGAAAGTAATTGCACAGCGATTTAGAGTGGTTCGACTTTCTCAACCAAAGTCTACGTACACTACCTTAGCTATCCACACTAAGGATTTTCCACAAATTCACTAATTTGTCTTTCTTTTGAGGACAAAGAGTAACCTTACAAATCCCTCAAGAATTATACCCCAAATTCTTGAGAACACTCTCTCAGAAAGAGAACAATACAAATTTTGCAAACTTACAAGAAAATCCTCACAAGGCAAGATGTTTTCACAATTCTAGAACAAAGAAAGAACACTCAAGAATAATACAATTGAGCACAATAAGTGTTCTTGAAAGCAAAAATGAATATTGAATGAAATTTGGCTTGAAATTGCTCAAACTTGAGGTTTGATGTTTTCTCTTTGATTCTCTCTTGATTATTGTTTCTTGTTGTTGATCAATGGCTTCTAAGCTTGCTTAAATACTCCTTAAATTGATTCTAAACGTTGGGGATGATTAGTGGAGTCAATAGAGACGTTTAAGTGTGAAAACATTTAATAAAATAGGTGGGAGTGTATGGTGCATCGATGCATAGGGCTAGTGCATCGGTACATTATGTGTAAAATTCAAATATTTCGACCATTGGAAGACTTAGTGCATCGGTACATTGAGGGTGCATCGATGCATAAAATACATTTGGTGTTTTAAAATAGCCTGAGTGCATCGATGCATAGCTTGTGCATCGGTGTATTGAATGCATTCGATGTTTCTATTTGTTCAATAATGCATCGATGCATAGAGAGTGCATTGGTACACTAAAGGCATTCGAAATTCAATTTAATTGAGAGTGCATCGATGCATGGACTAGTGCATCGGTACATCTCTTTGAAAATTGAATTTTTGGCTCGTTTTTTGTTTGAAATACTTTGTGAAAATTGTTTCAAAGACATTTTAAGATTAAAACACAACTTTACACTTTAGTAAGGATTGAAATTGAACTTTGAAAGACTTGGAGTAATATTAATTCGAATAAATATATCGAATATACTTTAGAAAATCTTTTGTAAAATCTTAAAATTCATTTAACTTAATTTGTTATATCAAAACATCAAAATGTTTTCAACAATAAGTAAACAAGACATGATATGTGTGCTTACATGAGAACATGAGAAATAAAATAAGCTATGTGATAAGGATATAGAGAATGAAATGAATGACATGAAATGTATGTATGATTGATTATATGAGTGTATATGTGAAATGACATGATAGGTGATAAAACCGTGAGCCTATATGAATATATGATATGAATGGGATATATGTGATGTATGTGAAGCATATGAGAACAATTACATGTCATATGAACACAAGAGAAGTGTTATAAGCTAAGTGACATATGATTATGAAATCATATGAAAAGTGAAATGTGCATGTGAATATGTGAAATGATATAAATGATAATGCCCATGTTATGTGATATGAGAGCTAGTGATATAGTTGGCATGCCAAGAGTCGAGGGTTTACCTATGTTCTACGGAACATATGGAAAAAATTACCTATTTCTTTCGAGACATATGAACATTATACATATGTTCTAAGGAACATATGAACAGTTTACCTAGGTTCTTCGGGACATATGGACAATTTCCGAGGTTCTTTATGACCTCTAGATAGGTCCTTCGGGACATTTATACGAGTTGTGGTGATAGCATAGTGATGCACAACCTCAATGTACTCACATACCTTAAGTTGTCAACAGTGTACATGAGCTAATAAAGAGATTTAATAAGTATACTGAACATTATATGTATATGTGATTTGTTATATGGAATAGATCACAGGATTTATGTAAGGGTGTTAAGTTATAAGAATTAATGATAATGAATGTGAAATGTTAAACGTGTTGATAAGGATATATGTACATGTGGGTATATGTTACAGAAATGATATATGCTTTTATATCATATGATCGTAATAATTGTTCATGCATTTGATATGAATTATATGATGTTAAGTGCATTTCTTTATGAAATGCTTTATGGTTTTTATTATGTTTTATATGCCTCACTAAGTCATCGACTTAGCGTGTGATTATTTCACACGTAGGTTTGGAAAGCGAAAAGAGAAGTAAAGAAGAACAAGACATGTCAGTTCTCCTTACCGAAGATCAGATCAGAAATGTAAATTGAATTACATGTATTTTGTTAGAAAGAATTTAGTTGGCATGTAATAAAAAAGATTTGTATTGGATACGCTCTGATCGAGTTTTGGAATGTTTTAAACGTATATATGTAAATGGTAAATGTATAATGATGAACATTTTAAATTTTAAGAGTTTTATATGTAGCAGTACTGTAGTAGGGTATCGATTCCCTGTAGTAGGGGAATCGATACCCCTTAAGCAATCAGGAAAATTTTTGGAATTCGGTGCTGTTCACGGTACTGTTCATTACTGTTCATACAGTATTTTACTGTTCATAAATACATTTTGACTTGAATTTTTATACTGAAACACAATTTAATAGAATATTGTGGTATTTTCTTAAAATGAGTTCAAATGTTTTGATATTTTGTAAAAATATCGTTTTTAAAAGTTAATGTGACATCTCGGACTCGTATCCAGGTCGGGTATGGGTTGGGGTGTTCCAGTGACGTTCTTAGACTCAGGTGTGACATGATGCGTGACACCTGAATCTATCACCCACTGATTAGAACCAAACGCCACCTATGCATGAGCTGAAGGTAAGTCATCTGCCTGAGCTATCTCACGTTTCTTAGTGTGACAACAGTCACAACCAGAGTTTTCCATAACTGTAAAGTTAGCATTAGTTGAACTCTGCTTAGAATGGAACTGGCTGATATCATCATCAATACCAGTGAACGTTTCATCAAACCTATGCCAACATCGATTGATAAGATGCCCAACCTTTCCACAAAGCTGACATTGAACATGTGACCTCCCTCGATAACGCCCTGCAGAACGACCACCAGAGTGGGAACTATATGTCAGATTACGACTATCACCATCAGCACCACTCATTGTACCACAAGCAACATGAGCACTCGCAATAATATTCTCTTCTTGAGCAACAAATCCAACAAGTTGCATTTCAACATCAACCATCATAGTGTAGACTTTATCTAAGGGAAGAGACTCACCACTGGACGTTATGACAACCATACCACTGGACGTTATGACAGCCATGAATGGTTGATAATCCCTTGGAACCCTTTGAGAATACTGACAATATGTTCCATAACAGGAACTGGACTACCACAGGATGCCAAAGCATCACACACTTCCTTAACCCAAGTAAGGAACACCCGCATGCTATTATCCCCCTTCTTAAAGGACTTCAACTTATTGTATAAATTCATACCAGACGTCGTGGATCGGTTGGAAAAGAATTGAAGAACCTTACTCCAAACAGCAACAAGTGTTTCTTCACCAACAAACTGAGGTAGCAAGTAAGTACTAATAGTAGACAAGAGCCTGGAAGCCACAACACTATCCTGAGCAACAAAGTCCTCATACGCCTCATTAGATAGCAAGAAAAACACATGATCATCAGCAATCATCGCATGTAGAGATTGCATCGCACCAGTAAGCAATCGTTTGAGGCGATGACTCCTCACAGTAAAAAGAATTTGTTGTTTTCACGACAAGAAGTTCGCCTCGTCAAGAACCACATTCACTTTCTTATTTGTGAACATCATGACACTTCTTGAAGAAACCTCTAGACAAATAAAACAACAACTCCAGTTGAGAACCATCCGTCAATTATGCATAAAAGAACCCTCCAGGATGAATAACGAATGATACCATGTAAAGAACCATGAAAACACAGTAAAATATATCTTTTATTCTCTCTTTTTACAGCAATATACTTACATGCTTATATAGGTACATTGTAACTATCTATAATCATAGTTGGCAAGTCTAACGGATAACAACAACTTTAACAAACTCTCAACTGCTTCCCAATTGCACAACAACTCTATAACTGTGGCACAACATTATTGCTTCAACCACCTATATCTCTAATACGCCGTAGAGGAGCGTGCGATGGACATTGGTTACCATGTTGTTATCACGATGTGATGATCATAAAATCAATGTTTATATTGAAGGAAACAAATTTGGGTCATTGAAACCAAATGAATGATATCAAGATGTGAGACATAGAGAAGTCAGCGATGATAATCCATGCAGGTGAATACATGTCCAAAAAGAAGGCATTGTCCATAAGCAACAAACAAAACAGATATTCCTATGGATCATCCACAAGCAAAATTCATCACATCACGAATAAATTGATGATACCCTTCATTCTGTGTCGGAATTAGTACTCTGACACAACAGTTGGAGATTAACCGGGCATGGTAACTCCATTAACAACATAATCAATTATACTTTCCGATGTATCTAAAAGACGGACAATGCATACGGAAACAAGTTGACAAAACTACACTTGTAAACTGAATTTAAACATACTTGGATGTTGGACCATCCCAGTTCTTAGCATTCCTTCATTGACTGAATAAATCTTCCCTTTCTTTGGAATCTGTCGAATAAGAGCCATATAACATCATATTTGGTGTGATAACAATGATTGGTTCAGAATCCATTATTTGCTCAAATCTAGCTCGGTTCGAATCATATTTTCTAATCGCACTATTAATCCGACCGATATTCAAAAATGTACCTTGATGTCGGGGTGAGTTAGTATGAACTCTTCAAGAGATGGATCTAGGGTAAATACATTAACTCCTTCTCCGGTGCTCAACACAAGCTGTAAAATCATTATATTTAAGTATGTACTGTGAGGCCATAATACTGCATAAAGCAGCCGTAAAATTTACAATGTGCCTTGCATCAAGGAAAGAAAAACCGAGTATAGAGATGGCTCTTTACTTACATGAGAAAAAAAGTAGATTGAGCATAGAAAGACATGTAGCGGTTGAACATAGTTAGGTTGGACATGGACTCAAACATCAAGTCCGAGTAAAAGTTGTACCCAAGGCCGTCTTGTAAATTTTGGTGGCCCTATGCCATAACAGTAAAATATGTCATTTAAAACTAAAATATTAGATATATAAAGTTCACTAATATTTCAAAATTTATTATAACTATAAAAAAACGTTAAATAGTGGTAAACAATATCTTCATGTAATAAAGTGAAATACAAAGTAAGTTATTCTCTAAATAATGTGGGCCTTGGACTCAGGGTTTTAAATAGCGTTTTCGGTTACATTTTCGGTCGCGTCACGTTTATCGCGGTTGCGGACATAACGGATGCCATCGCGTTCACTGCGGGTGTCGCGGTCGTGATTTTTTTAAATTTTGTACAACTTATATTAAAACATAATAAAAATAATTATAATTGTAATGAATCATTTTAATGATTTTTAAAATATTTTCTAAGCGAAATTGACATATATATGTATAATATAGTTTAACAAAGAAAACAAAACAAAAACGTAAACAATGTAAATTATTTGATTTTTTAGGCTTTCTAAGTAGGATATTTATTTATTTTAAAATATCAGAATATAAGGCCTAAAATAAAATAGTTCAGAATATTAAAATATAGAATTAAAATGACTAAAATATAATAAAGTAAAACATAAAGATCAAAATAAAATAATAACAGTGAGTAGATTATAAATAAAACAATGACCACAATAAAAGAAAATAAAAATATCACAGCTAATTTTGAAATAAAAAAATATAAATGATTGATTAAAATAAAACTAATGAAGCTAGAGCATTATATTCAAAATAATTAAAAAAATGAGGAAGGGGTGACTATTTCATAAAAAGGTGTATAAATATTAGGGACCTAAGAAGGATTAATTCTAAAACTTCTTAATAAACACTTCAGTAAAATATAAGGTAAATTATCATTATCAGACCCTATGATCCAGAATAAAATTCACAATAGTCCAAATTCAATGACAAAAATACAAATATGCGGCTAAAGATGGGGGATTTAAAAGAAATTAATCCAAAAATAAATTAATATAACCTAAAACAATACCCATGTGGCCCTGTCTACCCTTCATCTCTTCTATTTCTCTCCCTCTCCATCTCACGAACACAACTCCCTCTCCATCTCACGAACGCCGCTCACCATGGAGGCTCCAAGCCTCTCGATCGTCGGCCACCGTTATTAACGGTAGATAACGGTAATAGCATCCCATTATCGGCGCTATTCATTACCCGTTAGATTACGGACGCGATCGACCGATTTTGGCGTGAATCCGCTGCCCACCGTGATTTTCTCGGATTTCGGTTTCGGACGGCGGCGCTACCGCGAAATAACGAATACTATTGCGTTTTCGTCCCGCTATTTTAAACCCTGCTTGGACTTGAAAATTCTTAGGCCAAACATCCACATCTTCTAGAGTTGGAACATGGTCATCTTTCACCATGTATATCCCAAAAATCTAGATAAAAGAGAACATATTCAGTTGACCACTGCAATATCAAGTTATCTCAGAACAATAATTACTTGCCACAAAATCTGAAATGGCATTTTGGAGGTGAAGAGCCATACTGTTCCAATGGAAACTCCACAATCAATGTTGGAGGAACCGTCCAGTGGATCAAAAACAACACAGTACCTGAGTTGTTGTTAAGACAAATTCATATCAAATGTTCAAAAGGACAAATCTAAAATCAACACTATGCTCAATAGAAACAGAGAAGAGAACAACTCAAAACACCTTCCACAGCTTGAGGGCTCCACGAAGGTTGCCTCTTCATCTTCTTCAGAGACAAGGATGCACTGGTACAATGTCAAAATGTGTTAAATGTTAACAGATAAAATTATAACATCTCCAATGTATTCAACAAAAGTCATCCAACCACTATCTGTTCTGCCACTGCTTACTAAAGCCTTGACAAAGACTTCATTCGAAAGCACATCCAGCTTCTTTTGCTCTTCCCTTTATTCACAAATAGACAAACTTAGTATGAAATGTTAACACCACAAGTAATTGTTTGGGAACTACTTGCCTGTACATTGGTCTCCCCAGCAAGTCCAATGAGTTTGGCTAGACCAGCCTGATTCAATAAACATCAAACTGGTTATAATCACTTATAAGGCCAATAAATAATATATTAGTGAATATATCAAAGAAAGACCTTGTTAACAGCAGTGCAAACGAACTTGCAGCCAAGAACAATGTGATTAAGCAAGATGGTGAAATCGCCACGAGACTCCGGATACTTGGACTGCTCGTTCAACACGAAACGGGTTATGGTCATGAAGTCAGTCCTATAAGCATCCGCATCATGATCCATCTCGCTCAACCCCTACAAAATCCCAAAAGAAAGAGAAAGTGGTGGATTTGCTTCTTTGGATGTCGAATAAAAGAATTACTTGGAGGGGTTATCTGCAGTGCTGGAAATGGAAGCTTTTGAGGAGACGTGGGGGGAGGAGAAGAAGGCAATTAGGGTGTGGTCTTCACTGAAGATAACGAGCTAACGGGTTTCTTCGTCTTTCTTGTCAGTCAGTATTTCGACGGTTATGAATGATGTTGTTCTATTTTTTGTCTGTGTTCTCAGTGAAGTGGACGAGGTGAGTGAACTTCCACGAAATTTTATTTATAACAATAATCAGTCCTTTGTTTTAGTCACTTTCAGACAGTATCCCACTTGTGATTAGAAAGTTTAGTATTATTTGTATTATTTTCTTAATAATTATTTCTTGCTTATTAAGTCTTTTATTCAAATTAATATCTAGTTAAAGAGGTTGGTTTGCTGGGAAGAGCCTCGTCGGCCGGTCACTTGATTCATTAGTCGTTGTAGTAACATTGTCTCTAACCTGATATAATTCTAGGATTGTTTTTAATTAACTAGTGATGCTGTTTCACTTATTGATTGGCTTTACACCTTTCTTTCTTTAATTCTTAAATCCAGAAAAAAAAAATCTTTGTTTAATTCTAAATTTCGTACCCTTGAAATAAGAAAATAAAACTCTGAATAATATTGTTCTATTTTAGGAAAAAAGAAAATAAACTTTTTTAACTAGAGTAAACACCGACAACAATATGTATGTGAGTTTTATCTTTTATTTGATAAGATAAGGGATGTACCGTTGCCCTCTAAAAATTTAAAATTACCATATATTTTAAATTTTTTCTATGTATTTTCTATTGAAATTTTGTTTCGTCTCCTGAAATTTTAGTTCGCCCCCGGAATTTTAATTCATTCCTTTAGGTTTAAGTTCGCCCCTCAAGATAAAATCATGCGTCCGTCCCTGGATAAGATGTCACTCTCCTTTTGACTAGAATATAAACAACTCCTTTTTGTTACCATTTTACCATCAAAGTAGAGTCTGGGTGGGGATTGAGAACAATTGGTGTGGCATGTGGAGTTTGGCATACTGCTGCCATTGTTGAGGGTAAATAATCTATAAAAAATAAATTATAAATATGTTGTATGTCACCACCTAAATAGAGGGTAAATAAGTTGAAAGACAAAAATGCTATTGGAGAGAACTGAACCAGAGGCAAAGGGGTTAGTCTCCCCATGCCTAAAACGCTCAAATTATACTAATTAGTGATTATATACTACATATTTTACATATTATATAGCTACTAATGATAGAAAAAAGGAAAATCAAAATATTTTACATATTTATAATTTTTTTATTTTAAAATTTATTTTTTAAAAATAATCTATAAATTTGTTTGTCTGAGTTGTCCTCCATAATTTATCTATTTGTAGTAAAATGGCCATTCAGATCCCAGGCTGATGAAGGGCACCGCAGGTTTGCAGGAAGGGAACAGTAGTGTGCCAGAGGCTGTTGAAGGAAGAGAATCTGAATCTTTAAAAAAGAGCGAAATGGTATGGAATGCAGAAATTATGCATCAGTAGCTAATGGTAGTCAAGCTGATGCTGACTGGATTGAAGAGTATGAGCCTGGAGTCTACATAACTCTTGTAGCACTGCAGGATGGAACTAGGGATCTTAAACGCATGCGGTTCAGGTACATTTCCTATGACCTTTTATATCTCACCATTTATTAGGGTTCATCTAAATGCAACAACTGCATAAGGGGTAAAGAAAAAGATGCCTACCAGATTTGTTTATTTGACACTAGAAATTGAGTAGGGCTTGCTTGTAGATTTTTCATTAACATCGTAGACACTTATTTTCACCCAGAGTAATTTTGTTTATATATATATATATATATATATATATATATATATATATATATATATATATATATATATATATATATATATATATATATATATTTATATATATATATATATATATATATAGTAATATAGTTTTTGAAAATGTTTTGACAAAATATAATGTATAATTTTCGGAAAACGATTTTCGAAAATAAGTATATATTATATAGTTTTTGAAAACGTTTTTAAAATATATATAGTATATGGTTTTGAAAAAATATTTTGAAAACATTTATATATTATATAGTTTTTAAAACATTTTGAAAGTATATAATATATAGTTTTTAAAACATTTTGAAAACTTATATATAATATATAAATTTTTAAAACATTTTTGAAAATTATATGATTTAAAAAAACATTTTTGGAAATTCATATATGATATAGCTTTTAAAAAATGTTTTTAAAAAGTTTATATTATATTGTTTTTAAAAATATTTTGTTATTTTGTATTTTTTATATTATTTATTATTATCAGTATTATTTTATTACTTATATTTTATTTTTGTTTCAGGTTCGTATAAAGGGTCCAAACAGTCCAGATTGAGCCTAAACCAGCCCAGTAGTCTAGGGTTTCATTCAACCCTTAACGGCGCCACAAATCAGGGGGCAACCAAGGGTCAAAGCACGAAACAGTTTCCGGCTGACATCCCCGGGACTGAACCATCCTGGGGAACTCGATCAAGCAACAACCCACGGCGTTCCCGAAGATCTCGTAACATCCCGTACATCTCGAGGCTAGAAACGGCCAGAACCAAGCTATAAAAACGGTGAGACAACCACACCGGGGGGATCACAAAAAACCATCACCGATAGCCAACAGAACACACAAGCCACGGTCAACTGACCATCATCGAACAAAAGAACAATCAAAACCTCAACACAGAAAAAACAAAATCAAAGCAGGAACCCAAAGGCCGAAGCCCCAAAGTAAGAAATAAAAAACATAACAAACACCAACAGGGACAAAAAAGATGAGGCTTTTTCTCGTCGTGGGGCAGAGGGGATAACGTGGGAGAAGGTAAAATCGAGCTTTTTTTTGTTAGATCTAGGTCACGGTTGGCGTTGCGTGTTCAATCGGGGCTCGGATTCGTGCTCGGGATAATGTGAGGAGTATTTAGGGGTAGAGTTAGGGCCTTTGATCACCTTGGGTGGTGGTCAAAAGGGTTGTTTGAGGCGGTGGACGGGCGAAAGGAGAGGCCGTGTTCTGGGGAAGTTTGAGTGGAAAATGGAGAGGGGTGAGAATGTTATATTCAGTGAGAGGAAGAAAATGAGCGAGTTAGGGTTTCTGCCTCTTATGTGGGCTATTTATACTGCGAAAAACGGCGTCATTCCAGGGGTGGGAGGCTGTGTGTTTTAACAAGAAGGATTAACTACACTCTGGGTCCTTCCATTGCTTGTAATATTTTATTTTGGGCATTAAATATTTTTTTTGTTATCCCGAGCATTGCAGATTTGATATTTTTGATTTAGTCATTTTTTTTTCATTTTCATTTTATTTATTTATTTGTTTAATTTTTTTCGATTTAAATTTAATTTTTATATTTTTTTCCTTCTTTTTTTCATCTTTTTTTTAAACTAACCTTTTTATTATTTTTATTATTTTATTATTATTTGATTATTTTCCTTTATCTTATTTTTCTACTAATTTTTGTGTATCATTGTCATCAATTTTACTTTTACTATTATTAATATTTTTCCCTTTTTTTTCTTTCTTCGTATTTATTTTTATTTAACCATCTAACATTTCTTGGCATTCTCAGCGGTAATTTCAATCGATCAAAGGTAAGTAGTTCGAATCAGGTTCTTAAATTCTAATTTAAATTTTCATTTTCGCGAATAAAGACAACCGAAATATCAATTGGTACCGAAAGGGCGGTTCAAGGGTGCTAATTCTTCCTTGAGCGTAACCGACTCCCAAGTCCGATATATTTATGGTAAAACGCAGATCAGGTAAGATGGTGTCCGACCCACCTAAATTCGTTTTAAATGGTCGGTGGGGACTCCTAACCCAATCAATTCAAGTCGAAGCGCGATTCTGGGCCCAACCGAAAGACGGTTTCGACAGCTTGGCGACTCCGTTGGGGAAAGGTAAGTGAGTCAGGCCGAAATTAATTTTCGGTTGTCTTTTTTAGCAAAAATTATAAATTTAAATTTATTTATTCGATTCTAATTATTTACCTTTGATTATTTTTCAAGTAAATAGTTGTACTGATGTTTTTTTACTGATTTTAGATTTTTCCAAATTGTCATCTCTAACTCTATACCCGAGCTCCGAACCCTTTTAAGTGGGGGTGAAAGAGACTCCTTCGTGTGAATTTATTCACCATATGGGCCTAGCAAGTAACCTTCGGGATTTATATACCTTATGCCTTCGTGTGAATTTATTCTCCGTATAGGCATAAGGGAATGTTTCCTCTCGAGTTTAACTTAGTCCATGTAAGCTTGTAATAGGCTTAAGACTAAGGGTCTGGCAAGCCCAAGGGGGCACCGGCAAGGAGAACTCTAGTACCTTTTTTAGAACCTAAACCAGGAGAGTACAGGGAATCAAAGCCCACCCCAAAACCTCATTCCAAACCCTAGGCTGCTTTGATTTTATTTTCTGCTTTATTTTCTATTCAAAGAATGCGAACTAGACAAATATGCGGTTAGGATTTGCTTGAAATTAGCATGCGGGATAGAGATCATGTCTGGGTAGGAATTACAGCATGTGGGGTAGGATTTTTCATTTTTATTATTGTTTTGATTTACCTCACTAACTCTTTTTATTTTTTATTCTCTTTTATTTTTTTTCATCATTCGCATCATTTAAAACGAGGTGTTGATCCACCAAAACGTGTTTGTTAAACATGAATAATCTGCATTAATGGACAAAGGGGTTGTAATACAAGAGATGAAAATGTAGAGGACAGTCTACAAGGTGACTATGTGTCACATTCAATCTAGAGGACGTGGTGCCCACAATTGAAGAGTATATCACTCTGCTGCATTATAAAGGACTCGGAATGAACCGGGTCTATATCAAGCACCATGAAAGTCTATCTTTGAAGAATTGACTGGCAAAAGTTACAGAGCAAAACAAGGAAAAGGTTACAGACCCGGACGCTCCTTTCGAAAACTACGAGAACAAGATGGTAGATGGAGACCATTATTGACGAATTCAAGAAACAAGCCGATAAACTTCGGATGGAGGGCTCCAATGGCATTTTCGTTAGGAACAGACTCAGTAGAGAGTGGAAGTCGGAGGTGCAGTCCTTCGAGACTTTTTTTTGGGGCAAACAAATCGTCATTTGTACGGTCCTTCTAGAGAAGTCAGAGGGGTTCGACAGATTATTTAACCGGTGACAGATGAAGGTAGAAGACTAGTCCACATATCAGAAGTTGTCAGGATATTTTTGTCTCTTAAAAGATAAAACACTTTTGTCCCCAATAAGGATTATTTCTAATAACAGACACATTTTTCAGGATCAATGCCTCAAACATTGCATGCATTATGCATTTAAACATATTCTGCATTTTGTTATTTTTTCTATACATTCGCATTAACTAATGGAAGAATGTCTCATCAGAAAGAGCACATACTTGATACACCATCTCAAGCATTGGACACACCTCATCCGCATAACACCCGCCTAAAAAAGAAGAAAATAGAAGCAAGAATTACACAAATCGAGGAGAACATGTTGAAGCTCCAAAGAGAGCTAGAAGATAAGATAAACCAGAGTAGTCTGAGTACTCTGAATACAATCATGAAGAACCAAGAGTCATTGATTGATCAGATCGTAGCCAAGTTGGTTGGCCTACAACAGACCAGTGCGCCTGGGGCAGGTTCACCGGAAGGGGTAACTATACCACCTATCCCACAAGTGGTTATCTCACCTGAAATCTTACCAGGACTTCGAGGGGACTCATCTGCTGCAAAAGCGAAGCCCTCGTCCTTTATATTTAACCCTGAGAATAATACGGGTTATTACCATATACTGGATTCAGATGAAGATGGCAAATCAAAGAAGATGGATGAGAAAATCAAGAAATTGGAGAACCAAATTAAGGTAGTTCAAGGAGACCATGACTACCCTGAAGTCGACACCGCGGAGATCAGTCTAGTCCCGGACCTGGTTATTCCTCCGAAATTTAAGTCTTTAGAATTCGAGAAGTTCGATGGAAACAGTTGCTCATTCACTTACATCACCATGTTCTGCCGAAAGATGACATGATATGGAGGAAACGACCAACTCCTGATCCACTCTTTCCAAGAGAGTCTATCGGGCTCAGCCATCCGGTGGTACAACCAGCTAAGCCGATCAAATATCAAGACCTGAAAAGACCTGGCCAAGTCATTTTTGGAACAATACAACCATGTCAATGACATAAGGCTAGATCGAGTTATGCTACAAAGCATGGAAAAGAAGCATAACGAGAGTTTCAGGAAATACGCACAAAAATGGATGGATTTGGCTGTACAAGTTCATCCTCCCTTGGATGAGAAAGAAACCCGAAAACTTTTCATACAGACCCTGAAGACTTCATACTTCGGACACCTAGTTGCGATCACATCAGGAAGCTTTTCAGAATTGGTTATGGCCGGAGATATGGTCGAGTCGGCCATAAAGTAGGGCAAGATTAAGGATGAGGAAGCCAGTAAGAAACCTCTTACGAGGGAAAGGGGTGGAGAAATTAACAACATCAAACACATCAATAAAGGTGTTATAATATCCGACCCAAAATCAACTGCAGCTGTACCATCAGGTACTTCTAAACAAGATTTCAGAGAACCCCAGAAGGAAAAGGAGCATTTCGACCCTATTCTCATGACCTATAAGGAGCTTTACCAGCAATTTCTTGATACCCACGTAGTGTCACCATATCCGGTGGAACCCATGAAGCCCCCGTACCCTAAGTGGTATGATGAAAATGCTAATTGTGAATATTACGGCAGTGTCCCAGGGCACACAATTGAGAACTGTTACGTATTCAAGAGAGTCATACAGAAAATACATAACCAGAACTGGATCGACTTCAACAACTTGGGAGCATCCAAGTGAAGAAGACCATTTCATCATTTAAGATATTTTGTTTGAATTTGTTTTTCTCTCTCACAAGTTTGTGTAAGGACATTCGGATAAATTTATGTTACCTTAAAGATGTTAATTAATGAATTACATTTGCAAACTTGCAATTCTTTGAATATCATCTGAATTAAGAAACTCTGTGAATGGTTCAAAGTTACGAATATTTGACAAAAGTTACATGATTTAAAACAAGGACCTTGACCTTACCTAGAATATACCCTCAAACACCATACCCTGCTTTTGCAATTAACCAATATAACATTTTCCTTTCATAAGGTGCGGACAACATGGGGCATCCTTTTGCATATGACATTATTATACTTTTTATTTAAGACGTTCAGTGATGATAATGATCTTCAAAAATGTAATAGTCGAGTAAGTGAATCTAGTTTAGGTCAGTTGCTTGAAAATTGAACTCTAAAGATGGAATTGTTAACTTTCAACAAACATCTAGACTATAACAGGTTCATCTTGACAATCTTAAGAAATTAAATCTGTAAAGCTGAGCTATTCCACTAAGGCAATTGGTTACAGAGGAAACTCGAAAGCCCTGGCTTTATAAATAGATTGCATTCAAACCATGACATTGCTCAGACACTTGGTAATTCGGTGTTTGCTCCACTGCTTTTGTCCGGCCGAAGACTTTGTGATGAGATGAACCCTTCAGTTAACTTGATAAAAATGATTATAATGTTAAGTTGTCCCTCTAAAGCAATTGGTTAAACACCCCGGCTTTATGGATTCAACTAGCCAGATAACAGCAAATTAAATCAAATTTATCTAAGCAAGAAATTTTCGATAATGATGGACTAAGGGAGTTAAGGAACACCTGTTATAGTCAACTACACACGAGCACTCAAGAATTTCATTTTTAGTCCGATATTTTTTGCACTGCCTTTGTTAGATGATCCTACAAAGCTTGAACAAATGGAAGATTTCAGAGGACCGAAATAAAAGGTCTAGTAATTGATCATGCTAGTTGCGTCATTTTGTCCGCACCTAATTGAAATGCCAAAGCATGTTGCAAAAAAATGACATTCTGGGTTACCAAAACCTTATAAAGGAGGACAACCTAAAGTCAACTCATCCATTTGAACATTTTTCAAAGAGCTGTAACTCTGAAAGCATTAAAAAAGCTCTTGATTCCTTTGATATTCTTTGAACTCACGTTTACAATTTGATTCAATTGCGAACAATATTTTACAACATTTTTATCATTTTCCCTCCTAAAATAAGAAAAATAAGAAAAAAATTTTCAAACAGAACAGTCTCAGATATGAAATGTCTGTAAAGCCCAAGCTTGAAAAAGAATGGGGCACAATTGATTCCATGAACCAGATTGGTAGACAAAACACGGGACTCCAGTCCAAGAGATAAAACATAATTCATTCATGTTTTATGCATCTTAGACATACCTAGGTGCATCACATTCATCATTTTAGCATACAAGATTTTTGCAGCTTTTGGAGTCAAGTTTCGACTTCAGGATGAAGGATACTCGATTCAAAAGCGCTTTTAAAGAACGATGGTGGTTGCTTAACTCAGCAGTGAGAAGCTACACCTCAACCGAATTGATATATCTATAAATCTCAGAACCCATTTTAGATAGCTTCGAGAACCAATTCAAATCAAACCCAGTTCGGCTTAAACTCACCGTGAGCAACATGTTTTCAGTTTAACACTTTCAAGCCAGATTTCAATTCCACGACGGAAGATATCCGGCTGATAGAATTTATCTGTGGGCTTTCCTGTGAAGGGGAATCATCCAAAAATCATATTATTTGGTTCAGACTCACTTAGGAGAACACCTGAAGAACCACGACCTGCTTAGACCTGTGAAAGAAAGCCAATTTTTTTTGTTTGCAGCATAGCTCAAGGCTAGAAGGGCTATCTGCCAACCAAAGACCTTCGAGTTCGACTATGCTCAGCTCCAAGGCGCAACATTTACAGCATAGCTTAAGTCGAGAAGGGCTATCTGCCAAAGACCCTCGAGTTCGATTACACTCAACTCCGAGGGCACATTATTTACAGTACAACATAAGGCTAGAAGGGTTATCTGTGACCAAAAGACCTTCGAGTTCGACTACACTCAGCTCCAAGGCACATCATTTGCAGCATAGCTTAAGTCGAGAATGGCTAACTTCCAAAGACCCTCGAGTTCGATTACACTCAGCTTCGAGGGCACATCATTTACATCATAACTCAAGGCTAGAAGGGTTATCTCTCAACAAAGACCTTTAAGTTCGATTACACTCATCTCAAAGGCACATCATTTGCAGGATAGCTTAAGTCGAGAAGGGCTATCTGCCAAAGACCCCCGAGTTCGATTACACTCAGCTCCAAGGGCACATCATTTGCAGCATAACTTAAGTCGAGAAGGGTTATCTACCAACCAAAGACCTTCGAGTTCGACTACGCTCAGCTCCAAGGCACATCATTTGCAGTATAGCTTAAGTCGAGAAGGGTTATCTACCAACCAAAGGCCTTCGAGTTCGACTACGCTCAGCTCCAAGGCACATCATTTGCAGTATAGCTTAAGTCGAGAAGGGTTATCTACCAAAGACCCTCAATTTTGATTACACTCAGCTTCAAGGGAACAATATTTACAACATAACTCAAGGTAAAAGGGTTATCTGTCACCAAAAGACCTTCGAGTTCGATTACGCTTAGCTCCAAGGCATATCATTTGCAGCATAACTTAAGTCGATAAGGGTTATCTGCCAGCACAAAAGACATTCGAGTTCGATTACAGTCAATTCAAAGGCACAACATTTACAGCATAGCTCAAGGAAATAAGGGCTATCTGTCAATAAAATTGTCGAGTTCGATTCCATTAAGCTCGATGACACCTCAATCACACTACTATCCGGTTGCAATCGAGGTTTTCAAGTTAAAAAGATAACATGGGTTAACCGTGCCTTAGTGGCAAGAAACTGTTTTCCGACAGTATAGCTTAAGTCGAGAAAAGCTTTCTGTCAACGAAGACCTTTCAAGTTCGATTTCATTCAGCTCAAGGGCCTGTCAACCACAGCATAGAGTCAAAGAATTACTTTCCAGTCGGATTTTTAACTAAGGTCTTTAAACCGAGAAGAATACCAAAGTTGACTAAAATTTGATGATGAGAAGTCACGTTCCAATTCAAATTCCAGACTACGGCTTCAATTCCATATCATTTCAAGATGGACTTGACTTCGCAACGAATGCGCCATCCACAACACAATTAAACAGGGAGTTATTCCTAATTCAAGTCAATTTTCAACTCCACCAAGCGAAAATTTGCGTCCTTTTGTCTTTGTCCTATTTTTCGTTCCATGAAAAAGGATAAAGAGGGGCAGCTGTAGACACTTATTTTCGCCCAGAGTAATTTTGTTTATATATATATATATATTCTTATTTTATTATATATATATGTGTGTGTGTGTGTATATATATATAGTAATATAGTTTTTGAAAATGTTTTGACAAAATATAATGTAAAATTTTCGATAAATGATTTTCGAAAATAAATATATATTATATAGTTTTTGAAAACGTTTTTAAAATATATATAGTATATGGTTTTGAAAAAATATTTTGAAAACATTTATATATTATATAGGTTTTAAAACATTTTGAAAGTATATATAATATATAGTTTTTAAAACATTTTGAAAGTATATATAATATATAGTTTTTAAAACATTTTGAAAACATATATTATATAATTTTTAAAACATTTTTGAAAACATTTATATAATATATAATTTTTAAAATCATTTTAAAAACTTATATAATATATAGCTTTTAAAATCATTTTAAAAACTTATATAATATATAGTTTTTGAAAACATTTTTGAAAACATTTATATAATATATAGTTTTAAAATCATTTTGAAAACTTATATAATATATAGTTTTTGAAAATAATTTTGAAAACTTATATATAATATATAATTTTTTAAAACATTTTTGAAAATTATATGATTTAAAAAAAAAACATTTTTGGAAATTCATATATAATATAGCTTTTTAAAAAAACGTTTTTAAAAAAGTTTATATTATATTGTTTTTAAAAATATTTTTTATTTTTTATTTTTTATATTATTTATTTTTATCAGTATTATTTTATTACTTATATTTTATTTTTGTTTCAGGTTCGTATAAAGGGTCCAAACAGTCTAGATTGGGTCTGAACCAGTCCAGTAGTTTAGGGCTTCATTCAACCCTCAACGGTGCCACAAATCAGGGGCAACCAAGGGTTAAAGCACGAAACAGTTTCCGGCCGACATCCCCGGGACTGAACTATCCCGGGGAACTCGGTTAAGCAACAACCAACGGAGTTCCCGAAGATCTCGGAACATCCCGTACATCTCGGGGCTAGAAACGGTCAGAACCAAGCTATAAAAACGGTGAGACAACCACACCGGGGGGGGTCACAAAAAACCATCATCGAGAGCCAACAGAACACACAAACCACGGTCAACTGACCATTATCGAAAAAAAGAACAATTGAAACCACAACACGGAAAAAACAAAATCAAAGCAGGAACCCAAAGGCCGAACCCCACAATAAGAAATCAAAAACATAACAAACACCAACAGGGACGGAAAAGCTGAGGCCTTTTCTCGTCGTGAGGGAGAGGGTATAACGTGGGAGAAGGTAAAATCGAGCTTTTTTGTTAGATCTAGGTCACGGTTGGCGTTGCGTGTTCAATTGGGGCTCGAATTCGTGCTCGGGATAATGTGAGGAGCATTTAGGGGTAGAGTTAGGGCCTTTGACCACCGTGGGTGGTGGTCAAAGGGGTTGTTTGAGGCGGTGGACGGGCGAAAGGAGGGGTCGTGTTCTGGGGAAGTTTGAGAGGAAAATAGAGATGGGTGAGAATGTTATATTCAGCGAGAGGAAGAAAATGAGCGAGTTAGGGTTTTTGCCTCTTATGTGGGCTATTTATACTGCAAAAAAATGGCGTCGTTCTAGGGGTGGGAGGCTGCGTGTTTTAACGGGAAGGATTAACTACACTCTGGGTCCTTCCATTGCTTGTAATATTTTATTTTGGGCATTAAATATTTTTTTTGTTATCTCGAGCATTACAGATTTGATATTTTTGATTTAGTCCTTTTTTCATTTTCATTTTATTTATTTATTTGTTTATTTATTTTTTTCAATTTTAATTTATTTTTTATATTTTTCCTTTTTATTTTCATCTTTTTTTTAAACTAACCTTTTTATTATTTTATTTTATTTTATTATTATTTGATTATTTTCCTTTATTTTATTTTTCTACTAACTTTTGTGTATCATTGTCATCAATTTTACTTTTACTATTATTAATATTTTTCCCTTTTTTTTCTTTCTTCGTATTTATTTTTATTTAAGCATCTAACATTTCTTGGCATTCTCAGCGGTAATTTCAATCGATCAAAGATAAATAGTTTGAATATGGTTCTTAAATTCTAATTTAAATTTTAATTTTCGCGAATAAAGACAATCGAAATATTAATTGGTACCAAAAGGGCGGTTCAAGGGTGCTAATATTTCCTTGACCCTAACCGACTCCAGAGTCTGATATATTTCTGGTAAAACGCAGATCAGGTAAGATGGTGTCCGACCCACCTAAATTCGTTTTAAATGGTCGGTGGTGACTCCTAACTCAATCAATTCAAGTCGAAGCCCGATTCCGGGCTCAACCGAAAGACGGTTCCGACAAACATATCATTTATTTGTTTTAGAGTAACATTGTTTGGGGAATTCTTTAAAGGAAGAAAGCATGAAAATAGAAGAATCAAAAGCACCCATCAATCTGGTCCGAATTTTGGATCCATGTAGCTAGTGGATGCAATAATTTGCATAACTATTTGATCTTTATAAAATCTTAGGTGTTCAGAATATGTTGTTATATGCAGCCGGAGAAGATTTGGAGAGCACCAAGCAGAATCTTGGTGGTCAGAAAACCTTGAAAAGGTATACGAGAGGTACAATGTGCGTGGATCAGACAACATCCGGAGGTCTTTCTCCTCCTGTTTGCTCTTTTACATTCTATTATTGATTCTCCTCTGTTTTCTTCTTTGGTCGCCCCTCTGTAATTTAGTTTCTTGGATTCGACTTGTATCGTAATGTATATAAAGTCATCAATTGCTAGATCTTAGATAGTCCTGGTTTGTTTGTGCTCTAAATATAGTTGGCCTTCGGATACTAGTGTTTTACAACATCATAGTGTAAGCGATTTTAA
Organism: Hibiscus syriacus; assembly: GCF_006381635.1. NCBI lineage: Eukaryota > Viridiplantae > Streptophyta > Magnoliopsida > Malvales > Malvaceae > Hibiscus > Hibiscus syriacus. The sequence continues at coordinate 786,737 of NW_024062052.1, forward strand.
TGAACATATCCGTGAATAATATTCTGTAGACTGATTTGTGTCGCACAGTTCGACCTTCCTAATTCCCCACTATGCTCCCTTTTCTCCCTTGCCCCAATGAACTTTTAATTAACCTCTAATACGATGTGTAAATCTATCACAGATGTTATTTTTATTTTAACTTATTTCTTAAATAACCTCGAATGTTCATTGCAGCACAAATGGACTACACCTGCGAAGCATTGAGGTTGAGACCATCCATAAGTACTCATCACCTTCATCTTTACGAGAATCTATTTCTTTTAATTGTGAACACAGTAGTTCCAGATGAGATATTCTATGTTAAAGACACTATAATCAATGCTTAGTTTATTCAAATCTAATATTATTAATCATGTTGCGACTTTGTCTTTACATAAATAAACAATTCTCGTTTTATCTAAATGCGTTTCACTTGTTTGTAAAAACAGTAGTTTCAGATAAGATATTCAAAATTTATATGATTACTTAATATCAATGTTTTGGGAAGGAAAAAAAAATACTTACCAAACAAGTGGAACGTACTTGGATAACTTTGAAAAATAGTAATGTGTAAATTTCAAATGGAACAAATATCCAATGGAAACCTTTTACTTTATTTATTAAAAGGAGACTTGCGCAATGATATGACCTCACCAAAAGAAAACAAAAACAAAAAAATTAAACGGAGAAAAAAATCTTGCAAGGCCAATAGGTGTACACGTAATAGGATATAATGCACAATAGTATTTATGGGGGGTGGGGCAAATTTAAGTTGATAAAATCAAAGTAAAATTTATTAAAAAAGTACATTTAATCATCTAATTTGAAAAACTAATAAAATGGTAGCAGTATGACGTGATTCTACGTGACTTATGAGCATTTGCACGTATCTATGGTTTCGTTGGAGGCAAAATTAGCCCTTATAGGTTTTTTATTTAGTGTTAATTTTTTTTTGAATTTATAATTTTTTTATAATTACATGAAACTTATCATATCGAGGTTACGAATTCTAATAAAAATATTTTTTATTATAATTTTTTATGTTGATGTGATAATTTTAATAAAAATTATATTTTATTCAAACTCGTCACTTCAACGTGACGAGTTCAAATAAAAAAATATTTTTATTAAAACTCATCACATCGACGTGACAAGTTCTAATAATACTGTAAAAAATACCGTAAATCTCAAAATAAATTTTAACTTATCTTAATAGATTAAATAAAAAAACTCATTAACTTTATTTGACTAAATCAGTCTTGGTTGGACTCAGCTGCCTCAACCTCCCCCTGACCTTTTCTTATTTCTTTTTAATCTTTTTGGTGTAAAAGAAGCTTAGGTTAGAGATATTCAAAAAGATATATTATGGATCACAAATTTTAAGAAATTCAAATAATATTTTTAATATATATATATATATATATATATGATTTTATGATAGGACAAAGTTATAAAATTTTAAGAGAATAATAATATTAATAAATAGAAAGAAAATACATAAAACATGTCGGACGCTTCGTCGAATATATTTGAATTTCAAAGGATGAAGAGCTACTTGTAAATTATGTAATTTGCATGAACAAACAAACAAAAAAAGTGTTCATACCATCTTCATCTACTTTTCCATGCCATGGCATCGATATCCTTTCCCTGGTTGGAAGCAAAAAAAAAAAAGACTTTATAAGTAATCTCTCAGTGGGTGGAGCTTCATGGGAGAGGTGTCGAGCTTTGTAACCCAATTTCATTTTGGTTTCTCGACGGAGCAGAAGGCGGGATCGGGATTGTTTTAGGCAAACCACCGAAGAAGCTACGTGGACTTGGTGAATTAACCCGATGAGACGACATTGGGTTCATGTTGAACCCACGAGATGATGAACCATCATGGGCTGACTCGCTAAGCAAAAACATGAACACCAACACCATCACAACCTTTCTGATGCCCATCGAATCAGTTTCAAGGAGGGACAGGGGTTGTTAAGCTGAAGGAGGGAATGAAGGATTCCAGTGTGGAATTATAGCTATTTAAAATGAAAGAGGTTTGGTATGATGGTGGGTTGTCTAACAAGAATATGACATGAAGCATACTGTTAGGTTCACCTGTTCATCACTAGAAATTAATCACTAGTCCTCTTTGAAAGAGTTTTGTGCGATAATCTAGCGAATTCCAAGCCAATTAAAAAATCGGAGTTCTTCCACCATGATGGACCATGGTTATGAAGTTATTAATGTCAGATCAAACTTCAAGTTTTATATTAATTTTGAATAACTTTCTTCTTCAACGTCAATTATTTATTCATTTAAATATTATTTCATCTCAACATTATTATAATTTATATCTCTATTTAATACCATTCATTTATCAAATTTAGTTGTATATATCTTTATTATATTGTCACGCCCTTGAAACTTCAACGCCTCGAACGTGCGGTCTTAGTCGCCTTCTCTGTGATTGCGGCTAAAACAGCCTGAAAACAACCCAAGCAAAGATGCTTAGATTCTAAACGGAAGCAAAGAACAAGAGAACTAGCACAAAAGCAAAACAAGAGAACTTTGAGAGAATGCTCTGTGATTTTTCAAAATGAAAAAGTGAGTACAAATGAGGAGGAGAGGTCTCTATTTATAGTGGAAGCTCCCCTCAATGAACGACTAAGATCTAAGTACATCGACGGCCTAGATCGAATATAATCTCCTAAATCCCACAAATCAAGGGATTGTGATTACAAAATCTTCTCTTAAATAAGGAAACTCTATCAAGCTAGTTATATGTTGCCTTAGATAAAAGATTACAAAGTTTATGGAAAGAACCATGAGAATTTTGCATTAAACCAAGGATTCTCCTGCCATAAACTGCAAGGTTCTTCATCTCCATTGAATGGGCCAGTCTTCATGAGTCCAGGAAGGTCCAAAACGTCACTTAAGTAATCTCGGGCTACTTATCGTGTGCTGACCTCGGTTATGGGCTCGCAGTTTGTGACATTCTCCCCTACTAGTTCTGGTGACGCCCTCGTCACTCGTCTGGCATAAAATTGGTCTATCATGGTCTTGAATTGCCAAAGTCCCTCTGCATGCTCCCAACTTCCTTCACACTCGGGTTGTCCCTTCCACAGAACAAAGTATTCATGCCTTGGGCGGTGTCCTGGTCGTCGAATAACTCTCTCCGCCTGTATGTCTTAAATCTCCTTGTCATAGGAGACCATTACTCCGAGTGGCGCTCGGTGTGACTTTCCTCGATTCGGATCCTCTGTATCCTGATAGTATGGCTTGAGTAGACTAACATGGATCACGGGATGTACTCGAATGGTTAGAGGCAACTCCAACTTGTAGGCCATAGTGCCTACCCGCTTCACAACTCGGAACTAACCCTCGTACCTTCTCACAAGCCCCTTGTGCACTCTGCATTACGTTAAACGTTGGTCAATTTCGCAAGGACAAGATCACTAAATTCAAAGTTCATATTCCTACGTTTTCAGTCGGCCTACTTTTTAGTCCGCTTCCCCACCTTGTGCAAACAAGCTATGGCTAAGTCATGTTGCTCATGCTACTCCTGGGCAACCTTGTGTGCTGATGGATTTGACCCCTCATACTTGGTAACAACCATGTTGGGTGTCAACAGTTATTGCCTGATCACAATCTCGAACAGACTCTGGTTTGTCGCCTCATTGCAAGTTCTAGGAAAACTGGGCCATATCCAACAACTTCGGCCAGTCACGTTGGTTGGAACTCATATAGTGCCTCAGGTAAATATCCAATAGAGAATTCACTCGCTCAGTTTGCCCATCGGTTTATGGATGAACTACGGTGGAAAAGTTCAAGCTTGATCCCATCAGCTTGAACAACTCCGTCCAGAACCTTCCCATGAACTGTGTGTCCCGATCACTACTAATGGTTTTGACATCCCCCAAAACTTCACCACATGCTTGAGGAAAAGTCGAGCCGCCTCCACGGCTAGACACACCTTAGACACTGGAATGAACGTCACATACTTCAAAAACCTATCAACCGCAACCATTATACTCGAAAGTTCATCAGTCTTGGGCCAACCAATGATAAAATCCATGGAAATACTATCTCATGGGCGCTCAGGAATGGGAAAAAGTTACAGCAGTCCCGTTGATTTCTTTGCCTCGGTTTTGTCTTGTTGGCACAAAAGACAAGTCTTCACATAGGTCTGCACATCTTCAGTCATGTGTGGCCAATAGTACTACTCTAAAAGTAGTGTCAAAGTCCGATCAATTCCCAGATGTCCCGCCCACTTGGAATCATGACATTCCTTCATGAGCTCATTCCATAGCTTTCCATATCAAGGCACAAAGAGATGATGTCCTCGATAATAAAACAACTCCCCTTCGAGCCAAAACTCCTTGGTTCGCCCCTCCTTGGCCTCATCAATGATTCTTTCGGCCACAGGGTCACGAGACAACCTTTCTTTGATCCTTTCGAGCAAAGTACCCTCCACAGTCTCGATGACATACCTCCGGCTTAAGCCATCTACAACACAATTCACCTTCTATGGCTTGTACTCTATACAAAAACCAAACTCGGCAATAAACTTTTGCCAACGAGCCTGCTTGGGAGAAAACTTCTTTTGGGTGAGAAAATAACTATTTATAATATTACCGGTAAAAACCACAAACCTGTAACCAAGCAAATAGTGACGCCAAGTGCACAAACAGTATACCACTATAATCATCTCATTCTCATGAACCGAGTACTTCCTCTCGGTCTCATTGAGCTTCTAGCTCTCATATGCAACCAAATGTCCCTCTTGCATAAGGATACCACTAATGGAAACATCGGATGCATCGGTGAAAACTACAAAAGGTTTGGTGTAATCTGGTAACACCAACACGGGTTCGCTCACCATGGCTTTCTTGATCTTTTCAAAAGCCTCCTGGCACTCTGTGCTCCACTCCCACACCTTATCCTTCTTGAGCAACTCGGTCAAAGTGTGTCAATCTTGAAATATCCCTTCACGAATCGTCAGTATTAGTTGGCTAATCCCAAGAATGCTCGTAACTCGATCACCTTAATGGATGGCTTCCACTTATCAATCGCTCGAATCTTGTCCCTATCTATCTGGAGCTTGCCTCCTCGAACGACATGGCCTAGAAACGACACATCCTTCTACGCAAACGAGCACTTTTCCTCTTTGACATAGAGCTCGTTCTCCCGTAAGACTTGAAACCCCCTTCTTGTAACACCCTCAACCCATACCCGACCCAGATACGAGTCCAGGATGTCACATTGACTATACAAAACAATACTATAAAAAAAATGATAAAATATTTGAACTTATATTATTAAAATATAAATATATACATACGTTAATACAAGTTTATCAAAATACTCAGAGTATACACAACTTGACCCTTTGATTACATGGCAACATTCATTTACATAACAAAAGGACCTACTGATCAAGTTGCCTCTGATCTAATAGTTGCAGGAGAAGTGTTGTCCAGCTGCTTAACCTATCTCGTCTACTTTCTCGGATCCTACGTGTGAAACACTCACACGCTAAGTCATCGACTTAGTGAGGCAATATAATAATAATAACAACAAAGAAATGTAATCGAAATGCCATAATAAAATAGAATGAGATAAAATTAAATACTTAACCATGCAGTTTATATCACCATGTTCCTTACATGTAAGCATAATACATTAACATTCATGAATTCGTATTAATAAGATTATTGGCCCATGATACCATACTGAGAACCTAAGGTATGTGAGTACTGTGAGGTTGTGCACTATGCTGTCACCACAGCTCGTATAAAGGCACCAAAGTGCCATGTAGAATTGCACTGAAGTGCCACGTAGAATTGCACCGAAGTGCCGTGTAGAATTGCACCGTAGTGCCATATAAGATTGTCCCTAAGGACCACGTAGAAAATTCCTTAAGAATCATATACATATGCCAATGATCAAGTATGTGTCTCAAAAGACCTCACACATGTTCCAAAGAATACATATATGTCCTGAAGGACCGCGTAGACCCTCTACTCTTGGTATGCCAACTATACATATAGTTTTCATCTACATAACATGGGCTTTTTCCAAATTACATAGTATATCACATAGACATATCATTTCCTTACCTTCATCACATGGCTCATATAACTTTGCATACATATTCATTTAAAATATGTTACACAATGTACATAGTATGGATTCATATCATGCTTCACAATATGAAATGAATCATGCATCAATGTATTGAATCTAGACTTCTCACAACTCTAGAACTGAATATAACGCTATAATCATGTTATGCATATGCACTCACCAATATTTCCTTGTTTTTTCCTCGATTGATCTTACTAGGCAATTATTCTGGAACTTGTTTAGGCTATGTATCTACATAGTAATTCATTGATACTTATCAATATACTAATTAATATATTCTAAACTATCATTTCTTGGGCTAAAAGAAAAGCCATTTTTATTTTTTAATGAAGGTATGCATTGATGCACTACACCATGTATCGATGCATCCCTTGACGGGTGCATCGATGCATTATCTATGCATTGATACATAAATCCTATTCGATATTTGTATTTAAGAGGGTATATCGATGCACTACTTGTGCATCGATACACTAATTTCATTCGATGTTTTTATTTTAAAATAGTGCATCGATGCACTTCATGTGCATCGATACACCTTGAACAAATTCTGGGATTTATCTTTGATGTATCAGTACACCTTGAATGTGCATCGATTCATATTGCCCAGAAATGTCATTTTAGCATGAAAATCTCTTCATAATCTTCTCAACACTTTATGTTTCCCCTCTTTTCATATCCTTAACTTGCATACACTTACTTAAACTAATTATTATCCATTTAATACCTTTAAAACTTAGAAATCAAATCTTCCACATAGATTTCAAGAATCTCCCTCAAATTCCAACATGTTCTAAATCTAATTCTGACCCTTCATATCCTTTAATTCCACTAATGACAAGTCAAATTTAGTCTTAAAATCCAATTAATACCTTTCTGTCAAGATTTTACTTATTCACCTCTTTTCTTTAATCATTTCTAACTCTATCATCTTTTGATTTTAAGATAATCTAAGCTTTCATTAAGCTTAGTTATCATCAAATGATCAATAAGCAACCTTAAATTCGTCAAGAATTTGATCAACAAGAAAACTCACCTTTAGCTTGGCTTCACGGTGGAGAAGAAGAATGAAGAAGAAGAGAAATCTGGAAACTTTGGTCTTCCCCACCAACTTCCACATGGTATAAAATATCCTCAAGTAATATTTAATTATTTCCCTTATTAAAAGACTTATTTACCTCTTTAGTTCCTCCTTCTTTGCTAATTGCTCCTATACAAAACATTTCAATCAATTCTTTGAACTTTTAATTTATCCAATTTGGTCACTGAATTTTAAATCTCACAATTTGATCACTAACCCGATATGGAGGATGTTACAAATCTCCCTTCCTTAAGAAAAATTCGTCCTCAAATTTTTATTGCATGAACAGATGGGGATATTGAAGTCGCATATCTTCTTCACGTACCATTTTATTTCTCAATTGCTTAACTTCGTGAGCCAATATTTGTATTGGTTCCTCTTCATAGGTCAAATCAGGTTGAACTTATACTTGTTCTGATGCAACAATGTGAGAGGGATCGGACATATATCTTCGTAACATGGACACATGGAAAACATTATGGATTTTCTCCATTTCTGGTGGCAAAGATAACTGGTATGCCACTGGTCCTATTCTTTTAAAAATTTTATATGGTCCGATGAATCTAGGACTTAGTTTTCCTTTCCGACCAAATCTTAATACTTTTTTCCATGGTGATACCTTCAGAAACACTTTATCCCCAACTTCAAATTCAATCTCCTTTCTTTTAAGGTCAAAATAGGACTTTTGCCGATCAAATGCCACTTTTAGGTTATGTTGAATTTCCCGAACTTTCTCTTCCATATCTTGAATCAAATCTGGACCGAGTACATTTCGATCTTTGAGCTCATACTAGTTTAATGGCGTACGACATTTCCTCTCATATAATACCTCATAGGGTGCCATTTTAATAATAGACTGATAACTATTGTTGTAAGCGAACTCCGCCAGTGGTAAGTATTTCTCCCACGACCCTTTAAACTCAATGACACATGCTCGCAACATATCTTCCAATATTTGAATTGTTCTTTCTGATTATCTGTCTGTCTGGGGGTGAAAAGCGGTACTAAAATTTAAACGAGTCCCCAACGCTCCATGCAAGGATTTCCAGAATCTCAAGGTGAATCGAGGATCTCGATCAGAAATTATAGAAATAGGCACTCCATGCAATCTAATAATTTCTCTAATATACAGCTCCGAATACTTTTCCATAGAGAAATCTGTTCTGACAGGAAGAAAACGTGATGACTTGGTCAATTGATCAACAATTACCCAAATCGAATCTGTTTTGTTTGGAGTCAGGGGTAACCCCGAAACAAAATCCATCATTACATTTTCCCACTTCTATTGTGGAATGGAAAGTGTTTGCAATAATCCAGACGGAACTTGATGTTCGGCTTTGACTTGCTGACATGTTAAACACTTGGACACAAATTCAGTAATGCTTCGTTTCATCCCTGACCACTAATACCGATCTTTTAAATCCATATACATCTTGGTTCCACCAGAGTGCATTGTCAATGGACTGCAATGAGCCTCTGTCAATAAATCTTTCTTCAACTCTTTATCGTCTTGTATCACAATTCTTTCTTTATAATACAATTTCCCATTAGACATCACCTCAAAATCCTTAATTTCCTTATTCTTTACTTGCTCTATTCTTTTCAAACATATTTCATCTTGGCTTTGCAATTCTCCTATTCGGTCCAACCATGATGGTTTAAGTTTTAACTCTGCACATATACCACCATCTCCAGTTAAAGATAGCTGGAAACATTTTTCTACTCAAAACATCTGCTACCACGTTAGCCTTTCCAGGATGATAGTCAATTATTATATCATAATCTCTCAAAAACTCAACACATCTCCTTTGTCTCAAATTAAGCTCTTTTTGAGTCATCAGGTATTTCAAGCTCTTATGATTCGTATACAAGTAAAATCGTTCTCCATACAGATAATAACGCCAAATCTTGAGAGCGAACACCACTGCAGCCATTTCTAAATCATAGGTGGGGTAATTCTTTTCATGTGGTTTCAACTGTCTCGATGCATACGCTACCACCTTCCCCTCTTGCATTAATACACACCCCAACCCATTGTGGGACGCGTCACTGTATATGAAAAAATTCTTGTCAGATTCCGGTTGAACCAATACAGGAGTTTCTGTCAGAATTCTCTTTAAAACTTCAAAACTTTCTTGATATTCAGAAGTCCAAACAAATGGTACATTCTTTTTCATCAGCTTCGTTAAAGGCAGCACTATCATCGAAAAATTCTTAACAAATCTTCGATAATAACCGACAAGTCCAAGGAAACTCCGAACTTAGGATACATTCTTTGGAACTTCCCAGTCCATTATATCTTTTACCTTTTGAGGGTCCACCCGAATTCCATCTGCAGGGATCACATGCCCCAAGAAAATTACTTCATTTAGCCAAAATTAACATTTGGGCAATTTGGCATAAAGCTTCTTATCCCTGAGAATTTGCAAAACAATTCGCAAATGTGCGCTATGCTCTTCAATGTACTTCGAGTAAACCAATATGTCATCAATAAAGATAACAACAAACCAAACCAAATAGGGTTGAAAAATCCTGTTCATGAGATCCATGAAAGCAGCAGGTGCATTCGTTACTCCGAATGGCATTACAATGAATTCATAATGGCCATATCTCATTCTAAAAGCAGTATTTGGAATGTCCATCTCCTGAATCTTCAATTGGCGATAACCCGAACGTAGATCGATCTTCGAGAATATTGAAGCTCCTTTTAGCTGATCAAACAAGTCATCAATGCTCGGGAGGGGATATTTATTCTTGATGGTCACCTTATTAAGCTGTCGATAATCAATGCAGAGACGTATTGACCCATCATTCTTCTTAACAAATAACACCGGAGCTCCCCCAGGTGACACACTTGGTCGAATAAATCCCTTCTCTAACAACTCTTGCAATTGATTCTTTAACTCTTGCAATTCTTTCGGAGCCATCCGATAAGGTGCCATTGCAATTGGAGCTATTCCCGGCATTACTTCAATTTAAAATTCTAGCTCTCTATTTGGAGGTAATCCTGGTAACTCAGTAGGGAAAACATCAGGGAATTCTCGAACTATTGAAATCTCATCTAATCCTTTCTCTTTAGCTCTTGTATCTATCACATTCGTAAGAAAACCTTGACATCCTTGTAGCAATAGCTTATTAGCAGACATTAATGATATTAGATTTGCTAAAGGATTAAACCTTTCACTGATCACACTTATTTATGTTCCTTTTGGATTCTTCAGGGTTATCTTTTTCGATCTGCAATTAACATCCCCATAGTAACGGAACAACCAATCCATTCCCAGAATCACATCAAACTCGTCAAAGGGTAATTCCATCATATTAGAAGGGAATTCAATTCCCTGAATCTTTATGGGACACCCCTTACATACTTTGTTCACCCGAGCACTATGGCCTAAAGGATTAGTTACTATAATCTCATTACTCGTAGCTTCTAAGGGGATCCTCAATTCTTTTACTAACTTACTTATAATGTAAGAATAATTAGAACCCGGATCAATCAATACCAATACTAATTTATCATATAGCTAGAAAGTACCTGCTATAATATTGGGATCATCACAGTTTTCACTTGTATTTAAATTGTATACCCGTGCGGTTGACCGAACTTCATGTTGAGCAGAGGATTCAGACTGGTTCCTTCCTCTACCTCTTCCTTGTCCTCTCTGTGAGGCATAACAAACTCTCTCAGATGGTGCAGGTTCACCAACCATCAACGGATAATCCCGGATAAAATGTCCAGTATCTCCGCATCGGAAACAAGTCCCAGCAGCCATCCGACACGCCCCAAAATGGTTTTTCCCACAATACTGACACTGTCTTGCTTGACCCTGGTTGGATCTCCCAGTACCAGATCCCACTGAATGTGTCTGTCTAGGCCTTGCCTGACTTGCTCCCCTATCAGATGATGCAACTGATTCTGATCTAACTTGTGATCGAAATCCTGAGTCTATTCCTCTTTTTGATGGTGCTGAGCTGGAAGAATCACCTGTCCTCTTTGATGTCTGAACTCTTAAGTCCCCGAATATCTCATTCTGAGCCCTTTCAAGAGCTTTGGCACGATTAATCACCTCTTGGAACGAGGAAAAATTCAATACTATCAACATTTCTTTCAATCTACGGCGTAAGCCCTCCACAAACCATTCACACGCATATTTTTCAGTAGGCACAATCTCAGATACAAACTGAATCAGCTTGTTGAACTCGCATTCATACTCATATACAGAGCAGTTCATCTATTTCAAGTTCATAAACTCATGCTTCATTTTCCGAATAAATTGATATCCAATGTACTTGTTTTTAAATTCATCTAAGAACAAAGACCAAGTCAACTGGTCACTTGACATCCTCATGGTGACGTTCGTCCACCATATTCTCGCCTGACCCTTCAGTAACGAGACAGCTCCATCTAACTTCTCCACTTCAGAGCAGTGGAGACCGTCTAACATGATTTTCAAATCATTTAACCAAAGATCCACCACAACCGGACCTTCCTCATATTCTCCCTTAAATTTGGGAGCTCCCAAACTTCTCAACTCTTTTTCTACATTCATTCTTTGAATTGGTGGGGCAGGAGGTTGAAGACGCGTCAGAATAGCATCCAACGTCCTGAAGAAAGTGTCTTGGTCTTGTACAGGCACTCCCTGAGATGTTTGTCCTTCACCTTTCCTGGCTAGGGCAGGTGAATTACTACTTTCAGCAGGCCTATCTTCTCTCGCTTCACTTCAGGAGCTATTATGTGATATCTAATAAAATACACATTGTTCTATTAGCAAAACAACATACTCATACTATATCAGATCAGAAGTTCTCACTATTTGTTGGCATGTATTCCATTTAAAGACTCTATAGACTCTGGTTTATGCCTAAAATCGGCTAAACCATAGCTCTGATACCATTAAATGTAACATCCTCAACCCATACCCGACCCATATACGAGTATAGGATATCACATTGACTATACAAAACAATACTCTAAAAAACGATAAAACTTGAACTTATATTATTAAAATATAAATATGTACATACGTTAATACAAGTTTATCAAAATACTCAGAGCATACACAACTTGACCCTTTGATTACATGCCAACATTCATTTATATAACAAAATGACCTACTGATTAAGTTACATCTAATCTGATAGTTACATGAGTAGTGTTGTCCAGCTGCTTAACCTGTCTCGTCTACTTTCTCAGATCCTACGTGTGAAACACTCATACGCTAAGTCATCAACTTAGTGAGGCAATATAATAATAATAACAACAAAGAAATGTAATGAAAATGCCATAATAAAATGGAATGAGATGAAATTAAATACTTAACCATGCAGTTTATATCACCTTGTTCCTTACCTGTAAGCATAGTACATTAACATTCATGAATTCGTATTAATAAGATTATTGGCCCATGATACCATACTGAGAACCTAAGGTGTGTGTGTACTGTGAGGTTGTGCACTTTGTTGTCACCACAACTCGTATAAATACACCGAAATGCCACGTAGAATTACACCGAAGTGCCGCGTAGAATTGCACCGTAGTGCCATATAAGATTGTCCCTAAGGACCACGTAGAAAATTCCTTAAGTATCATATACATATGCCAAGGATCAAGTATGTGTCTCAAAAGACCACACACATGTTCCAAAGAATACATATATGTCTCGAAGGACCGCGTAAACCCTCTACTATTGGCATGGCAACTATACATATAGTTCTCATCTACATAACATGGGCTTTTCCCAAATTACATAGTATATCACATAGACATATCATTTCGTTACCTTCATCACATGGCTCATATAACTTTGCATACATATTCATTTAAAACATGTTACACAATGCACATAGTATGGATTCATATCATGCTTCACAATATGAAATGAATCATGTATCAATGTATTAAATCTAGACTTCTCATAAGTCTAGAGCTGAATATATCACTATAATCATGTTATGCATATGCACTCACCTATATTTCCTTGCTTTTTCCTCGATCGATCTTACTAGGCAATTATTTTAGAACTTGTTTAGGCTCTGTATCTACATAGTAATTCATTGATACTTATCAGTATACTAATTAAATTAATATATTCTAAACTATCATTTCTTGGGCTAAAAGAAAAGCCATTTTCATCTTTTAATGAAGGTATCCATCGATGCACTACACCATGTATCGATGTATCCCTTGACGGGTGCATCGATGCATTATCTATGCATCGATACATAAATCTTATTCGATGTTTGTATTTAAGGGGGTACATCAATGCACTACTTGTGCATCGATACACTGATGGCATTCGATGTTTTTATTTTAAAAGAGTGCATCGATACACCTTGAACAATTTCTGGGATTTATCCTGATGCATCGATACACATTGCCCAGAAATGTCATTTTAGCATGAAAATCTCTTCATAATCTTCTCAACACTTTATGTTTCCCCTATTTTCATATCCTTAACTTGCATACACTTACTTAAACTAATTATTATCCATTCAATACCTTTAAAACTTAGAAATCGAATCTTCCACATAGATTTCAAGAATCTCCCTCAAATTCCAACATGTTCTAAATCTAATTCTGACCCTTCATATCCTTTAATTCCACTAATGACAAGTCAAATTTAGTCTTAAAATCTAATTAATACCTTTCTGTCAAGATTTCACTTATTCATCTCTTTTCTTTAATCCTTTCTAACTCCATCATCTTTTGATTTTAAGATAATCTAAACTTTCCTTAAGCTTAGTTATCATCTAATTATCAATAAGCAACCTTAAATTCGTCATGAATTTGATCAACAAGAAAACTCACCTTTAGCTTGGCTTCACGGTGGAGAAGAAAAATGAAGAAGAAGAGAAATCTGGAAACTTTGGTCTTCCCCACTAACTTCCACGTGGTATAAAATATCCTCAAGTAATATTTAATTATTTCCCTTATTAAAAGACTTATTTACCCCTTTAGTTCCTCCTTCTTTGCTAATTGCTCCTACACAAAACATTTTAATCAATTCTTTGAACTTTTAATTTATCCAATTTGGTCACTAAATTTTTAAATCTCACAATTTGATCACTAACCCAGTATGGAGGATGTTACAATTCTCAAGTGTTTAACGTGTTCCTCCAAGGTTTTACTATACACCAGAATATCATCAAGGTAAACTATAACGAAACAATCGAGAAAGGGTTGTAGTACCTTATTCATCAACGTGCAGAAGGTAGCAGGGGCATTTGTGAGACCAAAGGGCATCACAAGAAACTCATACGAACCGTAGCGCGTCACACAAGTAGTCTTCGGTTCATAACCTTCGGCTATCCTGACTTGGAAATAACAAGACCATAAATACAAATTGATAAGCCACCTCGCACCACCAAGTTCATCAAACAAGTAAGCAATCAACGAGATCGAGTACTTATTCTTCAAGGTGAGCTTGTTCAAAGCTCGATAGTCGATGCACATTCGGAATGAGTAATCATGCTTCTTCTGGAATAGAACTGGTACACCAAAGGGTGCCTTTGACGATCGGATATACCCCACATCTAGGAGCTCTTTCAACTGTTTACGAAGTTCCTCTAACTTCGGTGGGGCTATACGGTATGGTGCCTTAGTAGGTGGCTCTGTATTCGACACGAGCTCGATCTTTAGTCTACCTCTCTCTTTGATGGCAAATACTTCGTCAACTCAATTGGCCTCACATCCCTAAACTCTTCCAACACTTTTCCTACTTCATTCGGGACTTTCTCGCTCATTGTGGGCTCAGATCCCACCAATGAAGCTGCAAAGGTGGGTTCCTCCCTGCGCCCCCCCTTTGAGAGTTGGATCGCGAAAAACATCTTGGCATCGACTCCGGACTCTCGACTCACCATAATAATACATTAGTGTTTCAGATCACAAATTACTAGGCAATCGGCAAACGACAAGGGGAATACATTAATCCAATCAATGAAACTAATCTCAATAACAAAATCAAAATCATCGATTGAGATTACCTTTATGGACTCTTTCTCGGTCTATCCTCCAATGCTGAGCTTGATTCCTCTTGCTTCCCCAACAATCGGAACCTCCTTGGAATTGACGGTTTTAATAAACTCATTTTTCTTCTTCATATAAAGATCAAGTTGTTGGAATCTTGTTCAGACAAGAACAACTCTGAGGCACCCGTGTCCACTAGTGCACTCATATTTTGGCCTGCCACGATGATGTCTACATATATAAATCCCTTCTTCTTGCGACCCTTCTTGATCTCCATGGAACTAATGATGGAACCAAGCTTCAAGGTCTCTTTCTCTTCCCCATCATTCTCCTTGATGGCAACAACTTTCACAAGCTGAGGACAATCTCTCTTCATGTGATTTCCTCTACAATTGAAGCACGATAAGTTTCCCTTCTTCTCCCAATGACTGCAGAGCTTTTTAGGTCGATCATTCTACTTCTCTTTACCCCCTGTCGTCTTGTGGAAACCTCATTTGGCCATCTCTCCCCTACCATTACCTTTGGATTTTGGCTTTGGTTTGAGAGAGTCGGTATTCTTCACTTCAAATGGGGCAATAGCCTCAGCTGCATCCAATTCCTTGGAGAGTTCAATCATTCCCCTCATCTAGATCTTCAAGTTGGCCCAACGTTGTAGTCCATCCATAAATGCAAAGAACCCTTCTGACTCGCCCAAGTCGGGAATTTGCATCTTGATCTCAGTGAAGTTCTTGACATACTCGAAGATGGTACGGTCATGTTTTAATTGCTTCAGTTTTGCTCGTGCCTCGAGGAGAGCATTCTTCTGATAGAAATACTCTTTGAGTTCACCCATGAACCTCCCATTTCCCAACCGGAATCACCTTCTCAGAATACCTACGTCGCCACTATAACATTGCAGCATCAGTAAGATAATTTGAAACAATATTTACCTTGGTGGCATCATCCCCAATACCCACGCCTCGAAAGAATTACTATATGCCCTAGATAAAATTCTTCACATCTTGGGCAGTTAAACTCTCCTCAAACTCCTTCGAGTTAGGGACATCGATCTTGGGTCTAGGTGTTTATGCCTCCAATCACCCCATTTAACATGACAACCTTGTAGACAATCAGCTCACTCTTGAACTCCTTCACCTCCTGTATCATTTCGACACTCATGTCCAAGTACATGCTCTCGAGGCCTCTAGTACGCTCATCCACATTCTCTGTCATCTCATCGATAAGTGCTTGAGTTTCTTGGCCAAGTCCTTCCTCCATAGACTCCAACTTCACCAAGAGAGATTCAATCAAATCCTGAGTCTCCTTGACTTCGTTATATCGGTCTTAAAGCCTACTAACCTTTTGCTCAAATGATGCCACGACATCCTTTGAGTTTCCTCGCTTCTTTACCGCAACAGTATGAGTCTCCATCACTTCGGTGGTTGTTGGTACCTCGTCATGTTTTGTTGTGTCATTTCTCGCAAAACTAGCTCTGGTACCACTTGTCACGCTCTTGGAACTTCAACGCCTCAAACGTGCGACCTTAGTCACGTTTTCTATGATTGTGGCTAAGTCAGCATGAAAACAACCTAAGCAAAGATGCTTAGATTCTCAATGGAAGCAAAGAACAAGAGAACTAGCACAAAAGCAAGACAAGAGAACTTTGAGAGAATGCTCTGTGATTTTTCAAAATGAAGAAGTTAGTACAAATGAGGAGGAGAGGCTTTTATTTATAGTGGAAGCTCCCTCAATGAACAACTAAGATCTAAGTACATCGACGGTCTAGATCGAATACAATCTCCTAAATCCCATCAATCAAGGGATTGTGATTACAAAATCTTCTCTTAACTAAGGCATATCGATTTGACACGTATGCTTCACTCAATCATTTCATTTTCATTCCTCATTTTGCCATATATGTATGATATTGGTAAAATCATTTTTTAAAAACAGAAGTACAATCATTCTTTGAGGTGGAACTTAAGTGCAATAATTTGCTCATATTTTTACCAGGTTATTATACTTTTTGAGATAATTAATCACCTATTTTGGATCCTACCTCTTTGTTTCTATTTTTTCATCCTAAAATCATATATATAAGTGATTGATTTATAAACATTTTTTAGAGTGAACAACATAAATACAATATATTTAAATATTTAGATAAAAAATATAATATACTTTAAATATTTATTTTTAAATTAAGTAAAAAATACAATATCAAAAATATTAGATTCAACTGTAAGGATGAATTGGAAAGGGTTTGTGGGGCATTCGACCCTTGAAAATTTAAAATTACCATATATTTTAAAATTTTCTTTATATTTCTTATTAAAAATTTGTTTTTGCTCTTTGAAATTTTATAAATTTATGTCTTCTTAAAATTTTGGAAATTCACCTTTAACATAAAATCATGTGACCATCGCTCGATTGAAGGCGGTTGTTATTAACATGTACCCAAGTTAAATGTCATCCTTTCTCACCAACTTGGGCTCGTTATCATCACACGAAATATCTTTATATGTTTTCTTCACTGGGTTATGAGGATTAGCCCTTGGTGAAAGGAAAAGTGAGAAAAAGGAATGAAGGTCCCATTTTCTTTTCCTTTGGAAAGATAGAATATCCTAAGAGGTTTGATTGAATTGAATATGGTTTTGGATAGGTGTAGAAAAGTGAGGAGCAGCAGAAACGTTAGAAATGATGAAGTTTTTGTTGTTTAGGTGCGAGGTCAAAAACAGGCAAAGTGTTCTGACACTTTATGATGCAAAGGAAGCTTGCAAAAAAGAATGGGCTTGCTTTTTCATTTTTACTTTGCTTGTAATTTCAGGAAGAAGCTCACGCCTCCTTTGCACCACTTTTCCCCAGCCAGCTTTATGGAGGAGAAAAGTTGCATTTGGCCTTGACGATCATTAAAAAGCTTCTTTTGGTATTTCAGTTTTACAACTTAACAGGATTAGGAATCCTTAGAAAAGGTTTGAGTGAATTTGTATTAAATTATTAGTTAAATAATATTTGCTTTCAATGTTGAATAATAATTCACCTTATTTATGTTTCCATTAGCCTTGTTATTAGGTACACGTTATTTATAAATGTGGTAGGAAGCTATCCAATTTATTGTGGTTACTTGTCACAGGTTGATTAGATGTTGAGTAGGACAAAATTATACGATTATTATTGTTATTAGTCACAAATGGATTAGATGTGTTATACGAACAAATCAATTTTTTTAGATTTAACATTTTTTTAATTTTAAAATTTCATATGATATTATAATTTAATAAGTGAAAAAAAAGTAAAGCATACGATAGATTCAAGTATTTTGTATACATGAATCTATATATGTTATTTAAAAAAAAGAAGAATAAATTTTAGGATAAAATACACAAATGGTTCCACATCTATAAAGTGATGTTTTGTTGAGTCTTCTGACTATTAAAAGTTACAAAATGGTCCTTGACTATAGGGCGTTGCTTTTGTTGAGTCCTCTAACTATTAAACGTTATAAAATGATCACTTGACTATTCATATTTTCAATCTCGTTTTTTTTTTCATTAAAAAACTTACCATAATCTAAGTTGGACCTTAACCTGTTGACTAAGATATGATAAAAGCATATCTCAGAATCTCAAATGACTATCATATTCCAGTCAACACATTAACGTCCAACTCAGATGAACATCAATTTTTTAATAGAAAAGGATGAATTTGAAACATATGAATAGTCTGATGATCATTTTGTAACTTTAAACAGTCGAAGAACTCGACAAAGCAACACTCTATAGTCGGAATATCATTTTCATAATTTTGAATAATCGAGGACTCAACAAAGTAGCACCCTATAGTCGAAGGACCATTTATACACTTTACCCTAAATTTTAATAATAAACATTGTTCACAACTTTTTTTTAGTTGTGTGTTGATTATAAAGTGTTATACTAGTATTTGCTCGTTATCTTGTTTAACTATTAGTAACATATATGTACTACGGACTCGTATGCTCAAACTCGAATTTTTAATAAGAATAATAATCTCTTTTAGCACTAAAACCACTTAATAAACCTGTAACTAATCACAGTCAAAGTGGTACAACTAAAATTAACTGTTTTCAGTTTTGTCCGAAAAGTCCTAAAAAGTTGAGAGAGAGACTTCTTTGACATCTATATATAGAAAAATGTCGATAAAACATTATCTTAATGATAAAGAGATTTTATATATGATTAAGAAATATATGGAGATATTTCTTAATCGTTTCTTAAGAAATATATGAAGATACGGATCAATGGAGAGAGCTGACGAGAGAACAGATCAAGAGCATGTTCAACTAATGAGGAGTACGAAAAAGATCAAAACATCAGAGGAGTGGGGAGCAATTTGACAACTGGAATGGACGTGGAGGATCTGTTGAATACCACAATCGATAAGGAGGGTTCGGCGAAGCCTTCCTTTTGCAATATGCTCTTGGACAAAAGTCTAATTAACGGATTCCAAGAATCTGACGAGTTTGGCCCCATTGAGAAGAATGATGGTCTGATAATGGTGGGGAGTAAGGATTCCTGGCCGTCTTTTTTTACCTCGGATAAATTCCGTGCAATTCTAGAGATTAAATGGACCAACTGCTTGATCTTGAAACTCCTTGGGAAATCAATTGGCTTCCGAGCGTTGAATGAACGGATAAGGAAGATGTGGATGCCAAAAGCGGAATACGAATTAATTTATGTTGGAGATGGCTACTTCTTAGCGAACTTCTCTTCTTTGGAAGATCTTAGGTTTGCCCTGGAAGGAGGACTATGGATTATTTATGGCCACTACCTTACTGTCCGAAAGTGGTTTGCTGAGTTTCACCCGTCATCTACCACTATCGACTCCACTGCAGTGTGGGTTCGTTTTCCTGGTCTTCTAGTACAGTACTACAATGACCGTATACTTTTTGCTATGAGAAATACCTTCGGGCGAGCTTTGAAGGTTGATCCGAATACTAGCTACGCTTCTAAAGGCAGGTTTGCTCGTGTTTGTGTAGAAGTCGACTTTGGCAAAGCTCTCGTGCCAAAGATTGAAGTTGTGGACGGTGGTACACAGTTGAATATGAAGGTTTGTCACTAATTTCTTTTCACTGTGGAAGATTTTGTGATAAGGACTGCTCTATTTTGCAAGCAACCATTAGAGAAACCATTGCTTAACTTTTTCTCTTTTTCTCCTTGTAACCAAAAAAACGACAAAGAGTGTTTCAGTGTACAATTAATTAAAAATAAGATAACGATAAAACAAATTAAAAACAAAATAAGAAAGTTACAATTTATTGGTCAAAATTCAAAGCTAGCACTCAGCAGCATTGATGATACCCAATTTCCTTGTCAAGAAATGATACCCAACTTCAAATCTTTTGCGCTTGCTATTTAAACCGTTTGCTCAACGGCTCTAGGTACTGAATGAGGTGCGTGTGATTGATTTAAAAAGCCTGTAGAATAAAATAGATAAAGAATAGAATTTGAGGACGGCTACTTTCTTTTTGTCGTGACTTTTGATGGTTGAAGGATTAGCATGGTTTTCTAAGAAAACAAATAGAATAGAGCTGCCTCGAGAGATTCCATTCAAAATCTACTTAATCATTGGTCCGTGCATTACACTCCCCACAACTGCGAATGCAAACAAAATTTAACGCGACTTGCATTGCATGGAGCAGCTAAAAGCTCGGTCGAAATAGATGCTTTTTTTACTGCAAAAATTCTCTAGGCCCTTTTATCTTTTTATTTTATTTATTCAATTTTTATGAGAATCTTTTTTATCCACTGTCGAGTTTAGAAGATGCCGAGCCGTATCTTTAATCTATATATTAATTAGAGTTATTTTTATTATATAAAATATTTACTTGGGTTTGATTCGGGATTAAGTGATACTAATTTAATTAATTATCTTTTGATAAACAATTAATTAAAGATTTTGATAGTATATAAATCAATTAATATTGTATATAAGTATAATTATGTAGGGATGTTCATGATTGGTTAACCGTATTGTTTAGTCTGAAATATGGGTTAATCGTTATAACGATTATTAAATTGTTTTAATCGCATCCTAGCTATTAATAAACGATTAACTGCTAATGAGTAAGCTTTATTAATGGTTCAATTACAGATTAATCTGTTAATTTTTTTTTTCAATTACAACACAAACATGAAAGTTTTAAAATTTCATAAAATTTACGAATATATATATATATTATGAGGTATATTCATTTTTTCTTCTGCAACTTAAAATCTTACGTACACATTTACGTTTTGTAGTTTAAAATAAAGTATTTTTTTCCATTTATATTTAATTTAATGTGTTTCTATGAAAGATAAACATGAAAATTCAAAAAATAGGAAAGAATCATTTTGATTTTATTTATAGTTTAATTATCTAAAAATATAATTAATTAGTTATAATTTATTAACGGTTAACCAATAGTTAACCATTTATCAAATTTTATTTCCGTAATTGTTAACTAAAATTTTTCGTAATTCAGTTAACTAAAACCATTAAACCTTAATAATTCGATTAATTAATCTATAAAATATAACGATTAAATCGATTAACGGTTATAATTAACAATATCGAATTAATTTGGACGTCCCTATAATTATGTAGTAAATTATGTTATAAGAAAATTCTCCGTCGAAAAACACTTCATTCTTTAGAGGAAAAAAAAAAGCTAAAACAACAAATATTATATATAAGATTTATTTTCTATGTTTTCAATGGATTTTCATATATGTAGTGTGTCTAGCGTACTTTGTTTTTTTTTATAATATTATGGCTTAATAAAAAAATAAGAGTCTAAAAAATGCTTCGAAAAATATTTTAGTGTTAAAAGAATTTTTTTGTTAAAAATAAGTGTCTAAAGTTTTTTCCGTTACACTTTTAGGTGTCTATCGTTAAAAAACATGTTAAGTGATACGTGTCAAGTCCATATTTTTAAAAAAAATAAAATAGTATTTAAAAATATATTTTTTTAAAAATATAGATGTGACACATATCATTTAACGATTTTTTTAACGGTAGACACATAAAAATGTAAAGGATAAAACTTTAGGAACCTATTTTTAGCGAATTTTTTTTAGGCACCAAAAGTTAATTTTAAGTATAGTTTATGTGTTTATTTTTATATTAAGCCTAATTTTTTTGATATTTCATTCACAATCATTGATATAATTATCTATATATATATATATATATATTTGTTGAACTGTAGTTCAATTAATAATTCGAGTATTACAAAATCTATTATGAAATAATATTTTTAATTTATTTTATTTAAATTTAAAATGCCAATATTCAAATATTTAATTTTTTAAATCTAACCTACCATTTTGTTAAAACAACTGATCATTCATAGGTTCTATTTTAATTTCTTTAATTTAAATTCCAAATAATCATACACTAAAAATATTTTTTAAAAGGTTTTATATGTACAATGATCTATTTTATGTAGTTACGAAATTATATATTGAGTCATAATTAATTTTAAATATTTTAAAAAATGGTTATGACACATTATGGAGTTAGTTTTTTTTAAATAATATTAATAATTCTAGGCTTAATGATTACTTTTGTAGTTATTGTAGTAGACTCAATTTATTATTTTCTTTTATGCAAGATTTCTTTATTAATTTGACTATCAGAATTGTTTAATTGTACTATTGTTTAAGGTTCTAAGTTAGAGTTTAAGATTTATGTTTTTGTTTTGTCTACTTTGATTACTAATTTCAAAAAAAGAAAAGAAAAGATATGATCACTTTTGTTTTTATTTAATTAAGATATGGTTATTTTTATTTAAGTAAGATGTGGTCATCACGAGTTAACTGATGTTAACAATTAACGAAATATGTGACGTGATAAATGATATAATCACACATTTGGTCCCTATTATTTACACATTCTCTTAATTTAATCATATTTTTAAATAAATTTCAACATAAAATATATATTTTTAAATGAATATAAAATAAAATATTTTTAAAATAAGTTAATAATAAAATATATTTAATAAGTTAATATAAAAAATATTTTAAATTAATATATATAAAATATTATGAATTTAAATATTTATACACTAAGATACAAAATATATACATCATCTTGTATACCTTAAACCAAACAATGATCTTGACTTAATGGTTGAATACATGTTTAGTTTCCTAAGTGACCAAGGTTTGAATGTTTTTTGCCTCAATTTGCTTTCCATTGTTTTTTTTCAACCAGAGAGTGACACATGCCACTCTTTGATTGGTGAAAAAATATATTAAATTAAAATAAAGTTAGTCCTCTAACCGAACAATGACACTGACATGACATGTGGTATCATTTGATTGGAGGATTAAATTTATTTTAATTTATTAAAAGTAGGACTAAATTAAGTTAAATTTATTAAAAGTATGACTAAATTAAAAGAATATATAAATAACATGGACCAAATGTGAAGTTAACCGTTAATACATTAGTATCATTAGAATAAAAGATGAGAAAATATTTAATATTTATAATATTAAATTTTTTTATCATTAGATACAAAATATTTTTTTAAAAGTAAAATTTATTTATAAAAGGATTATTAACTTTTGCATTTTCCCCTCATAGAAAAGACGGTAGGATAGGTTAGTAGTGAACGGTAACACAGCTTGGCAACAACTGTAACTCTAAAGCATCTTCCTCACTTCAAACCTCTATAAATATCTTTATAGCAAGTTCCTATATGGAGCACAATTCAGTCGCTTTTTCATTTATTAAAACTCTATAGAAGCTACCTTTTTGTTAAAGCAAACCCAGAATTCACGTGCTTCTTGTAAGTATATGCAACGAAATTTATATGATACTATATATAGGATAAACATATTGCTTATGTTTATCATCATCATCATTGTAAATATAGTTTCTGTTTCCTTTTCCTCACTTTATTCATTTTTTTAAAAAAATTTGGGTTTTTTTGTGTGTGTTTCCTGCCTATATAATACTGTTCTGAAGTGTAAATGTAATTCATCTGTGTGAAGGGAAAAAAGGGTATTTTGAGATGGGCAGGTGGAACGAGTATGGTGGGGTATTTTTTAGTTTTGCATTGGCGGCGGTGGTGATGGGGGTGAAAGGGTATCCGGCGGAGGATCTGGTGGTGAAATTACCGGGTCAGCCGCCGGTTGGGTTTAAGCAATATGCTGGGTACGTTGATGTGGATGTCAAAGCCGGGAGAAGCTTGTTCTATTACTTCGTTGAAGCTGAGAAAGACCCTGCCAACAAGCCACTCACTCTCTGGCTCAATGGAGGTTTGCTTGCTAGCTTATTTTACTCTCCTTGAAGCTCGATTCTTAAGCCATTGTTTTTGAAAACTTTTGTTGATTTGTCCACTAAAATTATGTTTTTTACCGTGAAATATGTTGGCATTGTTGACTGTTTTGATCGGGGAGCACTTCCATTCTTTTCTTCTTTCACTGTTTTCTAGCTGTTTTCTAACTGTTTTTTGTTTGCTGTAGATGACTTTATTGTTGTACTTTGGTTCCTTTTACCAATGCTTGGGCATTATTAACTTATTTCCCAAAGAGTATCTTTTGAGATTGCGTTCTTCCAATAGAAACCAACTGCATAATCTAATACCAAAGTTACCCAGATTTATTCATAAATACCAATAATTGATACTCATATTCCACAAATATTCAAACATGGTATAATAATATGATATCCCATAGTATATGAAAAAAACCTCTAAAAAAATATCGAGTATACCCTTATCCGTAGCTTCGAATTTCGGGGCAAGGGAGCCTGCTACTGCTAAAGCTACTGCTACTGCTACATGTCTCATTCATGTTGAGGCTTACAAACCTTCAGCATTATGAATTTATTCATGTTTGAGAGAGATTTATGATATATCGTGGTCCAGCAATTAGGGATGTTTATCTGTTTATAGTCTTACCTTCAAATTCCATTTCAGGGCCAGGGTGTTCCTCCGTTGGTGGGGGTGCTTTTACTGAACTGGGTCCATTTTATCCTAGGGGCGATGGCCGAAGCCTTCGGAGGAATTTAATGTCATGGAATAAAGGTATAAAGCATGTTCATCACATTCAAATGGGATGAATTTCAGTGTTTGATTGCTAATAAGCACAAATGTTGGTCACATTTATGTTTTTCTCACTTTCTTCATTTTCTTATCTTAATAGTGTCAAATCTCCTGTTTGTTGAGTCCCCTGTTGGTGTAGGATGGTCTTACTCAAATACCTCTTCAGATTTAATTCGTGGGGATGCTTCCACTGGTATTTTGATTTCTTCAACTTGTTTTAGGATGATTCCAGCAACAGACTTCACTGATAGATATTGAAATTATCAGTTTTGGAGAGAAAAAAATTTGATCTGAACTCAAAGTTTTCTGTTATTGTCAGCCAAGGATATGTATATTTTCATGATGAAATGGTATGAGAAGTTCCCAGAACTCAAGTCCAGAAAACTGTTTCTTACTGGAGAAAGTTATGCAGGTAAGTTTTTTAGATAATTAA
The DNA here is from genome assembly GCF_006381635.1 of Hibiscus syriacus. Lineage (NCBI taxonomy): Eukaryota > Viridiplantae > Streptophyta > Magnoliopsida > Malvales > Malvaceae > Hibiscus > Hibiscus syriacus. The sequence continues at coordinate 812,409 of NW_024062052.1, forward strand.
TCACCTAATACTAAATCCACGTGCAAGCACATTAGTTATTCATCCGATTTGCGCACGAGTTATTATGAAAATGAACAATAAGAGGAAGCAGTTACATCATACTAGGCATCTCTTTACACCAATTCCCTAATCCTAAGGCAAATCTGCCACTTTGTTTTATCTCAAGAGAAATGTTTACTTTACAAGAAACACTTTGGAAAGTGTCTTCTATGTCAATCCCAACTCGTTTACTATATCAAAATAGAATATTGTTTTACATCTTCATTACATGGTTATACATCTCGTCATACAGGGCATTACATACCACAGTTGGCTGAAGTTCTACTGGACCATAATGCACATTCAACTGGTTTTAAGTTTAACATTGAAGGAGTTGCTGTAAGACAACTTGCACTATCCTATATACTTTTGATAAGAAACATAAAGTTAAACATTCAACTGTGATTTGTTTAAAATTTTTACTTTATTTCTTCTGATTTAGATTGGGAATCCGCTTCTCAGACTTGACAGGGATGTTCCGGCAACATATGAATTCTTCTGGTCACATGGGATGATTTCAGATGAAATCGGCCTTATCATCATGAATGAATGTGATTTCAATGATTATACCTTTGACAGTCCTCATAATGTATCCAGATCCTGCAACAAGGCCATAAGTGAAGCAAATCGCATTGTTGGTGAATATATAAACAGTTATGATGTTATCCTAGATTTTTGTTATCCATCTATAGTGGAACAAGAATTGCGATTGCGGAAAATGGTAATACTTCCTTTCCCTTTGTTTTGGTTAAAAAAAAGGCTACGACTTCTTAAGAATTGTTCCATGAACCAACCGCATTAAACCCAGGATTCTTTTATTCATTCACTTGTACATGAATTCGTTTTGTGATATCCACAGGCCACTAAGATAAGTATTGGAGTTGATGTGTGTATGAACTTGGAGAGGCGTTTCTACCTCAACCTCCCTGAGGTTCAGATGGCACTTCATGCCAATCGCACCAAATTACCTTATCCGTGGAGTATGTGCAGTGGGTAGGCAGATTCACACCATCCTCTTCCATCCTTAGAAATAATGAACTGCAACATGGAAATGACTGCATACCTTGTCTTAACTATGTCCATTTGTTCTTTGTAAAAATAATCCCAAGTTAACTACGACACCCTTGAAAGAATACTGTGTTAGGGAGTTCAGTTATGCATGGATAAGGATTACCACCTGCAACATTTATTCAAAGGATAGTACCTTATTAATCTTATGAACTATGGTATCTTAAGTCAGTGACATGCTTTATATTTTGCTTTTCATGCAAGTCTTGTTTACTCCATGATGATTTTTTTTCTGCACTGAACAGTCAATTAAAGTACACTGACATGGATGGTGACATAAACATCCTTCCTATTCTAAGAAATATCATCCAAAATGGCATTCCTGTCTGGATATTCAGGTAAGACCCCGATTCACTTATCTTATTCAGCATGTAGCGTAGATGCTGTAACATATTAGGATTGCAGTGGGGATCAAGATTCCGTTGTGCCGTTGCTTGGGTCGAGAACACTGGTTCGTGAACTAGCTCATGATTTGAAGTTCAAGATTACAGTCCCATACGGAACATGGTTTCACAAATACCAGGTTTTTAATGCAATGTCAACAACATGTGTAAAGAGTTGTGTTTTTAATGTATGCAACTTTCTGCATTTACTTGGGTCTATATTTTTGGGTTAGGTCGGAGGTTGGGTGACTGAATATGGAAATTTGTTGACCTTTGCCACTGTGAGGGGGGCTGCACATATGGTACCATTTGCACAACCATCAAGAGCCTTGCATCTATTCAGTTCGTTCGTAAATGGTCGACGACTACCGAATACCACAAGAACTCCCCCTTTATGAACCGCACACCGAACAGCAAGAGTGTGATAGAGTTCCAAGTTATTTGATGTCTTAGAATTGGCTCATCTCTGAAAGGTAATAAGGAAATAAGGGTGTCTCCGTAAAAAGAAAAAAAAAAGGTAGCCGAGACAGACAGGATCGTTTGATTGTAGGACTATATCCTTCATCTGATTGAAATGGATGACCAGACTGTGATTCACTTGATGGAGACGATATGTTCTTGGTGTTTAGATTGTGGAAAATGTAATTTGGTTAATGATTGTTTTGTAAATTTTTGAAATACAGTGGGGAGTGAAACAAGATCCTTAAACTTTAGTGACCCATTTGTATAGTTTACCCAAAATGAAATTTAATCCGATTCAATAGAAATATGGCGTCCGCACGGACAATTGAACACGGGAAACTCTGTCGTACGACAACCTTAATATATGACTAAAGAAAGACATTACCGAAAATGTTATTATTTAATGTTTTAGGTAAAAAAAAAATAACATTTTTGGTAGCACATTTCCCTTAGAGATTAGGGAGCTTTCTCCCCTTTTTTGCTTTGTTTCTCTTCGACGGTAACTGTGGGAACTTTTGACTCTGGTAAGTTTTCAACTCGTTTTTACTCGGTCTATGTATTGGATGGTTGATTTGTTCCATTAAGAACTCGAGATGGTTTAGTTGTTTTTTTTGTCTATATTTACTTGAGCATCAGTTTTTTTTTTGAGATTCAAGTTTTGTGTTTGGGAAGTTGTTTTAAAATTTTAACTATAATTTTGTTGGTTTTTTATTCGCTTCGTGAGCTCTTGAGATTTGAGTTCTGATTTTATGATTGGTGGGATTTTAGAGTTAAGTTCTCTGGTGAAAGTTTTCATTTTTTGGGTGTTATTTGTTATTTATCTTATTTTAGAAGGGATTATGCTCAAGCTGATCTGAAAATTCTTGTTCTGTATAGAGGGATGCATGTGAAACTTATTCTAGTTTTGCTTATGGATGAGTGCGACTTTGAAATGCTCAGAATCAAACTCCTTCATGGTCTTCCGTTTTCTTTGGTCTTGGCCTCTTACATTGTAGAACCGGAAACTTTATGCTTAGGCACAGAACTTACTTCACCTTATTTGTGCACAAGATGTGTGATATGACTCACCTTGCATCCAAGTCAGGATAAACCGATAATCGCCTTGTGCCCTACAGCTGCATTGCTAACCGTAGTTATTCAATTGATTCATGTTGTTTTGGATAGTTGTTGCGGTATAGTGAGTGTTTGTTATTGAGTGGTTCTTGAAACATGGTACCGTCTAGGCCTTCTTCCCAGCTTAATAATATAAATATGCTTGGGAATGCGCCATCTTCTCTTCTTGATCAGTCTTTCGGAAATGGAGGTTCGAACTCTCAGCTGTCCAGTCCTGGAACTAGGCAGCATGTAGGAATTGACTCCTGCGCTAAGTCCGATCCACTTTCAAATGTAGTATATGGAATGGGGTTTAATGCTTCCACATCATTGCTTTTGCCATTAAACATTTCTAACACTGGTTCATCTGGTCAAGTTCAAGGTCAGCAATTTCCAAACCTTTCTGGCAACCATGTTTTACCAGATCAGCAGCAATCCAAACAACTTGAGCCACAACATGGTCAACAAGCAATGCAACAGTTCTCTGCCCCCCACGATAGCCATCTAGGGCAGCAGCAACATTTTTAATCTATTAGAGGAGGGTTGGCTGGTGTTGGGGCCATCACATCGGAACCACAAGGGACTAATGATCAGTATGTCCAGCAGCAACAGAAGTTGCAATCACTGCAAAATCTTGCTCCAGTGAAAGTGGAACCACAACAAATCCCACCTATGAGAACTATGGCACAGATAAAAACGGAACCCACCATTCAGATCAATCATTGTTTTTGCATCATCAACAGCAGCAGCAGTTACTGCAGATGTCACGACAGCCCTCACAAGATGCTGCTGCTGCTGCCCAAATTAATCTTTTGAATCGACAAACACTTTTGCAGATAGATACACCAACAACAACTTTTGAAAGCATTGCCTCACCAAAGGACTCAATTATCACAACAGTTCCAGCAGACTTTGCCTTTGAGATTACCTGTGAAACCGGTGTATGAGCCTGGGATGTGTGCTCGGCGTCTGATGTGTTACATGTATCAGCAATGACATAGACCTGATGTAAGATCTCCATGTTGTGAATATCTATTTTCCACATGTAGTCAATGGCTTTGTGGATGTAACTTTCCATTTTTTTCATGTAGGACAACAACATTGAATTTTGGAGGAAATTTGTTGCTGAGTATTTTGCTCCCAATGCCAAAAAGAAGTGGTGTGTTTCAATGTATGGAAATGGACGCCAAACAACTGGTGTTTTCCCTCAGGTCTGTCTCTGAGAAAATCTTGCTGAAACTTCCAACACTGAAGTCTGAACATCTTTCAATTGGCATCTTTTAAAATTGAATGAGGTCTATCATCTTTGGAACTTTGTATCTTTGGTAGTTTGCTATGTCCCCTCATTAATGTTTGTTAAGTGTAGGCTTAAAATGAAATTTCTATTCAGTCTTTTTGGCCTGTGGATGTCATCGGTATCTTTGCCTGTAGAGTGTAGGGTTATTTCTGTTCTTTTTTTTTTTTTGATAAGGGGAGGTCTCAATAGTGAGGTGTGAATGCAAAGGATAATTGAACTCTTGTAAAAACATTACAGGATGTATTGCAGTGTGAAATATGCAATCGGAAGCCAGGTCGTGGTTTTTGGTATGTTATCCCCCCCCCCCACATTTTCCCCCCTTTTTTGTTGTTGTTCATCTGTCTTTAAGGTTATAGTCAATCTACTAGTTTGCCATCTTTCTTTGGGGCTGTGAACGTACTTGATTGTCATCTTAATTTGGCCTACATTAATATGCATTTGCTTCTTCAGGTTAATATATTAATCACTCTTATATATCTAATATGTTTCTACTGTGCTTTTAGAGGAGACTTTCGAGGTTCTCCCTAGGCTTTTTAGAATTAAATATGAGAGTGGTACTTTGGAAGAACTTTTATACATTGATATGCACCGTGAGTATCAGAATCCATCTGGCCAAATTGTGTTGGACTACTCAAAAGCAATACAAGAAAGTGTTTTTGAGCAACTTCGTGTTGTTCGTGATGGTCAGCTTCGGATAGTTTTCTCACCAGATCTGAAGGTTACAAAATGAAGTTATGGTTTTTTACTAACTTTGAAAAATTTGAGGCCTTATTAACTTAGTTCATTTCCCTTTTTTTTTCTTCCCCTTTTCATCATATATGCTCTTGGGAATTTTGTGCTCGACGTCATGAAGAAATCGTCCCTAGAAAATTGTTGATACCTCAGGCTGTGATCAAATATTTTCTCTATTACTTGAAAACGTCTCATATATGCTATTGACTTGGCATAGTATGCCTGAACTGTATAAAACCTATGGAGCCTGGTTGATTTAAATCATATCAAATAGAGCGGTATGAGTGAAACTCTTCATGGCAGCATATATCATTCCGTCATTTTCGTCCTCTCAAAGATAATACAAGTCTCCGTCTCTATGGTGGTTAAAGACTGTTAATGATGTTGTAATCTCTCATTGTTGTTTATTAGGGGTGTAATTGAGCATAGCCTAACCCAAACAATAAGAATCTTGAGCTCGGCTCAGAAATAAACTCAGGTCAAGGTCAATCAAATTCCATTTTAAAAGCTTGAGCTTGATTTGAGATAAAAATTGAACTATTTGAGCTTACTTTATTTGGTTTGTTTACCTAATTAAAACAAGCTCGATTCCCACGCTCAACTATGAACGATGATGCTGGATTTTCATCTTTCTTCTTTCTTATCTTCTCTAAATCAGGTGTAAATCCTTTTTCTCTTTAATATAATCTTTACTGGTTATTTTTTGTTTTGTTTATTACTACTTGTTTGGAGCTTGGGTCTGTCGCTCAATGAACTATTATTTTGGTTCTATTTGGTGGTTGGCTTGGTAACTCTCTCCTTCCTTCCTTTTTACTCTTATAGTGTGCATGCCATATGTGTTCTGCTTACTGATGACCTAGGGATATGTGCTGTATCAATCACAACACATGTATTGATGTTGCCAGTTGTGTTTGTTTGGAAATTCTTTTCATTTGGGTAAAACATTTTCCTGTTTCGTTTGGTATGCAATACACTTCATTTTTGATAGTTGAAAATAGGCATCTGATTTGCAGCTTTGAAAATATAATAATATATACAGTTTGAAACCTCTTTGTTCCTACTTGCTCTTCCTTGAGGACATACTTTTGGTGTTCTTAATTAGATAATCTGCTATGAAGGTGTCTTAGAGGATTCTTATAATGGCGTATAGTTAAGACTTATGACTCGGTACCATTGCTTATAAATATATCTTTCATGGTATGCAAGGGCATGCTACTGGTGCAAACACAGCGTAGGCAACAAAACTTTGGAAATGTTTGTTACTTGGGAACATAAAAAAAATGGATGTGGTTTTAAGGTTTAATTAGATGAGAGAGGACGGTTGTCCTTCTGGATGATTATTGAAACTTTTGCACAGTTATCTGAACTGAAATTGAAATAAAATAGCACAAGAACCTACAATGAGGATCTTAAATTCAGATCTTCAACTTCTAGTGAACCTTAAAATTTCATAATAATAATGTTTGCAATGAAGAAAAGACAACATAGAATGGAAGCAACCGCTTTCTCTTAAATATCATAGATATATGAATTACTTATTTATAATATAATTTTTAGCTTAAATAAGGCTCTAAACCAGTCCAAAGAAAAGCTGTGTACGTCCAAAGTTCTTCTTTGTTCACACATGCCCTTAATCAACATCGTTTTTGCGTGTTTCATAGGATTGAGGATTGTAATTTTTGCTTTGCTTGGTTAAGTGAAAGAAAATTTGAAGGATGGAAAATTGTAGTAGTAGAAAAATAGAAAGATGAAAAATATATTTGTTTTTTCCGTTGATGAGCTTAGATATGGCAATGTGACGGTGCGGATTTTTGCTTGCCCCGACCCGACTTAGTTGAAGCATAACCCGACCCCAGGAATTTTGACAAAAACTCCTATATATATTATTTAAAAACAATTAGAAAATTAGAGAAAAGGGTACTTTACTAAATATATTGGGGCAGACGGAGGCGGGTTTCATTTAAACCTGACCCCAAAAAATTTAACAAAAATACCTGACCCAAAACCCAATTTAAAAAAATGATCCTATCAGATCATGTCAGAATCCGTCTATTTTGGGTTTTTTTGCCATCCCTATATGTGTTTGGTAGGAAAGATGTAAAAATTGAAAGAAAAAGTAATTTTCTTTTGTCGAAAAGATTGTTTTTCTTATTATTCAACAGTGAAAAAACTTACAAATAAATACACAAACCTAGGACCTATCTTAGGTAACTTCTAAACTAGGTAATAAACTACTTCTAGTAACATAATACATACCCTTAGAGTAAAAGATCCTAATCAAATAAAATATTTACAAATCCTTCAATTAAGGAAACTAATCTCTGACACTCCCCCTCAAACTGGGGCATGGATGTCTTCCATCCTCAGCTTGCCTGCTAACTTCTGAAAGTCTTTACCAGGTAGTCCCTTGGTAAGTATGTTTGCAACTTGATTTCCAGTGGTTACATAGGGAGTACAGATTAAACCACTATCAAGTTTCTCTTTTATGAAATGTCTATCCACTTCAACATGTTTTGTTCTGTCATGTTGAACTGGATTATGAGCTAAGTCTTCTAAAATAATTTTCAGCCATTATAACTCACAAATTCCCAATGCCATGGCTCGAAACTCACCTTCTGCACTGGATCTAGCCACCACATTCTATTTTTCACTTCTCAAAGTAACTAAGTTTCCTCTAAGAAAGTTGCAGTAGCCAGAGGTTGATCTTCTATCAACTATTAATCCTGCATAGTCTACATCTGTGTATGATTCCATAGTCAATTTCTTATCTCTTTTGAACATAATTCCTTTGCCTGGTGTGCCCTTCAAGTACTGTAAGATTTGAACTACAACCCTTAGGTGTGATTCTTTAGGGTTGTGCATGAATTGACTCACAACCCCAACATCATATGCCATGTCTGGTCTGATGTGTGACAAAGAGATGAGTCTTCCCACCAGTCTCTGAAATGAATTTCTATCAACTTCCATATCACCCTCTTTTTGAGTCTCCAAGCTTATGATTGATTTCTTTGGGTGTTGCTGCTGGTTTACATCCCAGTTTTCCAGTTTCCTTCAACAAATCCGTAGTATAATTCTGTTGAGATATAAAAATCCCTTGCTGTGAGTGTGCCACCTCAATACCAAGAAAGTACTTTAATCTTCCAAGTTCTTTTACTTCAAACTCTTTTACAATGCACTTCTTTAAGTTACCAAATACTTCTGAATCATTACATGTAACAATAATTTTATCTACATACACCAACAATATAGTTACTCCCTTTGAAGAAGAGTGTTTCACAAACAGAGTATGATCACATTGGCTCTGTTTGAAGCCTTGTCCTAGCATTACTTTGGTAAATCTCCCAAACCAAGCTCTTGGGGGCTTTTTTAGTCCATATAGAGCTTTCCTTAATCTGCAAACATTCTGTCCAATAGTTAAAGCAAATCCAGGTAGAATATCCATGTACACTTCTTCATCAATGTCTCCATGTAAAAAGACATTTTTGATGTCAAACTGTTGCAGATTCCATCCCTGGATAGCTGATAAAGAAAACTGGACCCTCACTGTGTTCATCTTTGCAACATGTGCAAATGTTTCAAGATAGTCAATTCCATAGGTTTGAGAGTACCCCTTTGCCACCAATATTGTTTTGTACCTTTCCAAAGAGCCATTGGACTTGTATTTTACAGTAAAGACCCACCTGCATCCCACTGTTTTCTTTTTTTTTGACAGTTTGACTAAGTCCCGAGTCTTGTTTTTTTTTTCTAGTGCTTCCATTTCTTCTTTCATAGCCTTTTTCCAGTTCTCATTTTCTAATGCCTCTAATGTTGTTTTTGGAATAGTGATATTATTCAGGCTAGTAAGGAATGCTATGTGGCTGGGTGAAAGGTTTTTGTAAGTCATAAACAAATAGGAGGGATGTTTAGTGGTGCAAGTTCTTTTTCCTTTTCTAATGGTAATGGGAAATTCAAAATCAGAAGCATTGTCATTATGTTTAGAGGAAGATATAACATTGTCATTATCATTATGTTCAGAAGAAGTTTCAGGATGTACCTTAAGCTGTATAAGAATAGGAGTAGGAGCAGGAGAAGGGAATGATTCAACCTGCATAGGTGCCTTCCTCCTCGAATAGGTTCTTAAGGGACAAATATCATCTTGAATATTAGGCTGTGATATGTTAATGATTGGTTGAGGAGTTTGAGGAGAAGATGAAGTAGGAATAGGAGAAGATGATTGACCATGATATATTTATGCAGTAGGAGTAATAGAAGGCTGATCAAGAAGGGCTGTAAAAAAAGGTCTGTTTCTTCTTCCTTATCTTCCCTAAAAGATATCTCCCCCTGAAGATAAAGAACAGTAAAATAACTCTCCTTTTCAACAAAAGTAACATCAGCAGAAGTATAGAATTTTCTGGTAGATGGGTGATAACACTTGTAGCCTTTTGAGAGGATGAATAACCAATGAATATGCATTTCAAAGCCCTTGGGTCAAGTTTACCTCGATTTTGAGAGTGGAATTGAACAAAAGCAACACACCCGAATACTCTTGGTTGTAGATGAAGAGATTGACTGAAGTTTGGAAAGAATTTGATAAGGGTTTGAAGAGGACTTTGGGATGAAAGGATTTTAGAGGGTATTCTGTTTATCAGAGAAATAGCAGTCAATGGAGCTTCCTCCAATAATTTTTAGGGACATTATTTTGAAACAAAAGGGCTCTAGTTATAGCAAGGAGGTGTCCATTCTTTCTTTCTTTTGGGGAGTATTTACACAAGATGACTCATGTATAATATCTTTGTCTAAGAAATAAGGAGATAGGAATTGATTAAAGTAATCCCTGACATTGTCAGACCTGACTTTCTTAATTTCAGCCCCAAACTGAGTCTTAATCATGGTGTAAAAAGTTTTAAAGGTAGAGGTAACATCTTACTTTTGTTTCAGAAGATAAATCCAAGTAACTCTGTTGCAATCATCTATAAAAGATACAAACCACCTAGCCCCAGTTATGTTTGGAATGGTAGAGGGCCCCCAAACATCACTATGAATAAGATTGAAGGGATGACTGATTCTTTTATTACTTGTTGGAAAAGAATAACATTTATGTTTTGCAAGTTCACAAACTTTACAATGAAATTCATCAATATTTATGGTTTTACATAAAGAAGGAAACATAGTTTTTAAAAGTCTAAAAAGTGGGTGACCAAGGCGAAAATGATGTAGCCATATTCGGTCTTTGTTGGCTGTAGAATTAGATAAAAAAGACAAAGGCTGAGTATTCAAAACACTAGCTGGTCTACGAAGGATCGCAAGATAGTATAAGCCTTTTATTTCCCTAGCATGCCCAATCATCCTCTTTTTTTTTTGCTCCTGAAAAATACATCGTGTTGGATAAAACAGAACACTGCAATTAGTATCTTTAACAAGTTTTGGTATAGAGATAAGGCTAGTAAACAACTTTGGCACATGTAGAGCATTTTTAAGTAGAAGAGTTTTACTAATGGCAATATCTCATTGACCAACAATTGTTACCATAGTACTATTTGCATCTGTAATTTTCTTGTTGCTAGGACAAGGTGTATAGGTGATGAAATTTAGAGATTGGTCATATGATCAGTGACTCTTGAGTCTATTACCTAGGAGTTTAGTGTAGATATGTAGGTGGAGGCATTAGAATTTTGAGTTGAAGAAGAGGGTATATTTGAGAAGACCAAATTGCGTGTACCTGTAGAGAATGGTTCTCCTAAATATTCTAGAAGTTTTTTCAACTTTTCTACTTCTTCTCGGTTGAACTCAACAGATTGTTCATCTGACTCTTTAGCCACTTGTCTGGTTGCAAAAGCTATGTTCTGTCCTCTTGCTAAGCCTTCTTTCTCCGTGAAATTTATATTTGTTGAAGGAGGCTTCCCATGTAGCCTCTAGCATTTCTCTTTGGTGTGTCGAGGCTTTTTGCAGTAAGTACACCGAAAGGAGTCTTTGTTTACTGTCATTGTTATTTTTGGTCTATCTTTAATATTTTCTAGACGTGTTGACCTCTCAAAGATTGTTCTGGTAACCAAGGCTGAGCTTTCAACTTGGCTGTTTTCGACCACCATCACTCCTCTTCCTTCTTCAACACGAATGGTAGCAATAGCCTCATTTAATGAGGGCAAATATTCATTCCCCAAAATCTTGAATCTCACTGCATCAAATTCTATATTCAGTACAGCAAGAAAATCATAAATTTTATCTTTTTCGACAAACCTCTTTAGAGTTGTTGCATCCTCACTGCATTTCATCTGAATGCATTGGTAGTGATTCATTTCCTGCCAGAGACTCTGCAGTAGGTTAGAATATTCTGTAATGGATTTGCTTACTTGTTTGGTGGCCGAAATCTTGCTTTTAATTTCATAAATCTGGGCAGCATCTCTAACTTTTGAATAGGTTTGTTTTACAGCCTCCCATATCTCTGTGGTTGTACTGAGGAACATGCAAGTGTCATTGATTTCGGGTACCATCGAATTCCACAACCAAGTTATGACTAACGAATCTTGTTCATCGCAAGCTTCAAATTTGGGATCTCCTTCCTCAGGACCAATTCCAAGAAGGTGACCGAGTTTACCCCTTCCTTTGAGGAAAGTTCGAACCAATTGAAACCACTTATGGTAACTTTTACCATTCAACCTATAGGAGACTTGTATGTTATGTAAGTCACTCGTCAAATTGGAGTAACTCCTTTTATTCATGGTGTCTTCTTGAGCAGTTTAAGTACTGATTGAATCATTCGTATTGGCCATACTCTCGCAAGAAAAAAAAGATAAAAAATACTGTCCAACAAGAATAGTAAGGCCTAAGAAATGAGAGGCTCTGATACTATGTCGAAAAGACTGTCTTTCTTATTATTCAACAGCGAAAAAACTTACAAATTAATACACAAACCTAAAACTTATCTTAGGTAACTTCTAAACTAGGTAATAAACTACTTTTAGTAACAAAATACAAACCCTTAGAGTAAGGGATCCTAATCAAATAAAATATTTACAAATCCTTCAATTAAAGAAACTAATCTCTGACATCTTTCCATTCATTGTTTGGTTGAGTTAAAAAAGACAAGAGAAAACAAAGCTTTTGGAAATACATAATTTTGATCTAGCTTACATTTTCTCTCCCCTTTTCATCCCAATTTGAAATGATTTGTTTTTATACATGAGCATAGAAAACGATTGTCTCTCAGTTTTATTTCCTACCAAGTACACTCAAAATTTGTTTTCTTTTCGCTTTTCCTTCCGTCCTACTTTTCCACTCAACCAAGCACACCCTTAGTCTCTTTTCACTTATGCTTGATGCTCCGTTTATATAGATCCTGGTTATGAATCTTGGTAACACCCACACTCACACATGCTTGGGAAAATGTGCATGGACATGGAATCGACTTGCTGTAGATTTATCTTTTTTTTTGGTTTAAATAATAAAAGTTATATGTGTGACCTCTACTGCTTGCATTGATTTCTATTTCACCATTAATAAATTTTAGGTTTGTAGCATCAGCTCGGCAATTGGCAAAAGCCTTGGACTTACCATTGGTAAATGATCTGGTTTATACAAAGTGATATGTGCAGTGCCTTCAGGTGATTTCCTGCGTCTGCTTACTATAAATTTGGATACTGGGGAGATGTATTCATATATTTTGGAATTTTTCTCACAATGTTCAAATGTCTATTTTGTATATATTGTTTATTAATTGTGCTTTGTTTCTTACAGTTCTAATTTCTAAACTGAAAATTTTCTTTGTTCTTTTTGTGCTACATTTTGTTGATAAAAAAGTTGTGCAATATTATACTTGGTTCTTTCTCCCAGTGGCTGCTGGATAAAGGCTGGAAAAAATGTAAAACAATTTTGTTAATTGATGAGCCAGCAAATGCTTCTAGTTCTTTTGAGGAAAGCTGAATCACTGCAAGCACCTATCATTAACAAAGATTTGATGGCTAATTGTGTTCTCTCTCTGTACTTCAAGATTGCTCTTTCTTTATCCAATATTTCCTTTTGTTTCTAAGGTAGATTGATCATCGATGTCCTTTATATCGTTTCATGTTACTTGGGAATTCTTTTTCCTACTACAAATTATGTATTTCCACAATCTTCTAAAGTTCTTGTGGCATTGAATGTATTTGCATAACCAGAGTGTTCTAGCAGTTGCGTTTATGAAGACCAAGTGTAATACTATGTCATTGTGATGTACATTGTTGACTGAAACGTTTGTTATCATGGTATGACTTGGAAAAACTAAGTTGTGAAGATGAGTTTTACAGTTTATCTCCATAAAGACCCATGGTATTGAAATTTATAGTCTCATAATGCAACATTTTGTTATTTCTTTAAACAGATAGCTGAAGTGGTTAATAGTGTGAAAGACTTGATTGATTACAGTAGAGAAAAAAGGACTGGACCCATGGGTAAGTTTGCTAAATTTATATATATATTTTTTACCTTCGCAGCTGCATTTTTTTTGTAAATATATAATTTCAAATGTTTGAAGGTGCTAATCCAGCCATAATTTCAATTTTCATTTAAGAGTTTCTCGAGAAGCCATTTTTTTCTTATAGAGATAAGCTAGAATACATTTTAATCAATCTATTTTGTAGGTCATTTTGTGGCTTTTTCATTGCATCGGTTTTACTGACTGAGCTTCCCAAGTTGGAAAAACAGTGGGACGACAGAAAATACTGGGTTTTCCCATTCAACTAGCACAGATTCATATGGTGATGGTTATACAATCATCTTATATTCAATGTGAGATTTATAGGCCTTCTTGTCAACTTTATAATGTTCTGTAATTAAGCAGATGATATTTGCTTGCCGATGGTCACAAAAAGCTGAAGGAAATTGAAATCTCATCAGTAGAATTAATCTATGGTTAGGCTAATAACTTTGCACTAACATGAATCTAAAATGGAATTAGAGAGAAAGAAGAAAGTTGTTCAAGTCATGGCGAAGCCTGGGATCGTAGTTAATACAAAATGCTAGATAAAGAGTCAAGAAATCATAAATCGATCTTTGAGGGGTCACTAGTACAAGTTTGGACCCAGTAAGAATGAATTAGTTTGAGGCAATTACCGTCTTTATGCATATATTTAATTGAAATAGGTATTTAGGTAACAATTTGACGTCCAAATGACTAGGTAATTTTAGCACATACAGGATAACTGTTCTTTCCGTCTATTCATACCTCTTGTAATAGTGGTCCAATTATGTTGTAGAATATCATTCTCTTTAGTAGCTTCTCTAGCTCGTATTATGAACCTAGTTTGTTAAAGACTTGCTCCATCTGATGCAAATCACTTTGCTTTATTTCCAATGTGATTGCAGAATAATGATTACAGTGTAGACAGGAAAAAGACTGTATACGTTTGTAGCTTTAGATTTATTTGTTCTTATATTAGGCTTAACATCTGAGTGCGCCTGTTATCTCATTTGTTTTATTTTTCTGCAGAGAGTTAGGTGAAGTTTCCTCATAGAACCAGGACTTCATCTGGTACTCTTCAAGGTCGAGCTGAACAGCCCGAGGAACGACTACAACAGCAGCAGCAGACGCCGGAGCTACAAACGGTTGCTCAGAGTTCTAATAGCGATCAAAGTTTTGACCAGGGTTCTAGGATGCAGGTTGCTGGTGTGGATAATGTAAATAACTCTCTTAATGCAGGATCTGCGTCACCATCTGCTGCTACTGTTCAGCTTCAACAACAGAATTCTGTGAACTTGAGGCAGAAGAATTCTATGAACAATGCAAGCAGTCCCCATGCTGGAAATCCTGTTCAGATTCTTTCTCCTCGTTCCTTGAATACTGTACCACAAGCACACTCTAATCCTTCTTCACTTCAGTCTCCAACATCCTTGCCTAATAATAATTCTCTGCAAGCTCGTCATGGTGCCCTGGCAGCTTCTAGTCACATGAGTTCTGCTAATTCTGAGGGGAATATGCCCGTCCAACAGCCTGCTCTTACTGGTGAAACTGACCCTTGTGAATCACAAAGCTCTGTTCAGAAAATCATTCATGAAATAATGTCTAGCCAATTTACTTCCATGGGTTCTACGGTTGGGGTTGGCACTCTAGGCAATGACTTGAGTGTAAACCAACAAGTAACAATACTGTTCTCAATGGTGACAACAAGTAACAATACTGTTCTCAATGGTGACAACAGTTTTGTGGGGAATGGAATAGTCAACCATAATTCCGGTGGTGGCGGGCTTGGGCAATATGCTATAATCAATGGAATCATAGCTGCAGTGGGTAAAAACCATGTTGTGAATGGAAGGGTAGGGACGACACTGATGGCTTGGGATCAAGATATGGATTACCAACAGGATTTGAGGAACCAGCAACTTAGTTGGTTAGCTGCAGTTCATGGTTTTAGTAATCGTCAATTTGATTGGAAACCTTCGTGGTGAAAGGATCTCCCAAAGCTGGTGGTTGTTATTCCATTATAACTCCTGTTTTCTCAGCAGAAATGCCCATGTCTCTATCAGATTCATAGTGCGAAACCATGATAATTCTAAGGGCTCTCCTCCCACTTTGTACTAATTTCAGAAGAAAAAAAGAAAAAGCAATGAAATATATAACATTAATTTAGCCTTGACAATGAAAATGCAGGTTAATTGTGGATGAGAAAGTGAAAGGCGAAGTATATTTGACTGGTAATATTCACATCATGAGTAAACAAACAAAAGGTTCATTTTGAATGAAGTATATATAAAAGCTGGGATTGCATGAACAGGCTATCATTACTTTGATCTGTTTCAGGTATCGATATATTTGTTAATGCTAGCAGACAAGGTAGACTTGGGTACCGCACCGATGATGCTCTCTTTCTTCTCCCCATTCTTGAAAAACAGCATGGTGGGGATGCTCCTGATGCCGAACTCTGTCGCAATGTTGGGGCTTTCATCGGTGTTGAGCTTGTAACAAGCGATCTTTCCGCCATATTCTTTTGCTAAGTCGGCTATCACCGGCTCAATCATGCGGCAGGGTCCGCACCATGGTGCCCAAAACTCCACCAGAACTGGAGTTTTACTCCCCAGCACCACCACGTCTCCCCAGTTTGCTTCTGTTACCGCTTCAACTGCAAAAGTGCATGCTGAATATTAATCAAATTCTAACTTTAACCTTATTTGGTTCAAAAGAAAACACTTCGAGATGGAATATCAAGAAATATACTCTTTTTTTTCAAAATAATAAAAAAAGCAATGCTTTATTTTAAAGGAACAGCCTCATACCTTGATCAACAGCTTCACGAGCTTTGCAGATGAGCCTAGATTTTTGGCACCTGCCTTTGAATGAATGAGCAAAAGATGAAGACGAAGAGAACGAGGGATTGGGTTTGTTCAACCCTCGAAATGCAGGCAAATGAATCTTCTCAACAGATGAAAAACGAAAGTGGTAGCTTTGCATCACGGCAGCTCTAGTGGTGCAAACTGAGCTCAGTTGAAAACAGTTTTCCAGGGCCATGTTTTGCTCTTCCCTCAAGAGTCTTCTTGCAAGGATGATAAATGCTCAGTTTGTGGCTTAATGAATGTGAGGTGCAGGGAAGTGTAGAAGAAATCGAAGTGGATAACATTTAATATTTAGTCAATTTTTACATTTGAGAAAAAGAGGAGAAAAAAATATATCAAAAAGTTTCCTTTGTTGGTTGACCACAAATTTCTCATCCATTAAACAATTGCAAAAACGCATGCCTTCAATTGTGGGCTTTTAATTGCGTTGTAAACTTTGAAAACGTCTAACATGAGAACCCAATAGAACAAATAGTTTATAGTTGGATGGAAGTTGAAGAATGTCGAACTTGAATATTTTTCCAGGAAGAATGCGGTTGTTATTGATTGGATACTGGGAAAGTTTTGTAACCTGTGATCATGGTTTTCAAAATCAGATCGGTTAGTGAACCGGTCATGCTATCGGTTTACTGGTTTAACCGGTCGAATCGGTCCGACCGGTCGGAAGAACCGGACGACGTCATAATTATTTAAAAAATTAAATAAAAACACCAAAAATATTTAATAAAAAATAATTTTGTATATCACAAGTCATATTTAAAGCAAGTTATAACATATATAAGTTAAAAATCATAAAATCAAGTGAAACAAAATGATTCAAATTAACTACAACATAATATTTAAGGTAAAACATATTAAATAATAAATATAATTATATAACTATAATTAAAAAATAAATTTGGGCTAAAAAAATCATAACAAAATGATATTGTTTGGTTTAATTTTTTTTAAAACAATCTCACATGGCTAAGAAACATAGAAGAATATCCCAAAAGTTTAAAGAGTAAAAATATGAGAACAAAACAATCTCACATGGCTAAGAAACATAGAATATCATCCCAACTAACTTCTATAAATAATAGAGGTAATTTGGCATTCAAAATCATGGAGCCTTTTGGTGAGCATAGAGTGAACTATTCTTTCACTTCAATCAAGCTCGAATTTTAGGCTTCAATCGAGCTTCTAAATTTTTTTTGAGTTCAAGTTTCAATATTATATTTCGAGTTCGAGTTGAACTAGATAATTTTTAGTTTGTGAGTTTGAGTCGAGTTGAGCTTACTTTTAAAGTTTGAGTCGAGCTCAGCAATACTCGAGTTCGACTTGGCTCGTTTAACAAACGACGTCGTTTGGTTTAATTTAAAAAAAAAATTGGCGTTTTTTTCCTGTTTTTAGCCGGTCCGGTTCGAACGGTTCAACGGTTTCGACCGGTTCACTAATAGCGGTTCAACCAATGTAGTTTAAACAAGACTAGACAACGATTTCCGGTTGAACCGGCCGATCCGGTTTTCAAAACACACTGCCTTTGATGGAACTTCTTGAATGCTTATGTTCATCGAGAGTTATTTTATCGACATCCTGCTAAATGTACAAGGTTCAAAAGAAACATATGGAGTATTATTCAAGAAAATGTTAGACGATCAGCAATCCCAACTAGTCCCTGATATTTTACATCAGCAAAAAGGAAGTGCATCTGGATCCTACACAAATTTATAGTTACAATTAGGATGGCCATTAAACCCGACCTGATCAGGTCAGATTTTTTTTAAAAAAAAATCGGGTCCGGGTCGGGTCGAGTTTTTTTAAGTGTAATATTTGGGTCGGGTTAGATGAAGATTTAGGGTGAAAATACCCGACTCGACCCGAAAAAAAAATATAATTTTAGCTTATATATTTAGGAATAATTACAATAATACCTCTCTATATATATATTTTTTCAATTAAGTCACTATTTTTATTGAATAAAAATAATTTTTTTTATTATTTTGGGTCGGGTCATATTTTTAAGTCATATATTCAGGTCGGATCGAATCTCGGGCGGAGGTTCTCTTGTTCTCGGGTCGGGTGGACCAAAAACCCGACCCGACCCATTGCCATACAAAACCGAATCAAAAAGCCAGGTACGGGAAAATGAAAGCATTAACCCGATATTTCTACCTCCATGCCGAAGCTACAATTAAGCTTTTGCCTTGCCAACCAAAATGAAGTGCACCTAAATCCTCCTTCAGCTTGTACCTGTCAAAGTACTCCCTGATAAGCTTCCGGATAATATCAATCACATTTGGACTCATCGGACAAGAAGTGAAGCCAGCCATCATCATCCTTGCCCTCCACTTTCCTGCAACCTCGTACCTCTCTATTCTTTCCTCTCCCTCACACGCGACTATGTTGACTATATCCCGTGCCAAGCACTACCGTTCAACATTCATCCTGTCCTGACTCTCCCTTGGAAGTGTAGCGTCCAGGGACTCAAAGACAGCGGAGTAGTAACTACAAGCTTCGATAAACCTTGGGAAAGAGGGAGATGTATTTGTGTTCACATCTTGCTCGACGACAGTAACAAGTTTCGGATTTAAGCTCTTAACCATCCGAAGAAGGTGGTCTCTCTGATTTACTGTTGAAACACTCTCATCAGGCATGTGGTGGAGCTGAAATGCAAAGTTCACTACAAGTTCTTCTCCGGACCGGCAATCCAACATATATGGAGTAACAAGTGAAGTCCTAGAGGCAACAGCATGAAACTCGAGTGACACCCCAAGTACTTCAGCTAGCTTCTCAAGTCTTAGCCCGATAACTTTGAGACCTCCATTAAGACGTTGAACTGAATCGGGATCATCAATCCTGTTAACCTCAAGTGAGGTGGCTTACCAGGCAACTTAGCAATCGATTGGATCAGTGTAATATAGTGGCTGCCTTGATTTATATCGAAATCTATTATATGTACTCTCTTTTCATCTTTCAATGCCTCTATAATTGCACCATTTGCAGCCATAAACCCGAATTTAAAACAAGGGCACACCTCAAAGAGGATTTGCATGGCTGCAAGCCTATCAGAAGAATGGGGTTCTTTTCATTTTAAAGCTTTATAAAGATATTTTCCGGATGCAGCCACTCGAGCAGCAAGACCTTCAACCATGTATGCTGCGATTCTCTGAGGAGGATCTCCTTTAATTGATACCAGCAAGCGAAGTTCATTTATCATGGCTGAAGCTAATTCAACGTTGCCTTCTGAGAGTACAGCAGCACACTCGATAAGCATTTGCTTAGGAGTTCTGGATGAAACATGTGATACCTCTTTATTGCCGCTGATGTCCGAGGATAACAACTCCTCGGGTGATTCATGAATCGGTTCTGTTCAGATAGGATCGTATCATTCACCATCTATCTCCAGTTCTTGAAGCATCAATTTCATCTTATCTGTATCGGAATCTAATCTATCTGCACTTTGGACTTCCAAGTAATCTGATGATAGAAATCAAAATAAGAGAACAGAAGTGTTCAATGGTTTTTGAGCAGTTATGGAGGAAACTGAAGTACCTCTTAGTTGGTCAGAAGAGACATCCTGCGGGCGGAACGAACTTCCCAAAACATCGGAACCAGATGGATGCGTAAGCTCTTCCGAAGGAAAGTCGTCGAAGTACTTTTCATAGCTCTCACTGCAGTAAGAATAATGCACGGTCTTTTGCTTATCAGAGCCAAACATTTGAGCAGACAATCCAGAACTGTTACCACTACCCTGCACTGCACAGAGCTTTGTATTTCTACATGCCACGATAACCGGCTCTGCTGATCTTACTAATGACATGGTTTTCCCTCTCGAGGTGGTCTTACTACAAAATGAATCCTGAAGAACAAATTGTAAGGGCAAGTTAAAAATTAACTAATTGAAGTTCAACCCAGAAGCTAACAAGTGACGATGGTGAAAGGTAAAGCAATATGATCTGAACAAAAATCGTAATGGACAATGAAATTTCTGCATTCCGAGACTAGAAACATCTTAAAAACAATGCCAAGGAGAGATCTGGTAACATCATTCATGCATAAAGGTAGACAATCTATGATGCTGGAGACAGCAATAGAATAAGATTGGCAATCTTCAGGTAAAGATCCCTCTTAAATCCAAAGAGTAACATAACCGAAGATTGAATTATCGAACAAATCTACTAATTAGTTTCTTAGAAGGACCAAATTTCAAGAAAAAGACAATTAAGATAGGAACAACAGGCATCAAACAGGATTATGAGAAACAAACACATTAAGAGGATCATAACATAATTAATTCCAAGACAAGTTGCTGATAATATCATTTGAACAACGATCTGTAAGTGAAAAAGGAATTCAATGAAGATGAAAAGCTTCCAAGTTTTTCCAGTGAACCTGATGCATGAGAAAGACATCAAGAGGAAGCGGTAAAAATCATAATTTCCAGCAATTCAGCAGACTTGTGTTTCAAGGGGAGAAGAAAAACAAAGGCTTGGACCTTGTAATGAAGTGACTAAATACCAGCCCAAAAACAAATATTCTTCATTTATTGTCGTTCTTTAATAATTTATTAAAAAAAGAAGAAGAGTAAACTCTAGATTATGACAATGAAGTTAGGTATGGATGAGATGACAAACCCCACCAAAGAAGTGAAACAAAACCGAACTTGTAAGGAAGACCCAGACAAGGAAATATTTAATTAAATATAATGGTGGATTGCAAAGGATTTAAAGCTACAATACGCACAAATCTGAACAGATCAATATTCCATGACAAAATGAAAGAAAATCAAATTTCCCGGAATCCAATAATAACTGTAGTTTAAACCACAAGGAAGAAAATCCAAGAATTATGTAAGCCAAAAAAAATACTAACATAGTCTAGGGGTTTTTTTAAACAGTTTTATTAATTAGTTCAATAGGATATATAGAAATTTATTTTGGGATATACGATATTTGTTACAGTGATTCGGAACTCGTCATATCGACGTGACGAGTTTTAATAAAAAAATATTTGTATTCAAACTTTTTACTTGATGTGATAAAATTTTATAAAAAATATATTTTATTGAAACTCATCACTTAGACGTGACGAGTTTCAATAAAAAATATTATTCGGACAAACTCGCCAACTTAACGTGGCGAGTTCCTTGAACATTGTAGCAAATTTTGCAAATCACAAAATAATATTCCATATGTCCTATTGGGCTAATTAATAAAACCGTTTGCGTTATTGGGAAAAAAAACCTAGTTTAATGGGTTTTTGGACCCTAAAAGCTAGACGCCAAAATTAATTAGCCCAATAGGCCACAATGGAATTTATTTTATAAAATATGACAAATGCTACGATGCAATGCAAACTCGTCACGTAAATGTGATGAGTTTACTCGAAAAATATATTTTAATGATCTCGGTAAGTGGACCCCATGTGGGTTAATATTATAATATATTTCTAGAGACTAGTCACATTGACGTGACAAGTCCCGTGAAAATTAATTTTTTCTTAAATTCAATAATTAATTTAAAAAAAAAATCTTCAGAATTCTTGAAATTTAAAAAACTAGTCGTTAGGCAACGAACAACAACTGTCAAATTTCAACAGGCAAATTTAAACTCGTCACGTTGAGGTGACGAGTTCCATGAGATTTTTGGAAAAAATATAGTTGTTTATAGTCGTTGGGTTTGAGGTTATAAATAGGAGTTTAGAATTTTTACTGTGTATTGTTAAGAAAAAAATCGAGAAAAATTATATTTTTGGAAGAATTGATGAAAATTTGTATCATCGACATCTTCTTCTTCTATTTCCGCTTCTACAGAGTATTTTGCATCTTATACCAGTTATGGTTTTTATCCTTCATATCATGTTTCAATGGAGAGTCAGTCGAATTGGGTTAGAGGTTAATATGATGTAATGCAAAATTGTAACACCCAAATTCGAATATAACGAAACCTGGTGGGTTTGGGTATTACACGTGACCTCCGAAGTGGTTAACCCATTTTTTCTTGAAAACATTTTCATGTATCAAAATATAATCCATTGCATTTAAGCAAATAAGTATAAAAAGTTAAGTTTACAAAACGGGGAGCTCTCAAACAAATTCTCAAAATACAGTAATCCAAGAGTTATTATTCAAATACAAAAGGGTATATGAAAAATACATGCCTACTAAGATAATCAAGACATACTTTCATGCTGCGGGTATCTGAAATCTGATTGACTGGCGATAAGCTCCCTAGTCTGGTACCTACTAACTTGCGAAAGAAAACAAATCTGAACGTTGAGATACGAGCTCAGTGCCACATAAACGACTCCATTATACTACATGCATTAATTAACTACGAATGCTTAACAAGTTAAGTCATACACATCGAAATGTATTAAGCATAGATCATAGCATGAGGATATGCAACAAAGCATCATAAGAGTCATAATATGGGCTTGCCATTAAATCACAAAAAGTGCCTTAGCACTAATACTAAAGTGCCTCAGCACTGATACAAAAGTACATTTGCACTGATATAAAATTACCATAACACTAGGGAAGAGAATCCAGATAACTCTACATGAACAATCGATTGGTACATGTATACACTCAAGTAACTCGGGTGTCATTGGTGTTTCCCAAGCGTAAAAAAGGTAAGTTTTATGCCACATAGTTTAATGTTGTTGTTCATTAGGGTTTCAATTAACTTTCTCACTTATAGTCTTATTTAAAAACCATCGATGCCCTCATAATCCCCTTTGTGAGCTTACGGAGTTAGCAAAGTTTTCTGCCCAAAATAGGACGTTGGTATCGATACTGAGCATGTCAGTATCGATATTGGCTTTAGGGTATTAATACTGGCCTTAGTATCGATACCAATTTTAGTTTCGATATTTCAATTAAATTCTCAGTATCGATACCCTGATGGAGAGTATCGATATTCACCCCTTGGTATCGATACTCCCATGAGTATCGGTACCAAAATTATATTATGGAATCCCCAATTGGCCACTGGTATCAATTTTATCCTTTGAGTATCGATATTGATCCTCGAGTATCGATACTCCTTGAAGGGGTATCGATACTTACACTTAAATTTGATATGTTTTTTCCTTATATGAAGAATAGTATCAGTATTGTTCTTACGGTACCGATACTGATTGACATGAGTGTCATGTTTAGCCATGAAATTAATTTTCTAAGGTTCCTTATAAACCCCTTAAAGGTTATAAAGTGTTTGATATATCCTAAGGGGTTTATTAACACCAAAATGAGCCATTTAAACAAAACATAAACATGAACTATGCATATTACCATTAAATCTTGTTTTAAGCACATAAACTCATCAAGCAAGCAAACAACAATTTCTAACCTACATGAGGTAGAGAGGAGTTATTCATGTTTTACCTTAGCTCTAGCTGATTAAGGAGTCCACTAGGAGTCACTCTAGCACAAGCTTCTATTTGTTCTTGCTCTTGGATTTCTCCCCCACATCTCTCACTAAACAAAGCAAGGAAATGATTAAAAATCTTTTCAGAACTTAAGGGATGTTAGAACATGTTTCCAAATCCTTGAAGTCAGATTGGAAACCATCTATTGCCTTAACACATTAAACCCTCTAAAACCTACATTTTTCCACCATAGCTAAAACTTAAGATTTTTAGCTTGAAGTGAAGCTCTAGGAGTGAATATTTCTTTTCTTACCTTTATAATTTCGGGCAAGCCTTGAAAACAACTAAAGCTCTCACCTCTCTCAAGCTTGAAGAGGAATAAGGGACGAGAGAAGAGATGAAGAAGAAGACAAAGTATGAAGAAAAGAGAAGGAGTTTTCCATTTTTTACCCCTGTATACATCATCAAAAAATAATGAAAATCAACCTTATTTTCAAACAATGGTAAAATTACTCCCTTAGTCCCTCATTTTTTATGTACAAATAAAAAATGTCATTTTAAACCTTTTGTGAGCTTTCTATAAGCCCAAATCTATCTTCATTGACCCAATTGATTTTAAATAATCTTACCGAAGTACTCGAAGCACAACAATAACACCTGAAACTACTAACCTGATTTTCGGGGTATTACAACTCTCCCCTCCTAAAAAGAATTTTGTCCTCGAAATTTACCTTATTCGAATAAATGCAGGTGCAGAAGTT
Source organism: Hibiscus syriacus (assembly GCF_006381635.1). Taxonomy (NCBI): domain Eukaryota; kingdom Viridiplantae; phylum Streptophyta; class Magnoliopsida; order Malvales; family Malvaceae; genus Hibiscus; species Hibiscus syriacus. Next base: position 836,876 of record NW_024062052.1, read on the forward strand.
GCATGTTCTCTTCGGTTTCCCATGTGGTTTCCTTTATTCTATGATTCCTCTATAATACCTTAATGAGTGGAATGGTTTGTTTCTCAGTTCTTTGACCTCCTGAGCTAATATAATTATCAATTCCTCGATGTAGGACATGTCTGGGCTCACTTAAATTTGTTACAATATAATCATATGTGATGGATTTGACCAGTACCTCCGAAGCATATACACATGAAACATATTATGAACGCGCTCTATCTCAGGCGGTAAAGCTAGTCGGTAAGCTACATGGCCTATTCTCTAGAGAATCTCATAAGGCCCAATGAAGCGCGTGGTCAACTTTCCTTTTTGGTCGAAAAGAAGAACCTTTCTCCAAGGTGACACCTTAAGGAACACCTTGTCGCCTATACTGAACTTGATGTTCTTCTATTTCAGATCCACATAAGAAATATGTTTGTCAAAAGCTTCCTTAAGTTGACCCTAAATCAACTGTACCTTATCATCTGCCTCTCGAATCAATTCCGAACCAACCCATTTCTTTTCACTAAGCTCAGTCCAACACAAAGGACTCCTAACTTTTGCTCATACAACGCTTCATAGGGTGTCATCTAAATGCTAGTTTGGTAACTGTTATTATAGGTGAATTTGACCAATGGAAGGTGATTATCCCAACTACCCGCAAAATCAATGACGCAACATCGCAACATATCCTCTAGAATTTGGATAACCCTCTATGATTATTCGTTCGTCTGGGGGTGGAAGACAGTGCTAAAATCTAACTTAGTCCCCCAAGGCCTCGTGCAACACCTTCTAAAACGTCGAAGCGAATCATGGGTCCCTTAAAAAATAACTGACGTAGGTACCCCATGAAGTCTCATGTTTAGGTTGCGTTAAGGCCAGTGCTTAAATAAGAATTTCCTTTAACTTATCAAAGCTCTATTGACGCTTCTGATTCCAAACGAAGGGCTCATCTTTATGAAGAAGCTTGAACATAGAACCGATAATCATACAGAATCTTTTCACGAAGTGATGATAATAACCAATAAATCTAAATAAACTACGCACATTGGATACATTCTTTGGTGGCTCTCATTTTAACGTAGCCTAAATCTTTTGGGGATCTAATAGAATACTTCGACAGATCCCACATAGCCCAAAAATGACACTTTGGACAACCAAAACTCATATTTGTTGAACTTTGCATACAACTGATGTTCCTTAAGTGTTTGGAGTACAATCTAAAGATGACGATCATAATCCTCCTCTAATCGGGAGTACACTAAGATATCATCGATGAATACCATGAAAAAACTGGTATAAATAAGGGTGGAACACCCGATTAATTAAGTTCATAAAAAGTTATGGGTGCATTGGTAAGTCTAAATGGCATCATCAAGAACTCGTAGTGTCCATATCTTATTCTAAACATCTTCTTGGCCACATACCATCCATAATCTTCAGTTGGTAGTAACCCGACCTCAGGTCTATCTTGGAGAACACTCTGGCTCCTCTAAGCTGATCGAACAAATCATCTATCTTCGAAAGTAGATATCAGTTCTTGATTGTTAACTTGTTTAATTGACGATAGTCAATGCACAACTTCATTGACCCATCATTTTTCCTTACAAATAACATCGACACTCACCACAGTTATATGATTAGATGAATGAATCCTCGGTCCAAAAGCTCTTGAATTATGCTTTAAGCTCTTTTAACTCAGTAGTTCCGTACGATATGAGACAATGTACATTGGGGACAATATGAATAACACTTTAATGTTAAACTCCAATTCATGATCTTGTGGTAATCTGAGAAACTCCTCCAAAAATACCTCAAAAGAGTTTTTCACGGTACGAATATCTTCAAACGTCGAGCTTGAAACTTGAGTGTCTATCACGTAGGCTAGAAACGTCTCGCAACCCCGACTGACTTTCTCTGAGCATCTAAGGCCAAAATAATCCTATAGTTTCCACGAAACTCACCACCATCTATCACCACTTTGGTCCCATTATCACATCTAAGTTTGAATTGTCTAACTTTGTAATTTAACCTCGCATCATGCTCGGTCAACCAACCCATTCCAAATATCACATCAAAATCTTGGAAGGGTAGCACTATAAGTCAATGGAGAATACTTGACCTTAAATTTCTACATGACACCTATGGTGGACCTTGTCCACAAGCATATCTAGTCCTAAGGGGCTCGAAACTCTTATATTAACTTCAAGATCATCTAGCAGAATATCTCACTCTTAGAATGACGCAAATGTGAATAAGTGGAACCCATATCAATCAATGTTATAATTGGGGTACCATAAATAGTAATGATACCTAAGATGATGTATGCTGGCTCGTAGCCCTCATGGGCCCTCACTATGTACTACCTCGAAACGACCCTAGCTTCAGGATCGACTACGGATTAGGTAGTGCCCCTACTTTGTTGTCATGCTTTTGAGCTACCATAAGGATTGATCCTCAGTCTCTCTAAACTTACTGAAATGATATCTGAGGAGCTGGTGGTGCTGCGCTGTCTCCATCGGGGCAATCTCTAACAAAGTGCTCCAGTGACCCACAACTGAAGCAAGCATTCGTAATCCGATAACACTCCCTCGAATGCCACTTCCCAGAATACTTTCACTGTAGGGATTGTGATCCTTTACCAGAACCTCCAGTGCTTGCCACTGAGGCATATATCAAAGGTCTCATGCACTTCCCCGATCCCTAATGGCGACTAAAACTCTATCCAGTCTTCATAGACTACGATGATGGGGACCTAACTCCTCAATGGGAGTCCCTAGCCCTCTTAGACGAAGACTAGATAACCTTAAAGAATTTGGAGCTCTTTGGCTCTAACATCATGAATTACCCATCAGACTAGCCCTTCTTAGTATAATCCTCTCAACTGCCTTGCATGGCGAGTCAGCTTTGCAAAAACTCGCGGGGGATCAGCGACTTACTAGGTAAGGATATTGATGTGGAGTTTATCTTTAAACCTTTGAAAACAACGGTACTCTGTCGTCATTAACTCATATGCATATCAACTCAGGTGGAGGAAGTCGCACTCATACACTATCTCTGATCGATCTTCTGGATGAGATGGGTGATCTGGTCCATCGAATTATTTACATGCGACTCCTCGATATATTTCTGTCGAAACTCCTCCAAGAAAAAGTTCTATGTCGGTCTCTCAGGATCTAAAGTTAGCTCGACTGTCTTCAGCCAGTCGATGACATCACCTTTTAATAGAACGGTGAAGCACTAGAGTTTACCCTCCAAGATAAAGTGCGGTTGTCTCAAAGTGTAGAGGGTCTCACAGAGCTAGTGATCGACGCCTATCGGATCATCCTCACTAGTTCCATAAAAATCGATGGTCTTATAGTGTCAGAGTCGTTCTATATGCGACTCTTGGGGTACTACGGGTGGTAGAGCGGGTGGGGTATGTACGATAGGTGCTTTCGGGATAGCTCGCACAATATTCCTAAGGGCAACAGTGAGGTCCCTAAAGAATGTAACATCATCAATCCCTACATCCTATGGATATCCATTTCCTCTATATCCGAAACATAATCATCGCCAGTATCTCTGGCGAGTGAGGTGTTACTCTCATTGCGACCCTCCTGAATGTGAGTTGAGTCATCAGTCATATCCTACAAAGTTTCAAGAATTGAGTTATTGTCACAATTTCCAGATAACCAAGTATACTGACACTATAGGGGCATGTACATCACTGACTCTTATTGACTCTAACCGACAGGTCTTAGGAACGACTGAACTTGACTCTAATACCACTAAATGTAACACCCAGATCCTAATAAAATGAAACTCAGTGGGTTCGGGTATTACACGGGACCACCAAAGTGGTTAATCCTTTTTTCTTGAAAATATTTCATGTGTCAAAATATAATCCATCGTATTTAAGAAAATAAGTATAAAAAGTTAAGTTTACAAAATGAGGTAGCTCACAAACAAATTCTCAAAATACAGTAATCCAATAGTTATGACTCAAATACAAAAGGGTCTATGAAAAATACATGCCCACTAAGATAATCAAGATATACTCTGCTACTAGTGGTATCTGGAATCTGACTGGCTGACAATAAGCTCTCGAGTCCGACACTTACTATCCCGCGAACAAAAATAATTTCGAACTCTGAACTACGAGCTTAGTGCCACATAGACAACTCCACTATACTACTTGCATCCATTAACTACAAATGCTTAACAAGTTAAGTCATACACAAAGAAATGCATTAAGCATATATCATAACATTATGATATGTAAAAAATTATCATAAGAGTCATAATATGGGTTTGCCATTAAATCACAAAAGTGCCTTAACACTAATACTAAAGTGCCTCAGCACTGATACAAAAGTGCATTCACACTGATACAAAATTACCATAGTACTAGAGAAGAGAATCAAGATAACTCTATATACTCAATCGATTGGTACATGCATACACTCAAGTAGTGCATCGATGCACCCCCTTAAAATACAAACATCGAATGGGATTTAGGTACCGATGTATATATAGTGCATCGATGCACCTGTCAAGGGATGAATCGATACACGGTGTAGTGTATCGATGCATACGTTTATTAAGAGATGAAAATAACTTTTCTTTTAGCCTAAGAAATGATAGTTTAGAATATATTAATTAGTATACTGATATGTATCAATATATTACTATGTAGATACCGAGCCTAAACAAGTTCCGGAACTTGGCAAGTAAGATCGATCAAGAAAAAGATAACAGATCGGTATTGACTAGTGAGGCCAGGTGAGTACGTATTATTAGAATATACATATTGTATATGGAAATTGGACTTGCGACAAGTCTGTTTCCAAGATGTTGAATATATGATTGTATGATTAGAAGTATGATTATGTTTGATATTACATGAATATGCTTAGTTCGTATTACCTGTTATGTGGTATGAATTTATATGATATTTGTTATATGTCAATGATTTATGTATTATAGGAAAATGTTATATGAGTTATATGAACCTGAGATATAAATTATAGGATCACGAACTATGTAAAATACCAATGGCTTATGTGATAACAAGAGGAAGTGACTATATAAACATGTAAGATAAATTATATAGGGAAAGATTTATAGGCTTAAATGAATTTATAATGAATAAGATATATAGTAAAAATATATAAAGCCATAGAGAGATATTATAGGAGCTTTTGATGATAATTTATTAGAAGACTTGTATATGTAATAAGCTATGTGAAACTGAACTAGGTAAATATATGAAATTAGTAAATAAATGATGGGAGATAAGTAATTATGTAAAACATGGAGTTATATATATAGACTATATGAAAATGTGTACATGAATACATGCATAAGTGATATATGTTTATAGGCTATAATATGTTACAGAATTTATGTGAATATAAAAGTATAAACCATAAGTTATATGATATGAGATAAGTTATTATATGTATATAGTGTACGTTATAAAATGTGATCTATGTGATTACCAGAGAAAGGATAATAGTTATATGAGTATATGAGTAAGTTTATAGGTTAATGATAGGATATATAAGATTATATAAATGTATGATAATATGGAAAGTGAAATGAGTTTAATGATGTTGAACTTTATGAGTAGAAGTTATGTGATTATGAGTAACATGATTACATGATCATAAGATATGATATGTGACATGAGATATATGAAAGAGAAAGTATATGTCATATGAAATATTATATAACTATGTGATTATATGAAAAAGAATACAATTATTATGTGATAAGCTCTGTGATATGTGAATCATATGAAAATGTTCTACGCGTAAATGAACCATGTGTTTATATGTATATGTGATATGTGATTTATATGACAATGAGCTATGTGAAAGAACTATGTGACTAGGTAAATATGTGAATGTGTGATAACATAAATATTAATGCCCATGTTATGTGTCCTGAGAGCTAGAGGTATAGTTGGCATGCCAAGAGTCGAGGGTCTACGCGGTCTTTCGGGACATATATGTATTCCTTGGAACATGTGTGATGTCTTTTGGGACACATACTTGATCCTTTGCATATGTATATGATTCTTAAGGAATTTTCTACGTGGTACTTAGAGACATTTTATATGGCACTTCGGTGCAATTTTACATGGCACTTCGGTGCATTTATACGAGCTGTGGTGACAGCATTAGTGCACAACCTCTAGAGACTCACATATCAATAGTTCTCACATATGTACATGGGCTAATCAAAAGATAATAACAAATATATGTTGTGATATGATAAATTTTATAGCAAGGATATGATGAGGTATAGGTATAGTATATGATTAAGAAGGTTAAGTATATGTGCTATGTGATTAAATGATAAGTGACTAATGATGATTTATATGCATACATATATTTCTTATTAGATAATATGATATGATTTATATGATGATGTTTGTTTTGCTTGGTTAATTGAATAATATGTTGAGTAAAAGAATAGATATAAGAGGATATAATTATAAGATATAAATGATAAGAATATTGATAGTGGACTAAGGTTAGGGATTTAAAATAATGTGTGATATGTATATGATATATATAATGTTATATGGTTTTGATGTGGCATTATAAGATGATATGTTCATGCATGTGTAAATAGTTAAAGTTCTTTCATAATTTAATGCCTCACTAAGTCATCGACTTAGTGTGTGAATGTTTCACATGTAGGTTTCGAGAAGAGGAAAAAAGGATCAAAGATGAGCTCATCAGGTCAGCATATCCTTCCTGAAGTTCAGATCAGAAAAATCTTGAATTATATGCATTTTATGAAATATAATTGGCATGTAAGATAAAAGATTGGTGTCGAATACGCTCTGATAAGTTTTATAAATCAATATATTTTACATAATAACAATTATTTGGTTTATTGAAAATGTCGAACTAAATTTTTATTTAATTATTTTATTTTTTTCAAAGTAAATGATTTAAAAAGTCAATGTGACACCTCAGACTTATATCTGGGTCGGATATGGGTTGGGGATGTTACAGTATATGACTGTTGAGGATGATAAAACCAACTCTCGGACTTGCTTCTTTTAAACCTTCGAATACACGATTGTATGTTTTCCATGCTTGAGGAACTTAGAAATTTTTTATAAGAGAATTTTTTAATGTCGTGGTATAAAACTTTGAATGATGAAAACCCCACACTGAAAAAGAAGAAGAATGAAGTTGTGAATAAATTGTGGCATATCTGTAGAGGGACACTTCCCTATGCCATGACATTGCCTGGAAACTGCATATAAATAAATGACAGTTATGGTATATAAGTGAATGAAAGTAGTCACGGGATGACCCTACCTGACTAGCTCGGGGGTGGAAGGTATGCTCCCTTTCACCTAGAGTGTGGGATGGTAAGTGTTATGGGCTAACTCCCCTCGTACCAGAATTAATGAAAGAAAAGAAAATAATGTAGGAGTAAAACTTGTAAATGTCGTGGCAAAACAAAAAAGCTTGCTTAGAAATTTTTAGGTTTGTTAAGCATGGTCTGGATACAAACACGCACACACCCACATAAAGAATCTTGCCCTAGGGGATAGTACTTGATTTCTCAAACTAGTCTAGCATGTGGAAGCCAAACACTGAGGGCTGAAATTTTATCCCATATAACTATTCTGCTTCTGAACTTGCCATGATATTTTTATTTTGCTTAATACTATCCATTGCTTGAGGACAAGCAATAGCTTAAGTTTGGGGGTGTGATAACTTCGTAAAAATGTCATATTTAAGACCTTCTCACTTAAATTATTGACTGTCTAAGAGCCCATTTAGAATCATATAGATGTATTTAGGAGCATATAGTTGCATATGGTGGAATTCTGTTTGTCACAACATTTTATTTTATAATGTTGCTTTATGGGAAAGATGTTTGTTTGATGATGTGCAGGATTTGGGAGCAAGGAAAAGAAAAATGGAAATGTCGTGACATAAGGAGACCGCTTAGCAGAATGCAAATGCCAAACCATTTGACATTTCGAGAGCGAACAAAACAAAAGAAGATAATTTTAGAGCCATCTGTCCCTATCTTCGCGTGATCTCTACGCGTAAGGAGATACCTTCCTGAAGGGGACCATGCCCTGCTACTGTTGATCCTGTCGAGCCTCAACCTACTGCAGCATGATCCTGTTGAGTACTCAGCTAGCTACCGAGGTTGGACCATTACCAACTGCCCAGGGGAACCACTGCCAGCTCTGCCCACCCTCATGTGAATGAAGTATGATTTGGGGTATCATAGGAATTTCAACACAAATTCTTAGGTTAATTATCCCCCTATAAATAGAGGATGAAACAACAATGAAAAGAATATTTTACACTTGTCGGCTTGAGCTTATTTTCAATGAGAAAAAGGTCTATCATTTTTCCGTCAATCCTATTTGTCGTGGCATTCCTCTGTTGACAAGCTAAAGGGAGTGACGTTCTAGGCGTCCGAGAGGAGCTAGTTTTTTGGGACAGTCTGTGGTAGTCGAGGGAAGCTCTGACAGTTCACATCGAAGGTTTTTCCTCATTTCCTTTGATATTTGCTTTCATTATTTATCATTTGGGTTATAAGGAACAAATTACCTTACTTTATGCTTGCTATATTCGAACCCCACCATGAACTAATCCTATTTGGTGTGAGTTCATTTTGGATATTTAAGATTTGCTTTAATGAATGATTGTTTTTGTATGTTATTATCTGTTTTATTTATGAAGCTTAGTGCCTTAAGGTTGTAGGAGCTATGAGAGTAGTCATTCCTTATGAGATTACTTAGTGTTCGAGAGAATGTTTAGGTAGCACATCTTTAGTGTTCAAGAGAAACTAGGGAGAAACCACATAAACAAGGGGTTCTAGATAGTAACTAGGCCTAATCCACCTTAGAGATAAGGTTAGGATTTCGGTCGACTAAAAGGAGATGTCCGTGAACGATATGTTAGATGTTAATGATGCCACAAAAAGTTATTGTCGAGACATATCCTGTTATATGGACCAATAGGACCACTGCAGGGGCTTACGCCAACTGGTTTGCCAATGCATCTTCAACTATCAAGTCCCTTAACTAGAGATAACATAGGTCACCCTTAGTAAACTCTGTCGGGCAGATAATACATAGAAGTAAGACCATTCTGAGAGATAGACTTAAATTTCCCTAGTGACTCTTGTCATTCATTCCCATAGTAGCTTGTTGTGTGAAGAAGTTAAAGTCCTAATAATCAAATCCAATATTTACATTTTATTTTGCCTTCACATTTTCATTTGTTTGCACCAAACACAATTAAATTTGTCACTGCATTTATATTCACTCTGCCACGACATCTCCATTTGCTACCATATTACCATCATTCCATTTCCACAACAGCCATTTCATCTTGCCACAACATTCTCATTTGTACATACCATCACTAACTTTACTTAGGTGACATAGTAAAGAGCTTTGATTAAACTCATCAATTTCCTCTAATCCATGTGGAGACGATACTCACTCATTATTGTATTACTTGTTCGATTGTGTATACTTGCACATATTTCTACAACCATAAATAGTACTCACAACCAGCTGATAATTACTCATTGCCATTGCAGGTAAATTGGGCTGGAATGTGTTTCATTTGGATGTAAAATCCTCCTTTTTTGAATGGAGAGCTTGAATAAGATATAAATGTTATCAACGTGAAGGTTTTTTGGTTGTCAGAAAGGAACATCAAGTGTACAATCTTAAAAAGGCTCTTTATAGCCTAAAACAAGCACCAAGGGCTTAGTATTATCGAAATAATTCTTATTTGCAGAAGTTGAGTTTTCAAAAGAGCGTTAATGAAGCTACTTTGTATCTTAAGAAAGATGAGAAAGTTGATTTGCTTGTTGTTTCTCTTTATGTTGATGATTTGTTGGTGATGGGAAACAATGAAAAAGTTGTTTTAGAATTCAAATTGAGTATGCAAAAGGAATTCTAGATGTATAATCTTGGCTTAATGAGCTACTTTCTTGGGATGGAAATTAATCAAAGCAGGGGTGGTATCTTCATTTCAGAATAGAAATATGCCTTACACGTTCTAAGAAAATTTAAGTTGGAATTTTGCAAGGGAGTTGATTTACCATTGCCTTTAAACTTGAAGTTTTCAAAGAAAGATGGTGAGAAACTCTCTGATCCTTCTATTTTCAAAAGCATAGTTGGAAGCTTACTTTACTTGACAGCAACAAGACCTAACTTAATGTTCCCTGCAATATTGTTACCAAGATTTTTGAGTTCACATATTGATGTTAATTTGGGAGTTGCTACAAGGGTTCTTAGGTATGTGAGAGCACAAGTGTAGGGATGAATTATTTAAAGATTGGAAGTGTGATGTTGAATGGATATTCCGACTGTGATTGGGTGGGGAGTTTGGATGATATGACAAGTACAACCGAATATGTTTTCGACCTTGGCTCAGGTGCAATCTGTTAGAGCTCAAAGAAGCAACAAGTTGTCGTTCAATCAACTACAGAAGCGGAATACATTATTATTGCAACTACAATTCAAGTAATTTGGTTATGGGATTTACTTTTCGATCTTGGCTTTGAGCAAGAAGGTTCATTTTCTTTTGTACTACAATACATCTACTAGTGTCGTTGCTGAAAACCCAGTTCAATATGGTAGAATGAAGCATGTCAATGTGAAGTTTCATGCTATTCACGAGGCTGGGAAAAATTTACAGATCAAGATAGAATTTAGTTCTCGTGAAATACAGGTTGTTGATTTGATGACAAAGGCTCTTTCAAGAAATATAATTTCTTTTCTAAAACATGAGCTTGGTATGTCCAATATCAACCTCAACATGAAGTGTTGATGTCTTGAGTTTGATATTGGAAATCAAATATATTTTGTATGTCATATATTGTAACACCCTAAACCAGTATGACACACAGTTGACTGATTATAATGCCACACGAAACCACCAGAGTCACTAACCCAAAATTTTTCTCAATTTATTAATTAAAATAATAATTTAAAAAAACATTTCATATAAAGAAATTCATCCATAAAGTATAAAAAAATTTACAACGGAAAGCTCCCAAAATAAATATATCAAAATATAAATACCAACGTTTCAATTAAAGTTACGACTCGAATATACAAAAAATAATAATACATATCCTCTAAAGAAGATAACTCGAGACGTACTCTGCTCACACTTAGTCTGGATCTCAATTACTCAAAATGTCTCCTCGAATGCTCCTCATACTAACTTACATAAGGAAACAAATTCCAAATGTTGAGCTCACTAGCCTAGTGCCACACTAACAACTAAAACATACTAATAGTGTTCATTAAATGCTCAAACTATCAAGTGCAATGCAATATTGAATATACTCATATATTGTACTCTATACTCTAGGGTAGACATCACGGTGTAGCTGAGGGTTCTGCATCTCGGAGCTTACACACCCCTCTAGTCTACCGAGGATGAGGCTTAGAATCTCTACATCAGACACAACACCCTCAACTAACCCACCGCTCGCGAGTGTTGGGTCTCGGCCCTAGTTAGTCAGTTTAAAGTGCCTTGCGCACTACCTAAAGATATCCAGACTGATTCTATTTCTCGATACTAGTATCATTTACTAAAGTTACCCGGGTGTCCTGATCGTTTCCCGAGTATTTATACCCTTAGTATCGATGCCCCCTTGAGTACCGATACAAAAAAATAGACACTAGAAAATGGTTTTGATACCCAACTGGCTAGTCTCGAAGCCAGACCGTGAGTATGAGTATCGATACTCCCCTAAAAAATCACCCTAATTTTTGCCTCTCATAAGGACAATATATGTAATATTCTTAGAATACCGATACTCACCCTCGAAAATGCCCTATTGGGTAAGAATTTAACACTCAAACTCACCCACATTGCTATTTTGAGGTTCCCAACCATTATTAATGTTTTATGTGATCACAAGGGGTCATAAATAAGGCTTTAAAACATGTAAAAACTCTAAAACATGGAATCTACCATGAAAATGCTCAACATGTTTCAAACTCAACTCTTAAGCTATAATGCATTTCTAATGACCTACAAATGGTATGAAGGAGTTGTAAATGTGTTACCTGGTGTTCTAACTATTGGAACCCTCCTCAAAATCAACCAATGGTCAATTTCTCTTTTCCTCTAGCTTTAGAGCTCTCCTCCACTTCTTTCACTAAACGCAACAAGAAATGAATTACTAACTTATCTAGGGGGTTGGATTAGAGTTCAAAACACTCTAAATAACTTAAATACACTGAAAACAAGCTTGAACCAGTTAATTCCCTTAAACCTTCCTAAAACCTATTTTTGGTTTTTAAGGCCAAAACTTGGGATATGTGGCTTAAAATGAAGCTTGAAGGGTGAGGATTAATATTATTACCTTGATTAAACCAAACTAGACTTGAAATCCTTAAAGATTTTCCCTTTGTTTCACCTTGAAAGAGAAGAATAAGAGAAAAGATGGAAGGAAGAGGAAGAGTGTTTGGTGAGGTTTGGGGGAGTGGTTACGTGAAATCATAAAATATAAAGGGGTTTTCAGCTCTAGATTTAAGAAATGGGTAAATTGCACTTTTGGTCATTCTTCTTGCTTTCTCATAACATAATCATCACTACACTCTAACTCTTGGGCCCAACTCAAGCCCACTGTCAACTTAATTTGGTCCAAACTATTCTAATAGGTCCTCTGGGCTCAATTTATATGTCTCGGGTCAATCTTAACTACTTAGTCGGGGTTCGGGGCCATCTATAATGTTGTCTATTGGTTGTTTTTTTAGTCTGTTTTAAGTGTTTCCTTTACAATGTTTGACATGTGTACTATTGCATATTATTATCTTTTGTAATCCTATTAAATAAACATGTTAAAATGTTAATAGTGCAATATGAAGGTTCTCCATCTTTATTCAGTCTCTTTGGATTCTTTTTTCGTGTCTTCTCTTATTCTTTTTTAAAACATATTTGCAGCAGAACATTAACATAATAACCATGCTATTAAAATTACAACCGTTTTTTGCTTCTGGTTGAACCAAATGATCCACCAGAGAACCTGGTCGTTCAAGAGAAGGGGCCAAGGAGATGCTCGCTGGCAAAAGCGCCGACTGAGTGGGAACACTTATACACAAAAACCTAACGTATGTATTTAATGAGAAATGCTTTAAGGGAGAATAGTTTAAGAAAATTGTATGGAGTACATGTAATTAGCGAGAAATTGAATTGAGGTTAAAATATCTTTTGTATTAAAGTTGCTATAATGAGGTTCTCTCTTAGCAATGATTCGCATAAGTAGGATCAATTTATTGATATAAATTTTGTTAACCTTTTTTGTGTCTTTTACAATACACATTTCACATTTTCATTCAATGGAATTTTAGAAGCATTTTGCACTTCTTATAACTCTATTGAGCACACTCTCTAACACCCTAAACTAGTATGACACACAGTCGATCGATTAGAATGTCACACTGAACCACCAGAGTGGCTAACACAATTTTTTTTTCTTAATTTCTTAATTAAGAACAAACATTTAAAACCATTTCAATAAAGAAGTCCATCTATAAATTATAGATAAAGTTTTACATTGGGGAGCTCTCAAAATAAAATATATCAAAATATATAGATCGACTTTTCAAATAAAGTTACAGCTCAAATATACAACAGGGTCTATAAATATAATGCCCTCTAAAGAAATAACTCGAGATGTACTCTGCTCTGAACTCAGTCGGGATCTCGGCTGCTCAAAAGGATCCTCCTACAAATCTGCGTAAGGAAACAAATTATAAACGTTGAGCTCACTAGCCCAGTGCCACACTAACAACTAAAGCATACTAATAATGTTCATTAAATGCTCAAGCTACCAAGTAATATGCAATATGCGCACTCTCTACTCTATGGTAAACATAATGGTGTGGCTGAGGGTTTTGCATCTCGAAGCTCACGCACCCTTCTAGTCTACCGAGGATGAGGCTCGAAATCTCTACATCGATCACAATACCCTCGACTGACCACCCTTCGCAAGTGTTGGGCCTCGGCCCTAGTTAGTCAGTTTAAAGTGCCTCACGCACTACCTAAGGATATCTAGACTGCTTCTATTTCTCGATACTAATATCATTTACTAAAGTAACCGGGGTGTCCTGATCGTTTCCCGAGTATTCAATCAATGCTAGTTTTATGTCACCCTAATTTATCTCGTTTCTAATTGTAATTAATCATTATTCTTGTTCTCACTTATAGTCTTATTTGAGAAGAATTATAGAGCTCTTGGGAAACCTCATTCCTTCTTAAAGTCTCATGAAATAACACTCCCAAAAATGCACTTTGGTATCAATACTAACCTCTCAATATCGATATCGCCCCTTTAGTATCAATATTCTTTTAAGGGTATCGATACTCCACTGCTGATTTTTATTGAAAGTAAATTAGTATTATCGATACTCATATTAAAATCATCATCAATCTCTAATTCTGAGGCCCAATTCAAGCCCATTTCCAACTTAATTGGGTCCAAACAATTTTAAGAGGTCTATTGGCTCGACTTATGGGTCTCGGGTTGACTTGAACTACTGATTCGGGATTCGAGGCATTTCACACTCCTAGAAAACTACATCTATAAGTGGTATCAAAACTTATTCATATATATTTAGAGTTAATTCTACTATAGTTTTGCAACAATGAAAGAATGGCAATCAACTTCTCGGGCTTCATTGATGTTTGAGTGTTTCATATTAAACTTAAAAGTATTTGAAGGATGCATTGAGTTTTAGGTTGAACCAATAGTGTTTCAAAGCTTCTAAAATTCATAAAATTGTAAATTTCAAATATTCGGATTGTAGAATATCGATACTTAACACAATCAATGGAGTTAGTTTTAATGAGTTTAAAAAGTCGCGCTCTATTCAACACTCGTAGCAAAACTACTACTACAATACTTATATAGAATTTGATCATTAATCTATTTCTTAAGTTAATTGATAAAAGAATAAGATTCTTTAATTCGAATTGAAGAAATATTTTGGAAATAGTTTTAGATTTACAATATTATAGTTAAGCATCATAAATTAATTTTATTTAGTTCATATGCAACTGAAAAAGTTTTAAAAAAAAGTAGTGTATTGCTTTTTCCCCCTTTTATGAACTTAGTTTTGATTTGAGGTCTCATGGTTACAACAATATTGACATGATTTTATGTTAAATTAGGATGATAGCTAAATGGACCAACCTAGTTTTTCTATTTTTTACTCAATTAATAAACTTAATTAGGAATTTAAAATTTAATTGTGGGGCTCGATCCTTACAATATCTTATAACCATTAATAAAGGGTAAACTATATATTTAGTCATTCAATTATTAATTTGAATCCGTTTTGATCACCAAACTATTTATTTATCTAAAATCATCACTAACATTCCATCTTGATTCTGTTTTGATCATTCATCGTTAAAAAAATAAGAATTGTTGATGTGGTAAATTTTTTATTTTTTCAATAATGATATGACATTATTTTATGGTAATATGTCAACGTCATCGTTAATTTTTTAACAATCGGTGACCAAAACGTAATGCTAGTGATGATTTTGTAAAAAATAATTGGGTGACCATAACATAACTAAAGTGATAGTTAGATAACTAAATACATAGTTTACCTTTTACTATCTGAATTTTTAGTAATCACAATCTTTTTCTTCTTATTTTCAGATATAGGGGGATAAGGCAAGTTTTGACAAATTTTCTAAAAACGATGACTAGCCTTTCTAAAGAGAAGCATAAAGGTAGCTAAAATGTCATTATCACCCACCACTAACAACATTTAGGCACTCAAAATTGAAAGAAATGAGATGTCATAATCTGCTTTTATAATAAAAATTGAAACTTTCAATTATACCAACTAATTTGTACTTGACCCTTATTAAAAATCCGAGTTTTTTAATCATGATATAATGGAGTTAGTTTTTATATTTTCAATAAGGAAATCCTTATGGGTTACTTCACCCCTCTTGTGTTGGATAACACGTCATGGGGTATTCTTTTCATCCTGCAACCTGTTGAGAATTGATTGATGCAACAACATGTCAAATATGGACCATTCTTTCTACATTAACACTGTAATTACAATTAAGTGAAAAAAAAATGCAACACATGTTTAATTTGTATTGTTTAGCAAGAGAAATCATGAATAACAATGATAATTTGCACCGTTTGAAAGTTGAACCGACTATGCGTTTATATAAAATATTAAGTCTCGTGAATTGAACTTAGACAAATTACATGTTGTTGTAAGTATTAATTATTTTCCAAGGTAGGTGGGATTAAGGGAATAAAAAGGGCTAGTTTCTGGGCTTTCTCCCACCCCCCATGAGCAAATATTCCATCCATCTCGTTATATTTCAAAGTAGGAATTTGAAGAAGAAAAAAAAAATTAATGATGTTAGCATAAATACCAACCACCAGTATTGTAAAAAAAGGGTAACTTACTGCATATGTCATTGAACTTTAAGGTTAGTATCAATTATATCACTAAATTAAAAATCGATACTACTTTAACATTAAACTTTCATTTTGGTTCAAAGTAAGCATTGGGTCATTGAAGTCCAAATGACGCAATGACATGGACGGATCTTTCCATCACTAGATCCAACTGCATTGACTCGTGCGAGTCATCATCCTCTTTTGAAATAAAACCCTAAATTGTTCTCTCTCTACCACTATCATTATCGATCCCATTTTTTTCAACCGTTAATAACACGTTAAATGTTTGTCCATCACTAACATCACCACTTAACCACTTCCATCTAAATCTGTTAGGATTTGTGGAAGCTCGAATTTACAACAGAAAAAGTACAAGAGTGGTGAATTGGCAAAAATTGTTTAGTGAGTAAGGAGAAATAAAAGATAGAAAGATCTGCACATCGATTTATAGTGGTTCGACTTATAAACCAAGTTTACTTCCATTACCTAAGCTCCTCACTTAGGATTTTCTAACAAATTCACTAATTTGTTCTTTCTTTTTCTAGGAACAAGATATAACTTTTACACTCCCTATATTTTCACTTGGCTAAGATAGAATCAATCCCCTTTTACAAAAGGTAAAATGAAGTAAACAATAAAACCTCTCAAAGGTAGGGTGTTTACAAATTTAGCTCACTAAAACACTAAATATTTACAAGAGTGATAAAATAAGATTGGAAAAATCTTCTCTTGTGTTTGAATGCTTGGATAGGTGTTCTAACCCTTCTTCAAGTGTCTTGAACTTGTATTTATATGTTGGAATGACGTTGTGGTCGTTTCTAGCCGTTGGGGATGATTTCTAGCCATTTGGGGATGAAATCTTTGCAAAATAAAAATGCCCTGTACAGAAGATATCGATACTCCTAAAAGGAGTACCAGTACTACCTTTGTTATTTTTAAATCAACTAGCCATTACTAGCCGTTGGAGCCTGAAGGTATCAATATTATGCCTACGGTATCGATACTACTATGTAAAGTAATATTGGTACCCCTTTGGGTATCGGTACCATTTTTGTATTCTAGAATTTGAGCAATGCTGGTAGTATCGATACTACCTAGTGAGTATCAATACTTCTCTTACCTTGGTATCGGTACCATATGAACAATATCAGTATTTTTCATGAGGTATCGATACTGTAAGAACAGTATTGGTACTACTTGTCCAGAAAAACATTTTGTGTCCAATTCCAAGTTAGATGGACTTTGAATTATTTTTGAAAGCTTTGAATAAATTCAATTCAAGTCCAAAAACATTTTGCCATAAATTGTTATATCAAAATATAGTTCAACAATTTCCACTTTTTTGATATAACAAAACATCTAAAAATTGTTTTTGGCAAAACTCCCCCTTAAAAAAATATTTAATGAAAAAGATAACAATTGTTGGAAAATATATGAAAATGTTAAGCTCCCCCTTTTTCATTAAGAAATTGATTTTTTTTTCAAACCAAACCATACTTCTCCCCCTTTTTGTTATATAAAAAATAATTCAACTTTAAAGTTCAAAAATAACATTGGAGGGTAAGTGGTAAATTTTTACATTAAAAGCATTTGAAAAATCAAGGCTCCCCCTCAAAAAGTGCATTCCAAACAAAATTTGACTTTAAAAGTTTGACACTTAAAAAAATTGAATTTCAACAAAGAATAACAAACATGTTAGTAGCACATGAAATTCAATATATCCAAGTCTAAATACTTTATGCAATATCAAATGTTGAATTTAAGTGCATGTGCATAAAGCTTTCCAAAAATGTTATGCATTTGAAAAGTTTGATATCAATTGTTAGAGAGATATCATTTACATTTTAAACCATATGCATAAACATTTAAAAAATTAAGGTCAAATTTAAAATTTGTAAAATCAATGCATTTGAAAAGTTGATATCAATTGTTAGGGAGATATCATTTGCATTGAAAATCAATTTTGACCAAAATTCATTATGATGAACTAAAGATAATAAAAAATCATTAAAACTTTAAAATGTTCATCATAAAGTATTTTTCAACATACATGAGATTAAAAACAATGCATAATCATTTAAAATCAAAACTCATGCATGCATAAACAAAATGAGCAACCAAATAACCAAAATAAATGCATTAAGCTTAGAGGTTACTCATTCATTTTTCAAGTGTGGCTAGAGCATTTGAATATCTTCACTTTCATCACCATTGCTCCCACAAACCTACAAGAGACATTTATTTGGATTTTGGTATCCAAATTACTTTGGATCCTTGAACGTTAGTTTCAATGCCCCTTGTTCTCTTAGGAACCCATACTTGTCTAATTTTAAAACGTTTTCCTTTCTTCAAAGGAAAAGTATGTTCCAAATGACCATGAAAATGGCAATGTGAGCATATTTCCATTTTTAAACATAATGAGTTGTTTTTAGAAATTAATTCTTTTTTCTTTTGTTAAGATTTCAAGCTTAACTTTCAAATCAAAATTTTCTTTTTCTAAATCATTGATTTTGACTTTTGAAAGCTCTAAATCATTTTTCAAAATTTCATTTTGATTTTCAAAATCAACTTTTGCTTTCAAAACCAAATCATTTTCAACTTTAAGTTTTAAAATTAATTTTTTATATTTGGAATTCATGGTCTCAAATTCCAAATACAACTCATTATAAGCATCTTGTAACTCATCAAAAGAATGTGAATTTAAATCATTTGAGTTAGAAGATACCATTGAATCTTATTCGATGGCCATGAGGCATAAGTTGGCTACTTCATCTTCATCATTGGAGTCATATTCATCACTCCAAGCTTCCACAAATGTCTTTTTCTTGGATGATCCCTTCTTCTTTAGAAGGGGACAATCATACTTAACATGCCCGTTCTTTGACAATTGAAGCACCCCGGGGACTCTTCTTCTTGGTCGATTCATGCTTCACTTCCTTGGAAGACATGAATCTCTTGAACTTTTTGAAGAGCTTGACCATCTCTTTTTCTTCATACACCTCTTCATTTGAATCTTGGTAGCTCTCATTGGTGGACTTGAAGGCAACGCCTACCTCTTTCTTTTTTTTTTGTTTTGCTTCTCTTTATCTTCTTCCTCTTCCTTCATCATCAACTCATGAGTGAGAAGCAAACCAATCAGCTCTTCGAGAGTGATAGACTTTAGGTCTTTAGCTTCGATAATCGCCATCTTCTTTGATTGCTAAGACTTTGGCAGAGAGCATATCATCTTCCTCACAAGCTTCTCATTAGGGATTACTTCTCTAAATCCTTTTAGATCATTGACAATTACGAAAAATTTATTCGTCATACCTTTCCTGTCTTCGTCGGGTTTCATCTTGAAATTCTCGTAGCTATGGTTGAGAAGACTTATCTTGGTTTCCCTCACTTCGCCGGTTCCTTCATGAGTGACTTGGAGCTTGTCCCATATCTCCTTGACATTGGAACAAGAGGAGACTCTTCCATATTCATCCGGGCCTAATGCACAAAAGAGGATGTGAATAGTCTTAGCATTGAGCTTGAACTTTTTCTTATCTCTATCACTCTAATCGTCCATATCACCGGGTGGAGTAGAGTAACCCTTCATGATTGAGTTCTAAGCTCCTAGATTGTTTGCTTGAATGAAGAACATCATCCTATTCTTCCAATAGGCATAATTTTCTCCATTGAAGTAGGGTGGCTTGTTGATCAGTTGAGAATCTTCTATGTAATAAGCACCGGAAGTTGAAGCCATCTCTTTGTCGGTTGTATTGGTAATCGGTAGAGCTTCTTCGAGGATCATCTCAAGGATATGAAGCCTTCTAACGAGTCAAGCTCTGACACCAATTGTTAGGATTTACGGAAGCTCGAATTTACAACTGAAAAAGTGCAAGGGAGGTGAATTGGCAAAAATTGTTTAGGGAGTAAGGATAAATAAAAGATAGAAAGATTTGCACATCGATTTATAGTGGTTCGACTTATCAACCCAGTCTACTTCCACTACCTAAGCTCCTCACTTAGGATTTTCTAACAAATTCACCAATTTTTTCTTTCTTTTTCTAGGATCAAGAGATAACCTTTACACTTTCTATTTTTTCACTTGGCTAATATAGAACCAATCCCCTTTTAAAAAAGGTAAAAAGAAGTAAACAATAAAACCTCTCAAAGGTAGGGTGTTTACAAATTTAGCTCACTAAAACACTAAATATTTACAAGAGAGATAAAATAAGATTGGAAAACTCTTCTCTTGTGTTTGAATGCTTGGATATGTGTTTTATCCCTTCTTCAAGTGTCTTGAACTTGTATTTATATGTTGGAATAAAGTTGTGGTTGTTTTTAGTCGTTGGGAATGATTTCTAGCCGTTTGTGGATGAAATCTTTGCAAAATAAAAATGTCCTGTACAGAGTGTATCAGTACTCCTAAAGAGAGTATTGGTACTACCTTTGTTATTTTTAAATCAACTAGCCGTTGGGGCATGATGGTATCGATACTATGCCTACGGTATCGATACTACTATGTAAAGTAATATCGGTACCCCTTTGGGTATCGGTACCATTTTTTCATTTTGGAACTTGAGCAATGCTGGTAGTATCAATACTACCTAGTGAGTATCAATACTTCCCTTACCTTGGTATCGGTACCATATGAATAGTATCGGTACTGTTCATGAGGTATCGATATTGTAAGAATGGTATCGGTACTACTTGTCCAGAAAAACATTTTGTGCCCGATTCTAAGTTAGATAGACTTTGAATTATTTTTGAAAACTTTGAATAAATTCAATTCAAGTCTAAAAACATTTTGCCATAAATTATTATATCAAAATATAGTTCAACAAAATCATCAAAGTCATTGTAAACTCCCAAATTTAAAAATTTTAGTGATATAATTAATACAGATATTAAAATTTCGTGCTATCGTATGTAGTTTATAAAAAAAACTATTATAACAAAGAATTGAGAGTGACAAAAAAAAATCATATGAGATTGGTGAAAAGCCAACGCTTAAATTTGAAATTAATATTGGGGGGGGGTCAAAGTAGTTTGTTGAGGAATTTGAGTAGGGTCTTTATTTTTCTGTGTTTGATACATATAAATGCTGAAAATGGGTGTAGTTGGAGGGAGGGTTTGGTTGTATGTTTCTTGGGAAGGTGGAGGGGGAGAAATATAGGTAATGTGGTGGTTTTCAATACAAGGACGTCTCAATTAGTTTTGGATATTTTTGGCTCTCTAAGTAACTGAATTCCATCCTCTTCATTTACTCTTGGAAAGCTATTCCAAACCCTTCTACTTTTAAACAAAGTACTAATTATTTGCTTAGTAAGTATTTTAATTAAATTATACAAATAAATTGAGATTTTAATTTCTTTTCCACGAGCTGAATCATACATTCGGAACATAAGATTGCATGTTGGTAACACTGTCATTAACAAAGGGGAGATTCCATGCACATACATCATTTTGCAATCATTACTATTGCAAGTCTTTGAGATAGGCCCCCTCAAGCTATCTAATGGTGTTTTGAGCCATGTTTTATGTACATGTGTTTCAAGTCAAGCACAAGGGTTGAGGAAAATTTCCAGAATTGCAATACATTCCAGAAAGAACTTTCTTCTCTGGGTTTATTATACTGATTTGTACATGTAACCTGATCGACCAAACCTCGCCTACCTACTCAAAAGCTAGCTCATCGTAAACCGGTCAAGTAATCATGCTTCAACAACATCGTTTAGATGGATCAATGAGCACATTTTTTGTAGGAATTTAAGATGTTTTAATTTTTCATGGTATGAAATCTCAATCATTTGAGAAAACCCAATGAATATGTAATAAGCTTATCGCTAATTACTTTTCAACATAATGTTTCAACGTTTGTATTTGACTTGCCATCTGCATGTAAGAATGAAAAAAGGCAGACGGTTTACCCATACTTTTCTCGATGCCGTCCTTGCACGCCATTTGCTTTAACCCTTAAGTAAGTTTATATTTCCTCATCATTATATTATAGCTCCGAGCCTCCGACTGTTGTTTCTGTCCATTTCTTCCTATTATTCCTCCGCATCCATTGCTTTCATACCGGATACATGCCACATCTTATAAATATTATTTTTTAATTATATCACGATTGTTGATATAACAAATATTATTACGTTAATTAGAATAAATATGAATACACGATTTGGATGATAAAATAATTAACAATCTTGACATACTGTTTATCATATTGATATTACATATTTAATTATGCTTG
Organism: Hibiscus syriacus; assembly: GCF_006381635.1. Taxonomy (NCBI): domain Eukaryota; kingdom Viridiplantae; phylum Streptophyta; class Magnoliopsida; order Malvales; family Malvaceae; genus Hibiscus; species Hibiscus syriacus. The sequence goes on from NW_024062052.1 coordinate 859,560, forward strand.
GTTTGATCTGTTATTGATATAACAAGGAAGACAAACGTGCAATGGCACCCTTAATGGTTTATGAAACGGACGACTTTATTGAAGAAAATACGTACAGTTTTTACCATAGGGGAAAATAATAATATAAAATGGGAAAACAAATCAAGAAGTTAGCTTCTTTTGTCTTATTACATGAAATTGTTATTATCATGAGAAATATTAAGGTATGTTGAACAAATTAAACAACAGGTGTTCGGTCGCAGAATACGTATTGTCAGACACACCTGGACACGAAAGAGTTTTTTTTTTTTTTGAAAAAAAATACTTAAAAGCCCGATAATTTTGTACTGAAAATTATCAAAACAAATGTCGATAGTGCGTGCATGTGCATGCTTTAAAACGCTTGCTAATCATAACGTTATCTTGTTCCTGATTTTGGTACGACAGCTTCCAATTTTACCAACTTTTTTTGGCCACTGATTCCAACAGCAATATTATACGTTAAGATGCTTCCGATCTGAAGCACGATGTGCCCAGAAGAGAAAACTTCCAAAACTTCAGCATTGTTGCTTTATATATATAAAACTGTTGATTAATAATGTGAAGGGGAATCCATGCACTATAAACGTGACAAAACAACCTTGGAAAATGAAATAAAAGTATATTAAAGGTGATAAATCATGGTTATAAATCATGATCCCTTGTTAATGAATTTGCACCACTGTCCCTTTAATAAAAATTACTAGCTGCCCTAATCACCAGGCTTGATTTAACGTTATACCATGGCTTAAACTTGTAAGAGAGAGATCCAAGTAAGCAAGCAATTAATAAAGAAAATGTATATTTATATATGTATATATGATAGCTGAGAAAATGTTGATATATAAAAGAGTTGTTCATGGGCCAATAGCATAACAGTTGAAAGAAAGGGTCAGTCAGTGGTTCTACAGATACAGATTGGCTTAATGTGTCGTGTAAAACCAACAAAAGTGACTTCCCATCCACAACCCTAAACCAACCGCACTTTCTTGTTTCATTTTTCCCCTTTGCCCCTTTATATATATATCTTCTTTGGGGAGGCTTCTTTCTTCTTATGCTTCATGACAAACATTTGTACAGCTGCTGATCTCCTCCCTATCTACCTAGCTACTGATCATTAACATAGCCATCTTAATTTATCCATGGAAGATTCAGGAGCTGCTTCTAGTGATGATGTCAACAAGTCTTGTCCTCGAGGGCACTGGAGACCTGCAGAAGATGAAAAGCTCAGGCAACTTGTGGAACAGTATGGTGCACAGAACTGGAATTCTATTGCAGAAAAGCTCCAAGGAAGATCAGGTGATTTGATTGCAAAATATATAATAAACTTGATTTAACTTTTGAAATCTAATCTTTGGGGGAATTGTTAAATTATGATGTACAAACATGCAAAGTGTTGATCATAAGCTGATTCTAACCTAAAAGATTAAATCAGAAAAAGATGTTTCTTCCTCCGTGATAGAGTTGGCTTTGTCATATATATATATAGAGGTTGTTGATTAGTATATTTTTAGATTTCATTTTTTCTGCACATAAGTCATATATTTCTTCTCTAAGCAACTTTCTTTAATTAATAACAGTATCTCAAGTTTCAATAGCACAGGAGTAAGATATAAACATGATTTATAATTATGTTATTTGTGATCTTCAATCATGAAGCTGATTATAAACATAAGATTGATCTCTTCGTCTCTTTCCCTTTAATTTTACACACCCATATGGCCTAATTTTGTTACATCTGTGTTTCCAGGTAAGAGCTGCAGATTGAGGTGGTTTAATCAACTTGACCCAAGAATCAATAGAAGGCCATTCACAGAAGAAGAAGAAGAAAGGCTCCTTGCTGCTCATCATATCCATGGGAACAAATGGGCATTGATAGCTAGACTATTTCCAGGTAGAACCGATAATGCAGTGAAGAATCATTGGCATGTTATAATGGCAAGAAAACAAAGGGAACAATCCAAGCTATGCGGCAAGAGAAGTTTTCAAGATACTTTTAGCGATTCCAAGCTATATTCTGCTGGTTTCACTACTTCAAGGAAATTAGCAAGATGTCAAGAGGCATTTAGCTCTAGAATTGGGTTCGGAGACAGTAGGGTTTTTGAGTTTCAAAACCAAGGTAAAGATAGGATTTTCTCAGTCTCATCCACATCAACTACTTCTTCACCATCTTGGAATTTTGCTTCATCGACAATGGTGGCTTCAAATAATTCATCTTCAGGCGCCCAGTTATCAATAAGAGACGGAAAGAATCATTTGCTGCCTACTGGTTCAAGTTATTACTCCATGGACACCTCAAAGAATTTAGATCATCAATCTCTTTATAAATATCATTCAAATGCATATTATAGCAGCTTCAGAAATTCCAGTGCATTTGGGTTTCCAAACTACAGGAGGGTCGTTCCAAGTGCTTTTGGTTATCTCAGACTTGGTGCTAATTCCGAAAGCAATAATGGTGCGATGATGGAGGAGTTGTTGAGCATAAACGACATTGCACCCAAGATTACAAATGATTCCCAGCAGGAGCAAGAAGATGAAGCAGACAAAACAACGGATGTTCCTTTCATAGATTTTCTTGGTGTTGGTATTTCTTCTTGATCATCACAAAAAACCCATCTTATTTAACTATTTTTCCTAGTATAAATAGCAGTTGTAGCTGTGCTTTCCCCTGCATCATTATGATCACACATGTTCATAATCAACATGCAAAAGTTAAGCAGAAAAGACAATGTTAGCTTTTAAGCAGTTAGGAGAGAGAAAATTGCTTCAGTTTCCAATTTTTTTAATAAGGTATATGTGCAAGTTTTCAGACATTTTGCTGCATTCAATTTAATGTATTGAATTGCTAAAAACAGTAACCATTAGCAATTTTTTGTTCCACAATTGACCTGTATGAAGTATTTCAAGGAAAAAATATTACAGTGCAGTATAGGTTTTCCTCAAAGTGGAAAGGTGGTGGTGCGAACATGTGAACAAAATATAAATGCAACTCCAGCTATATTCTTATAAATATACATCTAAAATTTCTAAATTCTAACCTAAACAGCTGGTTGCAGTTGCATCCTTACATTATAAATGTAATCTGAAAAGGAAAATCATCAGCTTTTCAATATTGTTGTTAGAAGTAAAGCTTTCGTAGGGAACCATCATGAGTAGCTGATGTAGTAGTAGACAAGGGTCAAAAATCATTTCTGTTGGAAGTTCCTTTCAAGATATTCATATACTGCTTGTTTTAATGGACATCCTTTGGAGTTTGAAGCAATGGGTTGATGATAATAGCTAAAGAAAAGGGGAATAGTTTTGTTTTTGTTTTAGCACAAGCTGAGGGCCGATTGAAGGAGACACGCATCACATCAACTGCCCAGCTATTTAGATGTATGAAAACTAGGGTCAAAATTTTATAATTAGTAGTATTTACCATAGAAAATGTTGATAAATCGGATCAATGTCAAAAGGTTTTCTTAAGGATGAGATATGTGGTGGTAAAATGTAAGTTGGGATGATGGTAAGTAGTTTAAATTTTTTTTATTTGAGTGGAGAATCACAAACAATGATTTTTTTTTTTTTTTGAAAGAGTATGATGAACAGTGTTATAGAGAGAAACAGGGGGGGAAAAAGAAAGATTCTTTCTGTGGTTATGCCAGGAGGCTTATATAATGATTGTTAGTATTTGTGTGATACCTAAGATTATGGTTGTTATTTGTAGGTTGAAAAAGTGAGTTCACCTAGCCATCACACAACAAATTTTGCCCATGATCAGAATGACAATTATCAAATCAAAAGATTGTAATTATATGGATGGCATGAAACTCCCGAAGTCTCTAAGAACTCCGGAGGTCTTACAGGTGGAGAAAGATTTCCTATGACTCAATTAATGTTTCTTGATTTGACCGCTGTTAATTTCATCATCGATAAAGTTTGTTATATAATGTCCAGGTCAACTCATGGTATCAACCTACAAATAGCAGTCATTATCTTAGGTCTAACACCAACATTAAAGCCTTAATGCATGGCTAGAGAATGAATCTCTCGCATTTTCTATCTCTCTCTTTCTCGACCTATCCATCGTCTTCAGTTCACTAGTCTCCTAAAAGAATTACCGACTAGATTCTTCGCCTAAATTAAAATAAGTGAACCGTTACAACCGTTATAACTGTCACAACTCATATTTTACAACTGTTGCAACTCATATTTTATAAATAAGTATTAATTAAAGTATTTGTTTTTTTTTTTTGTTTGCCAAGCATTTGTTTTTTTTAAAGTATTTTTAAGGTATATGTTTATGAAATTCCTAAATATACTCAAATGCCATATGTTCTTATCCTAATTATTTCTTGAGAAAGGATTTCATTTCTTAAGTATTAATTAATTTGTGCAATTAATCGGTCAATGATACTTTCAATCCTTTGAGAAGATTTGAACAAAAAATCTGCTTCCATTAATTATTAATTAGGCTTACATCTTATAAAAACCTATTGTGGTTATAAGTATTAACTATTGAGAAAAAATCACAAGAAATATATATAAAAAATATATAGGCCCATTTATTCGGCTTTTTGACCTAAAAATCACCCTATGAATTAAATATTACCTGTCAGTCACCGTTTCCGAAATATTGCCCGATCTAACACCCATTTTTAAGAGAGAGAATGAGGTGCACATGACCAAACGTGCCTTACCCAAAAGGGAGGGAAGGAGTGTGCCATGAAATGCGCCTTCCATGGGTATTGTCCTAGAAAGCACGCCTCCCGATCATAGCAGTTTTCAGTTCATTCAGGGCGATTTTAGGTTTAGTATTTTATAATTGGTTTTAAGGGTTTTTTGGATTTAGGATTTAGAGTTTAGGCTTAGGGAAGCGTATCATATATTACAAAAACTTACTTCATATAAATACATAATAAAAAAAACAAAATAAGAGTCAAATATTTAATCAAGAAACAATAAATGAAAAGATTACAATTTTATTAGATCTATTGAGATTACAAGTTTATTAGATCTATCGATGTTTCCTTGAATGTGTTTCGCAAGGTGGTGGTCGTCTAGTTCGAGGAGGGTTTCTTCTTATATGCTTCTCTTCCTCTTCAATCTCATCATCATCATCGTCATCATCCTCATACTAATCATCATCTTCCTCATTGTCATCATCACTCTCAAACAACATTATCTAGATAAGGGTTGAATGTCGATGTATAACCTCTGTAGAATAAGGACCCTGGACTCACTGAAAACCGTGAAAACTGTGAATAACCAGATATCGATGTTTGTGACGCATACTGCGGATGAGGTGTTTGTGGTGGAGGATCACCCACAAAATAATTCGCGTATGAACTAAATGTTGGATCTGTGAGCATGGTCGAAAAATATTAGCCAGTGGGTGTCATAAAACCCTGTGATCTCTATGTGTAGCCATGCGATGATGGCATATGAACCGGCGGATATGGCATATCAATTGGCGGATGTGGCATGCCAATTGGCAGATATGACCTCTGAACCAGCTGCGGGGGCGTTTGAAAGTGAGGCGGTGTCCCCATGTAAATTGAAGGGTTAGGGATATAAACCGGTGTCGCTGGTTGCTGGTGTGATGGTTCTAGTGGCATAGCTGAGGACAACCCGGAAGTGCCTGCTTTTTATCCAGTAGTGGGGGGACGATGATGTTGTGACGTCGGAAACTAAGAATGGCTTCCCGTTTGTGTTGAACCATTGAATATAGACAGGTGAAACCATACAACCAATTTCTAATATATATTGTTGATGGGGCAAACGTTGATGTCGGTTCTCCTACATCGTCAACCAGTCTCTATACTTCTTCAACCAATTGACCTCTTTCTTACCCCATATATCGATGTTATGTATATTGTCGATGTTTCTTCGTGCTTCTGGAATATATTGTGTAAAACTAAATTGACGAATCACGCAATCAATCGGATGCCACTCAACAATAGCATAACAAATAAGGGGCACAATCGCCACCCATACATCCAATAGTCCACTCAAGTTAAGTGGGATGCAACCCTTAATTCGTTGTCCAAAAATGGAAACCATTTGAGCAAAAACAAAAATATAGATTTCTTATCAAAATTAAAATGAGATTCAAATTATATAAACACAATTAAATAAAAAATTAAAATTAAAAAACGTACCTCTACACCAGCTTTCTTGTCAATAAGTAATCAGATATCTTGTAATTCTTGTGGGATATCACGATGATTTTTCCTATTACTTGACCACATATTTAATATAAATATATATATATATATATACCATTCTATAATAATCAAAAACATTATTTAAAAATAAATTTAGTATTGATACCTTGAAAGTAACGGAAAGGCATATGACTCATTCATGATCGGGCACAAAAAAGACATGTGGTACCATGGCCACGATTGGAGAAGCATGAGACACCCACCAATAAGCAGTCTTACTATATTTTGTGGCCTGACACATTTCTCTAAATAAAAATGCCAACACTGCAGACCCTAACTCAGTGTATCAACTACTTCAAAATCTATCAGATGCTGCAACCACATACAATGGACTTGTTTTTTGAGATTTGTCCGACATCAATATCTCTCTAATGAGTTGCAGTATATTTGCACGGGCAAATGCTTTTGCCTCGTCCTCTGAACAATTTTCGTGCAACTCTTTAAATTCATTTTCCAACCACCCTAATCTTATTCGGCCACTGTTGAAATGTCGCAGGCTACTCTCAAGATACTCCCTCCATAGACCCCCTAATCATCATCTAACACACCACAAATGGCAGTTCCATCTACCAGGAGCCCCAGTAGCATTGAAACATCCTCTAGCGTAATGGTACACTCCCCACATGGTAGATGGAACGTGTGTGTCTCTGGCCTCCATCTCTCATTTAGTACAGAAATCAGGGTGGGTTCAAGTTTACAACCTCCTTCAATTTTTGCACTGAATCCATCCATAGACAAATATGGCCAGATACGCCTCGGTTTTTCATCTTCTTGTTGTGAATAAAAACTTCTAATATACGATCATTTTCCTAACAAATAAATTCTAACCATTAAAATTTGAACTACTATTTCAAAATTATTTGAATAAATTCAAATAAATAAATTTAAAGTTTAAATTCCACCACTTAATCTATTATCCCACAAATTAAAATCAACTCTTTTATTTGTTTCAAAAGTTTTTTTAAAATGTTTACTAAATATATGAGAATAGGCTGTTACAAGATTATATTATTTTAGGTTAATATATTTTTATTCTTAAAGTACATATTATTCTTACATTTTTACATCATTTTTTTGGATTAATGTAGCATTCCAAGTCAGAAAAAAACTCAATGTAGTCATTTGACCAATGTTTCCATCATTGACCAGTGTTTTCGTTAATTCATGTTGTTATAAATTGGGTAAATTATATCATTCATCATTTAACTATTTTCTTCTCTTCTATTTTGGTCATTAAACTCTAAAAATTTTCAATTTTGAAAATCAGAGACCTCATACACAGGTTGTAATTAATCCATTTTATTTTAAACACAAAACCCACCTCCCTCCTCCGTGACTGAGAGAAAAACTAAAGCTCAAGAATCAATTTCCAGTGATAAAATCCATTTATGGTGGATCGTTGTTCTTGTTGGTGTTGTGATCAAAGCTTTGGGACTGAACACAGATGGGGTTCTCTTGGTTTCTCTTAAACTCTTTATTCTAGGTGATCCACTATACCAAGGCAGATTCTGTCAAAGCAAATTACCCAGATTCCTAGCCTAAGATCGTACGAGTATTCTTACCAAGATTAGTGCTACATATTTCTATCATTAATATAAATAAATTATACAGCTTGATTCTTGCTAGCCGTTGTAAATCTCTCCATTCTTTCTATACTTAGATTGTTGTAACTTCTTTTGTATGTAATCTGTATAAATAATGTTAAAAGAACATCAATAATATGTAGGAAAATTTCCATTGCATTATCTTTTGTAATTCCTTACATGGTATCAGACGACCAAAACTCAAACGAGAATACGATCTCTTCTTTTGACATGTCTTCCTCTCCAACCAATCAACTTTTCTCTCCCATAGAAATCCCACTGGTTGCTCTCAACATTACAGCACAAATCAATGAGAAATTAACTTCCTCCACCTTCCCCCAATGGCGTGCCCAATTTGAAGCTCTTATAATTGGGTATAATTTTTTAGATTATGTCAAAGGCACCTCTGTATGTCCTGAATCTGATGGCACCCCGTCATCTTCCTTACAAATAACCCACTGGGTTAGGCAGGACAAATTAATTCTCTCCTTCCTCCTTGCCTCCACAATCACCTCGATCACTCCTCTCATTGCTACCGCTAAAATGTCATGCGAGGCATGGAAAAATTAAATCACATGTATGCTAGCAGATCGCGAATGAGGGCAATGCAACTTAAGGAAGAAATTACCTTGATTCAAAATGGTAATCGATCGATTCCAGAGTATCTTCATGTCGTAAAGGCACTGGCTGATGAGATAGCTCTAATCGATCATCCCATCTCTGACGATGATCTGACCCTTTACATTCTTAACGGTTTGGGTTCTGATTTCAGGGAAATAGTCGCTCCAATCCGTGCAAGGGAGAAATCCCTGACCTTTGAAGAGCTTCATGACCTTCTGGTTGGCCATGACAACTACCTTCGGCGGCTAGAGGCAGCCACTCAACATCTTGTGGTGTCAGCAAACTACACCAACCGAAAGCAAACTTCTGTAAATCCTTCACAGAAGCATCACGGCAAACGCTCTGGTTTCTCATGAAATCAAGGCCAAAATAAAGACAACAGGTCGAATACAAAATACACAGGCCGACCCAACTCAAATCAGAAGAGATATCAACCCAAATGCCAACTATGTGATCAGATTGGTCATACGACCAAGTTTTGTCCTCAACTAAACTCTAATGCAGTGACAGCCAATTGTACTTCAGCCTCTCATGTTACAGAAAATAAATGGCTCATGGATTCCACTGCGTCCCATAATATCACCGGAGATCTCAATAATTTATACATCCATTCTGAGTATGATGGTACTGATGAAGTCGTACTTGGTGATGGTTCAGGTTTGGTTGTCTCACACATAGGATCCCTTACACTAAAATCACCACAGAAGTCTTTTATTCTCAACGATACACTTTGTGTTCCAAGCCTTTCTAAAAATCTCATATATGTGCATCATTTTACATCACAAAATAATGTGCTTATAGAATTTCACCCTTCTCATTTTCTTGTGAAGGACAAGAGCACGAGAGTGACCCTACTAAGAGGTGTATGTGAAAATGGTGTCTACATCTTCTCGGAAACACTGGTAGTTTCCCAAAAGGTTGCAAATGTCCATGAACGAACCTCTCCTGTCGGGTGGCATAAACGTCTTGGTCATCCGTCCTCCAAAATTGTTCACAATGTTGTTCGCAATTTTTCACTTCCAGTCACAACAAATAAAGAATCTTTTTTATGTTCTTTCTGCTCCTTCAATAAAGCTCATCAACAACTCTTTGTTTCTAATAGTCTATTGAGCAATGCCCCTCTTGAACTTATATATACTGATGTTTGGGGTCCTGCCCATTGTGTTGGTTTAGATGGTTCCCGCTATTATCTTCTTTTTGTTGACCATCATACCAAATATATGTGGTTTTATCCCATGAAAAAAAAATCCGGGGTTGCAACAATTTTTCCCCTATTCAAAAAGCTTGTTGAAAATCGGTTTCAATGCAAAATTAAAGTCATTTAACCACCGCTCCCCAAACACCACAACAAAATGGTGTCTCGGAACGACGTCACCGTCATCTTGTGGAAATCTGTCTCACATTAATTCATGATGCCAATTTACCTCTCATATATTGGCCTCATGCTTTTCAAACAACAACATATCTTATAAATCGTCAACCCACATCCTTGCTGCAAAATATATCACCATACCAAGCTCTTTTTGGTCAACAACCCAATTATCTCAAATTGAGAAAATTTGGTTGCTTGTGTTATCCTCTCACCAAACCATATAATAACCACAAAATGGAGCCGAAATCCATTCCCTGCATCTTTTTGGGCTATTCGCTCACTCAAAATGCTTACTGGTGCCTTGATCTAAATACACGCAGACTCTACATCTCACGGCATGTCGTATTTGATGAAGCTCAAAATCCACAGACCAAACAGTCTTCCCCTTCACACTCTCACCAGACTCCCACACAGGTTCTTCCTTCGATTCCTGTTGTTGTGCCACCCGTGATGCCTCCTATACCAACAGTGTCTCCGGCTGATGCTCCCACTATGGTCACGGCACCTCCAGGTAATCCTTAAGTCTCTTCTTCCTTTAATTTTCATGCTCCCTTTAATTCTGGTTTTAATATTGGAAATTCGGCCACTATAAACACTAACCTTCTCAACCCATTGTTGAATCTACATCAACCCTCAACCACCTCAGTCCCAGACCAACATTCACCTGAGCATGAATCCCCAACTTTCTCATCAAATTAACTTCCTTACACACTAAACGTGTTGCATAGGTGGAACTCCTCTGACCAAACGCCATGTTCGTGGAATGGGGTGACTTGTGGAAGGACAAACAACGACTCCGATGTCTACTCTCGCGTTACGACACTGTCTCTTCCGAATTGTTAGCTTCTTGGTTCGATCCCCTTCGATTTGGGAATGATTCAGTACTTTGAAAGTCTCGATCTTTCCAACAATTCTTTCAATGAGTCTCTTCCTCCTTCCATTTTAATGGAATTTTTGGGTTTATATCGGAAACAGGACGGTTGAGATATCTTCGGTTGCTTAACCTCTCCAATAATGCATTGCCGGGGGTTTTACCTGCAACTCTCACTACCATCCGAAACTTAACTGTTGTTTCTTTGAAGAACAAGTACTTGCCTGTATATTTCTTCAAATCTTGTAAATAGGTCCTTGCCCCCATGGAAATTGATTTTCGAGCTTTAGTTTTTCTCTAGGTCACAGAGGTAGGTTTTGTGTTTAAAATAAAATGGGTTAACTACAATCTTAATCCCTGAATTATTTAAGATTTCTGAAATTAAAAAGTTTTAGAGTTTAGTGACTAAAATAGAAGATAAAAAAATAATTGAGTGATGAGCGATATAATTTACCCAATTTATAACAGAATTAATGGAACCTTTGGTCAATGACAAAAAAAATATTAATCAAAATGTCACATTAGATTTTTTTTTTTGAGTTTTAAGATCATATTAATAAAAAAAATAAGATAAGATTTACATTATTTTTTTTTAAAGTTCAAGGACCACACGTGTCTTTTTGCCTAAAATTTAGAAGAGTCGTTTTAACAACTGTATCTCTTATGCAAATGACTAAGCCTATTATTTCTATACAGTTGTCCACTTTTGTCTGATTTTGAGGTCATTTGATCAAACGGACACATATTTAACAATTATTTATCTTTTTAACACTGTTTAATATATATTTCTCGAAGTGACACTCTTTCAGTTGAGTTGGCGAAAGGTGCGTCCCCGGGGACGCGTTTTATCTGTATTTTCGCTGAGTTGGATGTCACGTGTGGAAGGCGCATCCCCGGGGACGCGCCTTCACTGACTCGACTGCCACGTGTGGAAAGCGCATCCTCGGAGACGCGCCTTTCATTAAATGTCATAAATGCCCCCATCCGTTTTCCCTAACTACCCCTCCTCCTCCCCTATATAAACCCCCTCAACCCTCCCTCATTCTTCACACCAAAATCATATTTTCCTCTCTTATATAACTCAAATTCTCCAACTATTTGAGTTTTAAATTTGTTATTAGTGGTAAGAAATTTATTTTTATGTTAATATTTTTTTAAATAGTTATTATATTTTATATTAATATATTTATGTAAATATTATTTTTTTTATTAAAATAATATTTATATAATTATTATTTATTTAGAATTATTAATTTTTTTGTGCTAATTATATTGTTTTGTCTACAGTTATAATGGAAAACGAAATGTTGTTGCGATTGGATATTGATCATATCTCCAGACATTTTAGCGATATGGTAATATTTTTTATAATTAATGTTAATATTTAAATTTATTTTTATTTTAAAGTTATTATGAATTTATATTAATTTTTATTTTTTATAATGTATATTATTTAGGATACCGATCGTATTTTAGATACTTTTATTAAAAATTCACATATATCGACACCGGGACGTATTTTGCCATATTTGGCTTCTGCCGGGTTTGGGTATATTGCAACAATTATTGGCGGTTGCAAACTCGAACCTGTCCTAATTTCTGCACTGATTGAGAGGTGGAGGCCCGAGACACACACTTTTCACCTTCCATGTGGAGAGGCCACAATTACATTGGAGGATGTCTCTATGCATCTGGGGCTTCCCGTCGACGGAAATATGATGTGTGGTATGGCGGATGGTGATTGGCAGTCAATGTGCATTGATTATCTTGGAGCTGCTCCGCCAGAGTTTAATGGAGGTAGAATAGCTTTATCTTGGTTGAAAGCTAATTTTGAGATTTTAAATGAAAATGCTTCAGAGGATCAAGCAAATGCATGTGCTCGGGCATATATTCTATGAATAATTGGAGGAATATTGATGCCCGACAAATCTCGCAACCAGGTGCATTGTATGTGGTTGCGGCATCTGATCGATTTTGATGAAGCTGGAAGATATAGTTGGGGCGCTGCAGTTTTGGCATTTCTCTTTAGAGAAATGTGTCGGGCGACGAATTATAAGAAAACTGCTATCGGTGGATGTCTCTTGCTTCTACAATCATTGGCGTGGTTCCGCATGCCTTTCTTATGCCCGATCGTGAATGAACCATATGTATTCCCCTTATTGTTGAGGTAATTTTCGAACTAAATTTTGATTTAAATATTTTCAATTAAATAGGGTGATATTTAGTTTATATTATATTTCATAGGTGGTCGATGAAAAGAAAGGACCATAAAAGTATACCTAATGGGTTAGAGGAAATTCGTTTACTTATTGATACGAAAGCTGGGTCTGAGGTATGTTTTTAAATTTGTTTAATTATTAATATTTTAATTTAAAATGCTAGATATAATTAGAATGTTTTATTTATTTGAATTGTATATTTATATTTCAGTTTCAGTGGATACCTTATGCGAGCGATGAAGTGAAAGCTTGTATCTCACGCCACCTTAGTGGGTCATTAGAGGTATGGATATCGGTTATACCTCTTATATGTTATGCTATTATTGAGTGGCATCCAGTTGATCACGTGCTCCGTCAGTATGGTTGTACGCAATATATTCCTGGAGCACCTAGGAATTTAGACGACGTGCATAACATAGATAGACGAGGAAAGAAAGATGTTAACTGGGTGGTGAGACATAGAGATTGGATTGCGCTTTGGGAGAACCGATATACACTGTTGGCCCCTCGATAATATTACGGTGAAACTGGTCATATGGTTACGGATAACTATATGGACTGGTTTAATGAAAATGGGAAGCCGTTTCTACTTTCGGCGGAAGCACGAGGGGTTAACATTCCTAGGCGCCGAGAAAGACGTCAACCGTCTCAATATCATCGTCCCCCGACGCGTGGACGGAGAGAAAGCGCTACCGGTTCTGCATCAGTCCCACCACAACATCCTTATCTGTCGATGCCGCAGGGGTACATGCCCAGCCCTCCATTTCATATGCCAAGCCCATCAGTTCATATGCCATCTCCACAGGGTTACATTCCGAGCCCGCAGGGTTACATTCCGAGCCCGCAGGGTTACATTCCGAGCCTGCAGGGTTATATTCCTAGCCCGCCAGGTTACATGCCTAGCCCGCAGGGTTTTATACCATATGGAGGTGCATATACGACTATGTTTAATGATTCAGCATATGGTTCATATGCATCTTATTTGGCTGGTGGTGCTTCTCCGCAGACACCTCAATCTCTATCTGGATCACAGACATCGATGCCAATGTTTCCACAGTTTTCACAGTTCCCGGGGAGCGGTGGGATTGTTACTAGCACTCCTCCAGGGTCGTTATTTTTTACAGGCCTTTCAGCCCCTTCAGCGTCATCTACACCAAATGAAGAAAATGTTGCTGATGATAATAGTGAAGATGAGGAGACTGAAGAACAAGTTCCACGAAGAAATCCTCCACGAAAATAGACAACCACCGCCATGTGGAACTCATTCGAGAAGACGACATCGGTGATCAAGTTGTATTTTAATGTTATTTAAATAGTTATATTTCAGAATTTTATGTAATTTGGTTATGTTATTTAAATGTTTCATGGTTGTTACATACATATTTTTAATGTTATTTTTTATTCACATTTAACATTAAATGTTTGATAAATATTTTTAAAATACAAATTATATTATTGGAAATTTAAAATAAAAATAAAAATAATATTATTCAAAATTTAAAATTAAAATATAAATTATAGTATTCGAAATTTAACATTAAATTTCAACTTAATATTCCAATTGTATTCGAAATTAAAAGTTATATTCCAATTATAATTCACAATACTTAAATTGAAATTAAATTTATCCATACATATGATTTTATCATTAACATATATATTAAAACGTATACATTAAAATCAACTTATCACTTCACATTTATTCGTAAAAACATCTCGATGCTCATTCCATACAATTTCAATGTCACAATCAACTTATCACTTCACATTTATTCAATTCATCCATAACATTTTATCTAATTTATTCAAACTTCACATAACGTTTTAATTTAAGTTATGAACTTAAATTAATCTATATGTATAATTTATTCTTAACTTGCTGAACTTTCAAAACAAGTTAAATTTTGGTTATAATTTACCTGATTTCACAATCCATCTAGTGTCCCCGAGGGACATGAGTGACATAATAGGGCAATGATAACATATTCTCTGACAAAATAATGGAAGGCGCGCCCCCGGGAACGCACCTTCAAGTCCCCTGAGAAATAATAGGTACTGATATGAATAGTATCCCCGAGGGACATGAGTGACATAATAGGGCAATGATAACATATTCTCTGACAAAATAATGGAAGGCGCGCCCCCGGGAACGCGCCTTCAAGTCCCCTGAGAAATAATAGGTACTGATATGAATAGTATCCCCGAGGGACATGAGTGACATAATAGGGCAATGATAACATATTCTCTGACAAAATAATGGAAAGCGCGCCCCCGGATCAAGGAAACATGAGCCCTGAATCACTCAAATCATCATTTGGTTCCAAAATATTCTCTGTTTAGATTTTCATCTTGAATCCTCTTTTTTTTTCAAGCAAAATATCTTTTGACCGCGTTAGAATTCACTGGGTAAGGTAGTTATGGCCCATCCATTTCAGTAAGAACTAAAGTTCCTCTAAAAATACCTTTTTTACAACATAAGGCCCTTCCCAATTTGGCATCCATTTTCCTCAGAAGTCTTTTTGAAAAGGTAAAATCCTTCTAAGTATGAGATCTCCTTCATAGAATTCTCGGAGGCGAACTTTCTTATCATGTGCTCTTATCATTCGCTTTTGATACATCAGACCATGACAAATAGCTTTCATTCTCTTTTCTTCAATCAAATTCAATTGGCCATATCTAGTTTGTACCCAATCTACCTCATTTATCTTTACTTCTGATAAAATTCGTAGTGAGGGAATTTCTACCTCAATAGGTAAAACTGCTTCCATCCCATAGGTTAATGAAAACGGAGTTGCCCCAGTCGATGTTCGTACTGAAGTTTGATAAGCTAACAGAGCAAATGGTAGTTTCTCATGCCTATCTTTATAAGTTTCAGTCATCTTCCCTATAAGCTTCTTGATATTCTTATTAGCTGCCTCAACCGCTCCATTCATCTTTGGGCGATAAGTGGTGGAATTATGATATTTTATCTGGAATTGTTCACAGGATGATTTCATCATCTTGTTGTTTAAATTCAAAGCATTGTCGGTAATAATTCTCTCTGGCAGACCATATCGACAAATGATTTCTTTTTTCAAGAATTTACATACTGTGGACTGAGTACTGTTCACATAAGAAGTTGCTTCTACCCATTTGGTGAAATAGTCTATTGCTACCAAAATGAAGCGATGACCATTTGAAGCTTTGGGAAAATTTTGCCCAATAACATCTATCCCCCACATAGAGAATGGCCAAGGAGTTGTCATCACATGCAACGAATATGGATGAGCGTGCATCCTATCACCTTAAATTTGACACTTGTGACATTTTTGGGCTTAATTGATACAATCAGTTTCCATAGTTGACCAATAATATCCAAATCTCATAATTTGTCTAGCCATTGTATGCCCATTAGCGTGAGTACCACATACTCTTTCATGCACTTCTTCAAGAATTATTTTGGCTTCTTTGGTGTCCACACATCTCAATAGGACTTGATCCAGGCTCTTTTTGTACAGGATTTCACCATCGAGTACATATCCTTATGCCACTCTTCTGATAGTTCTCTTATCATTTTCGGTTGCTTGTTCATGATAACTTTGATATCTGATATACTACAAGATATCATAGTACCAAGGTTTCTCCTCTTCAAAGTTAAAACAATGAGCAGGATGTTCATAAGCCTTCATTTCAATAAGCACCATGCTTGAATACTCATCTGCCTTAAATGCGTCTGCCAAAGTTGTCATTGCATCTTCCATTTGATTTTCTTCTCTGGGAAGGTAGTTGAAAGTCACTACTTTAAATTCTTTGATGAGTTCCAGAACCAATTTATGGTATTTTACAAGCTTGGAATCTTTTGTCTCCCATTCTCCTCTAATTTGATAAATTACTAGATCTAAATCCCCATATACCTTGAGCATTTTTACTTTTCGTTCAATGACAGATCTAAGACCCAAAATACATGCCTCATACTCAGCCATATTGTTTATGCAATCAAAATTAAGTCAGCTGGTATACAGATAATGCTCTCCATCTGGTGAGACCAAAATTACCCCAATTTCGTGTCCCAAGACATTCGAAGCACTATCAAAAGTCAACCTCCAATATTCATTGGTGGATATAACTGATTTTTCCACCGAAATTGCCATTAAATACTCATAAGGAAAATCAAAATCTATTGGCTCATATTCTTGAGAAGTTTTACTTGCAATAAATTCAACTATTGTACTCCCTTTTACTGCTTTTTGACTGATATATTCGATGTCAAATTCTAATAATAAAATCTACCAACTCCCTAACCTTCCAGATAATACAGGTACATCCATTAAATATTTCAAAGGATGAATCTGGATATAAGCCATGTAGTACGATACAACATGTACTGCCTAAGCCTTCGAGTGGTCCATACCAAAGCGCAACATAATTTTTCAATTAGAGAGTATCTAGTTTCATATTCAGTGAACTTCTTACTGAGATGGTAAACAACTCTTTCTTTTTTCTCAGTTTGATCATGATGTCCTAATACGTACCCCATTGAATTTTCCCAAACCGATAAATAAAGAATTAAATGTTTATCTAGGATGGGTGGTACCAAGATTGGGGTGCTCGACAAATATTTCTTAATTGTCTCAAAAGCTTCTTGACATTCTTCATTCCATGCCCCATAATCACTCTTTCTAAAGAGGCAAAAAAGAGGATCACATTTCTTAGTTAGCTGCGAAATAAATCGAGCTATATAATTAAGTCTCCCCAAAAATCCTCGAACCTCCTTTTATGTTTATAGGGGTGGCAAATTTTGAATAACTTTGACTTTATCTGGGTCTATTTCAATTCCTTTTTGGCTTACGACAAATCCCAAAAGTTTACCGGTTATCACCCCAAATGTACACTTATTTGGGTTGAGCTTTAACTGACATTTTCTTAATCTTTGGAAAAACTTCCTCAAATTTTTGACATGTTCCTCCTCTGACTTAGCTTTGACAATCTTAACATCGACATAAACTTCTATTTTTTTATGCATCATGTCATGAAATAATATTACCATAGTCCTTTGATATGTTGCCCCTGCATTCTTTAGTCCAAATGGCATTACTTTATAACAAAATGTTCCCCATAAGGTGACAAACGTTGTTTTTTCCATATCATCGGGGTGCATTCTAATTTGATTATAGCCAGAGAATCCATCTATAAATGAGAATAGAGAATTCTTAGTAGTATTATCCACCAATGTGTCTATATGTGGCAAAGGAAAAATATCCTTCGGACTAGCTCTATTAAGATCTCGATGATCAACACACATACAGACTTTACCATATTTCTTTGATATAGGGACAATATTTGTTACCCATTCAGGGTATTTGGCCACTTTAAGAAACCCAGCAACGAATTGCTTTTTTACTTCTTCTTTGATCTTGAGTAGAATTTTAGGTTTCATTCTTCTTAGATATTGTTGCACAAGCTTACATTCCGGCCTTATTGGTAACTTATGTACTACCAATTCTGTATCCAATCCCAGCATGTCTTAATATGACCAAGTGTACTCTTGCAATAATTCAATCAAATTCTTCCATCCTTTATCAGATAAAGTAGTACCAATTTTCACCTCTTTCTTCTCCACATTAGACTCTAAATTCAAGATCTCAATAGGTTCCTTATGAGGTAGAATTTGCTTATCCTCATTTTCTATCATTTTTAAAATCTCGGAAGGTAAATCACATCCTTCACCATTATCATAACCATCAATTTCCTCTGGACACATAAGCTGCTCGAAGTCAATTTCCGGGTCAGTATCATCAGCATTTATATCATTGATATTTGAGTTCCTGAAAGAAAAATAAATAAGAGTATATACATATTCATAAAAATGCACTTAAAATGATTGCCATTTGGATCTAATGCATCTTTTAGTGAAAAAGAAAAACACATAGTCCAATTATTTAATTCAAAGTCTGATGATGCGGGGTAAATGCCTATAGCTTCATTTTCTACAGATTCATCGTCTGATATGACATTGATACTTATTTCTTTCAAAGCATCTTCAACAATCAACCTTTTTCTTAGCTTATTTTCTTGGAAAATATGTCCTTCAGACACAAAAGTATTATTCAATGGCGGAAAAGTCATTGGTTCCCATATGATATCTTCTCCAGCTAATTTTGTCTTTCTCAGTTCCTGACTTTTTCTAATGCCCTTTTGTTTCTCTTTTATGGTCGGCTGATATCCCAAACCAAATCGATCTTTTTTAGAAATAGGAAAAACTGGATTAATTGGTCCTTGCAAATAACTTCCTAATCCTTTTCCAGTTTTTGCTCCTTTTCCTAAGGTCAATTTGAGCCCCAATTTAATGTAATTCAAAATTTTAGGTTTAGCCATCCTTTTACCTTCGGCCACAAACGTTGCGTTGACAAATTCCAATGATCTGAAAGAGCATTCAATAACTTCTTCATCTAACTCAACATATAGAGTTATGGTAGAGACTGAAGCAGTGATGTCTTCTTCAGCGTTAAGACATACCAACCTACTATCTATTACAAATTTTACCTTTTGGTGTAACGTAGATGGAACCACCCCTACTTGATGAATACAGGGTCTTCCTAGCAAATAATTGTAAGTGGGTATAATATCCATCACAAGGAATTCTACTTCATATGTAGTTGGACCAATAGTTAAAGGAATGTCGATTTTTCCCAATACTTCTTTCTTGGTTCCATCAAAAGCTCAGACAATACTCTGACTATTTCTCATGAGTGTACTATCAATTGGTAATTTCTTCAAAGTCACTAATGGCATTACGTTTAAAGCTGAGCCATTATCTACTAACACTCAGGATAGAATATATCCTTTGCACTTAACCGTGATGTACAGAGCTTTAGGGCTACCACTCATATCATAAGGAATTTCATCTTTAGAAAAAGAAAGGAAATTATCATCCTGTATGTTTGCAATCAGCTTATCCAATTTGTTAACAGGCAATTCTTTTGGCATAAAAGTTTGATTTAACACTTTTAACAAAGCATTTCGATGTGCTTCAAAACTTAATAAAAGTGCTAAGACTGATATATGAGCTAACAATTTATGCAGTTGTTCAACAATATTGTATTCACTGTGTTTGAGAAACTTCAAGAATTCTACAGCTTCATTTTCAGTTACAGGTTCGTTAATGACAATTTCATCTTCTCTCAGCTATAATTCGACCTTCTTCTCTTTATCAATTGTAGCTTGTTTCTCAGGTTCCTTAGAATAACACCTTCCACTTCTGGTAAAATGTCCAACTTCATCTACCTCTTCATTTCCTCCCATTGTTTCCTTCATTTTGCAGTCATAATTCTATGGTACTTGCTTGTCATCTTTATAAGGGAACGGGGATGGAGAAATGATGACCACATTTGGAGATATTTTATCTGATACATGAGTCCATGGTGTAGTAATTAGAGGATAATTAGAGTTGTAGATCCCTCTAGATGATCTTTCAGAGGCACAAATATCTATTTTCTCTTTTTCTGGTATCTCCTTGAAAAATTCTATTTCCTCGTCATCCATCATCTTCTGTAACAAAACCCGAAAATCTGGACATTGTTATATAACATGTCCTTCACAACCATGGTAAATGCATACATTTCCATTTTTTAATCGTTCTGCTGGCAGAGTGGATTTCATTAGACCAACTTTGATAATTTGATCCCATATCCAAAGCATAGGTCTTTTACCTCACTGACTTGCTTTATAGCTTGTTTTCCTTTGTCCTCTACAACTGCATTGATTTTTGCTCTTTTATGGTTTGGCAACGGGTTTTGAGCTATATTCAGTTGCTCATTATCACCAAAATTTATGATATTCTTGGTTCTCGGGCTTTGAACGATTCTTTTGAATACAATGCAATTTTCAATAGAATGTCCGCGAGCTCCTGCATGATATTCGCATTGCAAGTTATCATTTGGGATATGAAGGTTGTATGGGTGATACATGATAGGTTGATATTATATGCATGTCATAAAATATCTGATATAACTCTTTGTTTGTCATAGGAATTGGGTCAAATTGAGGTCTCTCTTTTTTCATCATTGGTTCCCTTGTTCCTTGTTTGGCAGAGTTTTGTGTAGAGGATCTAATGTCCTGAGGTCGAGACACCGTAATAGTATTGGATTCATATTTCCTTGCATCATTTACCTCGCTTTCTTTCTTTTTCATTAATGATTTCTTGCTAGATTCACTACTTTCAAGTTTCCCACTCTTAACTGCCATTTCAATCATCTCACCTGCTGTGACTACGTCAGCAAAGCTCTTAAAATAATTCCCTATGAGGTGAGTAAAGAAAGGAGCCTTTAAAGTGTTCACAAAGAGTACATTTGTCTCCTCTTCTTCCATGGGTGGATGTACTTGCACAGCTATGTCCCTCTATCTCTGGGAATAATGCCTGAAACTTTGATTGAATTTCTTTTTCATGTTCTACAACACCATTTGATTAGGTCTTATATCCTTCACATACTTATATTATTCCAAAAAAGATTTAGCCAAATCTTTCCAAGATTTAATATGAGCTCTACTTAATTGGTTGTACCATCAGTTGGCCGAACCAGTTAAGTTTTCTTGGAAACAATGGATCGGTAGTTGATTATTCCCTATATAACCCGTCATTTTTCAGTAAAACATTGTGATATGGGTAGAAGGACATTTCATGCCATCAAATTTTTCAAACTTTGTGATCTTGAACTTGGGTGGTAATACCAAATCAGGTACTAAACTCAACTCTTTGGCTTCAATTCCATATATACTATAGCCATCTTTCATAACCCAAACTTCTTCCATTAGTTGTTCCAATTGTTTGTTGGATTCTTTCTTTTCTTCTTGATCAAAATCTGGAACATTTTCAACTTGTCGTTGGTTTATATAAGCACTAGATAAGTTTATGTTTACTTTTCCTGATTGAGTAATTACTCCTGACTGGGCTTTAACATGAGGTGTTGCAAGGCCTGGAGGGTATAAAGGTTCTTCAGCTACTTTATCTTTTTGACGATCTTCTCTTGGTGTAAAGCCTCGAGGATATAAAGGTTCTTCAGTGAAAGTACCAACAATTGGGGTATTTATTTGGTCCACACTTCTCCTTTGTAACATACTTGCAAATTTTTCCATCATATCATTCTGGGATTTTATCAATTGTTCATGCATTTTTTCTTGAGCTTTCTTAAAATTTTCTTGCATCTCACGCTGATTCTTTTCAATTTAAGTGATCTTATCGTCTATTACCCTTTTTCTGGTATTGTATGGATACTTAGAGGTGTCCAATATTCTTTGAAAAAGAAAAAACCCCTTTTAATGAATATGGATGTTAAGTATGAAAAATATAATGTCAAAAAAGCTTATGCAAAATATGTAAAATGGAAGGTGTTGATATTGAGATGATTCCTTTAGAACAAATTTTATATAAAAACAAAGTTTTATTATAAAGCTTTAAAACATAGTACAGATACAACATCACAGATACATCTGAGCAACTTCTCATAACTGTTGTATGTGCTCAAGTAACTCCAAGACCTTATGAGCTTCTTCAGTTTCTGGCTCTAATTCTTCACTCAAAGTGGTAACCTCATATGCCAAGTCCATCAAGTATTGCGCCACTCCCTGAGCTTGCTCCAAATACTTTGCAATAAGGTCATCTCTTTGTTTGACTTTCCATTGGGCACATTCCCAACGATAATGCCATTGTAAAATCTTTCATAAAGGATAATAGGGAGTTGATTTTCCCTACTCTGAAGATGTTGAACCTTGGCCTCCAATTCATTTACTTACTTTCTCAGGGTTCTAACTTCAGAGTTACTTTCGTGGCTTTGCAATGATGTTACCATCCTTACGATCTTGCCTTTTAGTTTCTGGTTTTGGGATTGATTTTACAACAACTGTTTCTCTAATTCCTCCTTTTATTTGGAAAGTATCTTGGCATGGTGTTTACTTTGTTTGAGCTCCTCTTTGCCTTCTTCAGCTTTTCTTTTTAAACCTATCGATTCTAGTTTGCTTGATCCTTCTACAATCTGAGTCTTTACCATATGCTGGTAGGATGACTGGAGATCATTAAAATCTATCCTGAGCTATTTTCAACCTTGCTAACATGATCTGCTCGTCCTTTATGGATGTCTATTTCTATTTCTTTATGGTATACTTCCTCTTCCAGTTTTTACAAAGTTCTTTTCCATTGTTTTCTTTCAATCTCAAAGTCTTGCTTTGCCAGCTCTAACAGAGATGGTATAATTCTCAAAGGTTCTTTGATGGGTTAAACATTCTCAATATTAACCATTGGGAGGTTATCCTTGACTCGGTTAACTCTCCATTGCTCGTATTCTTGTGAAAACTTTTGACTAAAAGTGAATAAATTTACTCGATGAATTCATTTATAAGCCTCAACAACTTTTCTTATTTTATCCTTGTACTGATCACTTCTAAATGCAAACTCTGATTCAAGTAGACCCGATGTTGCAGGAATAAATTGTCTTGATCCATATTGTCTAAAAACCATCAAAGGTGCATATCCTACGGATCCCCAAATATCAACAAAGGAACCCAATCATGCTCTCCACACTTATACAGTATATTTGAAGAAGTATTCCATGAAGCTTGCCATAACACGTTACTGTCTTTAAGATTTTGAAAGATGTTCATCCATTTTTCTTTATCGTAACCTCCGGGCCATTGTCGAGAAAGGAACTCTTGTAGAGGTGAAAAATCTTCCAGAAATACTCGACCAAGTGCTCTTTCCTCCTGTTTAAGATAATTCAGAACCCATACCAATAACAGAGGTGTGTAGCCTATAAAACGTCCCTCTCATTCCCGTCTGCAGGAATTCAAGGAATGAAATGTTTCGGCTAATATAGCAGGAACTGGATCTGCATTCTTGTTCAATCTTTCAAACAGGTCTACAGTCGATATATCCACAAGCCCCAGGATTTTTGGAAATATGACTAATCCATATATACCTAAAGCCAACATATCAATCTTCTTTCTTTTGTCTAGATGGCGGTAGATCACTTCTCTCAGGGAAGTCCAAGTAATACATTCGCTATCACCATTCTTTTTTATGTTTCTTGTGGTCCACTCTTCACTCATTCCGATCAATAAGAGCACTTTCTTCATAAAAGGAGCAATATTAGGTGGCTTGATATATACCATGTCTTCATAGGATCTTGGACAGCGAATAAGAGCTCGATATTCTTCCACGATAGGTGTTAAATCTACTTTACCAAAGGTTAAGCAACTATAGGCAGGGTTCCAAAATTGTGATAAAACTCTGAACAAATGTCGGTCAATAGGAATGTCTAAAAGATAAGCAATGTCACCAAATAGCTGATAGAATAACTGCTTATCAGTCATTTCCCATTTTCCCCATATTTCTTTCAACTCACTTAGATTGTTCTGGCGAACATTGATATGTTTATATCTGATAAGGTCTGACACGTATCCCGATGATAAGCTATTTCCTTTGATAAGTTGAGATTGCTCAGACTATCTTAAAAGAATTGCATTGTCTTCTACTTTATGTTGGACTCTTTGTTCCATATTTCCATCTTTCTATATGAAATCAGTCATGAATCAACCCCATGATATAAAAATGCAAAATGCAGAATGAAAATGAAGTATAAAATTAATAAAAAATAATTAGTTAGAAAACCCTAATTTCATGCCATCTAGTTCCATGCTTTATTCAGAACAACAAACCTAACTGCATATTTCTAGTTTGCATGCATTTATTAAAAAAACAATGTAATAATTAAAAGACCCAATAATCTTTTCCTTGTGTGCTAATCTTAAAATACTTAATCGGGTTAAGTTCTGCTTAGATTCAAGTTCTACTATATATTGGGTTTTAGCTCTAAGGTAAAAGGATCAATGAATTGTCCTTTGTTGGTGTCCCCTTAGACTGCCAAACCCTCAATCCTGGTCCATTACAGACTTTCGAATTAAGTTCAATTCAAAGGAATACACTTCTTTATGTCCATACGGAGGTGAAAACCACATGATGAACATAAAGTGTGAGCTCAAAGAATGATCCCCTATCCCATACGGAGGTCAAAATCACACGAGGGAGTAGTTTCTCATTCAAACTACATAGGATAAGAGTAGGGTTTTAGCTCATGTCATGAATGCAATGCACAGTGGGTGAGGAAAAGCATAAAAAAAAAGTAGAATAATGTACACCCAACTATATTATTCTAAAAACCTATAATTAAATTTGTACACATAAAAAAACAAGTTAGTATAATTAATAAAATAATTAGGGGATTACGAATAAACAAAATTAAAACAAATTTATAATTTTATTGCAAAGACAATTATTAATAAATTGGTAGCTTGACTCTCTCTCTTTTTTTAAAAAAAAATCCCCAGCAGAGTCTCCAAGCTGTCGAGACGTTTCTCTGCCCGATGACGGAGAGTGCAAATAGTACACCTGAGTGCAACTAGTCTCGAAAAAGTGAGTGTTTATCTTCCTTGAATTAGATAAAACACTATGTTGTAGAGTCGCCACCAATATTTAAATGTGGTGAGATTGGTCGCCAAAATGTTATATTATTCTAATAAAAATCCAAAGAATAATATTATAATAATACAACATAGGGTCTGCTTATCAGAAAAATAAGTTCGGGAGTCGGTTATGTATGTGGAAGGATTAGCACCCCCACAACGCCCAAAATTGGTATCGGTGTTTATTAATTAGTATGTTTGCAATAAAATTTATAAATTTGTTTTTAATTTAATTTAAATAATATAAATAAAAATACTACTGGATATATTATTTATTATAAATATAAAATATCCTATTATAATATTGATTATTAAAATTACATAGATTATATTATAAAGTTATGTAAATTAATAATCCTAATATAAATACTAATAGTGTAGTTAATAATTAATGATTAAAATATAAAATACTAAAATTAATTAACATAATTTATAATATTACTAAAACTATGTACTAATAATGTAATTTACCCTAAATTATTAATACGGGACATAAATATAAATAATTAATATTTAAGGGATTAAAATAGATATTTAGCCTAAATATATATATAAACATAGCAGTGACTAAAATAAAAATTAATAAAACTTGAAAACTAAATTAGAATATACTAAAATAGGCTTTCAGTGACTAAATCAAATGTTTACAAAGTTACAAGGACCTCGAGAATAAATTACCCATAAACGATATTACACACAGGCCCCTCCCCAAAACGACATTGTTCAGTGAGGGGTATAAATAGACCATAAACCGATCTAAAGAGGCTTCAAGCCTCATTTCTCTTATTTGATTCTCTCTCTAAAGAGATTGGAGCTCTCGCTTCTCACTAGAATTCCCTCACAGGAGGGAATTCGTCCCCGGCCGGTCACTGTACACCGTCGTTAGCCGTTGCCGTCGGAAAACATAAAAATACCCTGAAATATTTCTCTCTTTCCCCTAAAGCCTAAATCGAAAGTTATTTACCCTAAAAAGCCCTTAATCGAAGCAGATCTAAGGTTTATATCTTCGGCGTTTCGTCTTCTCCGGTGGCGCGTGGAGGCGCGTAGATGCTCCGACAATAGTAAGACTTCTCTCACTCTATTCTATATTTTTCTGGATTTTGGGAGGTTGCCTTCTTGCTTGTTGCTTTTTTTTGTTTCTATTGCAGGTTCAACCCTATTTATAAGGTTCTTCGAATCATTCTTTGGACCGGTTAAAAGACTGGACCCCGGTAGTCACCGGAGCTACGGTGGTGACTCACCCTAGGGGGCTGTGAGGTGTGCGGTGGAGGGACTGTGTGCATTAATTACACCCAGATCTCGCAGATCCGTCAAGGACGTGACAGCTCCTGGTTGGAGGCGACGGTGGCAAGGGCATCATCACTTCTATGGTGGCGACCGGAATAGCCCTAGGGTGTAATGAGAACCCTAGGGTTCTTGCTGGTCACGTTTAGGGTCGTTGGATCTCTCCAGATCCAACAGTTGAGATCTATGCGGCGCTGGAACCTGTGTGAAACCATAACCGAACTTGGATCTGGTTCTTGGGCCTCTTGGGCTACTCGAGTCAAGTCTGGGCCTGAACCAGGTCCGAGTCTGCTGGGATATATTGTAATCGGGCTTTGAGTTTAATGTGTAAATGGGCCTTCTGGTTGTAATTGGGCCTTCGGGTTTAATGTGCATTTGGACCTGTAAAATTGTAACAATTAATTATAATATAATAATAATAATAATAATATAATACTTATAACAAATCGGGATTCGGACGAAAACGACTGTCGACACAACGATCAGAGATTAACCCGACCCGAATACAAATCGATCTGATTTTGATCTGAATCAAAAGTCAATCGACCCGATATCCTACCTGAATTGAATTTCCATTGACCCAAACTATACTCGAACCCGATATGATCCAATCCGAACCGAATCCAAATCAAATGCAATTTTAACTCGAAATAACCCAATTTGAAACCACCCGATTCGAACAAGATCCAAATGACTTGATTGCCATCTCTACACGAATATATATGTGAAGTATCGAGTAAGTCGTAGGAATCACATTCTTCTCCGAATGTTGCATAACGCCCACACCCAATTCTATCTTCGCTTAATTTCTTCAAATGCAGGGGTAATTTGGTAAGTTGAAAACTTGCGGAAAACTTCTCGGCAGAGAGCAAAGCGTGTTTAGCGTTGACCGATGGGTGACTTGGTCTTGTCTTCCGTTTTGAAATTTCAGTTCCCAAGATACCCTTTCCCATAAACGATATTACACACAGGCCCCTCCCCAAAACGACATTGTTCAGTGAGGGGTATAAATAGACCATAAACCGATCTAAAGAGGCTTCAAGCCTCATTTCTCTTATTTGATTCTCTCTCTAAAGAGATTGGAGCTCTCGCTTCTCACTAGAATTCCCTCACAGGAGGGAATTCGTCCCCGGCCGGTCACTGTACACCGTCGTTAGCCGTTGCCGTCGGAAAACATAAAAATACCCTGAAATATTTCTCTCTTTCCCCTAAAGCCTAAATCGAAAGTTATTTACCCTAAAAAGCCCTTAATCGAAGCAGATCTAAGGTTTATATCTTCGGCGTTTCGTCTTCTCCGGTGGCGCGTGGAGGCGCGTAGATGCTCCGACAATAGTAAGACTTCTCTCACTCTATTCTATATTTTTCTGGATTTTGGGAGGTTGCCTTCTTGCTTGTTGCTTTTTTTTGTTTCTATTGCAGGTTCAACCCTATTTATAAGGTTCTTCGAATCATTCTTTGGACCGGTTAAAAGACTGGACCCCGGTAGTCACCGGAGCTACGGTGGTGACTCACCCTAGGGGGCTGTGAGGTGTGCGGTGGAGGGACTGTGTGCATTAATTACACCCAGATCTCGCAGATCCGTCAAGGACGTGACAGCTCCTGGTTGGAGGCGACGGTGGCAAGGGCATCATCACTTCTATGGTGGCGACCGGAATAGCCCTAGGGTGTAATGAGAACCCTAGGGTTCTTGCTGGTCACGTTTAGGGTCGTTGGATCTCTCCAGATCCAACAGTTGAGATCTATGCGGCGCTGGAACCTGTGTGAAACCATAACCGAACTTGGATCTGGTTCTTGGGCCTCTTGGGCTACTCGAGTCAAGTCTGGGCCTGAACCAGGTCCGAGTCTGCTGGGATATATTGTAATCGGGCTTTGAGTTTAATGTGTAAATGGGCCTTCTGGTTGTAATTGGGCCTTCGGGTTTAATGTGCATTTGGACCTGTAAAATTGTAACAATTAATTATAATATAATAATAATAATAATATAATACTTATAACAAATCGGGATTCGGACGAAAACGACTGTCGACACAACGATCATAGATTAACCCGACCCGAATACAAATCGATCTGATTTTGATCTGAATCAAAAGTCAATCGACCCGATATCCTACCTGAATTGAATTTCCATTGACCCAAACTATACTCGAACCCGATATGATCCAATCCGAACCGAATCCAAATCAAATGCAATTTTAACTCGAAATAACCCAATTTGAAACCACCCGATTCGAACAAGATCCAAATGACTTGATTGCCATCTCTACACGAATATATATGTGAAGTGTCGAGTAAGTCGTAGGAATCACATTCTTCTCCGAATGTTGCATAACGCCCACACCCAATTCTATCTTCGCTTAATTTCTTCAAATGCAGGGGTAATTTGGTAAGTTGAAAACTTGCGGAAAACTTCTTGGCAGAGAGCAAAGCGTGTTTAGCGTTGACCGATGGGTGACTTGGTCTTGTCTTCCGTTTTGAAATTTCAGTTCCCAAGATACCCTTTCCCATAAACGATATTACACACAGGCCCCTCCCCAAAACGACATTGTTCAGTGAGGGGTATAAATAGACCATAAACCGATCTAAAGAGGCTTCAAGCCTCATTTCTCTTATTTGATTCTCTCTCTAAAGAGATTGGAGCTCTCGCTTCTCACTAGAATTCCCTCACAGGAGGGAATTCGTCCCCGGCCGGTCACTGTACACCGTCGTTAGCCGTTGCCGTCGGAAAACATAAAAATACCCTGAAATATTTCTCTCTTTCCCCTAAAGCCTAAATCGAAAGTTATTTACCCTAAAAAGCCCTTAATCGAAGCAGATCTAAGGTTTATATCTTCGGCGTTTCGTCTTCTCCGGTGGCGCGTGGAGGCGCGTAGATGCTCTGACAATGGTAAGACTTCTCTCACTCTATTCTATATTTTTCTGGATTTTGGGAGGTTGCCTTCTTGCTTGTTGCTTTTTTTTGTTTCTATTGCAGGTTCAACCCTATTTATAAGGTTCTTCGAATCATTCTTTGGACCGGTTAAAAGACTGGACCCCGGTAGTCACCGGAGCTACGGTGGTGACTCACCCTAGGGGGCTGTGAGGTGTGCGGTGGAGGGACTGTGTGCATTAATTACACCCAGATCTCGCAGATCCGTCAAGGACGTGACAGCTCCTGGTTGGAGGCGACGGTGGCAAGGGCATCATCACTTCTATGGTGGCGACCGGAATAGCCCTAGGGTGTAATGAGAACCCTAGGGTTCTTGCTGGTCACGTTTAGGGTCGTTGGATCTCTCCAGATCCAACAGTTGAGATCTATGCGGCGCTGGAACCTGTGTGAAACCATAACCGAACTTGGATCTGGTTCTTGGGCCTCTTGGGCTACTCGAGTCAAGTCTGGGCCTGAACCAGGTCCGAGTCTGCTGGGATATATTGTAATCGGGCTTTGAGTTTAATGTGTAAATGGGCCTTCTGGTTGTAATTGGGCCTTCGGGTTTAATGTGCATTTGGACCTGTAAAATTGTAACAATTAATTATAATATAATAATAATAATAATAATATAATACTTATAACAAATCGGGATTCGGACGAAAACGACTGTCGACACAACGATCATAGATTAACCCGACCCGAATACAAATCGATCTGATTTTGATCTGAATCAAAAGTCAATCGACCCGATATCCTACCTGAATTGAATTTCCATTGACCCAAACTATACTCGAACCCGATATGATCCAATCCGAACCGAATCCAAATCAAATGCAATTTTAACTCGAAATAACCCAATTTGAAACCACCCGATTCGAACAAGATCCAAATGACTTGATTGCCATCTCTACACGAATATATATGTGAAGTGTCGAGTAAGTCGTAGGAATCACATTCTTCTCCGAATGTTGCATAACGCCCACACCCAATTCTATCTTCGCTTAATTTCTTCAAATGCAGGGGTAATTTGGTAAGTTGAAAACTTGCGGAAAACTTCTCGGCAGAGAGCAAAGCGTGTTTAGCGTTGACCGATGGGTGACTTGGTCTTGTCTTCCGTTTTGAAATTTCAGTTCCCAAGATACCCTTTCCATTTTATAATAAAAAATATATACTACATAAAAGTCATACTTAATCTAGAAGTCCCCTAATTCTTAATTGAATAAAAAAAAGGCTCATGTTCAGAAAAAAAGTTGAAAAGTCTCTTATCTATATAATAATAATAAAAAATAAATAAATAAATAAATAAATAAATTTGCATAAAATGTTAAAATATATATATATATATATATATATATATATATATGAAGTTGGACATATTCTAATGGATGTTTATACTCTGAATATTATTATATTATAATGTAAACTAGATCACTGAATTATTTTTAAATAATTATTTTTATTATTTAATTTTTAAAGTTATAAAATGACAATCAAATTTATCAAATGTTTAAAAAATACTCATAAAATTTATCAAATTGTTATAACATGATTATTAAATTTTATTGAATTGTTATAAAATATCATTGCATTTATCATTTTTATGAATATAGTAATATTAATATGACAATTTTTAATAACTTAATCAATTTAATTATCATTTTATTTCTTTCAAAATTTTAATAATCAAAATGACCATTTAAATATATATATATATATTTATATATATATATTGACAGAAAGCCGCTAGTTTTATTAAAAAATAGAAAATATCCAGAATTATAATGAAGATTTACAAGCATAACGTAAACGTAAACAAAATTATAATTAGAATATTTTCTTATAATCATTAACACAAAAATTAGACACTTAGATCACAAAATGACCAAATAAGAAAAAAGTTGAAAAATTAACCAAAAAGCTCGAACAAAATGAAGATATGAACAAATCTGTCTGCATTGGCAAACGAACCACAAAAGGGGATAAATATACTGAAATTCACTGAAAAATCGCAAATCAGAGTCAAGCGATGTGAAAAAACTATTCACGAATGCAAAAAGCATATCCAAATCAATCTGAGAGTCCAAAGCAGGGAAGATCATTATGATAACAAATAAGAGTCATCTTGATCAATCGTGAGGATGTCAAATCCAACCATGAGCAAAAAGATAAATGAAAACAACAGCAAAAAAATCGTAAGTTACCAAAAGACAGAGAAAAACGTGTCACAAAAGCAAAGATAAACGTGTCATAAAGACAGAGAAACATGTCACAAAGACATAATTATTCTTATTAAAAAACTTAAAAAATAAAAAGATAAAAGATAACCGACGGATAGCAACCAGCATCAAAACCGGTGTCGTCTTCAGTTAAACAAAATTAAAGAAGAAAAAAATTGGATTGATCAATAAAATTGACACAAATTATAAAGAAAAAGAAAAAAAAAAGGAAAGAGAGAGAGAGAATAAATTCAGAGATAAACCTAAGGAAAAAGAGAAAGACAATATTTTAAATATAATTTAATACATCATAATTTACTCTATTTTATATTATAAGAATTTCCTTAGTCAAACTAGAGATAAAATCTACAATTATTATATAAAAGTCTTGATGTACTATTATTGTACAGAAGTCAAGACGTAGACAATAGCTTATTTCATTATAGAAAGACAAGTTTGGCATAGAAAATCCGAACGCAGCTTCCTATGTTCTTTACATCACCAATTTAAACCCGATCTCACACTTATTATATATTCCCCGCCCTGCAACTTAAAATCTCATTGAAATATTTAGTTGAAACGCCATGGATAGAGAGCAAGAAGAGATTCAATTTCTAGGTGTGTTTGGCATATTCAAGGAATCCTACAACATCATCTTTTCAAGAAGAAAAATCTTCACCCAGATCACTTTAGCTCTAATCCTTCCTCTCTCTTTCATCTACTTTCTTCATGCCCATGTTTCAATTCTCTTCTCAAAGAAATTCAACACTGCCAACTACGACAAACCATCCGATCTTATCTCCCATGAATGGCTTTACTTTTGGCTTTTCAATGTTGTATACGTTACTTTGTCTTTCATCTATTCGCTTCTTTCAACCGCCGCCGTTGTCTACACTATCGCCTGCATATATACAGGTCGGGAAGTCTCGTTCAAGAAAGTCAAGAGCGTTGTTCCCAAGGTTTGGAAGAGGCTGATGGTTACTTTCTTGTGTATTTTCGTTGCCATGTTTTTCTACCTCGTTGTATCTGTTGTCGTCTTCCTTATTTGGGCAGTTTCAGTGGGAGGAATACAAACCGTTGGTATTGCAGTGTTAGCCATTTTAGTGATTTTGTTCATCGTGGGGCTGCTGTATTTGACCACAGTCTGGCACTTGGCTAGCACCATATCTGTTTTAGAAGAGGTCTATGGGTTCCCGGCCATGGTGAAGAGCCAGAAACTGATCAAAGGAAAGCTACTGTTGGCTATATCCGTTTTCGTGATCATCGGTCTGGCGTCGGGATTCATCAGCCAGATCGCATTCAAGGGGCTGGTTGTGGAAGGAACCAGCATAGGAATGTTCAGCAGGGTTGTTTATGCAATCATTTGTTTGTTGTTGCTATCCACGACGATTCTCTTCGGATTAGTGATCCAGACAGTGATTTACTTTGTCTGCAAATCTTACCACCATGAAAACATCGACAAATCTGCCTTGTCGGATCACCTGGAAGTTTACCTGCTGGGAGAATACACTCGTTTGAAGACCGAGGATGTTCAGCTTTTCCATGTTTGATCGACTTGAAATAATGTAATGTAATACTTGTCGTTATGAATGGTGTTTTTGGCACCTCATCTATGAAACTAGTCTATTAAAGTCTATTACCATGTATTATATCTATGAGATAATTTTAGTTTCAACACAACCTAATAATTTCGATGAAGTTTCGTTGTTTATTTCAACTTCTGAGATGAGAACACATTAGGAAAATGATTCATTTTGATTTTGGTAGGAAAGGGGTAGCATTAAATTGCGGATGCGGTGTCCATTGCAGACACGGTTGTGGTGTCGCAGTTACAACTGTAGATGTTACGTAACATGTAACGATTGTTGCAGACGTGATTTATTTCTAAAAAATACATTATTTCTAAATCATTATATTTATATATGTTATATTCATATTTTAATATTCTAATATTAACTATTGTTAAATGACATATTCTTATAGTTAATTTTTAATTATTATATAGAGATGCGACATAAGTTAAATGTTTATTAATAATTAATATCATTTTTTTGTTAAGTCAAAGTATTCGAGTATTTTATCTATGTGAATTTATATTTCGAGCAATTTGGATGTTCGTTGTGGCATAGTTGCGGTGTTGCGGTATAATTTTTTTTACTTATTACGGTTTTAGACTACAAAAATTGTGATGCAGTTCTATTATCGCGTTACACTAATATTATGTCGTGATAACTTCTAAAATCATTACGATATGGCCGTTACATCGCGTTACGACCGTAATTTAATACTATGGGTAGAAGATAGATAGGATAGTATGTCCGGTGAAGATATCTCCATTAAATCAACAGCCTGAAAAGAATAACCGGATAACCCTTTAGTTATTGACAAGTCGCCGGCCGAAAAATCCCATAAGAGTTTATTGCCTCGAAGAAGTTGATTCAATTAATGCCATGGAAATGTCAACAATGAGCACGGTGGGAAGGTTGAAGGGAACTCAAACGGCCAAATTGAAGTAGAACTACTTAGGCGTGGGCCCCAGAATGACTAGAATGTTGACACATCCACGTTTGGTTGGGAGCAGCTGCCAAATAGAGAACTATTTGCTCCGCCAAAAGGGATTGAAGTTTCAACTGAAGTGGGCATTAATTCAACCAACATTGATGTCTCGGATGCTGAGGATCTATCTACCCCGTGCCCAGAACCAGGAGGATGTTGAAAGTTAAAAAAAAAGGTCAATTTTTGATGCATTAATGCACCGAATTTGACAGCAGTAAAATTTAAAATTTACTATTATAATTTAGTTGAAAAATTGGTATGAGAAAATTTTATTCATTTAGTCTTTGTAATTTAGGATATTTATAAGATTAGTCCTTAAGCTTCAGCTATAAATATTCTAACTCATTTAGCTTCAAAACTATCTCAAATCATTCTAGTTGTCTCTCAATACTAGAGAAATTAGAGAGTTTTCTTGGGAGTGATTTTCTCATTTTTATAAAGAGAGAATTGTCATTATTTTCTCCTTATTAGATCGAGAGAAGTTGTAACTCCTATTTTCCGATAGTGAAATTCTTCTACATTTGCCCGTGATTTTTACCCTATATTATTTAGGGGGTTTTCACGTAAAATTTGTGTCTTCTTTATCTTCATTTTTATTTTCTCAAATTATCTGTTGCGATTTTGCTCTATCCAAGTGAGAGCTATCTGTAATAGAAGCTATGACAACAAAATTTGATATTGAAAAGTTCAATGGGAGAAATGTCTCATTGTGGAAATTGAAGATGAAGGTCATCCTAAGGAAAGACGGTTGTCTAGTGGCTATCAGTGAAAGGCCGGTAGATTTCACAGATGACAACAAATGGAACGAGATGGACGGGAATGCTATGACAAACCTTCGTCTAGCATTAGCAGATGAAGTATTGTCAAGCATTGAGGAGAAGAAGGCAACCAATGAGATATGAGATCATCTCACCAAACTGTACGAGGCTACATCGTTGCACAATAAAATTTTCCGTAAAAGAAAATTGTATAATCTCTGGATGTCAGAATCTACTTCAGTGACGGAGCACTTAAACACACTGAACACTTTATTTTCTCAGCTTACATCCTTAAGTTGTACAATAGGAGAACAATAATGTGCTGAACTTCTACTTCAAAGTCTACCTGATTCGTATGATCAACTCATCATCAACTTGAAAAACAGTAATGTCACCAGTCTTATCTTCGATGACGTTGTAGCTGTAGTTCTACAAGGAGAAAATCGTCGCAAGAGTAAGGAATACTGACAAGTAAATATGCAACAAGAAGAAGCGTTGACAACATTGAGAGGGAGATCAATAGAACGTGGCCAAAGTAATAGTCACAAACATTGTAGATCAAAGTCGAGAAGCAAGAAGAATTTAAAGTGCTACAACTATGGAAAAAATGGTCACTTGAAGAAGGATTGTTGGAGTCTAGGTAAAAACTCTAATCCACAAGACAATACCACAAACACTTCAGATGATGGAGATGTTCCATGTTGTGAAGCGTCAACCATGGTATAAGGTAGAAAGATGTTTGCAGATATATAGTTCATTGATTCGGGAGCAATATATCATATGATCTCAAGAAGAAAATGGTCCCATCATTATGAACCTGTCTCAGGAGGATCTGTGGATAGTTGCAATTACCATGCCTTAGAGATCGTTGGCGTTGAAACCATTAAATTGAGGATGTATGATGGAACAATTAAAGTTGTTCGAGATTTGCGGCACATGAAAGGCCTGAAGAAAAATTTATTATCCTATGGGTTGTTGGATAATAATGCAAGCAAGATTGAAACGCAAAAAGGAATCATGAAGGTGTTCCACGGAGCGCTTGTGGCGATGAAAGGCGAAAATATAGCAGCAAACTTGTACATACTGAAGGGAAAGACTTTTCTAGAAGAAAAAGCCTCTGTTGCCTCATATAGTTCAGATTTTGTAATGCTATGACAACAGAAACTTGGACACATGTCAGAACAAGGAATGAAAGTCCTTGTGGAGCAAAAGCTACTTCCAGACTTAACAAATGTATCACTTACTTTGTGTGGGTATTGTATAACAAGTAAGCAACACAGGTTAAAATTCAACACGTCAAATTCTAGAGGCAAAAGTGTTTTAGAACTAGTTCATTCTGACGTATAGCAAGCACCAGTTACATCCCTAGGCGGAGAAAAGTACTTTGTCTCATTTATTGATGACTAATTCAGGAGATGTTGGGTATACCCTATTAAGAAAAAGTTAGATGTGTTTTCAACTTTTAAAAACTTCAAAGCGTGTGTGGAACTTGATTATGGAAATAAGATCAAGTGTTTCTGAACAGATAATGAAGAAGAATACACAAGTGAAGAATTTGATGACTTTTGCAGAAAATAATGCATCAAAAAACATTCACAGTGGCATACAATCCTCAACAAAATGGAGTGGCAGAGCGGATGAACAGAACCTTGTTGGAAAGAACAAAAGCAATGTTAAGAGATGCAAGCCTAGAAAAATCATTTTGGACAGAAGCAGTCAATACTACCAATTTTTTGGTGAATAGAGCTCCATCAACTACAATAGAGCTTAAGACACCAATAGAGATGTGGACTGGTAAACCAGCTAATTATTCAAAGCTCCATGTATTTGGAAGTATTGTGTACGTGATGTACAACTCCCAAGAAATTTTAAAGTTGGATTCAAAATCCAGGAAATGCAAATTCTTGGGGTATGCTGATAGAGTAAAGGGGTATCACTTGTAGGATCTCACTGCCCTTAAAGTGATCATCAGCAGGTATGTTATCTTTGTAGAAGATAAACTACAAAGAAAAGAAGAAGACGGTAGCACTGAAAAGTCAGAGACTACACAGATACATGTAGAAAAAAAGTTTGAACAAGGAGATTTTTCTAAAGCAGAACCAACACATGATGAACAAGAACCAGAGAGTTCTGAAGTTCCAACAACTCGTCAATCAGATCGTGTGAAAAGACGTCCCAATTGGCACTCAGATTTTATTATAGAAGAAAATATTGCATACTGCCTTTTAACAGATAACGGTGAGCCATCAACATTCCAGGAGGCAATAAACAGCTCAGATGCTTTACATTGGATTATGGCAATGCAAGAAAAAATTGAAGCCCTTCATAAAAATAATACATGGGACCTTGTGTCACTACCACAATGAAGGAAGTCATTTGGTAACAAATGGGTCTTCAAAAATCAAGTGAAATGGTAACGATCAAGTGGAGAGGTATCGTGCAAGACTGGTGGTCAAAGGATATGCTCAAAAATAAGGTATTTATTTCAATGAAATCTTTTCTCCTGTGGTTCGACTAACAACAGTTCGAGAAATCTTGGCAATGTGTGCTACATTGAACTTACATCTAGAGCAACTAGATGTTAAAACAACTTTTCTTCATGTAAATCTTGAAGAAGAGATTTGCATGCTCCAGCCTGAAGGTTTTGAAGAAAAAGAAAATAAGAACTTGGTTTGTAGGTTGAACAAATCTCTTTACGGTCTAAAACAGGTTTTGAGGTATTGGTATAAGAGATTTGATTCCTTCATTGTGTGCCTTGGATACAACAGACTTAATGCAGATCCTTGTGCTTATTTCAAGAGGTTTGATGATAATGATTTTGTTATATTGCTATTGTATGTGGATGACATGTTGGTTGCAAGCCCCAACAAAGATCATATTGAAGAATTGAAGGCACAACTGGCTAAGGAATTTGAAATGAAAGACTTAGGATCAAAAAATAAGATTCTAGGGATGCAAATTCACTAAGAAAGAAGTAATAGGAAGATTTGACTTTCACAAAAGAATTACTTGAAGAAGATCTTGTCACGATTCAACATGCAAGATTGCAAGCCAATTTCTACCCCTCTTCCTATTAACTTCAAATTATCCTCCAGATGAGTCCTAGATCCGAAAAAAAGAAGATGGAGATGTGTCGAGTACCATATGCATCGGCAGTGGGAAGTTTAATGTTTGTTATGATATGCACAAGACCATACATTGCACAAACAGTGACAGTGGTTAGTCAGTACATGGAGAATTCAGACAAAGATAATTGGAATACAATAAAGATGATCTTGATATAGATCAAAGGGACCTCAAATGATGCACTATGTTATAGAGGATCAAACTTACTTATCAATGGGTATGTCGATTCTGACTATGCAGGGGATTTGGATAAAAGCAAATCTACTACAGGATATGTGTTCAAAGTTGCTAGTGGAGTTGTAAGCTGGATTTCAAAATTGCAGTCAGTTGTGGCTACATCAACAAAAAAGGCATAATATGTAGCAGTTACACAAGCCAGTAAAGAAGCAATCTGGTTGAAGATGCTATTGGAGGAGCTCAGGCACAATCAAGAGTATCGATACCAAGGGCTCGGTATCGATATTGAAGGGTCAGTATCGGTACCCACGAACATATTTCAATAAATAATTCAAGGGGTAAGAGATCAGACTCGAGGTACCCCAAATACTCAGAATAACATCAAATAAGACTTCAAGCGATAATAATAACTTATAACAGAATAGTAGAAATAGTAACAGTTAGGTTTACATAAAACTAGTCTTGTTTAATTATCGAGAAACAACCAAGACACCTGGGTTTCTCTTAACAAAATATACGATAGTCAGTAGATATCCAACGTCAGTGCCAAAGCACTTTCGTAGCCGACTGGGCACAGATGCCCCAAGACTCGACGAAGTAAGTCGGTGGACTGTACATTTCCGATGTAGCTCTGAATCTCACTCCTTTCTATCCAAGGGGCTGGTGAATGATTCTGATGCAGATCTAAGTCTCACTTTGGTACCCGAGGATTTGGCAGGCTTGAGGGGTGTGTGAGCTCCGAGATGCAGCCCCTTAGCCACACCATGATGATTGCCATAAACTAGTAGTTCAATATTTAGTGTGTTCAGACCTGTGCCACTATCCATCTCGTTTAATGAGTGCATGTAGTATAGTACAATTATTAGTGAGGCACTGAGCTCGTAAGCTCAACATCAGGAATGTGTTTCTGTGCGCAGGTTCTTAGGGGAAGATCATGAGGAGTTATCGTCGCCAACTATTCCAGTGCAGCAGTACAAACCAATAGAGACCATCAGAGTACGTCTTGTGTCATTTTTAGAGGGCATGTACTATTGTGGAACCTTTTCATGTATTTGGTTGTAACTCTATTTGATACTCAGTATTTGTATTACTTTTGGTTGTATTTTGGGAGCTCACCATATTTTGTAAATCCAGATTATCATGTTTTATTTTTATTACTATGAATGGATTATTTCAGTGGTTACAATAGTTTTAAAGAAAAAATTTGGGTCACTATTTCGGTAGTCCCGTGTAACATTGTAATCCATGGATTTTTGGGTCAAACTGGATTAGGGTATTACGGGCTTAACCTAAACTACTAACCCGGGGTTTGGGGTATTACAAAATTAGTTGAAAATTTAAAGGTAAATTATTTAAAATAAAAGGTAAACTATATCAGTGACCCCCTAACTATTACCCCTTTTATTTTGACCATCATTTTTGAAATTTTACCAAACAAGTCACTCAACTATTTAAATGCATTCAATAAAGCCACTTGTCGTTAATATTTAACGGAAAAACCAATGTGGTAGTTAAAATATTTGATATAATTACACATTTGGTCCATGATACTTATATATTTTGCCCATTTTATCTTAATTTTAATACATTAAAAAGAAAATTAACCTTCAAATCAAATGATGCCAAAGTAGTATTCATTCATCTTATTCTTTCAATTTGTAGGAAAACAAACAAGAAAGAAAATGAAAGAAAACTTGCAAAAAAAATTGATTTCATTTTTGAGAAATTAAAAAAAAATATATCAAACGCTATGATTTCAAAAATACATCTATATTAAGTAAAATCAAAATTTAAACTCTTAAAAATTAATCCAAAACAATTAGATTTGACTTATAATGCGATGAATTAAGTAAAAGTAAAGTTATAATACTTGGATAATTGACTAATAAAAAATAAATATTTTAAATTAACGGTCTAAAAGTAATTACAAAATAAAATGAAAGATCTAATTTAAACTCCTAAAATCATTGAAATATATTATTTAAATACATGAATTTGTCACACTAATTGTATTGTGTGTATTAATGTAAAATATAATATTTTAAGCTAAACACGAAAAAACATGAAAACATGCTAGCACGTCTCATCACTAAACATTAGATGTTTTTTTTACTTTATTATTTGAAATAATAAAAGCCGATAAAGAGAAAAGAAAAATTGTATTGGTTGGCATTAAATTGGATTCTTCTACAATTAACTACTTTGGTATATTTGATTTATTAAAATTAGGACTAAGTTGATATAATATATAAGTAACAGTGACCAAATTTATAATTATATCAAATATTTTAACTATCACGTCAGTTTTTTTCGTTAAATATTAATGGCAAGTGATTTAATTAAATGCATTTGAATAGTCGAATGACCCGACTGATAAAATTTCAAAATGATGGTCAAAATAAAAAGGAGTAATAGTTAGGTGGTCACTGGTATAATTTACCTTTTATTTTAAATAATTTACATTTAAATTTTCAACTAATTTATAATTATACGTTGAGTCCTTTAGAATTTTAAATTTTTATAAATTAAATTAATAGTGCTCATCGATGTTCGTCGAGTGTTATAAAATCATCCTTTAACAGAATTGTCGGTCAAGGATACAAATTATTAGTCAAAGAATCAAATTAACTTTTTTTTAGTTTCAATATCACATTAAGTGCAAAAATACTTTGAGTTACATTAATTTTTTTTTTAATATAATAGCCTTAAATACTATTATAATTTTCAGTTGCCATTAAATTTTTAGTTAATTGTGCCTATCATCCCTAAATTATAATTTTCATTCTAGATTAAACCCTAAATTTTTTAACATTTCAATTCCATCCTCAAACTATCGATATATGTCAATTACATCCTTCCGTTAACAAAACCGTTAAAAATACCATTAAATTCCATGTAAGCATTATGTGTATTACATACCTATATGACATGGTATTAATTATAATTAATATAGAAAATAAAATAGTAATTAACCTTTTTGTTTACAACTTCAAAACTTGGAAATATTTGAAGAAGAAAAAAAATCAAAGGATGAACCTTTTTATGAAAGTTTCGAAAACCCCAATGGAATCATTCTCTCGGGGGTTTCTTTGATTCTCACTAGAATCGGAGAATCTTTGCAACCAAAACACTCGATCAAGCATAAGAAGGAAACACATCAACACCAAAATCATTACAATGACTCTTCAGCCTCTTCAAATCCACCCAAGTCCTCTTCTTCTTATTATTTCAGTTTCCTTGATAAGGTCATTTTTATCTATTATATAAAATATATGTGAAATTGGAACTTTTTTATGTGATTAATTTGAATTTGCAGGTAAGAGCAAGGTTGGCTGGTGACCATTTTAGGATGATCAACGAAAATCTTTAAACTTACACGCAATTTCCTTCTTATGCTTGATCGAGTGTTTTGGTTGCAAAGATTCTCCGATTCTAGTGAGAATCAAAGAAACCCCCGAGAGAATGATTCCATTGGGGTTTTTAATCGAGATTGGGGTTTTCTAAACTTTCATAAAAAGGTTCATCCTTTGATTTTTTTCTTCTTCAAATATTTCCAAGTTTTGAAGTTGTAAACAAAAAGGTTAATTACTATTTTATTTTCTATATTAATTATAATTAATACCATGTCATATAGGTATGTAATGCACATAATGCTTAGGTGGAATTTAACGGTATTTTTAACGGTTTTATTAATGGAAGGATGTAATTGACATATATCGATAGTTTGAGGATGGAATTGAAACGTTAAAAAATTTAGGGTTTAATCTAGAATGAGAATCATAGTTTAGGGACAATTGGTGTAATTAAATCTTAAATTTTTTATATATAGAATAACTCAGTATTTTTATTATATGTTATTTTAAGTCAAATATTTTTAATAGTCACTTTATAATCATTTTATAAATTTGGAGTGAATACAAATCAGTATTTATTTAAATATATCTCTCAACAATTTGACAATAAACGCTTAGATATCTAGCATATGCGGTGTTCGAACCTGAGATTTAATTAATACAACGTTGAAGTTAAAATTAACGATGAAATGTAACCAGAGAAAAAAAATAACGATGAAATATGTTAGTTTGTATGTAATGTGGTAGTGTGATAAAAGAATGTGAATGACCATGGAAAACTAAATGCATATATATAATAAAATTGATTCTATTTTATTTTGAAATTATAATTTAAAATATATTCATATGATTATAATTAAAATTAACTAATCTTATGCATAAAAAATGAAAATATAAAAATATGTATAACTACAATCATAGTTATCCATGCATGATGAGACTTGAATGTGTGTTTAAAGATTCAAGAGTTATTCCTTTAAACATCTATAGAGATGTCATCTCATTCTATTACTGCTGAAACTCAGATGACTGGAGAGAATAAATCGCTGTAATAATACTCTATGCGTACAACTTATTTGAAGACAACAAAGATGTAGGAAGATGAAGATAAAGTAGTTCTTCATCGCTTTGAATATTTAGGCACAACCATTTTCTTTAAATGGCGGAAATCATCGCTTTCTCCTTCAAGAAGCCGCAAGACCTGTACCGATTCAATATTGCATTTCAAAGGGAGAATTAACCAAGGCATCATGATGAAGACAACGTAAAGATGAGCATTACCTCCCCCATTGATGGCCTCATTTCAGGGTTGGTTTGCACGCAGAGGTAAGCTGTTCTAGCCATCAGGTATAGTTGATAAGTGTCATAAGACTCCCCGATTCGAGGATCGATGAGCTCATGTAGTGCCAGCTTTTTGATCAATGGTTTTGCCTAGATGGAAAAAAATATTAGCATCAGAACAATGACAATAAGTAAAAATCGGTCGGTTCCTTTAACATTGCGGCCATTGAAACCAAGCATACCCACTGTCGCAGGGACGCATGTTGTCCTTCACTTTCCAGATCAATTACTTTTCGCCCTGACATTAGTTGTACCAGAACTATCCCAAATGCATACACATCTGTCCTCACCGAAACAAACCCATTCTCTGCATACTCCGGAGCAAGGTATCTACATGAACCAAAGGCTTCAGTAACACTACTTTAACAACAAAACTCATGCCGTCATCGGCATATCGATAGCTTGAGAATGAATTCGAGAGCTCATGGAAGTCCTATACCCTAATGTTCCAAGAATTGTTGTCTGTAGAGTATCGTCGTTGATCTTCCATCTAGCAAGACCAAAGTCACCAAGCTGCGCGTATACAATCATACAAGTTAACACTTCATCATAGAAGAACACAATAGAAAGGAACATCATTTACCATTGGAACCAAGTCATGTGTGAGCAGTATGTTGCTCGGACGCATGTCCCTATGAATAATAGGACCTCCACGGCATTCTTCATGAAGAAAACGCAAACCCTTTGCCGTCCCGATTGCAATAGCATGTCTTTGGTGCCAGTCAAGAACATTTTCCGGATTATCTGTGGAAATATCCCCAATTCCAGAACAGATGAGAAAACTTTTGATAAAAGAAATATGCGACGATAAGTATATAATTTAGTTAATTTTTGGCTCTTTACCAAATAAATGCCAATGAAGAGACTTGTTGCATATATACTCATATACCAAAATGTTGAGATTCTCCTTGCAAAAATAACCAAGCAGCATCACAATGTTCTTATGACGAGCGAAACTTAAGACAGATACCTCAGAATTAAACTCAGCAAATCCTTGGCTACTTTCTTGTTTCCGGACCTTCGCAGCAATCAGCTGTCCATCTTTAAGCTTACCTTTATATACACGACCGTATCCGCCTTCTCCTAGCAAGTTCTCCTCCGAAAAGTGGTTGGTGGCTCGTTGAATCTCATGATAAGTGAATGTCATAGAATCTTGGATATACAATTCAGTCTTCAGTCCACAAGCAACACAAAGAAGAGGTGTTCCTGAGTTTTTCTTGTGGAAACAACTTCTTCTCTGCCTTTGGATAACAGTTAAACTAGTATGCAGCTTGTTTTCTCCTGCATTTGTATCCGAAAGAAAAATACAATATATATAATGCTTGTTGATGCTGAAAAATTGCAAGCCTGCAGAATTACCTACCACATCTGTTTTCGGTTGAAATTGGGGTCCCAGAGTAGCTCCGACAAGAGATTTCTGACTGGTCGATGTTTTCACCGACATTAAAGTTCGATAGGGGCACAGGCTTGGACATGAAATAAAAATGCTTTTTTCCTGCCACCTCTGTTTCCTTTACAGTATA
Source organism: Hibiscus syriacus (assembly GCF_006381635.1). Taxonomy (NCBI): domain Eukaryota; kingdom Viridiplantae; phylum Streptophyta; class Magnoliopsida; order Malvales; family Malvaceae; genus Hibiscus; species Hibiscus syriacus. The sequence continues at coordinate 904,181 of NW_024062052.1, forward strand.
GTTTCTCAAAACTTCCACATTCAAGCTATCATGAACTAATGCAACCTTGCACGGTATCTGATGCAGGGGGATCTGAGACAGATGATGCTGAGCTGTCAGATTGCACGTTGATGGCGCTGAGATACCATGAGTTGGCAGATCAGCGCAAAGGCGGGAATTGATTGTGACATCTTCCTTATTGGGGTCGTTTTGAGTATGTTTCAGTCTTTTGGCCATAACTTTGGCTACAGGTGTCAGAATCGCGCATAAGACCCCAATCCGGAAAGCTCTTTTCGACGCGCACGCTCTCCACATTGAGCTACGCTCAATGTGGCCTTTTTTTCAACCTCAAATTCTGCCGTTTTCCCCTCCGAATCACTAGATTTAGTTATTTTTTACTATTTATGGTAATATTTCGATTGTTAATTAGGAAGTCAATTTAAATCCGATTTAGACCGGATTTTTGGGAGATTGCTTATTTTATTTCGAATTTCAATTTAGAGTGATTTTCGGGATTTTGCTATTTTTGGCAAAATTCGAATAAATACGATTTTTGCTATTTTTGGCAAAATTCGAATAAAGACGATTTTTTTAGCTATAACAGTCCGGCTTGTGGACTGCTTTTCACAGTTATTGATTTTATAATATTTTATTAAACCCTAGAGACTTTTTTTTCTCTGGTTTTTGGGCGAATTTTCTCTTGTGAATCGTCTGTCGGAGCTAGCCTACAGGATAATCACTATTCTGTCTGGCGTCAGTTGGTATCAGAGCTTCAACATCTTCTTGGGAAATTTCACCAGTTTCAATGGCTGGAGGTCGTGGTCGTGGTCGTCGTGAGCAGGTTCCGAATGAGGAAGCCCAACGCCGTGATCGCAGCGTTCAGGATGTGATGATTGCGGATTTGCAGAGGCAAGTCGCAGAATTAACCCAGCGCCTAGCGGCGCAGGATTTAGAGGATCGTGAGGCCTCTGATCACGATACAAATTCCACTTTCGAAAACCCATATCACAATCGCGCAGGATTCCGGGGCGTAGGATTCCGGGAGCACCGTGGTCGGGAGGAGCGTCATGGAGACCTCGGTTTTCGGGTCGATCTCCCTGAGTTTTCTGGTACATTACAGGCCGAGGGATTCGTGGATTGGATTAATGAAGTGGAGCGTATTTTTGAATATAAGGAAGTCCCCGATCGTGTGAAAGTGAAACTGATCGCCATCAAACTCAAGGGCAGAGCATCTGCGTGGTGGGAACAGTTACGACGTTCACGAGAAAGACAGGGCAAAGCCAAGATCACTGATTGGGAGAAGATGAAAAAGAAGATGAAGGGCCACTTCCTTCCCTTCGGCTACACGCAAACCTTATTTCAACGACTTCATGCGTTGAGGCAGGGCGCGCGATCAGTCGATGATTACACAGAGGAGTTTTACCAATTGGTCGCCCGGAACGATTTATCTGAGACGGAGGAGCAGATGGTGGCGCGATATTTGGGGGGTTTACGCCAGCCCTTGCAAGATGTCCTCAGCCTTCATTCATTGTGGAGTGTTTCGGAAGCATACCAGCGTGCACTTGCTGTTGAAAAACAGCAAAACAGGAGACCAGTGATCAGGAGCGATCACAACAGTCGACCAGTTCGCCCTCAAGAGTCCCGTCCTGCTCAGCAGCCACCGCAGGGTAATTCTAACCCTACTATTAGATGTTTTCGTTGTGGTGAACAAGGGCATAGGGCGACTGATTGCAGGAAGCCTGCTAGTCAAAAGGGCAAAAATTTGTTGATTGAGGAAAACGTGGAAGACGAGAATGAGGAGATTGGCGAACCCGTGTATGACGATGATGAGACTGATGATGTGCTATATGGAGATGGTCATGAGACTCTGGTCGTTCGCAAGAGTCTACTTACCCCCAAGGGCGATTCAGGAGACGATTGGTTGAGAACCAATATTTTCCACACGACTTGCACAGTTGCAGATAAAGTCTGCAAAATGATCATTGACAGCGGCAGTTGTGAGAATGTAGTGTCCGAGGAGGTTGTCCAGAAATTGCAGTTGAAGACGGATCGTCATCCTAAGCCATACAAGTTGTCATGGCTAAATAAAGACAGTGAGGTAACAGTTGATAGGCGATGCCTGGTGTCTTTTCAATTGGTAGAAAATATTTTGATAATGCTGGTGTGATGTTGTGTCTATGGATGCGTGTCATATATTGTTGGGTCGACCTTGGCAGTATGATCGCAGTGTCATTCATGATGGACGGAAGAATACATATTCCCTTAGCATCAAGGGAAAAAGATTGTGTTGGCACCCCGGCGGGAAGGACTTACTCCTACCCCAGTAACCCATAATACTAATCTGCTTTCTATGTCCAGGTTTTTAGATGAGATTGAGCATGGCGACGTGGTCTATGCCTTGCTACCTTGCGAGAACAATGCAGTAGACGTGGATACAGATTTACCAGTAGAGGTGCAGCGGTTGCTAGCAGAATTCTCTAACTTGATGCCAGAGGATCTTCCTCCTGGACTACCACCTATGAGGGATATTCAGCATCAAATTGACCTTGTTCCTGGGTCAAGTTTGCCAAATCGACCAGCATATCGCCTCAGTCCCAAGGAGGCCGAAGAGTTGCAGCGACAGGTGGAAGAGTTGTTGGAGAGGGGCTATATCCGAGAGAGTATGAGCCCATGTGCAGTCCCTGCTCTGTTAGTGCCAAAGAAAGATGGTTCTTGGCGTATGTGTGTTGACAGCCGAGCGATCAACAGAATTACAGTGAAGTACCGGTTTCCAATTCCCCGTCTAGATGATATGTTGGATCAGCTATCTGGTTCTAAGATCTTCTCAAAAATTGACCTTAAGAGCGGCTACCACCAAATCAGAATAAGGCCTGGAGATGAGTGGAAGACGGCGTTTAAAACGCCACAAGGGTTGTATGAGTGGATGGTCATGCCTTTTGGGTTATCCAATGCGCCCAGTACATTCATGAGATTTATGCATCAGGTCTTGCGGCCTTTTATGGGGAAATTTGTTGTAGTTTACTTCGATGATATCCTCGTTTATAGTCCGACATGGACTTCACACTTCGATCACTCCGTGCTGTTTTTGAGATGCTGAAAACGGAGTGCTTGTTTGTCAATCAAAAGAAGTGTTCTTTCTTCACTACTTCTGTGACTTTTCTTGGTTTTGTTGTGTCTACTGATGGTGTTCATGCAGATCAGTCAAAAATAGATGCAGTCTTGGAGTGGCCCAGACCAAGAACATTACATGACATCCGAAGTTTCCATGGCTTGGCGTCTTTTTACCGTCGATTCATTAGAAATTTCAGTACTCTGATCGCCCCTATCACAGAGTGCCTCAAGGGGCGTGATTTTCAGTGGTCTGAGGAGGCAGAGGCCAGTTTTCAACTGGTCAAGCAGAAGATGACCGAGGCTCCAGTTTTGGCACTTCCAGATTTTGACAAAGTGTTCGAGGTAAATTGTGATGCATCTGGCGTTGGCATTGGTGGTGTTCTGAGTCAGGCAGGTCGTCCGGTTGCTTTTTTCAGTGAGAAGCTATCGGGATCAAAGAAAAATTATTCCACTTATGATCTGGAGTTCTATGCCATAGTTCAGTCCCTGAAGCATTGGCGTCACTACCTAGTACAGAAGGAGTTTATTCTGTTTACCGATCATGAGGCCTTGAAGTACATCAATGGCCAACACAAGCTGAGTAGACGTCATGCCAAGTGGGTAGCATACTTGCAAGAATTCACTTTTACGCTGAGGCACCAAGCAGGGAGTTTGAACCGCGTCGCAGATGCCCTGAGCCGTCGTACCTTACTTCTCACCACCATGAGTACTAAAGTTGCAGGATTTGAGACGTTCACAGATATGTATGCAGCTGATCCTTCCTTTGGAAGGATATTTCAGGAGGTAACTGAGGGTCACCGTCATGATTTTGTTTTGCATAATGGGTATCTGTTTCGTGGATTACAATTGTGCATTCCAGATTGTTCATTGAGGCAGCAAATTATAAGTGAACTCCATAATGAGGGACACTTTGGCCGAGATAAGACATTGGCCCTTATCTCTTCTGAATTTTATTGGCCCAAGTTGACTAGTGATGTGGCCCATTATGTGGACCGTTGTTATGTGTGCCAGCGATCTAAGGGAGTTCTCACCAATGCGGGATTGTACACTCCCTTACCTGTTCCTGAAGCTCCTTGGTTCGATGTCAGCATGGATTTTGTACTAGGCTTACCCCGCACCCAAAGGGCCTCTGATTCTATCTTTGTTGTGGTTGACAGGTTTTCCAAGATGGCTCATTTTGTAGCTTGCAGAAAGACTATGGATGCTGACCGGATTGCCCATCTCTATTTCAAGGAGATTGTGCGTTTACATGGTGTTCCTCGATCCATCACTTCAGATCGTGATACTAAGTTCATCAGTCATTTCTGGAAGAGCCTGTGGGGGAAACTGGGAACGCAGTTGAATTTCAGTAGCGCCTACCACCCCCAGACGGATGGCCAGACTGAGGTGGTGAACCGAAGTTTGGGAAACCTTTTAAGGTGTTTGGCAGGAACGAAGCCGAAGCAGTGGGATTTGGCATTGCCTCAGGCAGAATTTGCCTACAACAGATCAAAAAACAGAACCACAGGTTTAAGCCCATTTGAGATTGTCTATGGTCAGAACCCATCCGGGGTGTTGGACTTAGCCCCTATTCCACGTATAGGACGTTTCAGTCCTAAAGCAGATGAGATGGCAAAGTATCTTCGGGGTATCCATGAGCAGGTGAAACAGACCATTCATGAGAGCAATACCAAGTACAAGACTCGGGTCGACAATCATCGTCGTCAGGTACTTTTTGATGTTGGTGATTTTGTTTGGGCTGTATTAACTCGTGATCGTTTTCCTGTTGGTGAGTATAATAAGCTTAAGGATCGGAAGATTGGACCTTGTGAGGTCGTGCAGAAGATCAATGATAATGCTTACAGGTTGCGACTTCCCAGTCACTTGAAGACTTCTGATGTCTTTAATGTGAAGCACCTGAGTCATTGTTTTGTGGATCCTGATGACACTACTCTGAACTCGAGGACGAGTTCTTTCCAACCCGGGGCGACTGATGCAGGGGGATCTGAGACAGATGATGCTGAGCTGTCAGATTGCACGTTGATGGCGCTGAGATACCATGAGTTGGCAGATCAGCGCAAAGGCGGGAATTGATTGTGACATGTTCCTTATTGGGGTCGTTTTGAGTATGTTTCAGTCTTTTGGCCATAACTTTGGCTACAGGTGTCAGAATCGCGCATAAGACCCCAATCCGGAAAGCTCTTTTCGACGCGCACGCTCTCCACATTGAGCTACGCTCAATGTGGCCTTTTTTTCAACCTCAAATTCTGCCGTTTTCCCCTCCGAATCACTAGATTTAGTTATTTTTTACTATTTATGGTAATATTTCGATTGTTAATTAGGAAGTCAATTTAAATCCATTTAGACCGGATTTTTGGGAGATTGCTTATTTTATTTCGAATTTCAATTTAGAGTGATTTTCGGGATTTTGCTATTTTTGGCAAAATTCGAATAAATACGATTTTTGCTATTTTTGGCAAAATTCGAATAAAGACGATTTTTTTAGCTATAACAGTCCGGCTTGTGGACTGCTTTTCACAGTTATTGATTTTATAATATTTTATTAAACCCTAGAGACTTTTTTTTCTCTGGTTTTTGGGCGAATTTTCTCTTGTGAATCGTCTGTCGGAGCTAGCCTACAGGATAATCACTATTCTGTCTGGCGTCAGTTGGTATCAGAGCTTCAACATCTTCTTGGGAAATTTCACCAGTTTCAATGGCTGGAGGTCGTGGTCGTGGTCGTCGTGAGCAGGTTCCGAATGAGGAAGCCCAACGCCGTGATCGCAGCGTTCAGGATGTGATGATTGCGGATTTGCAGAGGCAAGTCGCAGAATTAACCCAGCGCCTAGCGGCGCAGGATTTAGAGGATCGTGAGGCCTCTGATCACGATACAAATTCCACTTTCGAAAACCCATATCACAATCGCGCAGGATTCCGGGGCGTAGGATTCCGGGAGCACCGTGGTCGGGAGGAGCGTCATGGAGACCTCGGTTTTCGGGTCGATCTCCCTGAGTTTTCTGGTACATTACAGGCCGAGGGATTCGTGGATTGGATTAATGAAGTGGAGCGTATTTTTGAATATAAGGAAGTCCCCGATCGTGTGAAAGTGAAACTGATCGCCATCAAACTCAAGGGCAGAGCATCTGCGTGGTGGGAACAGTTACGACGTTCACGAGAAAGACAGGGCAAAGCCAAGATCACTGATTGGGAGAAGATGAAAAAGAAGATGAAGGGCCACTTCCTTCCCTTCGGCTACACGCAAACCTTATTTCAGCGACTTCATGCGTTGAGGCAGGGCGCGCGATCAGTCGATGATTACACGGAGGAGTTTTACCAATTGGTCGCCCGGAACGATTTATCTGAGACGGAGGAGCAGATGGTGGCGCGATATTTGGGGGGTTTACGCCAGCCCTTGCAAGATGTCCTCAGCCTTCATTCATTGTGGAGTGTTTCGGAAGCATACCAGCGTGCACTTGCTGTTGAAAAACAGCAAAACAGGAGACCAGTGATCAGGAGCGATCACAACAGTCGACCAGTTCGCCCTCAAGAGTCCCGTCCTGCTCAGCAGCCACCGCAAGGTAATTCTAACCCTACTATTAGATGTTTTCGTTGTGGTGAACAAGGGCATAGGGCGACTGATTGCAGGAAGCCTGCTAGTCAAAAGGGCAAAAATTTGTTGATTGAGGAAAACGTGGAAGACGAGAATGAGGAGATTGGCGAACCCGTGTATGACGATGATGAGACTGATGATGTGCTATATGGAGATGGTCATGAGACTCTGGTCGTTCGCAAGAGTCTACTTACCCCCAAGGGCGATTCAGGGGACGATTGGTTGAGAACCAATATTTTCCACACGACTTGCACAGTTGCAGATAAAGTCTGCAAAATGATCATTGACAGCGGCAGTTGTGAGAATGTAGTGTCCGAGGAGGTTGTCCAGAAATTGCAGTTGAAGACGGATCGTCATCCTAAGCCATACAAGTTGTCATGGCTAAATAAAGACAGTGAGGTAACAGTTGATAGGCGATGCCTGGTGTCTTTTTCAATTGGTAGAAAATATTTGATAATGCCTGGTGTGATGTTGTGTCTATGGATGCGTGTCATATATTGTTGGGTCGACCTTGGCAGTATGATCGCAGTGTCATTCATGATGGACGGAAGAATACATATTCCCTTAGCATCAAGGGAAAAAAGATTGTGTTGGCACCCCGGCGGGAAGGACTTACTCCTACCCCAGTAACCCATAATACTAATCTGCTTTCTATGTCCAGGTTTTTAGATGAGATTGAGCATGGCGACGTGGTCTATGCCTTGCTACCTTGCGAGAACAATGCAGTAGACGTGGATACAGATTTACCAGTAGAGGTGCAGCGGTTGCTAGCAGAATTCTCTAACTTGATGCCAGAGGATCTTCCTCCTGGACTACCACCTATGAGGGATATTCAGCATCAAATTGACCTTGTTCCTGGGTCAAGTTTGCCAAATCGACCAGCATATCGCCTCAGTCCCAAGGAGGCCGAAGAGTTGCAGCGACAGGTGGAAGAGTTGTTGGAGAGGGGCTATATCCGAGAGAGTATGAGCCCATGTGCAGTCCCTGCTCTGTTAGTGCCAAAGAAAGATGGTTCTTGGCGTATGTGTGTTGACAGCCGAGCGATCAACAGAATTACAGTGAAGTACCGGTTTCCAATTCCCCGTCTAGATGATATGTTGGATCAGCTATCTGGTTCTAAGATCTTCTCAAAAATTGACCTTAAGAGCGGCTACCACCAAATCAGAATAAGGCCTGGAGATGAGTGGAAGACGGCGTTTAAAACGCCACAAGGGTTGTATGAGTGGATGGTCATGCCTTTTGGGTTATCCAATGCGCCCAGTACATTCATGAGATTTATGCATCAGGTCTTGCGGCCTTTTATGGGGAAATTTGTTGTAGTTTACTTCGATGATATCCTCGTTTATAGTCCGACATGGACTTCACACTTCGATCACTTCCGTGCTGTTTTTGAGATGCTGAAAACGGAGTGCTTGTTTGTCAATCAAAAGAAGTGTTCTTTCTTCACTACTTCTGTGACTTTTCTTGGTTTTGTTGTGTCTACTGATGGTGTTCATGCAGATCAGTCAAAAATAGATGCAGTCTTGGAGTGGCCCAGACCAAGAACATTACATGACATCCGAAGTTTCCATGGCTTGGCGTCTTTTTACCGTCGATTCATTAGAAATTTCAGTACTCTGATCGCCCCTATCACAGAGTGCCTCAAGGGGCGTGATTTTCAGTGGTCTGAGGAGGCAGAGGCCAGTTTTCAACTGGTCAAGCAGAAGATGACCGAGGCTCCAGTTTTGGCACTTCCAGATTTTGACAAAGTGTTCGAGGTAAATTGTGATGCATCTGGCGTTGGCATTGGTGGTGTTCTGAGTCAGGCAGGTCGTCCGGTTGCTTTTTTCAGTGAGAAGCTATCGGGATCAAAGAAAAATTATTCCACTTATGATCTGGAGTTCTATGCCATAGTTCAGTCCCTGAAGCATTGGCGTCACTACCTAGTACAGAAGGAGTTTATTCTGTTTACCGATCATGAGGCCTTGAAGTACATCAATGGCCAACACAAGCTGAGTAGACGTCATGCCAAGTGGGTAGCATACTTGCAAGAATTCACTTTTACGCTGAGGCACCAAGCAGGGAGTTTGAACCGCGTCGCAGATGCCCTGAGCCGTCGTACCTTACTTCTCACCACCATGAGTACTAAAGTTGCAGGATTTGAGACGTTCACAGATATGTATGCAGCTGATCCTTCCTTTGGAAGGATATTTCAGGAGGTAACTGAGGGTCACCGTCATGATTTTGTTTTGCATAATGGGTATCTGTTTCGTGGATTACAATTGTGCATTCCAGATTGTTCATTGAGGCAGCAAATTATAAGTGAACTCCATAATGAGGGACACTTTGGCCGAGATAAGACATTGGCCCTTATCTCTTCTGAATTTTATTGGCCCAAGTTGACTAGTGATGTGGCCCATTATGTGGACCGTTGTTATGTGTGCCAGCGATCTAAGGGAGTTCTCACCAATGCGGGATTGTACACTCCCTTACCTGTTCCTGAAGCTCCTTGGTTCGATGTCAGCATGGATTTTGTACTAGGCTTACCCCGCACCCAAAGGGCCTCTGATTCTATCTTTGTTGTGGTTGACAGGTTTTCCAAGATGGCTCATTTTGTAGCTTGCAGAAAGACTATGGATGCTGACCGGATTGCCCATCTCTATTTCAAGGAGATTGTGCGTTTACATGGTGTTCCTCGATCCATCACTTCAGATCGTGATACTAAGTTCATCAGTCATTTCTGGAAGAGCCTGTGGGGGAAACTGGGAACGCAGTTGAATTTCAGTAGCGCCTACCACCCCCAGACGGATGGCCAGACTGAGGTGGTGAACCGAAGTTTGGGAAACCTTTTAAGGTGTTTGGCAGGAACGAAGCCGAAGCAGTGGGATTTGGCATTGCCTCAGGCAGAATTTGCCTACAACAGATCAAAAAACAGAACCACAGGTTTAAGCCCATTTGAGATTGTCTATGGTCAGAACCCATCCGGGGTGTTGGACTTAGCCCCTATTCCACGTATAGGACGTTTCAGTCCTAAAGCAGATGAGATGGCAAAGTATCTTCGGGGTATCCATGAGCAGGTGAAACAGACCATTCATGAGAGCAATACCAAGTACAAGACTCGGGTCGACAATCATCGTCGTCAGGTACTTTTGATGTTGGTGATTTTGTTTGGGCTGTATTAACTCGTGATCGTTTTCCTGTTGGTGAGTATAATAAGCTTAAGGATCGGAAGATTGGACCTTGTGAGGTCGTGCAGAAGATCAATGATAATGCTTACAGGTTGCGACTTCCCAGTCACTTGAAGACTTCTGATGTCTTTAATGTGAAGCACCTGAGTCATTGTTTTGTGGATCCTGATGACACTACTCTGAACTCGAGGACGAGTTCTTTCCAACCCGGGGCGACTGATGCAGGGGGATCTGAGACAGATGATGCTGAGCTGTCAGATTGCACGTTGATGGCGCTGAGATACCATGAGTTGGCAGATCAGCGCAAAGGCGGGAATTGATTGTGACATGTTCCTTATTGGGGTCGTTTTGAGTATGTTTCAGTCTTTTGGCCATAACTTTGGCTACAGGTGTCAGAATCGCGCATAAGACCCCAATCCGGAAAGCTCTTTTCGACGCGCACGCTCTCCACATTGAGCTACGCTCAATGTGGCCTTTTTTTCAACCTCAAATTCTGCCGTTTTCCCCTCCGAATCACTAGATTTAGTTATTTTTTACTATTTATGGTAATATTTCGATTGTTAATTAGGAAGTCAATTTAAATCCGATTTAGACCGGATTTTTGGGAGATTGCTTATTTTATTTCGAATTTCAATTTAGAGTGATTTTCGGGATTTTGCTATTTTTGGCAAAATTCGAATAAATACGATTTTTGCTATTTTTGGCAAAATTCGAATAAAGACGATTTTTTTAGCTATAACAGTCCGGCTTGTGGACTGCTTTTCACAGTTATTGATTTTATAATATTTTATTAAACCCTAGAGACTTTTTTTTCTCTGGTTTTTGGGCGAATTTTCTCTTGTGAATCGTCTGTCGGAGCTAGCCTACAGGATAATCACTATTCTGTCTGGCGTCAGTATCTGCTTAACATATAACTTCAAGTCCCGTCGAAGGTGCCTGTTAAGATTGTAAGTCATGGTGAGAGGAACACAGAAAGGATGATCCCATGTATGCAGAATACAAAATATTTACCTATCAAGCACAACCCATGCTGCATTAGAGGATATCACCTCTTGTACTATAACATTCTTTATGGGAAATCCAGCTGTGATTTTAACTTCAATGCTTACCTATACATGAAAATTGATATGCTATATTACCAACATAAAGCACTATGAAATAAGTGGGGGCTCAGAATTCAGAAATTTTACTCCTTGGTTTTCACAATCTTCTGCACTTTGTTGAAGCATATTAACATATGCATCGATCTTCTTTGAGATTTCTTCCACCATGGCGCGGATGCTTATTACCCCGAAAGATTCGGGACATGCTTTGCTCTGGTAACCCACTACACCAGCCCAGAGAAGGAACAGAAGACAAGGGAACATAAAGGCAACATGTGAGTTGACATGTTGAATGAAGGAGAAATTATTTAAGACATGCACTTACTAGGGTGAGTGACTCTGTGCAGAACTCCAAGCATAAGAAGTGTGTCCCCGACTCGTAAAATGTCACCTCTTACTCGTAGATTATTGATGGTGATTCGGAGCTCCCGTTCGCTATGATCCTTGGTTGCATCGAATGCCATAACAACATGCGATGGTGAAGAAGGAGTTGTCCCCATTATAGCTTACCTTACATGCGATGGTGAAATGAAGGGTTGGAGATGGGAGTTGTGACTTGTTGAAGGGTTCCTATTTTTATTCTTCTTTCGTCTAGTACTGTGTGTGTGGAGGCATTGGATTTGGATGAGAATATATTGGGAACATTGTTGAGCATATCGAAGGAGATATACTTTTCGGATATGCGATATGACTTTACCAGAAAATTAAAGATGTGTCGTTTGTAACAATCTGAAGATACAACATTAATTTCAAGGTTTTGGCAAAATTTGCTTGTCTTTTTTTTTATTAGTATGGACTATTACAAGTGTTTTATATGCTTATATTATTGTATTTCAACAATGTCAAATTCACATACACTAAACCAGCAAAATGCTTCATCGACATCATCAAAATACCTATGTACATACCACAAGTTTTGAGAATTGAGACTGAAACATCAGCTTCATCAAACAAACATTGAGAAAACAATCTTTTTAAGGTGAAAAAAAAATCTAGACAGAAATATCAGAAAGGTAATCATTTGGATGTCTGATGATAGTTTCCCTGAGATTTTTCTCTTGTTCCTCAAGGTTTGATAGTGGACATCTCTAAAAGTGGAGGCTTCTCTGTTTTCTCTGCCACCTGAATTGCTTCCAATAACTGCACTAATTTTTTTCTAACGCATTAGAACTATGAAGCAAAAAATACAAATTCTTGCGATCAAACCGATTAATGAACTGATCAGTTGTTTCCTCACACTGTTTCGGAGCTGAGTTTTTTGTTGTTCACTCCACCAGCCATAAGTTTGAACCCAATTTCTAAATCTGTTCACAGGGTTCCTGACATTTTTCCAGTGAACAATTTCATCAAACTGGCGATACTTGGTTGAATCATCAGATATGGAATTGTGTCCTACTCTGTACGTAAGGGCCTGAAAGAAAAAACAAAAGTTTAAACACGAGGTTATAGTCCAGCTGTAATGGTTGTCAGCAATATTTGTCAGTTATCACGCAACGCGATCGACATGGAGATTGTCGATCAGAAAAGGGTAGCCAAGTTCCATGACAATGGATTCTGATCTGACCTCATGGATTTAAATTGTTGTTATGGTCGCATTTTCAATTATACTGCGTTCATTGTGTTTGTGTACATAACAGACATTACTGCAGGTATTGTTGTCGTAATTTTTTTATTATTTTAAAAAGAAACTGTTTTTTTCCTAAGTTAGAAACAATGGTAAAAGCAGCAACCCGTTATTGTCATAATTAGCCGCGATCCACCGATATTTAAATCTATGATTCTGATATCTCCGATTCCAATTAGAAATCGGCCGTCCACGGTTCAAAGCCGATGATACACCAGAACTTTGGTTCATGCCGACAACGTCCTAGAAGAGCTCTTGGTTCGTACAATTTCTTACGTGGTTGGCAATGGTTACTGGTGATATTTTGCGCTAATTCGCCAGTGAAATTAATAGGGTTAACTACACAAATGATCACTTATGTTCGTGTTTTATCCACTTTTGGTCACTGATTTCAAAAAAATAAGATATGATCACTTTTGTTTTTATTTGATTAAGATGTGGTCACTAGGAGTGGCAACGGGGCGTGGCGGGAACGGGTTTGCATTACCCATTTTGTCCTCAACACTTGCGGGTACAGTTTTGGAGAATCCACATTATATGTTTTCAGGGATTTTTTTATCCCCTAATCATCCCCTACGGATCCCTACGGACTTCGGTTAATCTCCATCCCAAAAATTAAACAAACATTTTTTAAATCCATATAACACCTAAAACTTGTAAGTTATATCATATTGTCTCAAATTGGTCTCTATATATAATATGAAAGTTTCAAACGTCATATTCATCTAACACCTAATGTATATGTACAATTTTAACCATTGCGGATTAGAATATATATAGTTGGGTTTTTTTTTAATCATAAATAACTTTTATTAAAATATATATTAAGGATATATAGGTAAATGACTATAAATATATTTTTAAAATTTTGTAAAATATCGAGGATCTCTACGGATATTTTTTGGGGATCTCCAAGTTATTCACACGGGTACAATTTGGTTATCCCCACGGTTTGTATATAGCAATCTCCATCCCCATCCCCATTTAAGCTTCAGGATAAAACTTCTCCAATCCCATCCCCGTTGATGAAGATTTCGGTTAGTCCCCATCCTCGTCGGTTCGGATCCACACGGTTTTCGATTTTTTCCACCCGATTGCCACCTCTAGTGGTCACTTCGAGATAACAACAATTAAATATTTTGATATAATCACACATTTGATCCATATTATTTACATATTCTCTCAATTTAGTCATACTTTTAATACATTAAAATAAATTTAATCCTCCAAACAAATGATGTCACATGTCATGTCACGCGTTATAATTCGATTGAATGACTAACTTTATTTTAATTTTAATATATTTATTTTCATCAATCAAAGAGTGGCAGGTGTCACCATCTGGTTGAAAGAAAACAAAGGTAAACAAATTGAAGCAAAAAAGATTCAAACATTGGTTATTTAGGAAACTAAACATGTATCCAACCATTAAGCTAAGACCATTGTTCGGTCTAAAATAGACAACACGGTGTATATATTTTGTATCTTAGTTTATAAATGCTTAAATTCATAATATTTTATATATATTAACTTAAAAATATTATTATATTAACTTATTAAATATATTTTATCATTAACTTAATTTAAAAATATTTTATTTTAAAAAAAAATATTTTATGTTAAAATTTATTTAAAAGTATGATTAAATTGATAGAATATGTAAATAATATATGATTCAATTGGTAGAATATGTAAATAATATGGATCAAATGTGTGATTATATCAACTATCACTTCACATATTATGTTAATTGTTAACATCAATTAACCGGTGATGACCACATCATAATTAAATAAAAATGAAAGTGATCATATCTTAATTAAATAAAAACGAAAATGATCATATCTTATGTTTTTTGAAATCAGTAACCAAAAGTGAATAAAACACAAATATAAGTGATCATCTATGTAGTTAAACCAAATTAATAATAAGTTAACAACAAAAGGTTTCTTTTTTTTCGGTTTTCTTTCTTTTGGGTGTATGGTAGATGGTATAATTAATTAAAATAAATATGAAGAACTGATGAGAAATAAATGTGGAAAAGAACGTAATTGGATCCACATATGAGATTAAAGTGAACTGAAATAGAAATCCTCTTGTATGTTCTCAACACGTGGTCATAAGGTAGGAGAGTAGATATGGGTATTGTTGCCATTTTCACAAGGATTCATCATTTATCAGTTTTGATTTGTTTTAAAATATTAAAAAACAATGCATATAAAATTTGTCCCGAAACAAAAAGCAAAAAATACTCCCCAAATTAATATTAAAGTGGGCACTTTATGTGTAGGTCGGCCTTGAACCAAGTGGCCTTCCCTTTCTTCTTTTTGGTCGTATGTGGCCTTTGCTTCTTTTGAAGTGAACAGATTATTGGACCATTTACTTTCTCTAGTACCATTTCTTCCATAAACATAATCAAATATAATTTGATTGTCCAACTATATATTTTTTACATAAAAATTAATACATAAGAATCACGGTTTTCTTTTTCAATATGGTAAACGGGGTAAATTGTTTAGGAAAATAAGGTAAGTAAAAATTTATTTTTAGATTTACGGTATTTTTATAGTGTTCATGAAACTCGTCAAGTCGAGACGACGAATTCCAATAAATATTTTTTATTTAAACTCGTTATTTTGAGGTGACGAGTTTAATAAAATATAATTTTTATTAAATTTTATCACACGAGGGTAAAAATTTGAATAAAAATATTTTTATTGGAATTCGTCACCTCAACGTGACGAGTTCCATTCACTGTAGCAAATGTCATAGATCTCTAAAAAAATTTCACATATCACTGTTGGATTTTTTTTTTGGTTCTACCCTATTATGCCAAAAAAATCAAGAATCACACCTAAGACTAATAACTGTTGCATACAAGTTTTGTATTTTTATCACTCTATTTTATAATTATTTGTTTATTTACTATTTTTAAATATAATACTCTTCCATAAAATATTTCGTAAATATTTTTTAAAGTATCTCTATCTATAGGATTACTAAAATTCATTTATGAAATACAGTTAAAAAGGAGATTTTGTTACTATAGGTAGAGTGATAAATTTGAATTAAACTTAATTCTTTAATGATTAAGTTACTCTCTGGTATTGAGGTTGACCCAGTGGGTACTAGAGGTGGTTTAAGTTTAGGTTGGAGATCGGATTGTCAGGTTATGCTTCGGTCTTTTTCTAAGTCTCATATTGATGTTCTTTTTGTTTCTGATACGGACGGTGTCCAGTGGAGATGCACGGGTTTTTATGGAGCCCCGGAGGAGCAAAGGAGAACAGAGTCGTGGAACCTATTGAGGCAGTTGAACAATTTGCCAGATATCCCTTGGCTAGTGTTGGGGGACTTTAATGAAATTTTATTTTCCTATGAAAAAGAGGGAGGGATGATACGAAGTGAACGGCAAATGGAAGCTTTTCAAAGTACTCTCGATGATTGTGGTTTATATGACGTCAGTTTCACTGGTAATTGGATCGCTTGGGAGCGTGGTATACGCTTGGAAACTCTTATCCGGGAAAGATTGGATAGGGGTTGGCCAATGATGCTTAGAAGATTCGATTTCCACTATATTCTATGCGACGTATGGTCCATTCCTTTTCTTATCACTGATCGCTTTTTCTTAACACAATGACTTATACTAAGGTTACTCAAAGGTGGTATTTTCGATTTGAAGCTTCCTGGTTGTTGGAGTCATGCGAGAATGGGTTCAGGAAATTATGGCTCGAGGCGGTCTGGGATGTGCCAGTTAAGCTTAGTTATGTTTTCCATGGACTTGACGAGTGGTTCAGAGATATATGTCGGTATAGAAAATCACGACACAAGCCATGCACAAAAGACTGATGGAATTGGAAGCTCAACAACTTACGGATGATATTTTGGTGGATATGGTGGATACCAAACTCCAAATGAATTTAGAAGCTGATAAGTCGAAACTCTATTAGGAACAGAGGGCAAGGGCTAATTGGTTGAAGAATGACGATAACAACACAACGTTTTTTCATAGGTTTGCTTCTCAGCGCAAACGTTGTCACAAAATTGAGTTTCTTGAATCGGATGGGGGGAACACAGTGGATACTGATCATGATATTGAGGAATAAGCTAAAAATTATTTTCAAGATTTGTTCGCATCTTCAGCTGAGCCAATGGAGGATGGTGTTTTGGATGTCATTCACTAAAGTATTACAACCGACATGAACACTTTGTTATTAAAACCCGTCACTTATGATGATGTCACTACAACGGTTAAATCTATGAGCACTTTAAAGGCTGCAGGGGAAGATGATAGCAATATTTTATCAGAGATTCTGGCATTTGATTGGAGAAGAGATTGATGCGTTTTGTGTTGGGGTGTTGTCAGGGTTGTAGGATGTTAGTATGGTAAATCACACGCATATTGTGTTAATTCCCAAGGTGGATAAGGTGAAAAATTTGAGCCAATTCAGATCAATTATCTTGTGCAATGTGTTGTACAATATAATATCAAAGATGCTGGTTATTCATATGCAAGGAATTCTTGGGGACTGTATTGATGAAGCACATAGTGCATTCATTCCAGGCAGGCTTATCTCTAACAATATAATTGTGGCTTATGAAATTCTCCATTCTTTTTTGAAGAAACGTGAGGGCCAAAAAGGTTATTTTGCTCTGAAATTATATATGAGTAAGGCCTACAACAGAGTCGAGTGGAGCTTCGTGTGGTCTGTTATTCAGAAAATGGGAGGATCGATTGATATGATTCAAAATTGTGTTTGTTCTGTTACTTATTCTGTGGTTATTAATGGGGTTACCGGAGATAGTTTTGTGCCTCAGCGGGTCCTTCAACAGGGAGACCCGTTGAGTCCGTACTTATTTTTATTTTGCAGTGAGGGGCTCTTATCTCTATTGAGGAAGATGGTTTCGAATTGGGTTCTCACAGGAATAAGGATTAACCGGTATACCCGATAATCTCACACATTTTCTTTGTCGATGATAACTTAATTTTTGGAGAAGCGAATTCTCAGGTGGTGCTCGGAATAAAGGAGATACTTAGAGAGCATGGTCAGTATTCAGGCCAGGTAATCAATTTTGATAAGTCAGGGGTTTTCTTTAGTTCTAAGGTTATTGATACAAATAGGAATGATGTTCGAAGAATTCTGGATGTGTTTAGTTCATCCAACCCGGAAAAGTACTTGGGGCTGCCTGATATTGTTGGGAGAAATAAAAGAGGGGCGTTCAGTTATTTGCTGGATAAATGTCACAGTCATATTCGCAGTTGGAGCGTCCGTGCTCTCTCTCAAGGGGGTAAGAAGGTATTCATTAAATCAGTTCTTCAAGCGATTCCCCTCTTCGTTATGAATTGTTTCTTGTTACCAAAAAGCTTTTGCTTGGAACTTGAAAGGATCATGGTAAAGTTTTAGTGGCAAAAGTCAGAAACGAAGATAGGCATTCACTGGTGCACGTGGGAAGCCCTTTGTCAGCATAAGGAGGATGGGGGTTTCGGATTCCGGCATATGGCGAAGTGTAACATTGCTTTACTTGCAAAGCAGGGGTAGGGATTATTAACTAATCCTACTTCATTGGTTGGACGTGTTTTAAGAGCAAAATATTATTCTTCAAGAGATTTTCTTTGTTCGGATCTTGGTTCTTCCCATCATATATATGGTGAAGTATTTGGAGTGCAAAGGGTTTGCTTCAAAAAGGGATGCGGTGGAAGGTGGGGTCCGGAGAAGCCATCTCAGTTTGGAATGACTGTTGGCTGCCCAATCGGGTGACTCATAGAGTGCTTTCCTCCTATGTACATTTGATAAATATGGTGGCCGATCTAATTGATGAGAGGCAGGGAGGCTGGAAGAAAGAGTTAATTAGGGAGGTATTTGTGGCAAAGGAAGCTAATAAATTTGGAGATTCTTTTAGCAAGCAGTAGACAGGAAGATTGTAGAGTATAGAGTGGGGAGAGACCGGGGGTGTACATTATTAGAAGCGGGTACCGACTTCTGCTACCGGAGGTAAAGGTCTCGCAGTCAGAGAAAATGATTTATAATGCTATATGGGCTACCTCATGTCAATTGAAGATTAAAATACAAGTATGGCATTTTTCCAGGAACCTCATTCCAACTGCTCAGAATTTATACTTTAGGCATTTGATTCAGAGTCCAATGTGTCCGAGATGTGCTATGGAAGTGGAATTGGGTTTACATGTGGTAAGGGATTGCGTCCTTGCAAAATCAGTATGGAGGGATTTAAATTATTCATGGTCACGGGTGATTTCGCAATCTAATTTGGTGGAGTGGCTAGGGTGGCTATTTTCTAACAATATAAGTTCTAAACATGCAGAGATTCAGGTGTCAATATGGGCCTTGTGGTATGCCCGTAATGTACATTTACATCAAGAAAAAATGTTAAGAAAGGAAAATATTCTTACCTTGATTCATTCCCAATGCAGCGATTTTTCCACTGCCAATGCTCGATTGGGAAATAATCTCGACTCCCCTGTGGTTCAATGGCGAGCTCTTCCTCAGTCAGCTATAAAGATCAATTTTTACGCTCATGTATTACTTGCATCAAAAGTTGCATGGTCAGGTATCATCATTCGTGACAACCTTGGGCTGATTCTAGGTGCATACAGAAGGAAGGTTTCCAGAATTACCTCTGTTTTCTTGGGTAAAGCTTGGCGGCGATTCATGCCATCGATTTTGCACAGGATCTGGGATTTCAAAATGTCATTGTGGAGGGGGATTCGAAGATAGTGATCGAGAAGATTTCATCATCGAAGTCAAATCGTTTGGAAATTAGTGCACTGATTTGGGAAGCTCGACAACGGGCGGTTGGTTTCCATGCCTGTTCGTTCTGCAACACCCCTAGAAATAGAAATCAGATGGCCCATATTTTAGCAAAAAAAGAGGGGTTGGAGAAATCGATCGGTTTTGAATTGAGGAAGCACCTCCTGCAGTGGAACTTCAAGCGGCGGAGGACCGTCGCTACCTGGACCCTCCTTAGATGACTTCCGAGGGGTTGAGTTGCTGCTCTCTTAGATTCGAATTTTGTTTCTTCGTTTTCTTCTTGCAAATCGCTCGTTCATGGTTTCCAATTACATGCAAGAAGAAGATATGCCGGCCATGGTTTTATTTTGCTTTTTGTTTTCTGATTGTTTTGATGAAGGTGCTTTCTTTTGATGTTTTTTAGTTTCAGTTTATTTATTTTGCGAGACAGTTGTACTTTGTTTGGTTTATTTAATGGCAGGCATTTCAAGTAAAAAATGATTTACTCTCTAATTTAATTATTGGGTAAAGTACACAAATGATCCCTCGATTATAGGCTACTACTCTATTAAGTCCTTTGATTATTAAAAGTTACAAAATAATCCTCCAACTATTAAGCCCTTCAATTATTAAAAATTACAAAATGATCACCCGACTATTTCTTATGTTCCAAATTCATCCTTTTTAGTTAAAAATTTGATAGTTGTCGAAGTTAGACGTTAATATAATGACTGGGATGTGATAGTCTTTTAAGATTCTATGATCAAATATTATCATATCACAATAAACATGTTAACATTCAGCTTAGAATATCATCAATTTTTTAATGAAAAATGATGAGTTTAGGGTATAATGAATAGTCTAGTGATCATTTTGTAACTTTTAATAGTCGAGGGACTTAATAAAATAGTACCTTATAGTCGAGGGATCATTTATGTACTTTACCCTTAATTATTTTACACTTGCATTAAACTTATTTTACCTAGTTACTTTATTAAGTCCCTCAATTATTAAAAATTACAAAATGATCACCCGACTATTTATTATGTTCCAAATTCGTTCTTTTTCAGTTAAAAATTTGATAGTTGTCGAAGTTGGACGTTAATATGATGATTGGGATGTGATAGTCTTTTGATATTCTAGGACAAGATATTATCATATCACAGTAAACAGATTAACATTCAGCTTAGAATATCATCAATTTTTTAATGAAAAATGATGAGTTTGGGACATAATAAATAGTCTAGTGATTATTTTGTAACTTTTAATAGTCAATGAAAATAATAAAACAATAAATTATAGTCGAGGGATCATTTATGTACTTTACCCTTAATTATTTTACAATTGCATTAAACTTATATTATTTTATTAAGAATGACAATGTAACAAAATTTTTGTTGTTGCGAGTAATGTAATAGTGTGAGTATGATATTACATAATCATGACTTATATAGAGAGAGAAGGGTTAAGATTCACTTACATAATGTAAAATTCTTTAGTTTGACACATATTTAGGATCGTTGGATGAGTAAAAACATATGACTGAGATTGACTCCTTGTTTTTTTTCTAGTAAATATCTTCAAATTTTCTATTTTTAATCTCAGTCATTTGTTTTCACTCATTCAACGATCCTAAATCTATGTAAAACTAAAAGAGTTTTACATTATGTAGAAGAATCTTGCCCTACACACACAGCGAATAAACACAAAAAGTTATATATATTGTACCAACATATAATAATAATCCAATATTTGGATTTAATTTTTTGGTAATTTATGTGTTTACTACCTAAACCATTAGTTTTAGTCCGTTTTAGTACGTAAACTTTTAATTTTTTAAAACTATACCTAAAGTTTAGTTTTTGTTTTATTTTAGTAACCCATTAAAAATTTAACTTTAAGTTTTGATTTTTTTTTTGAAAGTTTAGGCACTAAACATGTTAAGTATTTAACAGCTGGAAACAAAAAATTAAACTTTAGGTATAATTTTAAAAAATTGAAAGTTTAGGTACTAAAACTGATAGTTGAGGTACTCAATGCATATTTTACCCTTAATTTTAAATTTCTACTACTAAAACTACTAAAGTATCTCTCGTTTGATTCTAGGGTAAAGTATACAAATGGTCTACTGACCTGACTATAGGATACCACTTTTTATGTAATCTCTTGATTATTAAATGTTACAAAATGATCCTTCGACTATAGAAAATTGTTTTGTTGAGTCACTAGACTATTCATAGTTACAAAACTCATCCTTTTCTTTTAAAAAATCAACAATCATTTGAGTTGTATGTTAACATGACTGGGATATGATAGTAATTTAAGATTATGGGATCATATTTTACTATATCTTAATTAACATATTAATGTATAACTCAGTATGTCGTCAAATTTTTAATAGAAAATGATGAGTTTGGAACATAATAAATAGCCGAATGACCATTTTATAAATTTTAATAGTCAAGAGACTCAACAAAGTAACCCCTATAATTAGAGGACAATTTTGTAACTTATAATAATCCGGAACATAATAAAACAATATTATTAATCGTATATATTTTAAATATAATTTTTAAACTTTTATGAGGCTTAATAACATTTTAGCTAATTTTTATACATTTTGATTAGATTATTTTATTTTCAAAAGAAAAAATATACATAAACACAGTTTATATTTTATTGCTACGGTAACAGGTTTCATTCACAGATTCCCCATATATCTGTTCATTTTGTCACTACTAAAATCATTTGTTCTGCTCATTTCAAATTAGCGTAAAACAAAATCATGATTCATTTCCACTGGCTTTACAATATCCGATCTATTGTACGCAAGCATTTAGCATTCCTGGAAATATAATTTACCCATTCAACTCCATTTTCAAACAAGGCCGATGGCTGCCCCTATCAGTTCCCGTCTATGTCCATCCCTGGATGAAAGCCAAGCATCCCTTCCCGGTATGCCTGCACAAATACAAGAACAGAACCCAAGGTTTAATTGATACCCTCAACTCTAAATATTACTTTAACCAGGACTTGTGAACTGGAAATTTAAAGTAGATAAATTTCCATCTGTTTACTTTTTTCAACAGTTTTCAAACTGAATTAAATATTAGTACTACTTAACAATAAGGCCAGTGACTGCATTTACAGCAAAAGTTCCTCTGCTTCCTTTAAGAAACTTAAGTCTAAAAACATGAAATAATTCTCAGTTTTAGCAATTTAACATACCTGCGGCTGGTATTGCTAACGCTCCCGCAGCTGTTGCTGCTACCGGTGCTGCTGCTACGGCTGCTTTTGGTGATTCCACTGTTTATATTGGATGCACCGCTGTCACTTTCGCTTGACCCCCATCTCTTCTTCCACCACTCTTTATCTGTGCTCTTACCAGGTTCATCTGATATTGTTGGCTTCAGAGAAACACTAGAGGGGTTATAATTTACGTTTGAACCATTTCCCTTCATCTTCTTCTTGTTCTTGTTCTTGGACTTTGACCCTAAGGAAAATGGAAACACCATTTTCAGAAGAAACCCTTCATTATCTATGCTCGCACTTCTATTCATTTGCGGTTTTTTCTTCCCCTTCTCTTTGCTGTATGCATCTTCATTGAACGCGCCTCTCCCTTCAGCCTGTTTGGATTCAACAGCCGCATCCCGGTGTTCAACAAGATCTTTCAAGGTGAGTTCGAAACAAGACTCGGGCATCCTGCTAACCATTTCCATAAGCTCCCTTTGGCCTCGAGCGATGGCTTCAGCTTTAGACGACGGCGATAAACATCGGTAATTAATGTTCTTTCCACTCGTTGAAGGATTAGTTCCCCATAAAGGAGGAGTGGAAACTCCAGACTCATCTTCTTCCGTCAGGAAAGTTTGATCAGCTCCCACGGCGTTCCAACTCCTATAATTTTGACCTGTGTTTTTCTCCCTGGAGTCATACTTCGACAGACAGAGATCAGATTTGGGCAGCTTTGTGGCATGATCAAACATATTCTCTTGGGAAGAAATTTGGGTTTCAGGGCAAAGGATTGTTTTAAGAAATGGTGGGTGTGCTTAGCCTTTATCTTCAACGACTCTTTTAGTCGCCTTTATCATTTTCCTTTAATGGTGGAAAAAGTGGGTTTATGGGCTCATAAAAGTCAAAAAATTGTTGTAGCACTTCCTTTTCTCCATGTATATATTTTGGGGTATTTAGAGGAGGTTTTGCTTTTGTTTTCTTTTTATGCGGAGTTTTTTTTTTTCATTCCACTTTCTAAGACTTTATCATTCTTCACAACATATGATTTTGATAGGTGAATATTTCGATAAAGATTTTTTTGCACATACAAAAACTCGAAATATTCTCATATATGGACAAATGTATCTAGCACGCTCACTTTTTCCATTGAATAAAATGAAGAGTGTATAAGGAAGACAATCTAATTTAAGATAAAAAAAATGACAGAGAATGAACGTAATAAAAAATGTTATGAAAAGCGTAATATTTTCTTAACATTTTTTGATTATAAAACTTTTTCATGACATTTTCGATTGGCAACAAAAAAATATTAGGGTTCGTTTGATTCTAGAAAATTAGAAAACATATTTGGTTAATATAAATAAAAACTTTAATTCAAAACTAAAATAGTAAAAATGTATATTGTATATTATTTTTAAAATAGAAATAAACAAATAGCTATTAAAAAAATAAATTATACTATAATTATTAAAAAAATCATTACATAAAATCAACATGTGAATTATGTAAATATAAAACAATAAAATTGATAAAAAAAATTCCATAACACAATTTATTTTAGTTTATAATAAAAATACAATATTAATGCATATTGGACATAAATTAAATTTAAAAAATACACAATTTTTTTTATAAGCAATACACAAAAAAGTGTCATTAACATAAAAAATATGTTTAGTAGTAATTGAGACCTTTAAACTTTTGGAAAAAATAATTAATGTAGTCCCTGAACATTTTTTTGCGCCAAATATGATCCTTAAACTTAGAGAAAAAATTAATTTAACCCTTTAAATAGAATAATCAAACGTTGACAGTCACGAGGTTTACATGATAGTTCATAAAATTACATGGTAATCTAAAATTTTGATGTGGCAGTTCATGATACTGTTGCGGTAGTACTCGATGGACGATGATGTGGTAGATGTACTTAATTTAATATTAAAAAGTTTGATGAATTATTTAATTTTAAAAAAATTAAAAATTAATTTAGATTAAAAATATAAAATATAAAAAATATTAAAATGCTCAATACATTAAATATAAAAATACTACAAAATTAAATTATTAAAAAAATTAATTTAAGGACTACATTGAATGTAAAAAATAGTTTAAAGACCATATTGGTTTTTTATAAAAGTTTGAGGGTTTCAAATATCATTAAATCAAAAAATTATTGTTAGAATGATTTAAACTTGTGTAAGTTAAGTTAAAAATCTAGATATCATGTTTCATTATTTTTGAGATTTTCAAAACAATTTTAAATTATGTAAGTTAAGTTAAAAATCTAGATATCATGTTTCATTATTTTTTCAGATTTTTAAAACAAATTTAATGAAAATACTGAATTTTTTTAATGTTTTTATATCTTCACTTATTTTTCTTTTCATTTTCTAGAAATCATTTTCTAGTTTTACAACCAAACACGTTTTGTATTTTCTAAAAAATGAAAATGAAAATAGCCGATATTTTTTAAAACCAAACTGGTCCTTACGTTTTTTATAACATTTTCGGTTGTGTCCATTTTCTATTGTTTGTGTCGTACAGTTGAACTTCTAAATAAAATGACAAAATTAATTAAAGTGAAATTGAGATTTGTGGCAACAACGAGATTAATTATTATTATTAGAATTTTACCATATTTAGTTTATGAGTGACAATGTTTTCATAAATAATAAAATAATTATATTTTAAAATGATAGAATTAAAATTAAAAAGTATTCATTTAGAAAATTAATTATTTCTAATAGTAGTTATTTGTTAATTTCGGTCCTTAACTATCTTACTCGAATTCCAAATCGACCTGACCCATCATATGAATAGTGGATCAACGCTTAAGGTAGGTTTCAGAGGGAATTGCCTTCATGTCATGCCATTTTGTAGGAGATTTCAACTAGGTCCAAAATTCGAGCTTTAAATTTTAGATTTTATTCAATTTAATATTGTTATATATATTACGATTTGGTAATTAGATCTCATTTTTAATGAATTAATAAAACTGCGGCCTGTATATTCTTAATTTGTTTCGATTTAACCATAATTAAAATTCTTAATAAAATTTTAACCCTCGAATTTTTAGAATATTTCAAACGGGTCCTGAATTCAAGATTGGTTAATAATTTGACCACACTTTCGGGACACTGGTATGGAATGGAGAAAGGCTGAGGAATGAAGGATGCATCCGAACACCTCGTTCAAAAGGAACGTAATTAGTTACAGATTTCTATGAGGAAATGTTTGAGCTGTTAAAATGAACGTAACGTCTGTTTGTTTGGTTGTAATTGGTTTTCTGGAAAATGAATTACTAGAAAATGAATTACTGGAATTTGAATTCTGGAAAATAAATTACATTTCTAAAAAACGTTTTCCGGAAAATATTTTCCGTAAAATGAATTATATTTTTTTGAAAAACATCTGGAAAATGTTTTATGATGTTTAGAAGATATTATTTAAAAAAAATTTCCATTAGTTGATGAGTTTTTTTAAAAATTATTTATTACAAATATTAAATATAATAAATAATATTATTTATCATAAAACTTAATATTATTATTTTAAAATATTAAAATAATTTATTTATTATTAAATATTATTTTTATAATTCTATTAATAAAAATATTAATATTGTTATATTTTAGTGAAATAAAAATATTATAAAGTATATTAATAATTTATTAAAGTAATAGTGTTATATTATATTTTAAAAATAATTAGTATATTTTAAATATCTTTATTAAAATATTATTAGATTATTATATTAATATTAAATATATAAATAATATTATTCATTGTTAAATATATAAATATATATATATATATATATATATATATATTTATTAAAATAAAAATATAATATCTTATATTATTATAATATAATTTATTATTTTATTATAATATTAAAAATATTATATTATATTATTATAAATATTAATAAATATATTTTAAATATTTTAATAATTAATATTTTAATGAAAATGATATTAAAATAATTTATTAATATTAAATTCATAAAAAAAATTATTTTAAGTATTTATTCTTTGAAGTGAAAAGTTCGGAAAATGACTTACGGAAAATCAAACCGTAAGTCATTTTCCAGAAAACCCAAAGGAAACTCTGTTGACCAGGAAAATGAATTACGTGGACAAACCGGTTTTCCTCCAACCAAACACTGGAAAATATTTTTCGAAAAACGAATTACATGAAACAAACGCGGGAAAACATTTTCCGAAAAACGAATAACATGAAACAAACACGAAATTTCGAGGAAAGCCAATTCTATAATTTATTTTACGTCAAACAAGCATACCTGTAATTTGTTTCAAAAGGAATGGAGAAAGTGATTTTGAAACAAATTAATACAAATCATTTTATATGAAACAAATTTTAAAGTTATCTGTGATTTTTTGCTTTAATGTTATGTAATTGTATATATAATTTTTTATTTAACTTACTATTTATTTAAATTATTTTTTGTTTATAAATTGAATAAAAATAATTTTATTTATTTAATATGAATAGTAAATATATTATTTTTTTAGGGATATTAAACCTATTAATCAATTATTAGGATCGGATTTTCAAAGGTCTATTATGGATGCGACCCTCTCAATTCAGTTTGTTCCATTCAACCCCATTCACAAACGTTAATATTCAAACTCCTAACTTTATTTAAGGGACCTAATGTCTCATCTTACTAGAACAATTGATTGTTGGTTAACTTAAATGTAATTAAAGTCAAAATTTTATGTATATGATTAGATTAAATTTAAATTTCTATCTATATTTATCATAATTAAAATGTATATATCATATTGTATATTTGGCTAACATTGATATGTAAATTTAAGATTCACTTTTTATTATATTTTACAAAACCACTAAAATGCACGTAGTAGTTATATAATATGTTCATGTTAATTTTTCTACCGGTGAATTTTAAAATTTAGAGAGAGAGAGAGAGAGAGGATAACGATTAAAACGTACATGAATCTATAACTTTATGAGTAATTGAAATTTTATCAGCAAAATTCTTAGTTTATTTTAAAAATTATTATAATGTTAATTTTTTACAATCTAATATTAAATTTAAAATTTTATTATGTTTATAGTTTACTTTCATGAATAAAAGAAGCTTTAAAAAGATTTATATTTATACTATTTGTTTCAATTGACTTCCAACAAAGCACCAGTGGTCTAGTGGTAGAATAGTACCCTGCCACGGTACAGACCCGGGTTCGATTCCCGGCTGGTGCAATTTCATTTTCCCCCCCTCCACATTTTCCGTACGAATTGTTTGTTTTCTTGGGTATTTGAAGATTGTTAAGTTGATGAGCTTGGGCCTAGGCCCATCTATAGAAATCTAGCCATCATCCATTTTCAGGGAAAGAAAAAAAAGGCAATAAAAGTATAAGAGGAAAATCAAAAGGGTATTATTCTTTCTCTTATTTGAATTCAGTTATGAGAGTCCGAAAACAACACATTTCAGAATAATGATAAAAAAATAATATAAAATCCTATAAGTCATTATTATAAAACAAATAGAAAAAGAAATAGCAGGTTGAAATTTAATATTTATTATCGATTCTGAAATATCTTTCATTAAATTAATTTTAAATTTGATTCTATCTTCTCTTTTAATCAATAGAAATTTATAAAAAAAAATTGATGTTTAAATAACCATATGTATATAAAAGATGAAAGACACTTCATGATTACAATAAAAAAAATAGTTTGTTTAAACTTAAAGATTCTTAGATGAATACAACAAAAATGATGGGAAAAAAATGAACCTCAAGCCGTCCAAATTAAAATTTAATTTAATG
Organism: Hibiscus syriacus; assembly: GCF_006381635.1. NCBI lineage: Eukaryota > Viridiplantae > Streptophyta > Magnoliopsida > Malvales > Malvaceae > Hibiscus > Hibiscus syriacus. The sequence goes on from NW_024062052.1 coordinate 932,547, forward strand.
ATTCCACGTTTACTGGTTTTGTTAACATATATGTATTTATTATTATAATTAATACTAATAATAGTTTTGAAACACGAACACGATAACTAAAAAACCATTTTTATTAGCTAAACTTAAGAATAATCTCTTTGGATATATATTTTGAGGTTTTTTTTAAACATTAATATGAATTACTGATGTCATAAGTTTGTTAAAAGATTATGCATCTAAATTATATTTGTATTTCGTAGGCGTAAATCTATCTCAGTGATTAAATCAATGGTTGCTATTTTTAGAGGTCTTATATCCGAATCCAAGAGAGTATAAAGATGTTGGACTTTTATTGTCAAATAATTGAAAATCTGTAAAACATACACTATCTTATAATCACATTTATTTATATAATATATTATCTTTTAAATGTATTAATAAGATATATGTAGTTGTAGAACATCAAATATCTCATATGTTAAAATAAAAAATGCTAGAAAATAGTATTTTAACTACTTTTCGTGGCAATCAAAATTGCTGACCCAAATAAAATAAAATAAAATATGTGAATTTTAATTTATTTTCCTTTATATAAAAACAAAAATATGTGATCTATTTAAGCTAATTTTCTACTAAAGCATAGATTAATGAGAAGATAATTTTTTAATATAATCGTTTGGTCACCCAAACCATCATCACCGGTTGTCATAAATAATTTTTTTAGGTCAAAGATATGAAACCATAGAAAATTCAGCCTAAGCCTCACTCCATTATTCTTTTTCTTTTTCCCCAAATCTGAAATTAAAAAAGAAGAAGAAAAAGTCCAATTTGATTATATTGATTAACTACCCAATGGCTGACGCAAAAGCCAGAATTGAAAGAAAGAAAAAAAGAGAGGAAAAAATATAAATAAACAAAGCTTTGAAAACAAAAGCGAAGGTCTTCACCGACGTCAGACAGAAAGAGCAGACAAGATTAAGCATACTACAAAGACAATCTCTTCCCTTCTTCTATTTTGTTAGGAAAAATCCTCAATCCTAAACCCTTGAGGATTCATTCATTCTTTTTTTATTTTATTTTCTGGGAGGTGAAGTGGGTTTTATTAGTTTGATCACTTGGTGCAAGGTAATGTTATTCACGATTATTATTTTACTGTAATTACTATCAAACTCATTGATCTCCTTTATGGGTTCTTGATTACCGTCCTTGTTTTTTTTGTTTTTTTTCCTCTATGAGTGCGGCATTTAAGGATACATAGGTAATGTTATTCACGATTATTATTTTACTGTAATTACTATCAAACTCATTGATCTCCTTTATGGGTTCTTGATTACCGTCCTTGTTTTTTTTTTCCTCTATGAGTGCGGCATTTAAGGATACATAGGTAATTTTAGGGATTGACTTCTTGGTACCCTATAATTTGTTATTATTAGCATTCTTAAGCGGAGTTGCCATAGTTTATTTTAGTTGCGAAATTGGGATTATTGATGTCATGCTCTAGAGCTGATTTGATGAGCGCTTACCTGTCAATGTCTCTGATCTTGTATTATTTTAGTTAGACTCATAATTCTTTTTCCCATCAAATTCATGATATTTCTGGTTTTATGATTGATTTTTTCTGTAGGCTGGGCTTATACAATAAACAGGGATTTATAACCTTATAAGAGAGACTGATAACATGGCTCATAGCGCCGCAGCATGTGCTGAGAGGGCAACCGATGATATGCTGATCGGTCCAGATTGGGCTCTGAACATTGAGCTATGCGACATTATAAACATGGATCCAGGGTATATCATTCTTTCTATTTGTCTGGTGACCTTTTTGCTGTACTTTTTCTAATTTCCGTTCTCTAATGCATTCTAGTACCTATTATTGTTATTTTTGTATTATTGTTATTTTTGAATTGTTGTTTGATTTACTCGGAAGCACAAGTATTTCTACATATGGTAACAATGAATTCTGCAATGTGGGTACTTTAAGAATTCTCAAACTTGTAAGCTTTGTTTGCCGAATCTCTATTAAATTGTTCTAGGCAAAATTTGTGACCCCGTCCATCTTTGAATGGTATAATATATCTTTAGATGGGACACTTCTCTATGATTCAGGTGTTCTTCAATAAGGAAAGAGGTGGAGTTCCGGTGGAGATTGCTTGGTTAACATGATTTACTCCGCCACTGATGTATATAAGAAATAGGCTTTCCAAATTTGGAAAAGGTAGCTTGGCTCTACAACTAGAGGCAAATTGTCATGACTTGATTTTTTCAAGAGTTTTAAAGGGGGAGATAGTTGAAGGGGGGAAAATTGTATATTTGAAGTATGCAAGATTTATTTACCAAGAGTGAGTGGAAGGAGAGAATTTTCTGAATCTTGGATGTGCTGTTGCATTGACAAAGGAAGAGTTTTAAAGCACATGCATGCTTGTACTTTACTCCTGGATTCCTTTTAGTTTGATTGATTAAGTGAAAATTTTGAAATGTCTGCGAGTGAAACATTATGACAGACACTCAGTTAGAGTGTACACTTGACTCAATATAATTCAGGATGCTACAGCCCTACTATTCTGAATTTTCTTGGAAGTATATTGTTTGGTATATATATATAACTGGGTAATTTCTTGGGGTTGTACTTATCCCTTTTACTATGAAAGCATTGAAGGATTTGAAGTCTGAATATGGGTGAAAAATGTTTGAAATAGAAGAAAGATATGGTCTGACGATATGGAATACAAGGTGTACATTAGTTTCATCTATTTAATTGTCTGAAGTATGAATTTGTGTTCCAAGGTTCCAATAGACCAGAAGCACCATCTGTTATGAAAGTTGCATGGTTTCCGCATTCCCATTATTGGATTTAATTCATTGCTTGCTTTGTTATAACTTCCTAGCCTCTTATTCACAATCCATGATGCATGGTGGACCCTAGCTTATTTGATTGTCATTCTTCATTTTTCTAATGTAGGCAGGCTAACGATGCGTTGAAAATCCTCAAGAAGCGGCTGGGCAGTAAAAATCCAAAAATACAGCTACTAGCTCTTTTTGTGAGTTACATGTTTCTCCCCATTTTCATATTTCATATATGCATATTGCTTTTTTTTTTAAATATTTTACTGAAATCTACTTTTATGGTGTAATAACATATATAAGTTGGTTCTTAGTGATTTACTTTAATCATATCTCAAGTAACTATTAACTTAGTACTATCCTCCCCCCCCAAAACAGTGGTGCATGATGATAAAGAGGTAATAAGATATCATGTATCTCATATCTTGGTTCAGGTACTGGATTCTCTCAGCAAAAATTGTGATGAGCATGTTTTTCAGCAGATTGTTGAGCGTGATATCTTGCGTGAAATGGTTAAAATAGTAAAGAAAAAGGTGACTTAGTTTCCTCTAAAATTTGATGATTTTTCTTGCTAGTTTCCCCTTTCTGGCACTTACTGCTTGTATTCTTCCTTCTGGTTTATTGTGCAGCCTGACTTGAATGTTAGAGAAAAGATACTTATTTTGATAGACGCATGGCAAGAAGCTTTTGGAGGATCTAGTGGAAAGTATCCTCAATATTTTGCTGCATATAATGAGCTACAGGTAAATGTTCTAATGTGCCTTAGGAGATCTAGCAGAAAGTATCATCATTACTTATGATTGTATAATCCTGGCCTTTTCCACTGATTACAATTTCCATCTTTTCCCCTTTTCTTCCGAGGTTGCTTGGAGCAATTTTGGTGATGTAAATTTGTATATTGATTTCTTAGGCCTTTCAGTACTAAAAATCATTTGTTGCATTTGCTGGTTTGAAAAAGTCAAAACATTCTGCCCTAGTGTTCTCTCAAGTATATCTATCCATATCTGTTTCTTGGAGATCTCTTTTTTGGTATTATCAGGCTGCGGGAGTTGAATTTCCTCCTCGAGAAGAGAACACTGTACCATTATTTACACCACCTCAGACTCATCCCATAACTCACCACCCTGCTTCAGAATATGATGCTGCTGCTATTGAGGCCTCTCTACAATCCGATGCTTCTGGCCTCAGGTACTACATTTGCTAAATATGCTATTTTCTAGTTGTGGATCCCATAGTTTTCTTTTACACAAATATTTTTGACGGGGCAAGTATTGTGAAACTATTCCTCCAATGAGTTACTTTAGGATATTTGCTTCTTTGTTCAAAAGTCAATTAGATTCAAAAAAAGAAGATTTGTTTTAGGTGCCTGCAAAAATCATAACATTTTGCTTGGGTTACTTTTCTATTCTCTTTGCTCAGATATAAATTGAAAATGATGAATAAATAGTAATTCTTCATTTGTGTACTGTATGCTAAATTTTAATCTTTAAGATTTGCTCTGCTAGGTCTCAATATCTATCATGTGTGAACTTATTTTCTTTAATAACTCAAACTGGTGCAGGGCATTTTCTGAAAGCTTTTTTGTAAATATCAGTTTCTTCATTAATAGTTAAGCTCATTAGTGAATTGTTCCAGATAGTTGGAGTTAGAAAATTACTGGATTTAACGCACTGCAATGATAGAAAAAACCACTGCAAAGATACAGTGCCGCATCTTTCTTCTACCTGTCCTGCTGACATGTAAACTTCCTGCATAGACCTGCATTATTTATGTCATCACGAAATTGTATTTAACCTTGTGCTTTTCCAGCTTGCCAGAGATTCAAAATGCTAGTGGGCTAGCAGATTTATTCATGGAAATGCTTAGTGCATTGGATCCAAAGACTCCTGAGGTAAAAGCATTGCCCTGAAATGCATCATTATGCTTGTCACATGGTCTATGCTGCTCTAATATTATCATTATCTGATTGCTGATAAACATAGTGCTTTCATTTTCTTCTTTGTTTTTTGTATTTATTTCAGGGGGAGATTATTTCTTATTTCTCTAAAAGTTATTCTGTCTTATTATATGGGATTGACTTCATTAATCCACTTTTCCTGTTTCACTTGAGCAATGTGCTTTCTTAATTCTGTTGCTGCAGTACTGTTTTGGTTTGGTTCTTCCCACTTTTTCTGCCTTTCATTATGATTAGTTCCTCAAGTTCAATTGAATCATAGTTATCCACGCTTTCTTGTTAAGAGGTATTATCCCACATCTACTTAAGCATTGGGTTTCTATGGTCTTATATTCAAGACGCTTTTGCCTAGAACAAGTTGTTTTTAAGATGGATGAATGTGCTGTCTGAGCTCAGGTGTGTTACCACTTTTTCTGCCTTTCATTATGATTAGTTCCTCAAGTTCAATTGAATCCGAGTTATCCACGCTTTCTTGTTAAGTGGTATTATCCCACATCTACTTAAGCATTGGGTTTCTATGGTCTTATATTCAAGCTGCTTTTGCCTAGCACAAATTGTTTTTAAGATGGATGAATGTGCTGTCTGAGCTCAGGTGTGTTCTGTTGTTCCTGCCTATCCTTGTTTAGCTACACATTTGGGGAGCGTTAAGTGGTGTTATACCACATCTATTAAGTATTAGGTTTTTACTTTTCATGAGGTCCTATATTCAATTTGGGTTCCTCTACACCTGCTGCAGCCTCTTAGACGGGTTCCCTTTGTTTTACTAAATTTACTGTATTATGGAACTTATTGAATAATCTCATTAGTTTATGTTCTGGTCTCCTTTTTGCACTGTGCATTTGTCTGTCAGTAGGATCAATACTTTTTCTGAGCTTCATTACGTGTTCTCATGTGATAATAGTTTATAACTGAACAATCCTAAGCATGCAAGGTGATTAAATTAATAATACTTATAATCCTGATGGATGTAATAATTAAGTTTTTCCTTGTGTTAAGACCCTTGTGACCAAACCTTGCATTGATGTTATGCAGGCTGTGAAGCAAGAAGTCATTGTCGACCTTGTTGATCAATGTCGTTCTTACCAAAAGCGTGTGATGCTTCTTGTTAATAATACCACGTGAGAATCTGTTTGTGTCTTTAGTTTTCTCTCGTGTTAGAATAATGCTGATGATTGCTTTTGCATTTTCAGAGACGAGGAACTTCTTCTTCAGGGATTAACACTAAATGACAGCTTGCAGCGCGTTCTTTCCCTGCACGATGACATTCTGAAAGGAAATACTGTTCCAGCAGGAGCAGGAGCAGTAGCAGAAACTCCTGTTGTGCCGTTTGTTAATATCAACCATGAGGATGATGAGTCGGAAGATGAATTTGCTCAGCTATCTCATAGGTGACTTTATTGTGTTTTTCTTCCTCACTCCATTCTCTGTTTGCTTTTTAACATATTTCTGCTAATTTACTATAAAAATTTTCTAGCCACCAGATTATCCTTGCACTTTGAAAACATGAAAAACACTAAAGAAATTTTCTACCTGTTGAAATTCATCTTTTAGCTCATGAAATGAACTATTTACACTTAAACCATATTGTGTTCATGTGTTGCATTTCCTGATCTGCAATGGATTTTTAGCCTTGCACTTCTAAACCATGAAACACTCCAAGAAATTCTACTAGTTGAATTCATCTACTCGGCACGTGAAAATGAACTATGAACATTTAACCATATTGTGTTCATGTGTTGCATTCCCTGATATTCATTGGATTTTTTGTTTTCATGAGAGGAATGTTTTATTTATAAATGAACTATGGGCACCTGACCGTATTGTATGGATGAAAGTGTAGCAGCTTTGTCTTGTCTTTATTCTCTAAAATGAACCCACCTTGTTAAACATGCATAATTACTGCTTTGAATGTAGGTTTTCAAGATTTGAGTATTGGGTCATTGTTTATTGACAAGGCTCCTTATTTCTTGTCTGTGCCATTTTTTAGCTTTTGATTTAAATTTAGTGTCCCTTATTTCAGATCTTCAAGGGATAATTCTCAAGGACAGGGCAGGAAAGCACTTAAAAGTGAGCCTGGTCGAGTTGATCTTGCTACAAATGCTAGCATGGTTGATTACCTTAGTGGTGATACCTACAAAACTGAGAATTCCCCTGAAACAAGAGAACCAGCACCTCATTCCGTTCGCACTCGTACACACACCAACCCTCTAGCTCCATCATCACCTTACCATTCTGGTGACTCCGGTTCCTCACCCCTGTTCAGCGGACATCCTGTATATGACAAACCCGCTTCCTTGAGCTACTCCACTGATGCTGAGTTGCTACCTCCAGCACCCTGGGACACTCCTGCGAAAAACATTCCACCTCCACCTTCAAAGTTTAATCAGAGACAGCAATTCTTTAAGCACCAACATGGTTATCCTGGCGGTTCTTCTAATTCCAGTAACGGGTCTGGTTCCTCTTATGACAGCTTGGTTGGACAAACTCAAAATCTCTCCCTTAACTCGGCAACTCCAACAAAAGAAGTAAAACCAGAAGATGCTCTCTTCAAAGACCTGATTGATTTTGCCAAAGCCAAGTCATCTTCATCATCCAAGCCCCAACAATAACAGGTCATTTTGATCGTCTATGATAGTCAGCTTGGTTTTGGATGGTACAGCTTGTGAACAGTTATTAGATATTATCAGGTTTTGTATTAGATTGCGAGGTTTCATGTTATTAAATAAACATGCGTTTACACATTGCTGATGGGTTTTCTTTGCTGTTTATCGGTTCAGTTTGAGACAAACTGCTCGTGGGATATATTAATATATTTTGCATATAATCAATATCATTTCGTCAGTTTGATCTTGCATATGATTCGATGCTAACGATTGTCATACTTTGAAGTTGGTGTTGTGCAGCTTTTGTGTTTTTTGTACCTTTTTTCGTTATCTTTTCTTTGCCCGAGAATGAATGGAATGGAGAATTGGTGTTTTTACCAAATATTGCCGTTTAAAAATATAATTTTTGAAATTGATTATTTAGTTGATTATGTCTGCAATTATAAACCCATTGAAGTGCCAAAACCAGTAGTAACAATTGAATCCAAAAGATTTTTTTTTTATTGTGAAAACCAAGAGATTATAAAGGGAGCTATTACTCTAATTTTATTGGAGCCAATTTGTTATACAAACACATTAAGTTGGCTAATAAGATTACATCTTTCACAACAGAATGAGAGGAGAAGAGAAGACATATATGAAGACCAGACAACTGATATAGCTTCCCTTACTCATTTTATAACCAAAAGGAGAATCATCGTGCTCCGTAGATTTTGAACGGGACTTGGTTTTTCATGCTATGAGGCCCCGTAGAGATGGTAGTTGAGCCAATGCCACTGTCATACGCATCAAGCAATTGTACTCTCTTCCTCGTGTAAGTTGCCTTTTCCCCTTGAATGTTTCTCCATAGCCAGCAGTCCTTGTAATTCAGACACAACTTCCTTCATACTTGGCCTTTCCTCTCCCTTCAGTCTCACGCATCTCCTAGCTATAGCTGCCACTTCTTTAAGCTGCTGAATGTTGTCATCGTTCACCATTCGTCCATCAAGAATTTCTGCCAACCCTTCCTTTTTCATAACAGAAACGAAGTACAAAGACAGATTCCTCTCAGGCTCAGGTCTTTCAAAACAAATCGCTTCCAAACCTGTTAGTAAATCTCTGAGAACGACCCCAAAGCTATACACATCACTCTTCTCAGTCAATTGACTCGTTTGAAAGTACTCGGGAGTCAGGATCCAAGTATCCCAGTGTTCCCTTCACAAGCGTTGTTATCTGTTCTTTATTTGAAGGGACCAATCTCGAAGCACCGAAATCAGATACTTTGGCATTGTAGTTCTCATCTAAAAGGATGTCGGTCAACTTGACATGATGCAGAAGAGTGCAAATAGGAAAGAGCTTCTGCGGCTTCTATGGCTGTTTTCAAACGAGCTTCCCATGGCATGACCGAGGCATTGTGCAAGTGATGGAAGAGGGTTCCATTTCTTACATACTCATAGACCAGCAAAGGGACTCGCGACTCCAAACAACAACCCAAGAGTTTGACCACGTTTCTATGGTTGATTTGGGATAACACGATGTCTTCCTTGATGGAGTGTTGGAACTGGCTTTGATCTCCGATGATGGACTTTTTAATGGCGATGTTACGACCATCGGGCAATGTTCCTTTGTAAACAGTACCCTGACTTCCTTGTCCAAGGATTCTACTTTCGTGGTTGTTGTTGGTGGCCTTCTTGAGTTGTTCGACTGTAAAGATTTTAGCTGTTTCGCCATACTGTGAAAGGTGTTCACGCAACAAGATTCCACCATTTTGCTCAAAGTTTTGCTGTTTCAGTTTGGTGAGCTTTCTTTGCTTGATCCCCAAATACACCCATGAGGAACACAAGAGCGAGGATAGAAGACTTTGCCTATTCCTGTAATTACGAGACAAAAAAGCATTGTTGACGATTATTAGTTGGGATTTTTGGAAATTTGAGATTTTTTCTAATAGTCTGGTGTGAAAAAAAAACATTGGTACTAACCAAGTGAAACAACAAGGATGGGAAAACTCTCACGGCGCGGCTTGGCTTGAAGACTGCAACCTGTTCCGTTTTTCCAACCATCACCCTCGAACCCTTCGGGGCATGAACAGCTATAGCTCCCAGCTGTATTATGACATGTTGCACTTCCACGGCAAGGCTTTAGTGTCTCGCATTCATCAATATCTACACATCTCCATCTCCAAACATTTTATATGATCAATATATGCATACATAAATACATACATATGTAAAGAAATGAAAAATCTGATGTATATACCTTGGCAGCAGTTGGAGAGATAAGGGATACCCTGAAAACCATCAAGACACTTGCATAAATATCCAGGACCATTTTCTGCATCAATACAATCACTATTTTACTTGCAAGCATAATTTTGTGCATCCATTTTAGCTTCCCTGCACGTTTGATTCCCGATTGTCCAATCAAGTATCATCGGGAATTTCTTGTCTTTGAAACCATCACTGTAGAGATCCCAAACAGAGAAGTTATAGGCTCCATCTTCCAGAACAAACCCATAGCTGCAAGGATTGAAGCCCAATATATTGGAATGATGGTTAGAGCTACCAAACGTTACGTGATAACTCTTCACTCCTTTAGGGATAGCCGTCTGCCAGCATCCGATGCCGGAGCAAGACCCGTTAATCACATCGGCGATGTTGTTACAAAACGTTAAACATCCGGTTATCTCCCAGATGATCCTGTACGTAAGCATAGGTATCACAACCAATGGCTGTGAACATGTTTCTGGTGTGAGATATGGGGAATTTCACAAGGTACATCCAATCTTCGAAATACGAACTACGGCCGGTCGAGTTGTAACAGTGGTAACCTATGCACTGATTGATGCGCAAATAGCCATCGAGAGAGATGAGGACAACTTCAATCTCACTGGTGGTTAAGAACTCTTTTGGAGGGTTCAAGGTGGTGTTACAACGAATGAAGAAGCTTCTACTGATATTACAATCGCTACCGCCGGTTCCAAATGGGAATGGGATGCTCATATTCCCGCAGCCGCCACTGAAGTTGCTACGACTCTTAACATAACTGCAAACAGAGCAAGCTCCTTTATCATACAACAACGGGCCATTATTCACTCTTCTTGTTTTCCCTCTCTGGCGGATGTATATAGGATGATTACTAATTTATAGGATTTGCATGGGCCAAGATTCAGAGCCAATGAATTATGAAGCATCAGTCATATTAACTAATTAACATAACCCATAGGATGGTGTAGAACAATGAAGTCAAAGACAGCAATTAACAAACTTACAGAATTATATTAGAAACTTCAGAAGGTAAAACTACAAAATTTTTGTAGTATGAAATTAGATCATCGATAAAATAATACAAACTATGTATAAATTTAAAATTTTTAAAAAAATACAATCATACCTAATACCCCTCGATCCATCTTTAAATGGTCATATTGGTACAGTACTGATGTTTATTACAATGTAGACTCTTTGCTTCATACTTTTTTTACTACGAATAATGAAGTCATATTCATATACCCATACGACTGTGTAGAATACTGAAGTCATATTCAAAGACACGTGTAAATTTAAGTGGGGCTTGGAAAGACCAGTGGACTCAAAGTCTCGGTCGTTTTTTATGTAACTTTTTATTAGGATAGTAATGATAATTTAGTGGACGTCTTGGTCGTTTGTCTTTTATATAACTTCTATTTCCCTTGCAATATCTCAGGGAAGATATTATGGACCCCATGGGGAGTGTCTCATTAATGAATTGTAAGATAAACATGAAAACATACTAATAAAAGGTAATGCGAGAATTACAAGGGTTTTTTCTTTTGGGTCTAGTGTGTTGTACAAACACAAAAATGAAAAGTATTTAACAACATTCAAATCTGACTTGGTGTTTAATGCTGTAATGCCTACACGGAGATGCTAGTAGAACCGTCATGGTTGGTGCGACTGTTACACGATTGCGAGTCATACAGGTCTTCAAAAAAGTATTCAAATCTACTTTTTTGGTAGTTGTTTACCGTTCTCTCAAGTTCTTCCACTGTAACTCTTCACAAATGCACATCCTGCTTCCACTGTAACTTGATTTTTAACATTTCGAAATTAGCACTTCCATCAAACAAGAACAATTCTATGTATGGTAATCCAAACTTATTATTAATACAATAATTTGATTTCTTATTGCCTTGTATCCGTTATAATAGTCCACAACCCATCAGATTTTACTCTTCTGTATGTCGATGCTTTCTTAAGTACAACCAAGTTTATCATAGATTTATATGTTTATATTTAATTTTATTAAAAATAACCAATTAATTTTACCACTTATATTTTTCCTATTTTTTATTTTAAGCAAGCAAAAACGGCCTTTCAAGTTGGTGGCAGCTTGACTTATTAAATCAGAAACATATTCATTCCTGCCACATTATACAGTAGCCGTTGTTGGAAATCGAATAATTAGAGTAAATTCATCTTAAAATCTAAGCATATGTATGAACCAATCAAAGCCTTCCATGCATCTTAAATAAAAAAGAAATTTCAGAAAATCAATACATCTCAGCATATAAATTTTCTAGAGATATGATTCGTTGATCATGTTTGTGAGAAACAATCTTGAAATGCAATGAAGAGACTTCAAAACAAACAAACAAACAAAAAAGTAAGTGTATGAATGAGCATGATACATGTTCAGTACTAATTTATCTACAGAAAAATGAAGCAATCCAATGAAATAAGAGGATTGTCAATGTCCTCCTCCATAGTAACCTATTCACTTTCTTGCTGCTATGACAGCGCTGCTCTCAGCGCAGTTTCGTCAATTTTCGAACTAATTCGGTGAACCAAAGTCTCTCTATTTCTTAAACAAGGCTTCAATGGAGTACTTGGATCATGGCTGTTGAGCTTCTTGGGACTCGAAACCCTGAAATTTTCCCTTCTTTGAGAGGAAGAAACTGAGTTGAGTGCATTCACCTTGGGACCAATAATCCTCTATAGTTCTTATTGTTGTTGTCTCCGTTAAATCTCCTGCTTGGTGTAGGCGACCTCAAAACCCTACTTGGTAGATTATTATATGGAGAGTTAAGCCTATAATCAGGGTCCTTCCGGAAGCTCTTTTGTCTCGTTAACGTTGATGGTGAATTCGACCGTCCTCTCTTCTGCGGTGTAGACCGGCAATTCCCCCTCGCCGGACTTCCCTGTTTTGCCAGTGCTACCACCGGTTTAACAGGCGAGTTCGATAACTGAGAAGGAGATTTAGTGACAGCTAACGTACGAGAAGCTTCCTTGATTGAATTAATACGGACAATATGAGGGTTTTCCTTAACACGTGCCCACAAAAACTCATTGGAAAAGGATCGATCCTTGGAGCTCGAAGCCGGAGAACAGGAACCAGTTGCAGTGCTGATGGTGGAACAGGTGAAGGAAGAAACCGAAGAAAAGGATGAGATGGTGGGGGAAAGAGGCAATGGGGAGATTTTCTTTGTGACGGGAATGATCCAAGATTTTCTTTGGGAGCTTGTTGTGATGATGAGATGACAAGCTTGTCTTGAACATGACTGAAATCCTCGATGTAACATTTCTTGGGTTTGCATTTGCTGATCCAAGTACCCATTTTGTGTTCGTTGGTTTCTGGGTTCATAGATAAAGACTAAGCAACTCCGTTTTATACAGTCCAAGGTTGTTGTTGGATTTGGACAAATGGTGAAGTGTTGGCTTTTGCTCTTTTGTTCACTACTTTTACTTTATCATTATCATGTGGGTGTTTTGAATTTTGTTGCCTGTTATGTAACGGTCACATATAGAAAAGAAATGACGAAACCCAGAAAAGTGTAGTGGCCAGCGGGGGAGAGTTTAATCTGAACTATATTGCTCTTTTACCTTCACCAAAAGCTTTATTTCAAGACAACCTTCAACATTTCATCTGAAATTCAAGTTTTAATCATTTATTATTATTATTATTATTTCGAAGCATGACCTATTTTTATAACGACCTCAATAATATACTACACCTGTACATATTAAATTAACTCACCTCCCTGATAAATTCATTGGATGGATTGAAGCATGCTTCACTGAACCAAGATACTCAATATCTTTTAATGGTACTTTAATTGGGTTCTTCAAAGGTGCAAGAGGAATTAGACAAGGTGACCCCCTTTCACCTATTCTTTTTGTAATTTCTCTGAATGTACTTTCCAGTCTGCTCAATTTATCTGTTGCTAGAGGTCTGTTCAATTACCATCCTAAATGCAAACAAATAGGTCTTACACATCTTTCCTTTGCCGATAATTTATTGATTTTCTATAAAGGAAATGTGGAGTCAGTTGCAAGAGTAACCTCTGTTCTTGAAAAATTCTACGAATTTTCTGGTTTGAATCTCAATGCTTCAAAGTGTGTTTTCTTTACTGCTAGCATTTCAACCAGAACTGTCAACACCATCAAACACCTTACTGGTTTTAATCTTGGATGCTTGCCTGTTCGTTATCTAGGAATTCCTCTTATTACCAGAAAACTCGCAGTGAAAGACTGTGACAACCTTATTCAGAGCATCAAATCCAGACTTAATCTCTGGTCTAGAAAACATCTCAGTTTTGCTGGCAGATTCAAGCTCATTAGAGTTGTCCTGTTTAGCATAGCAAACTATTGGTGCCGACAACTTCTTTTGCCCCAAGCTGTTATCAACAAAATTGATCAGTTATGCTCTCGTTTCTTCTGGAAAGGAACTGATTCAGCAGCTACTGGTGCGAGAGTCAGTTGGGACAAAATCTGCCAGCTTAAATCCGAGGGTGGTCTGGGCCTGAAAAATCTTAAAAGTTGGAACCGAGCTTGCATGATCAAACTTATCAAAAACATTCTTGCTGGAGAAGGTTCGTTATGGGTTGCTTGGATCAACAATAATGTTTTAAAGGAGTGCAATTTCTGGCATATTGAGGGAGGCTCGAAATTCAGTTGGAGCTTTAATAGATTGCTCAAGCTACGTGATGAAGCTCTTCCTGCCATTTCAAACATAACATCTACTATAAGGGAAATCTAGAAAGAAATCAAAATTAGTGGGGAAAAAGTTTCTTGGCAATCCTTGATTTGGTTCCCACTTCATATTCCGAAGCACAACATTATTGCTTGGATGGCCCTCCAAGATCGACTTCCTACTCGAGAATGAATTCAACGTATGGGGATTACTACTTCCGTGGACTACACTTCTGTAATTCATCAATGGTAACTCGTTCTCATTTGTTCTTCGAATGTTCAACTGCTTCTTATCTATGGGAAGCAATACTTTCACATAATGGGATAAAGAAATTTGTTTCAGCTTGGGAAGACATGGTTAATTGGGCTACAATCACCTGGAAAGGCAAGTCTCTCATTGTAACTATTCTAAAAATTGCTTGGTGTGCTTCAATCTATGTTATGTGGGAGGAACGCAACCGAAGAATTTTTCAAAACTGATCAAGAACTGCTAAAGATCTCTTCATTTGCATCAAAGAAGTTGTTGCAATCAAATTAAGGGGAAAAACTATTAATAGGAATGATAATATTAACTCTTTCCTTTGTAACTCTTGGGGTATTGACTAAACCGATCTTTTCTTGTTGTAAGTTGACTGTACATATATTTTTGTGATCGATTTTTTGTAGTAGTTACTGCTTTCTTTGGGTAATAAAATTAATTTATCCACACAAAAAATTAACTCACATTAATTTCTTTCAACTATAATAAACAAAACATATACTCAAAATCTATGGATTAAAACTCAAATATTATCCTAACCTCAACCCTAAACTCTAACACTAACTACAAAATCATGAACTTTACGTGATTTTCTTGTTAATTTTATTTATTTAATTAATATAAATTAAAATATTATTTACAAAGAATTGATTTAGGGTTAAAGAATGCATGATAATGATTTATATGGTGTGTGGGTATATATATAAAGAAAATAAAGGACATATTTTTATATAAATGAAAATTACTCGGTTTAGAATTTTATTTTATGGTGTAATATTTGATATAGTATTAATAAAATATTTTAATTTTATAAATAATGTTTAAATATTATCACATGTACTAAACTTTAAATATTAAACTCTAGATTCTAGACATATAATCATAATCCTTAAATCTTAAATTATATTATATATATAAAGAAACAAACCCTTAATACCACATATCATTTATTTAATCTTATTTATAATTTTTTTTATAAAAGCCGATTTTATTAAAAAGAGAAAATATCTAGAATTACAATGAAGGTTTACTATCATAAGCGTAAACTAAACACATAATTAAGATATATTTCATAATCAAGATATATTTCATAATCATTGACACACAAAGAAAAACTAGCCACTTAAAATAACATAAGGACAATATAAGAAAAAAATTAAAAACTTAACCAAAAAAATTCTAACTAAAGATAAATACGAACATATCTGACCGCATCGTAAATGAACCACAAAAGGAGATAAAGCTATTAAAAATGCACAAGTAAACCACAAAGCAAAGTCGAACAACGTGAAAAATTATTCAAGAACACAAGTCGCGTATCTAAATCTAATAATTTGAGGATCCAAAGTAGGGACGATCATCGTGATAATAAATAAGTGTCATCTTGATCTGTTATAGCGATGTCAAATCTAACATTGAAAAAATATAAGCAAAAACAATGATCAAAATGTGTCAAAAGATAAAGGAACACAAAACCATAAAACATTAAAAAAAACATGTGATAAAAGTAGAATTATTAAAGAAAAAACAAAGATACAAACAAAGAAATTAAAAACTAAATATTGGTAGGAGTGATAAACATTGAAACTGATATCATCGTCTATCAATTAAGAAAGAAGAAAGAGATAAACTGCATTTTTTATGCTTTCAATTGAGAGAATAGTTTTTGGTTTATAATTTTTTTAAAACTCACTCACCATATATGAAATAATTTTCTTCCTTTTTATTAAGGACAAGCCCAAAACATTTTTAATATCATATATCTGTACGTTTTTATAAAGGCAGAAGCATGGAGATGAAGGTCAATTATTGGCACCAATCTCTGGCTGGACAAGAAGAAGATGGCTTCGGAGCTGTCATACGTAGGAAGTATGATTAATGTCATAATTATTTTTAGGTAGAATAATTAAATATTATTTTTGAAAAACAGTTATGTCTTTAATTTGAAAAATTGATGATTTTGGATTGATTTGAATTAAATTGAAAAGGAGTCGCCATCGACCTTTGGGTTAGGTAGATCGAAAACCCAAAAACGTCTTTTAAAAATAATTTAAAAAAAAATCATTTTTAAGACAAAAATTGTCTGCATTTACAAAGATTCATTTAAAACGGGTTCGGATGTCTATTACGCGTGGAGAATAATTAGCACCCCACAACGCCCAAAATTGGTACTGTATCGATTACACGTTGTCATAATGATGGAAATTACAAATCGAATATAAAGTTAAATTACGATCCATTTATTGAAATATAATTAATTTACTTAAAATTTTGTAATTGAAGAAAATTCTGATAAAAATCTTGAAATTAACAATCCTCCATTGGGAAAGCTATTTCAACTATTTTCCATTGTTAAAGAATATCTAGTCCTCATTGATTAAAGTATACAAATTGAATGTAAATGAATATCGACAATTTGCATTCGCATAAAATGAAATGAATTGTGAGTAATAATAATAAAAAAACACACAGGACATCATTAAAATAAATTAATTAGTAACATACACTTGATTTGTTTCAAATTACTATGTCGTTAAAATGCCGTACCGGATCGCACCACTTCGACCAAGTGATACTTTTCACGCTCATTTTTCGAATACGTGTCCTTGAAATTATTCGAATATTTCAACCATGGGTAAAATACAATGGAAATAAATGTTACTAAAAATACAAAAAAAAAACATGATTACATTAAATGGAATTGAAAACATTATTTACATAATACACATAAGCATACAATATATTCATACATAAATGAATAGCATAAAAAAAGTAAACATTACAAACCAAAATGAAATCATTAAAATAAAAATATTTACAAGACTAAAATAAAATTAACATAAATTTGAAGGACAAAAATAGCACAAATTTAAACATAAAGGATTAAAATAATAAAAATAGAAACTAAAGGGACCAAAATGGATGAAACAAAAACTAAAGGGATTCAAATAGCAAAAATAGAAACTTAAGGGTCTAAATAATAATTACAAATAAAATAGAACCCATATCACAAATGTCTAATAATACATGCACTGGAAATGAAATAAAACCATAACTAACATTTAGGACTAAAATAAAATAACCATATACATAGAGGACTAAACAATAATTAAACGAAATATCCAACAATGACTAAAATAAAGACTTTACAAATGTCATGGCCAAATTAGGATGTCAATGAAAATGAACAATACACTAAAACAATGACTAAAATGGAATAATTAAAAGTATCATGACCATATTCAAGCAATCACATAAATATGTAAGATAAGTGACTAAAATAAAATTATTATAAATATGGTGGCCAAATTAGAATAACGCAAAGATTATAAAATACATGGAATTAGTGATCAAATTGAAATATTTGAAAATATTGAAGACACAATCAAATATAGACAAAAATGATATAAAATATGGATAATGACCAATATATAACAGTGAAAAGACAAAAGCTCAAAGTCAAATAAAATGAAACTTCATTTAATGGCTTAATCGTGAGATTACAAGGATCAAGGACCTACAGTGTAGTTTACCCCTTTTACCAAAACACGCAAATCCCCCACAGCCTCAAACGACGTCGTTTCGCTTGATGTTATAAGCCCAAAATCGGGCTTTCTTTGCCCATTTTCCTCATTTATGCTTCATTCTCAAAACAGAGAAGAGAGATATATTAAAACTCTCTTAACCTCTCCTTGTCGGCGAGAGGGAACCACGGCGGAGTCGTGGCGGCGCCAACGACAAGAGAGAGAGAGACCCAAAAAGCCTCCTCCCCTCCTCCTCTTCCCAGAAACTCACATATTTTACCCTACAAACAACCTTAGAGCCTCAAATCTAAAAGGGTTACCTCTCGAATCAATGAAACGTCGGTGACCCGTGGGCTTCCCCGACGAGCTCCGATCAAGGTAAGGGCTTTTTCACTCCCTTTCTTTCTCTTTCTTTTCTTTTTTTAAACCCTGAATGCTCTATCTCTCTCTCTTTCTATTGTTTTTTTTCTTTTCTGGTTTTTTCCCCACCGAATACTCTCTTCTCTTTTTTTTCTCTCTGTCTTCACTGCTTCTGTTTTTATGTTTGCATGTTAGATCTGATTGATGATAGCTTCTAATCTTGTGTTGACTTGTGATGTTGATATCCTTGGTAGGTAATCATATCCTAAGTTTATAGGATAAGATTTTATTTTGATTTATCTCTGTGCTTCTGACTGATTTTGGGGTCACTGTTGGTTCAGACGAGGACGGCGGCGGGAACAGGCGGCAGCAACAAGGACTGGCAGTGACAATGACCGGCGGTGACAATAGCTATCTCTAGGGTTTAAGAAACCTAGGGAGTTGACATTGGACCGGGTCGGATCCCGGGGCACAGATCTGGGCTTAAATCAGGTCTGGACTGCTTGTTGGGCTGGTTTCTGGAACCGGGTTTGTAGTCTACTGAGTTGGGTCGGGTTGCTGGGTTAGCTGCTTGGTCTGCTTGCTTGTAATATTAGGCTTCGGGATTGGGCCTTTGGGTAACCTGTTGGGTTGTTTGGCCTGTAAATAAAAATGTAATAATAATAATAATAATAATAATAAATAAAAATTAAAAAAAAAGATTCGAACAAAAATGGGTGTCTACAATTAATATATACGAGTTGAGTTTTATAAGTGAAGTGTGGTCGCCCACAGATTTTCACAGTCTTATTCCCCAACAGATGCTGTATTCCATCATGCTAGATCCTGTTCCCTCTTCTTCATTTACTATAACGTTTCTCTTTTCTTTAAATTTGTATGTGTTGAGTTTGTGACAGCATAAGCTGTCCATTCCTAACCCTGGAATATGACACAAATATTTTTAAAACATTTTTCTTATTACTCAAGTTATTCCTTTTTTTTATTATTTTCTTTTATATTTTTATGTTTAATATTTTTGTTCATCAATCAAATTTTCTATTTAAAATGTTTCAGTTAAATATTGAAGGAGAAGGACGATCGACTGAATTTATATAAATTCTTTTGATTAATATGGGTTAAGCTACTTTACGGATGTTTATATTAAAGTTCAAAGTGTAAATTTAATTACTCTATTATAAAAATAACAATCTAGTGTTTGGATTTATATTTAGTGTTTAGACTCTGTAAAACTTTATTTAATTAATTATATTTTTATATAATTATTTAATATTTAATTTATAGGTTGACTAATTCGGTTTCGAATGTTGTAAAATTTATTATAGGGCTAGCCTTCTAATTTATTTTGATTCATTCACAATGTCAAAATTCAAATTTTAAATGTTATTTAAAGAATTTAATATCTTGTCTAGGGATTGGCACGTGATCCGAACTTGATGAGTTTGGGTCGGGTCGGGTCGGTTTTAAGGTAAAAATACTCGACCCAAACAGACTCGAAAAATAATTTAAATTTACTTTATAGATTTAGGGATAATTGCAATAATGACCCTCTCTTTATATTTTTTCAATTAGATCCCTATTTTTTATTGACTAAAAATAATATATATATATATATATATATATATATATATATATATATATATATATATATATATATATATTTCGGGTCGGTTTGGGTTTTATATCAAAAAGTTGGGTCGAGTTAAGGTCGGGTAAAGTGACCCCTAAATTCAGGTCGGATCAAATATTAGGTGGAGGTAAACATTTTTGGGTTGAATCGGGTTGACTGAAACCGTCCCATCCCTAGTCTTAGCTCACTAATCAAGCTAATAGTTGATATTTAAGGGTTTGAATATGATTTTAAAGGGTTTTTTTGGGTATTAAGTTAAGGTAAAGTTAACCACTCCACTAACTAAACAACCACAATGATTAATTAAATAATTATTATTTTTAAAGATGTATTGGGTTCGAGTACTAACTGTAGACACTAATTTTCGTTCATTTTTTTATTCGGATATATATATATATATATATATATATATTATATAGTTTGCAAACGGTTTGAAAATACGTATATAATATATAGTTTCCAAAAACATTTTAAAATATATATATAATATATGGTTTTTAAAACACTTTTGAAAACGGTATAATATATAGTTTTTTAAAAACATTTTAGGAAAATATATAATATATAATTTTTTAAAATCATTTTGAAAGCTTATAAAATATATAGTTTTTGAAAACATTTTTTAAAAACTTATATAGTTTTTTAAAACATTTTTGAAAATTTATATAGTTCTAAAACGTTTTTGAAAAATTATATATTTTAAAAACATTTTCTTTAAAACTTATATAATATTTTTAAAAACATTTTGAAAACTATATAATATATAGTTTTGAAAACTTTTTTAAAATGTAATATATAGTTTAAGAAAAAAATATTTTCGAAATATATATTATATAATTTATATTATTTATTTATTTTCTTTTTATTAATTTATTTTTTATGTTTTTTCAGGGTCCAATAACGGTCCATATGTTGGTCCAAAGGAATGGGCCTGAACCAGCCCAAATGCAGTAAGGTTTTCAGTATGTGTCAAGGTGTCGCACTCAACGGCAAAGAGAGGAAAGGGCATAGGTCAATCTGGACCGTTGGATCTGACCCAATCCAACGGCCAGAAATCAATCCCAATATTCAAAGGCGATATCAAGAGTCAAGAGCGTTGCACGTTGCATGTCATACATGCAACAAGATCGGAGTACAAATCGGAACAAACAAGTACATGCAACAACCGACCACCCCGGAATATCCGAGATTGACCCCATAATAGCTGGAAACAAACCCTCGTCGGGGCTTATAAATACGGTACCCACGGGACATCAAGAGGAGAAGGAGAGAAAACCAAGATCACAGTGCCAAAAACCCACAACCGAGACCAAAGATCCATCGAACACAAGCACCACAACATCATACCAGCATAATAACCAAACACAACATCACAACCGGAGAACAGCAAACCAAACGACCAGAAGCCAAAACACAAACAACCCAAAAATAGAGCCAACACAAACCATTACCATAAACAAAACCGCAAAATACAATACACCACAAGCAAAGCACGAAAACAAGAACACCTGGAAGGTGAAGAGTTTTCGCCAAAGAGGGTGAGAACTGAAGTTCTTTATTTAGATCTACGACTATCGGGGATTATTTTGGTGATTTAGGGTTTAGTTTTGGGTTCAAGGGGTCATGAAGGTCATTTTGGTGAGTTTAGAGTTTTTCGGTCGCCGGAGACGGCGATCGGTGGTGGCAGACAGTGGCCGGCGGGAGCGACCACCACTCAGGTGAGAGAGCTCTAGAGAGAGGCAAGAGGATTATTTTCCTCTCATTTTTGTAGAGAGAGAGTGAAGGGAGCAAATGAGATAGGTTGGTCCATTTTTTGTCCTCAAAACGCATATATATATATATATATATATATATATATATATATATATGCGAATTGAAGCTATGTTGTTTTGGCCCTCTAATTCCAGTGTTTTCAAACTAAAATGGGGTAATGTCAGGTTCAGTCCTCCCCATCTTGTAATCTCATATGTGTGTCCCACATTTTTTTGGAATAATTATGATTTTGGTCCCCCTTATGTTTATTACATTTTATTTTGCCCCTAAAATTCATTTTTTCTTCGATTTACATTGAAATTGATCCTCAAATTTAATTTTATTTCAATTTAGTCCATTTTTATTATTATTATTATATATTTTTATTTGTTTTTTATTTCTAGCATTATTATTATTCATTTATCTTATTTTTTATATTATTATTTTATTCTATCTCATTGTATTTCATCGGTTTATTTTTATTTTTTTTCTCTCTCTATTTTATTTATTTTTTACTTTTTTTTTGATTTAATGATTATTTTTCTTTTTTTTCTACATTTTCTTTGATCTATTTAACATTTATTATTCATTGACTAACATTTCCGATCCCTTTTTTTAGAGAAGTTTCCAACTAATCCAAGGTAAGTTAATTCGAATCGAATATTTTAAATTTTAATTTAAATTCTAATTTTCACAATTAAAGACAACCGACAAATTAATTAGTACCGAAAGGGCGGTTTAGGGGTGCTAATCCTTCCTTGACCGTAACCGACTCCCGAACTCGACACGTTTCTAGTACAACGCATATCATGTAAGATGATGTCCGACCCACCTAAATTCGATTTAAAATGGTCGATGGCGACTCTAACCCAATCAATTCAAGTCGAAGTCTAATTTCGGGGCCCAACTGAAAGACGATTCCGACACTAATAATTACAAAATATTTGAATGTCGAGAGTTTTTAAAACAAATCCTACTGCTAATAATCATTCTAGATTAATAAAAAAAAAATTAAAGACGAGCACTAAATTTCTTTCGGATTGTTCCAATCTATGGAGTTATTTTAATAGAAATAAAAAAGGAATTATGATAAATTTCTTTCGGACTGAAAAATAATGATTTAATTTGAACTACTGTTTAGACCTTCCGTGCACATTTTTACATTCACGAGTTCCATATAATAATGAGTCTATTTTAAAGCTGCAATTTTAGTTATCTTGTTGTATGTTTCGTCTACGTATGCACTGAAATCTTTTCCAATTATTATAGTATCTTCTAACAGATGCCCAAAGTCGTCAAAATCACCTTTCCATGTTCCTTGAATGAAGTTAATTGCTTGAAATGGCCATCCACCCCCACCTCTCCCCATCGTGGGGTCAGTTTTTTATCTTTATAAAACGCCAAATATACATATAATGTGAATCCAAAATTATTTTCACCTTTTCAAATTTCTCCTTTTGACCGATAAATTGGGTACATGGCCTAATTAAATTGTTCAATATTTTTGTTAAATTTATCTAGAAATTAAGTTGGCAAGTTGGAAATTTTATTTTGATTGGTGGCCAACTTATTAAAAATTTCATCTTGGTTGATGGCCAAACTTTGAACATGTGAATTTCATATTTGGTGGCTAACTTGTACACATTGGAAAATTCTTTGGTAGGTGGCCAAACTTTGAACATATTGTTCTTGAAACTCAACTATAAATATGCCTAAGTATTTCCATTAGAAATCATCCCAAAAACAAGTTATCTCTTCCTCTTGTATTCTTCATTTTCCCACTTTGGGAATTCTAAAGAATTCCATTTGTTGTAATATTGGTGATATAGTGAAGTTATCATTCGGTGTGGTGCCCGATGAGTAGACGATATTCTCGTCGAACCTCGTAAATTTGGTGTGTTCTCTCATTTATTGTTTTTATTATGTTCTTTTCCATTGTGTTTCAATATTCAATAGTTTGACAGGTTTGTCCGCTGTGCAACCTTTGGTGGTTTTAATCTTGACATTTTAGGTCAATTTTAAAACTCGTTCGGGTGGGAAATAACTCGTTTTCCCCAACAATTGGTATCAGAGCTTCGGTTGAGGTTATCCTGGTGGTTCCGTTGCTGAAAAGATACAGTTCGTGCTATTGAATATTGTTCGTTGGAATTAAAATGCCAAAATACGAATCAGTTGAGACATCAAGCTCTTCATCCGGACCAGTGAGGAGGATGATGTCAAATGTAAATTTCTCGGTGGATTTGTTCGATGGATCCGATCATTTTGGCATATGGCAAGGCGAGGTGTTAGACGCTTTATTCCAACAAGGTCTAGACATCGCCATTGAGGAAGAAAAGACCGAATATATGGAGGAGAAAGAATGGGAAATAATCAATCGTTTGGCGTGCAGCACGATTCGATCTTGTCTTTCCAGGGAGCAAAAGTATGGCTACAAGAACGAGACTTCTGCAAGTAAGATGTGGAAAGCATTAGAGGAAAAATTCCTAAAGAAAAGCTCTCAGAATCGTCTCCACATGAAGAAAAGATTGTTCAGATTTGATTATCAACCAGGCACCAGTATGAATGAACATATCATTGCGTTCAATGAGCTAGTGGCAGACTTATTGGGCATGGATGAAACCTTCAAAGATGAGGATTTGGCCTTGATGTTGTTGTCATCTCTTCCAGATGAATTTGAGCACCTTGAGACAACGTTACTTCATGGTAAGGATAATGTTACCCTTAAAGATGTAACTGCTGCTTTGTATAGTTATGAGCTTAGGAAGAAAACCAAGAAGGAGAGCAAGTACGAAGCAGCGGAGGCCATGGTGGCAAGAGGTCGCTCGAAAAGTTAAAAGCCAAAGTGGAGAGGGAGATCAAAGTCGAAGTCCAGACTGGGAAAAGATGAATGTGCCTTTTGTCATGAGAAAGGCCATTGGAAGAAAGATTGTCCAAAGTGAAGAAGAAAGGAAAAGCTGCTCCAGATGCATGTGTTGCAGAGCATGATGCACACGACTCTGACATATCATTGGTTGCTTCATTAGCAACATTCCATTCCGATGAGTGGATATTAGATTCGGGTTGCACCTATCATATGTCCCCTAAACGGGAGTGGTTCTCCGATTTAGTGGAACTAAATGCAGGAGTTGTTTATATGGGCAATGACAATGCCTGTAAAATTGTTTGGATATGTTCAATTCGATTGAAGAATCAAGATGGATCAACCAGAGTTTTGACGGGTGTCCGATACGTGCCCAGTTTGAAGAAAAATCTCATCTCGTTGGGAGCCTTGGAATCCAAAGGCTCAGTAGTCACTATGAGAGATGGAGTTTTAAAAGTCACATATGGCGCACTTGTGATGATGAAGGGCATCAGGAAAAATAATTTGTATTACTACCAAGGTAGTACAATTATTGGAGCAGTTGCAGTAGCTTCCAGAGGTGATGATTTGGACGCAACCCAGTTGTGGCATATACGGTTGGGACATGCTGGAGAGAAATCCTTGCAAATCCTGGCAAAGAAAGGATTGTTGAAAGGTGCAAAGGCTTGCAAATTGAACTTTTGCGAGCATTGTGTTCTGGGAAAGCAGAAGAGAGTGAAGTTTGGCACCACTATACATAATACAAAAGGTATTGTAGATTATATTCACTCAGATGTATGGGGTCCTTCAAAGACATCGTCTTTGGGAGGAAACCATTATTTTGCAACTTTTGTAGATGACTTTTCCAGAAGAGTATGGGTGTATCCGATGAAGTCTAAAGATGAAGTGCTTCAAATTTTCTTGAAATGGAAAAATATGATCGAGAACCAGACTGGTAGAAAGATCAGACGTCTTAGGACGGACAATAGAGGGGAATATAAAAGTGACCCATTCTTTGACGTTTGCCATGAGTATGGTATTGTTCGACACTTCACTGTTAGACATATACCACAAAAGAATGGGGTGGCAGAGCGTATGAATCGAACACTATTGGAGAAAGTTAGATGTATGTTGTCTAATGCTAGGTTAGGCAAGACATTTTGGGCTGAGGCTGTGACATATGCTGGCCATCTCATCAATCGTCTGCCGTCATCAGCGATAGGAGGAAAAACACCATTGGAGGTATGGTCTGGAAAACCTGCTACTGATTATGATTCCTTACATGTATTTGGATCCACTGCTTATTATCATGTGAAGGAATCCAAGCTTGATCCGAGAGCAAAAAAGGCTCTCTTTATGGGAATCACTCATGGAGTGAAGGGATTCCGCCTTTGGTGTTTAGACACCAAGAAGATAATTTGTAGCAGAGATGTTACCTTTGATGAATCTGCCCTAGTAAAGAAGGTAACAAGTGAAGCAGTCCAGACAAGTAGTACTCCGCAGCAGGTGGAGCATACTCCAAAACAGGTGGAGTTTCAACAGACGATGATCCTAGAAGTTGATGCATCTGATTCTTCAACTCCAATAAAAGAATCAGAAGATGAAGAGGTTCAAACCCAATAACCATTGGAGACACCAGAACCACTTGCAGTTACAAGGCCAAGGAGAGAAATTCGTAGACCTGTTTGATTTGTTGATATGATGGCCTATGCTCTTCCAGTTGTTGATGATGATATCCCTATCACTTACCAAGAAGCAATACAAAGCTTGGAAAGTGATAAGTGGAAAAGTGCCATAGATGAAGAAATGTAATCTCTCCAAAAGAACAACACTTGGAAACTGGCACAATTACCGAAAGATAAAAGAGCCATTGAATGCAAGTGGGTATTTGTAAAGAAAGATGGATCTCATAGCAAGAAAGATGTTCGCTACAAGGCACGGTTGGTAGCTAAAGGCTACGCTCAAAAGGAGGGAATCGACTACAATGAAGTATTTTCCCCTGTTGTGAAGCATTCCTCCATTAGAATATTATTGGCCTTGGTAGCACAGTTGAATTTGGAGATAGCTCAACTTGATGTAAAGATGGCTTTCTTGCACGGTGATTTAGAAGAGGAGATCTATATGACTCAGCCAAAAGGATACAAAGATGGTGGTTGTGAGAAATGGGTTTGTAAGCTGAACAAATCGCTATATGGATTGAAGCAATCTCTGAGGCAGTGGTACAAGCAATTTGTTAGCTTTATGAGGAGGCAAAAGTATACTTGAAGAAAATATGATCATTTTGTGTATTTGCAAAAGCTCAAAGATGGATCTTTCATTTATCTTCTCTTGTAAATTGACGATATGTTGATCGCTTCGAAGAGTCAAAAGGAGATAGACAAATTAAAGGCTCAGTTGAATCAAGAGTTTGAGATGAAAGATCTAGGTGAGGCCAAGAAGATTTCTTGGTATGGAGATAAACAGAGATAGACAAAGAGGGAAGCTTTGTTTAACACAGAAGCAATATCTGAGAAAGGTATTACAATGTGTTGGCATGAATGAAAATACCAAACATGTAAGTATCCCTTTGGCTTCTCATTTGAAACTTAGTTCTCAATTATCTCCTAAAACTAACGAAGAACGAGTGTATATGGCAAAAGTTCCATATGCTAATGCAGTTGGGAGCTTGATGTATGCAATGGTGTGTACGCGTCCTGACATTTCACAAGCAATTGGAGTTGTGAGCAGGTACATGCATGATCCTGAAGAAGGACATTGGCAAGCTGTGAAATGGATTCTACGGTATCTCCAACAAACCGTGGATGTTGGTTTAGTTTTTGAACAGGATGAAGCACTTGGTCAGTGTATGGTTGGATATGTTGATTCCGATTATGCTGGTGATTTGGATAAGCGTCGATCAACTACTGGTATTTGTTTACTCTTGCTAAAGCCCCAGTAAGTTGGAAGTCTACATTGCAATCTACGGTAGCATTGTCTACTACAGAGACAGAATACATGGCAGTTTCAGAGGCTGTAAAGGAAGCAATTTGGCTTAACGGGTTGATGGAAGACTTGGGAGGTGTTCAAAGTCACATTAGTCTCTATTGTGACAGTCAGAGCGCTATCCACTTAGCGAAAAATCAAGTCTACCATTCAAGGACTAAGCATATCGACGTGAAGTATCACTTTGTGCGGGAGATCTTTGAAGAAGGAAAGATTCTACTTCAGAAAATTGCGACATCAGAAAATCCTGCAGGTATGATGACCAAGGTGGTAACAGTAATCAAGTTCAATCATTGTTTGAACTTGATTAACATCCTGAAAATATGAACACCTTCGGGTATGTGGCGCTTGTGAGCGCAATTAGAGGCACTACAAATTTGGGGAGTTGAAGAAGTTGAGTAGGCTTGGTAATTTCAAGCCAAGGTGGAGATTTGTTAAATTTGTCTAGAAATTAAGTTGGCAAGTTGGAAATTTCATCTTGGTTGGTGGCCAACTTATTAGAAATTTCATCTTGGTTGGTGGCCAAACTTTGAACATGTGAATTTCATATTTGGTGGTTAACTTGTACACATTGGAAAATTCTTTGGTAGGTGGCCAAACTTTGAACATAATGTTCTTGAAACTCAACTATAAATAGGCCTAAGTATTTCTATTAGAAATCATCCCAAAAACAAATTCTCTCTTCCTCTTGTATTCTTCATTCTCCACTTTGGGAATTCTAAAGAATTCCATTTATTGTAATATTGGTGATATAGTGAAGTTATCATTCGGTGTGGTGCCCGAGGAGTAGACGATATTCTCGTCGAACCTCGTAAATTTGGTGTGTTCTCTCCTTTATTGTTTTTATTCTGTTCTTTTCCATTGTGTTTCAATATTCAATAGTTTGACAGGTTTATCCGCTGTGCAACCTTTGGTGGTTTTAATCTTGACATTTTAAGTCAATTTTAAAACTACGTTCATGTGGGAAATAACCCGTTTTCCCCAACAATATTTTCTTCACATAAATAACAATACAGATACAAGTTGTTCCACTTGAAGATCAAACTCAAATCCTGCAAAAATTCTCAATTAATTACAAGGATACAATTGAGGTGGCACGAAAATAGGAACCAACATATAGCACGCCAGTTTGACATAAAGGTAGCAGTGACTTTCACAGCTTACAACAAGACAAACAAATATGCAAGGAACGTTTTTTTTTGTCAAACCATAAAAGCAGCAGGAGAGTTGAAAATAAGAATAGAAAAAAGTAGGCTGTAAATCATGTGATGAATGTTGAAGAAATCAAGGGTGTGGAAATGTCTCGGTGTTGGATTTGGAGGAGTTTGATGGGGCTCTGTTAGGAATATGAATAGGCATTTTGGTGGAGAAGGATTTAGCTATGCACTCAACCATCATGGCCTTGACGAGCTTTCTCTTCGCCGGGAACACGCTTCCTTTCTTCTCCCGAAACCAATAGGATGGCCCTTTTTGGCCTCCGACTGCCCCTGCCCCTGCCCGGGCGGCTTCTCCACCTTGGTTTCGCCTAAACTCCATGCTTCTTGGGAAATGTGACCAAAAGTGGGAAACTTATAGCCCAATATCAACTGAACACAATACATCCAATAACAAATCTTACTTTGCCACTTGTCATTAACTCACTGCACTGCAAAAGAGAGAGACAACTGGAAGCTATGTTATGTGGGGCATTCTAATATTAATATTCCTCACTAATTTGATGTAAAATGATGTCACTTTCATATTTCAACTTTAATCCCACCTCCAACGTCAAAAATTGAAAAAAAAAATGTTTTTTATAAAAAAAAATGTATTCATTCCAAAAAAACACACCGGTACAAATAAATTTACAACCCCACACAATAACTACCTCTAGAAAGAAAAGAAAAAAAACTCATAGTCAGATAAAAAAATTGGAAAAATATCATTCTTTACCATTTGAATTTTTTTGATATTTTTTTTAAAAAAATTGTAATATGACTTATTTTTTTTATCTTATAGGATATTTAATTTGTATAAGATTGTATTTTTTATTGTAAATTTCTTTCATTTATGTATATTTTAAAAGTTATATAATATTTTACTTTCAATCATATTTATATTATTTTCTAATTATAATAATTATATGTACGTATAAGCAAATACTTGATTGTTAATTATGTTATTGTGCCTATGTTATAGGCAAGGTTAAAGTAGTGTTGTAAAAGAAGATGTATAAGATTCAGTGTAAGATATTTCACAGAAGCTTCAAACAATTTTGGTTGTCTTCTATCCGGACCCATTCTCACTGCTGCTGAGTACCCAATTGTGTTGAATAGTTTCTAGAAGACAGCGCATCTATAATTCATAATGTACCTGGAGATTTCATCACCGTTCTTTTATCTTTACATAATTAAATTCATGTATAAATGACTAGGATTAATTCCTATTTCTCCTCTAATCTTTCTAGAAACTCTGCTGCTTTTACGAAGTTCAAATGTCCCACAATTCAAGGGGTCTCTCCACCCTCTTACGCACACAAATGAAGAACCCACCAGGAAACTACATGCAATATATATATAAAGTAGGCTTGAATCATACAAAGACAGGACAATGATTAAGATGTATGATATGATTAATATGTTAATGTGGGCAAGACATTTTGTAGTGTGTCAATATTGATGGTGTTGCTTGTCCATATTGAACAAAAGTCTTCCCCATGCAAAGGCTTCGTCCTTTGCGTGACCAACCTTTGCTATTTCAATCTTTTTCATGAATGATAATCCATCGCTGAACTTGATTAATAATTAAAACATTTACAACGTAGGTAATCGGAATAATTAAAACATATACAATGTAGGTAATCGGAATAATTAAAGCATTCAAAAACAAAATCCATGGAAGAGCGTTCATTGGTGAGTAATATTATGTTTGTTCTGCTCTGTTTTTTTCCCAAAGGAAGTCATGAGAGAATATTTTAAGGAAAGGAAAAGGGATTAGTTCAAGAGATTATGTGATCCTAATCACAAGAGGGACTATGTGATGTAGAAAGGCAAAAGGCCACTCCCCTTTATTTGTCATGATTCTTATATGGGATGATTTACATTTTTTTCAGCACTCAACTTTTATTATTTTCATGTTTTAGTTATTAAATTTTAAAAAAATAACTTGATCACCCGACTTTTAAATTGCTTTGTTTTTTGTCATTTAAATATTAAATCAGAAAGAACAGGGTGATGTGAAAATTTTAAGAAAAACAATAATTTCATCATTTATTTTTTCTTTTCTTTTTTATATTTCGTTTCTTCTTTTTCCCATCAACTTTAAAATTCTTAAAATTTCATCTCCATTGTATGTTGACATCTACATTGTCATTCTATAGCATTCTTCTGACCACTTTAGACACCGATAAATTAACTAGTCTCATCCCCCTATATCGTGTTAAATTTTCTTAAAATCTCTTTAAAACTTGTGAAATTTGAAATCAAATTCTTGAAAGAAACAACATTGATACACAATCTTTATCGTTTGGTCACTATAGAGTTAGGATATATTAATCGTCTCCTCTTTCTCCACCTCCTCTTTGTTATGATTCAAAAGAAGATGCTCCAACTTCATAAAATCAAAGGGAGTCTGGAAAAATGTTAAAATTTTGAAAAAGAAGATTTCAGGAGAATTTTCACAATATTTAAAAAACGTTTTTGAGACCTCTTCATAATTTTTAAAAGATTTAGGCTTGATCATAGCGTTGTTAAATAAATAATGGAAGAGTGACAAAAGATGGAGCAATGTCTAATCGAGTGATCAAATTTAAAAAAAGTAATGACCAAAACAAGAATATTATTAAAATTGAGTGATGAAATATGTAATTTACACTTCTTATATCTAAACACAATGAATGTGAGCAGTCAGAAATGATGAGTGAGAGATCCCACCCACCGTGTGGTCCCCAACCTGAGGCCTTGGCCTTCTTTTTCTTATGTCTTCTCCTCATCATCTTAGGAACAACTGAGCTGGAACATATAACAAGTCCCCTCATCATCGGTAATATAATTGGAAACATCATACCCTTTCCTTATGACTTATGAGAGCATTGAGAGGAGAAGATAAATAGTTAAGTATGGATTGGAGGATCATCTTCTTGACCAGCTTCCTCTTCCTTGGAAACACACCATCCTTGTGCTCAATGAGTAGATCTATAAATATTTTTTAGGGTGGGCAAACACATATTAGTTATTAAAATTTTTCGTATGAAATGAAGACAAATAAAATTTAACACATAAAAAAATAAACAATCAATACAAAGAAATTCATATTTTAGAGTGAGCATGTTTGGATCCGCCACTGCTTGTGCTCCATGCCTTGTCCAAGTCTTGGCTTCCTCGGGACTATTTTCACTCCCAACTTCTCCTCCTTCCAGGTTGAGGTTTTGCTGCTTTTATTTTGTTTTTAAAATATCAGGCTTGGCTTTCCTTTATCCTTTTAATTTGTATTAAACCCTTTCAGTCGGTTGAAAATTGAGATCCAATAGGAAAACAACATCACAATTGGACCATTACACTTTATTTTTTCTAGCTTTGATTTTTATTTTGCTCAATCAATTGGTTGCCGATTGTTATTTACATAAAAGAAAACAATAACTAGAAAAAATAAGTGAAAAAAAAGCTTGGTATTTCATGACCATGGGTGCTCAAATTTAAAGTATTTCAAAATTGTGGCGTAAAAATAATTGTATTGGTATATTAAACTCACGTGCAGTTAATAGGGGTAAGCGTTCGATCAATTCAAGTCCAAAAATTTTGAATTATATGAGTTGACGAGTCATTTTTAACAATTCGGACTTTTTTGAAATTTTTTCGAGTCGAATTGATTTTTCGAGTTTCTATTTAAATTTATTTGTAAATATTTATAATATTATAATATTATTTGATTCTAATTTAAATGACTTTCTATAACCATATACAATACAAATATATTTCTTCATATTTTTTCATACATGATGTACATATATCATACAAAATCCAAGGACTCGACTGAAACTTGAAAATCAATCCACTAATTATTAAAAAAAGTTGAGTTATTCGAGTTACATTTTTTAACTCGATTTGAATTTAAAATTTTTTCGAGTCGAATCGAGTTGAAAATTCCAGTTTTTCAAGTAAGGTCGAATTTTGCTCACCGCTAACAGATAATTTCTCAAATTTCCATTCATGAATGAGATGCTGAATTAGTCCCAATGGCGTTTTCTTACATATAAAACTTGTAGCTACCCTATTTTGTGGTAGCAAGTTTAAATTTGGGATTTGGTTTCATGTTAACAGTTTTATGGTTAACCTACTGTGTGATACAATGTCAAAAAATTGTTTATATAAATGCAATCACATCCATCATGTATAATCCAAATGCAATGGGATATTTATATCATATCGAATACATCCCTACCAAATTGGCTAAGCCGCACAAAATCTAATGAAAAGGGAAATTTGGAACTGCTGCCATCGAATTGGTTGGTGCTGATAACTACTTGGGTGGCTCGACTATATCTAAACCCTGTTTGAATGGGTCAAATCGTCCATTAATGATTAAAGAGTATCTAGTTAAATATCAGAAGGATTCTAGCAGCTACGGGTTTTTTTTGTACATATGTTAATGTGTAATCATCCCTAATTATTCACAAATTTAATGATGCTTGAACTTTTACAAATTTTCAAGATGGGTCACATTCGTTTTGATGTTATCCTTTAAATCAAATAAATTATTTAAGAATTCTTTAAATTATTCTAAATAGTTTATTTATGAAAGCTTTTTTCAATTAAATATTATGAGGTGTAGTCATTGAAATTCTATGTTGAATGATTCAACACTTAAGCTTATGTGTGACAGACAATGCCTGACACAGATAAAATCAATCATTAAAACATTATCTATCTTAGCTTTTTTTGGGGGAAATATGTCCCATGTTCCTAAAGCTAACCAAATCCTCGTAGGAACCATGTCTTTTTTCCTTTGGCGTGTAACTCTTCTTTAACAAACCCATTTTGTATCATAAGTGAACAAATTTCATTGTCGCGTGTTCCATTTTAAACCGTATAAATCATCAAGTGATGGTGGGATATTCTATCTACCATAGAAAATGAAAGGCTTAGGTCATTCTCATTTGACCAATTTACATTTAGGTTGAAGAAGATGAGTGCATTTCTCTTTCAGATGAAACTCTTCTTCTGCGGTCAAATGTATTTTTAAATTGGGGCCTTACATAAAAAAGTTGGTCAACAGAAGGTAATTACTAAGTTGATACATCATGGTTGAATGGTCTTATTCTACCTTTAAAAACTCCAACCTTTTGACTGCCACTTTTAGAATATATACATATAATAGTCATCAAAATATTTCAAAGAAATTGTGACCCCTCCCAATCTCTTAACTGCTCCGTCAGTGGTCCTAAGGCATGCATTCTCAAGAATCTTTCAAGTCTACGTTAGATTTTCTGTCCCTCCAATACATTAATGTATAAGAAATAGGAATGGATCATAAGTTAATATGCCGAGACCAAAGTCAAGGAAACTTCGCCAGCTTAACTCTAAACCCTGATTTTTATTTAGGATATTTTATGGCATCATTTATTTGGATCGTAATCTTAAGTTTCACACAGTGGAAAATGCATGAAAATTTCTACCAAGGTTCCAAAGGGACCCAAAATAAAACTTTAATCACAAGAAGACAGCACAAGATCAGGACGATGACTAAGTGTTGATGCTGACCATCTTCCTCAAGTTTCTGGCGCTAAAGTAATTTCATCCACATGTAATGCTTTGGAAGAAAATAGAGCAACATTTTTGTACTTATTAATGCCAACTAATCAGAATGGGAATTTTCATGTCTTTACTTCTTCAAAGAATTGGACAAACATCTCATTGCAATACATGCAAAAAGAAAAAGAAAAAGAAAATGGTCACCATTGAAGTGCCTATAGATTGTGGATCCTGGCTCATTGGTGATTGGAGGCTAGAAAGAGACACTGATGTCTATTGAATGGAGTGGTTTGATGCATTTCGATTTTAAATATAGTCGACACCTGCAGTATAACTATATAACACCAAATTTTGGCCATTGCAGTCATAATGAAGTAACATCGTGGGTCGCTTTAAAAGAAAATGTGAAACTGAAACTTAAAAACGAATCTACTTTCTGGATAACTAAAAACTTCATTGATGAATCCATGAAAAACAGGAAACTCTATATTGCAAAAGCTTCAAAACAAGAAGAAAATGCAGTGTAGATTGGATATAGGCATGTAACAAGTTGAAGCTAGCGAAAGAAACACAGAAGAAAACGATTTTCCTCTTAATTAAGACACTCTATACTATTAACTAGCATGGAGGAATGTATGAGTGGTGCTGTAAACAAACAATTTATGCCTTCTTTTCCTATACTTGAATGCCCCAGGAGTTGAATTCTTGAGATTCAGAACCAGAAAAGGCTGCTGGAATTTTGTTGAGGATCAGAGGAACTAACATTAAAACTGCTCTATGATATAGCTATAGCATATATTCACAATTTCCACATAGGTGGTGGCTGTTGATTCTACACATCGGCTGGTTTGGTGATGGAGCATTCAGGCGAACGCCGATCCGAGGATGATGTAGTTGTTGGGAAAATCCTGGTATTCTTGGCCTTCCCAGTCCCGCAAGACACCATCATCTTCACCACTTCACCGGAGCTAACAGGAGTGCAGCAGGCTTGAAAAACACAAGAGACAGAGTTGAGGAAGTGATGGAATATCATCCTCTTCACTGATCTCCTTTTGGGTGGAATGACCCCCCACTTCTTCACTTTGAATCCACCACCACCAACTTCTTCAACCATCTTCCTCTTCAAAAAGTAATCGCGGTGTTTGAAGAGTGAGTAATGCTTAACCAATAATTGCAAAAAAAGGGGTTGGAAACCAATTGGGGATATATAGCACATATAGTTAAAGACACAGTTTGATTGCTTAACGAGGTTTGTGTTGCTTTTAATGCTTTTTGACCTTTGTATCAGGTGGGGACGACCCCAGACTTTTTTTGCATTTGGATTTCATTACCAAGAAAACATCATATGATGTTGAAAACTTCAAGGCCTCGTCATTGCTTGCGACTTTTTTCCAGATATATTCCTCAAAGTCACTTACTTGAAGGTTCAATCATTTTTATTAAGATGGATTGAGAGATTGATACATATAATTAATTGTCATTTCCAAAAAAAATAATTTTTTTATATTTTTATTGACAATTCATTTTTATTTTATTAAAATTTTATAAATTTATCCTCTAATATAAAATTTTACATTTTTTAAAATATAACCTTGGCCGATAGTAATTGAAGAAGTGTAGTTGTAGTGTCATACAGCCGGTTGGTAGTCCCATTACAGATTGGGTCCCAAAGCTCACCGCCCATTCAAGAAGTCGTTAGATGTGAAAGCTTTTGAAAATGGGTTTAAACCACAAAATCCAAAGCCTGAAAGTGCTACATTCCTTCTGTATTAGTATTCTTTCAACCATCACATTTGTGAACGCATTAATTAGTCGGCCAGCATAATATTTAATTTAGGTCAGCTCAACATGCTTTTTTTTTTGGTAATAAACAAATAGACCACTTAACAATGACTGGAACTGTTTAGAGCATCCTTATCAGAATCCAATAATTTATGAATTTATTAGAGGTGTTACGTGAAGGATAGAAAGCCAACTTTCATCTTGCATCCCAACGGTGTCAAAGCGTCTGCTAACCTGTTAGACTCCTTGGGCACATAAGTAAAGGCAAGCTGTCATTGTCGATTAGTGTAGTTACGGATTCTTCTGAAGATGGTGCTTTCTCTGGACAGAGTTGGGGAGTTCAGTTGACGAACGGCTTCAAGGTTGTCAAGCTCCACCACCAACTGACGGATATCATATTTCCTAGCGACCTCAAGGCCGTCAAGCACCGCCCAAAGCTCCGCATGATAAGCAGTGCATCGATCAATATTTCTGGTGTAATCTGCTATCCAATCTCCACTACTGTCCCGAATAACACCGCCTCCAGCAACTTCCATATTATCAATACACATGCATCTTTAGGTGTGCAGCAGAAAGCACAGTCTACATTCATGTATTTTGATACTAAAATTTATGTTTCCCATGCACTATAATTATGATTGGAATATTCCTTTTAACTGAAATAATAATAATAACAATATTAATTATTGAAATAGGATTGTTTATACCTCAATAAAAAACTAATTTCTAATTTAATATTCATTCAAAATTATTTTTTAATACAACACATGTTTTATCATGGGTGTCGAGACGTTTCTCTGAACGGCGACGAAGAGTGCAAATAGTACACCTTAAGGGATGTAACTAGTCTGGAAAAATAAGTGTTTATCCTCCTTGAATCAGATGAAACACCAAGTTGTAGAGTCGCTACCAATCTTTAAATTTGGTGAGATTGGTCACCAAAATGTTATATTATTTTAATAAAATTCCTAAGAATAATATTAAAATAATACAACTTGGGTCTGCTTACCAGAAAAATGAGTTCAGGAGTCGGTTA
Organism: Hibiscus syriacus; assembly: GCF_006381635.1. Classification (NCBI taxonomy): domain Eukaryota; kingdom Viridiplantae; phylum Streptophyta; class Magnoliopsida; order Malvales; family Malvaceae; genus Hibiscus; species Hibiscus syriacus. The sequence continues at coordinate 969,730 of NW_024062052.1, forward strand.
CGTATGGGGAAGGATTAACACCCCCATAACGCCCAAAATTGGTATCGGTATTTATTAATTAGTGTCTTTGCAATAAATTATAAATTTGTTCTTTTAAATTTAAATAACTTAATATAGTAAATACTAAATAATATTATTAATCCTATTATAAAATTATATTATAATTACATAGATTAAATTATAAGTTATGTAAAACAAAAATCCTAAAGTATAAATACTAATTAATCATATAATAATTAATGATTAAAAAAATAAAATTAACTTAATTCAAAATAATACTAAAATTATGTACTGATTATGTAATTTACCCTATATATATTATTGCGGGAAAATAATATAAATATATAAGATATGAAAACCAAATTAAAATGTGCAAAACCTGATTTCGGTGACCAAAAGTGAAGAATACAAAGCTTGAAGGACCACGGGTGTATTTTACCCGTTTGCATAATTACACAAACAACCCCTCCCTAAAATGACGTCGTTCGGGGAGGGTATTTAAGCCCAAAACCAACCCCAAAAGGGCCAAGCTTATCTATTTATCTCTTTTTTCTCTCTCTCTAAACGAGAGAACTCTCTCAGTTCTCTCTAAAAACCTCGTCAGAGGTACGTCGGTCACCGGCCGGCAGCCGAGAACCATCGTCGTCCACCACCCACGGTGGCCAAAAATATAAAATCAACCCCAAAACATAGATCTCTTTTTCCTCTACCCGAAACCACCCTTATTTCTTCCTAAAACCCACTAAACACAGTAGATCTAGACTTTTATCTTCGGTGAAATGGTGTTTCTAACGACTTCTGGGCTTTGACGAGGGTAAGTTTCCTTCTACTTTCTTTTCTCGCTTTCACTACTGTTGGTGTGGGTACTTGCTGTGTGTAGATGCTTGCTCTGTTGTTTCGTGTCTCTTGGTCTCTTGTTGTGTGTTCGTTCCTCTTGCAGGTTAGGGCTATTTATAGTCCTCAATCGCCGTTCATAATGATGGCTCTACCCGGTGAGTCATCAGACCTACGGTGGTGACTCACTATAGAGTGATGCATTGTACAGCTCTTGTGTGGCCTCTGGAATCTTCGGGGGAGATCTAGAGAGGCAGTGATGCCATGGCGTCGTCTGGTTAGAGTAGCTGGAGGCGGTGGTCGGTATAGGCTCTTGGGTGGTAATTATACCCTAGGGTTCCTGTTGGATCATTTCTGGCCTTTGGATTTGCCTCTGATCGAGCGGCTGTGGAAGAGTGGCATCGTTGGAGAAGTATGAAAACTCTAGCTGCTGATAGGCTTCTTGTAAGCTTGCTGATTGTTGAGCCTAAATTGATTATTGGGCTTGAATCTGGATCGGGCTCAGATTTAGTTATAACCGCGCCTGAATTTTCTTTGTAACTAGGCCTTCGAGCTTTATAATAATAATAATATATAATAATATATAATAAATATATATATATATAAACGTCACTCGAAAAAAAACTACTGTCGACAGTTGCCCCTCTTTGCTTATTTTTGTGTAAACAAGAATAAAGCAATGATAAAAAGATAAGAAGTTTTCGTCGAGTGAACTTCTTGCTTTGCTGGGAATTCATTCCACTACTCTTTCGTGGAGATCAAATTTTGATATGCTCTTTTGCTCCTTCTTCATTACTCTTTCATGAAGGATGAGGATGATTTGCAAATGATTTGCTTCACTACTCTTCTGTGAAGGCTGAAAATAACTCGCAAATGACTTGATTCACTACCCTTCTGTGAAGGTTGAATTTGCATGACTTGAACAGAATCCGTTTCACTACTCTTCCATGAAGATCAGACTCGAAATTGGATTTGCTTCACTACTCTTTCGTGAAGGTTTCATACTTTGCTGAAAAATCCGTTCCACTACTCTTCCATGGAGAATGAATTTTGATATTGTTCTTGCTCTTGCTTCACTACTCTTTCGTGAAGACTTCATACTTTGCTGAAAAATCCGTTCCACTACTCTTCCGTGGAGATCGAATTTTAATCTTATTCTTGCTCTTGCTTCACTACTCTTCCATGAAGACTTTATACTTTGCTGAAAAATATGTTCCACTACTCTTCGTGGAGATCAAATTTTGATCTTGTTCTTGCTCTTACTTCACTACTCTTCTGTGAAGACTTCATACTTTGCTGAAAAATATGTTCCACTACTCTTCCGTGGAGATTGAATTTTGATATTGATTTGATTCCACTACTTTTTCATGGAAATCTTACGAATGGTCCTAAGAACTCATTATCTTACTCGAAAGACTGACAGATGACCCAAAGGATTTACAAATTACCCGGAGGTTCTACAAATGACCCGGAGGCTTTACAAATGACCCAGAGGCTTTACAAATTCGTGGGAAATAATTTACTGGGTAAGAAACTTCTTACTTTTCAAAATTTCATTTTTGGAAAAGATTAAATGGGAAACGTTGAAAATTGCTTTCTCATTTTTCGAAACAACTTGTTAGTTGGGCATGCCCCAAAATTAATGCTTCATCTGTATGGATTGCGTTCATTTATTCTTCAGATGTTTGCCTCTCCAAACATGACTCATGTATTTGTGATTTGGATTCTACCTTATACTCGTAAGGTATTTTGTCTCTGCATCTTCATAATTATGCAAATACAATCAAATGTATCAATGAAATGCATGATTTTTATGCAAATGTTGTTCTTATGAATGCAAAATGTCAATTCAATCTTCATTTGACCTCAAAGTCTGATCTTCTTCCATTTGATCATTCATTTCCAAGGCTTTTTCAAATATCAGTATAGGAACTCATGCTATCAGACTTGCATTTCCAAAGAATCATCTAATCAACTTATATCATGGTGTCTTCTTTTGCCTTCAGAAGAATTGTTTCATTCCTGGAACTCTTGCCACATTTGGAATTATGGCCTTGTTGCCCCATTTCATCCTTAATAACACCAGTTGTCTTTACTTGAACTTGTGTAGAAATCCGATAAAGCTTTCCTCTTTGAAAAGAGATTCTATCATCCTTGCAGAATGTAGATGTAACTATACTAAACTTAGTAGAGATTAATCAGGATATCAGCCACGTGTGTTCTGATTTAACTCTTGAAACACTTCACAAGAAGGATTTATCCTAATTCTTTTCATGTCTTCACATCTAATCATATCTCGAACAATGTTATTCATATCATATCATGTCAATATATTTAACAACATACGATTTAATCTTAGTTAGCTCCACTAGTTTCTTGTTATTAAAATTCCAACACTCATTTTCTGAATCTTTGGCGTTGAATACAAATTTCATCTTAAGTTAACCACATGATCGTAACATTGGTTTAGCACCATAATTACTGGTTCGTAAAACATTTGACAACACATTCATCATTTTCTATGTTTTCTACCGTTCGTAAAGCATTTGACAACACATTCATCCTTTTATATGACTCTTGTGGGGATAATGTAATAATATGATGAACATAACAGTGATGTATGATCAACTCTACTGTCATTGTTTCACCATTTTCATTCTTCATACCTTTTTATCTCATTGAAAATATTTGTTCAAATCAAAGACCTTATATTCATGGGTGATATGGGCCATCAGCATGCCCCAACACTTGTTTCTTGTTGATGTAAGCCTTCAAAATGCTCTAACATTTTTCATACTGATGTGATTATTCAAAAATATCCTACTCGGATCATTTTTGTCTAAAATGGGCCTTCAACATGCCCTACATAGATTATTTATGTCTAATATAGGCTTTTAGCATGCCCCAGCATTAAAATGCTCCAACATTATTTCATGCTGATGTGAGCCTTCAGGATGTCCCAACATTCTAAGTTGTAAGGTTCACTCTTAATGTCCATTTGATTTGGATCTCATGATTCCCTCATGATCCAACTTTGATAATGTCTTATCGTGGGTATTTGTAACTCTCTTGGTGCCAAATCTGTTCATCTTGAAGGCTTTCATCCTTTCTTGTGAATGAGGCGATTATCTTTTCTTGGCAGGTTGTCACACATGTAATATTATAAGTCCATCTCCCCATACTTTTGATTTCTCAGGCCATTTGCTTTCAAGAATGTGAAATTTTTCATCATTCCAGCCTTACTCATTCTTTTTTCAATAAGGGTAGAATAGAAATAAACTTGCTTCAAGTACCTTTCTTATTTGTGACTGTCCTGTTTAAAAATGTTCTTCCTCCTTTCTTATCAAATAATGAAAGAATTTTGTAAAATATGGCACATTACAGGTTCACAATAGAATCAAATCATAAGCATAAATTCAAAGAATATCAAAAGAATCAACAGCTCTTACTATTTCAGAGTTATAGTTCTTTGACAAGTATCAAGATTGAGAGGCTAGTTTCAGGTTGGCTTCCTTATTTTCTATGGCTACATCTTAGTGAAGATGTAACTCCTCTCTCACTTTTTTTTGTGAACATTGTCACATGCCTTACTTTCTGGACTTGGTATCTTAATCGGATGCGTACAAAATGACACAACTAACATAACAATTACTAGACCTTCTAGAATACCACTATTTCATTCTCTGAAATCTTTGATTCTACCCAAAGTAGTGTGAAAATATCGGTCTAGCCATGAAATTTCTGTGTGCGCGTGTGTGAAATTGACTATAACAGGTTTTATTTAACTTTCTTTACAACAACTTTTTCTTTTGCCATTTTAGCTAGCTGAATTCAGCTTTATTGAAATTCGCCTTCATTGGGCTAATTGAAATTTATCCATAAAGCCAAGGCTATTAACCAATTACTCTAGAGGGATAACTTTATTGCATATATGACTCTTACTTTTTTAAGAAAAACCTATTATAGTCTGTGTTTGGTGGAAATCAGAAAATTTCATTACCAAATTTCAATTCCCAGCAGCTAACTTTAAACTAGATTTTTCAAAGTTTCATTATCGAACCTCATCAATAAAAGAGTAATCTAGTCAGTTTTGCAATGTCACAAAAGATGCCCCACGTTGTACACTTATATATGTAAATACCAAGCTCTTTTGTCTAATTCCTTGCATTGGAGAAATCTTTCTCATATTTGTAAAAGGGTAGTGTTTGGGATGCATTTCTTCTGATGTAAGGTCAAGGTCCTTTTTTTTGGTTTTTAATCTTGATACTTTTGTCAAAGATGTATAACTCTAATTGTAAAGATTTTTTTTAATCCAGTGATATTTAAAGAAATGGAAGATTGCAAAATTGATTCAATGCTCATAACCTTAAAAGCAACACATTTTTATTACAAAAGGCGGAGAAAAGAACAAAAACATGTTCAAACAAGGTGCTGCAAAATGAAAGGTACAATAGTGGTAGATAACAACTTCCACTGCCTCATTATTCCTTGGATGTATGGTGTATAATTAGACCAGGATCTTTGTCGCTATTTTCCCCCCATTTCTTGATCATTTTTTATGTAGCTTCTTTGGATGAGCTTTTAGATACACAAACTTCTGCTTTTTCCTGATCTATCTCTTGATCAAATCTTATCATCATCTTTCCTGACTGATAGTTGGGCTTAGTTAGAATTTCATAACCAATCTCTTTGATTGTTATATCCTGTTTCTAGATGCTCCTTGTAGCTGTAATTGGAGTAGTATTCACTATATTCTTTAAATTGCCCTATGCTTCCCTTGATTTCAGAAAATCTAATATAGGTGTCTCCCAGGTTATATCTGCCTCATTTCTTCTTAAACCTGTAGGCCAGTTTCGAATTACCTTTCTTTTTTCTTTTTCATTTCTCACTTTTATATCATCTTTTAGCTTCAGAGAAGTATCGAGAGTTAAATATTCCTTGGTTTTGCCTTTTTTTCTTTTCAATACATTCTGCTATGTAAACTTCACCTGTTTTATCATTATCAACTTCATTTCTGGGGTTGATTCTCAAATGTTTGATCAAAATGGATAGATTGTTAGCATCTAATTCTATAAATCCATGAGTTAATAAGTCTTGAACTCATCGTTTGAAGTTACCATAATTCTCAATGGAGTGTCCTCGGATTCTAGCATGATACTCACAAAAGACTTTTTCATTATACCATCTTGGGTAATGAGGTATCAAAGGTTTAGCCAAATATTGGGGAATAAGCTAGGCTTTGTGTAATTTGAAGTATAATTTGTTGCATGAGACTGAAGGAAAACAAGGTAGAGATTCCCTTGATATGATTGTTTCTTTACTACTGCTTTCTTGAAAATGTTTGCTTTGAACATCCTGAGAAAAATTGTGATTTGAGGATTTCTCTTTCTTAATCAGCTTAGGTTTCATATCTTCAAAACATAACAACCCTTCTGTCATAAGGTCTTGGACTTTTAATTTCAACATTATGCAATTTTCTGTAAAGTGATCGAAATCTCCAGAGTGATAATTGCATGGATTCTTGACATTTTTCCAATTTGGATGCAAATAAGTACTAGGAGGAATGAGTGTCACAAGACCACTTTCAAAGAAAAAGGATAACAATTCTGAATATAAAATTGGAATTGGAATGAGATGCTTCATCCTCTTTTCCTTCTTGCATTTTTTAGCATTTTTCAATGGGACTTGTTCCATATTTCTCTTATTTGAACCAACTTCAATTTCCATATCCTCTATCATATTTCCTGATCCTTGAAGTTGAGTTGGAATTTAAGTTCCTTAACAGGTTCTTGGTCATTCAATATTTTTGCATTATTAAAATCTAGACTTTTTTCCAAGGCCCTCATCTCCTCATGTTCAATAGGGTCTCCTAACATTTTCTCTCCATATAGTATAGTAACCATCATACTCCTCATCTTGGTCATCTGTTCCCTGGACTCGGCTTGGAACATTCTTGTTTCTTTAAGTATTTTTCGTTGGATTTCTACAAGTTGTTCTTGGATTCTTTCAATCTTTCCAACTTGAGCTAATATTTCATTCATTACTTTCAATCTTTTAGAGACCTATCCTGATTCTTGAATGTACTTTCAGAATTTCTTCATGATCCTTTACTGATTACTCCCATGCTTTCATGATTGACACATGTTATCATGCTATACAGAACATGAATGAATGTGAATGTAAATGCATGTTTGAAAATAGTGTAATTCAAAACTGATTATCTTAAAACAGCTTCCATTGAACACAAAAAAGGTTTTTTAATACATTAAAAGATCATTACATATAAGATACAACTTTCTCTCCTAATTTTTTATTTCCCACTACTAGAAAAAAACCCCTTTAATGACGTGTATTGCGCGTTATCTATGGGTGCGGATGACACATATTTGCCTGTCATTGAAGCCACCGACATGAATCTCAGATGACACGCAATTGTGTGTCATAAATCTATGACGCACATTTATGACATGCATTTATGAAGTTCATTAAGCGTCATTGAAACCCCCGTCATAAATTAAGATGACACATATTTGTGTGTCATAAATTTATGAAACGTATGTATGACTTACATTGCGTGTCATTGAAGCACGCGTCATTAAAAAAGATGACACACATTCGTGTGTCGTGATTGTATTTCGTTAATTATTGTTATATATATATATATATATATATATATTGTAGATTGACAAATAATCAAACTAAATCACATTTAATGCCTCATAATACTAAATATATATATATATATATATATATATATATATATATATATATATATATATATATATATATATATATATATATATATAAGCAATCCATTTGCATACAATATATTCACATTAAGTTACAAATATAATATCCATCACCTATGGCTATTTGAAAATAGAAAACCAAGAATGTTCTCAGATTATCACAAGAAGATACTAACAGATTATAAGATCTTAGCACATTAATTTTACTAAAATGGTGTTAAACGATATGTGCTTAGATCAACCTGAGCAAGGTCACCAACAACATAGTCTTGGAACAACATAGATCAACCTCTGGGTATGTAGCAATTACAGGGAATACAACATTTCCAGCACCACAACCAACCTAATTACCAAGGTCACATTAGTTCTATAATATATAGAAACCTTACATGAGAATTTAAAAACCTTAGCCAAGAAGGGGAACTACTTAACACACACTATAAGGAACAATAAAGTCAAGTTCTACCATATATAGTGGACCAACATTCAACAAGGTTTGCCACACCATTCACTTCAACAATAAGGGCATCTCGTATAAGATTACCAAGCCATTTAGAGGAATAAAATAAGAATTCATAGGGAAAGCAAAAATGTTAGCACTATTCTCATTTACTCGAACTCAATTAAAACAAGTCCATTTCCAAATAACCTAGCATTAACAGAGAACTTATTGTGGATTCAAACTCAGGAAAATAGAATTAATAGGCAGCCTATTTATTTACCACAAAATAGATATTGAACGGATAATATGTAAGTGAAAATGTTAAGTGATTTACCTCCAAAATAACTTTTCTTCCGCTTCTCTGATTTAATAAAAAAGTTAGTTAAAAAAAGGAAACAAATAACCTTGAAGAATTAAAAAATCAAAAACAAAGAGAAGAAAATAGTTATCTTCGACTCACAGAGAAGTATTGATCCCATTAACAGATTTGGAACTACCCACTCCTCCATTTTCTAGGCTTGCAGATGTCATAATTCAGTCAGGTAAACTTTATAGAAACTAGTATTGGTTATCCACTAAATACTACGTAGTGCAACTGCCCATCCCATCCAAGCATCTATCTTCCGAATGGATTCCCAAAGTTAAGAAGGAAGAAACCATTAAAGATGAGAATGTAGAATGTTTATTATCATAGGTTTCGAGCAAAAATAACATATATGACTTACACTCAAGGTGAAGGATCAGAACAAAGAAAAAAAGTGCATTAAGAATATAGTTTCTTACATAACATCATAAACAAATAAATTCCTCAAATAAAAATAACTACAAGCTTGTAGGAGACATAAATTTAAGTTTCTAAGCATTCAAGTAAACTATGATACTGAAAACATATGAGAATCAAATATTAACAATTACTTCTTCATATAGCATACAAAATATATACTTTTGTAGAATATGAGCGTCAGAAAAAAGTAATGTAACAAGGAAACAATAAATTTTCAGTTAAGAAACAACCTATCAAAAAGTACACATCTTAACTTTAAGTTCAAACTAGTGAGATCAGCTACATAAAATTTGCTCCCTTCGAACAGTTAAAATCCAATGTCAGATTCTCTAAAACATACCCAAATTCGTTGTTTGTTTAAATCTTATGCCAATTACCATACCTTTATAAATGAACTTTCTTTCTATTAAATCAAGGTTATCAGTGTGATCTATCAATAAAGTAAATAAAGTGGAACAAGTGGTATCAAAATTATTTCATAAACTTCGAAGTTGGGCCAGACCGGGTGATGGTAATAAATAGTTCAGAAGGGGAAGAAGAAATAAGAAAGAAATACAGAGCTTAACGAAGTCTTTTTCTAAATTTGAATACTCAACAGAGAAACAACAACACTAAACAATAAACACTCCGATCAAGCTTCAATAACAGAACAACATTCTAACAAAACTAAGAGTGAAGACATTCACTTGAGTGGAATAAACCTGGATGAATGGATGGCACCAATACCAGGCCTTCCGTGCTTTACTGGCTTGTATGAGATTGAGAATTCAGCCAAATAGTGGCTAATCATTTCTGGCTTGATTTCCACTTGATTGAAGGTCTTTCCATTGTAAACACCGATGATACTACCAATCATTTCAGGAACTATAATCATGTTGCGGAGGTGCGTCCTAACCGGCTCGGGTTTCTCACCAGGTGGAGCCTCCCGTTTCTGTTTCAAGACAGCAAAATAGTATTCTCGATATAAGTTGCTACCAAAAATTACTTGGATCATCATAAATAAAAATAGTTTAAGGGAAACTTTTATTACAAACAATAAATCAGTTAAATATCCCAATGAATCATCAAAGCTACCTACTTCATTGGCAAAATTTGCAACAGAGATATGCTAAAATGACACTACACTAGCTAAAATAAGGGCAAAGGAGAAAGAAAGAAAATCATTTCATGATAGTTTTATGTATCGTGATATCACAAAAAATGATAGCTAGCTATTACAGCCATGATCCCCTGGCATCATAAGCTTCCCAACAAGGTTGCTAGTGAAACAGGGAACTACATTATATACACAGATCAAGCGAACCAAGCAAGAGGGAACAACAACTGTTCTGTAGAACTATATGGTTATCCGTTACCAAAGGGAGTCACAGAAAATCAGATCACCGGATGTGCAATATAAACAAAGTGGATATCGAAAACTACTAATAATAATAGACCACTAGGTATTGAATCTAGAAAGCATTTTGAAACCGTAGATGTTCATCAATACAATTTATCTATGTCTAGTTTAACATATGAAAGCAAATACACAACCAACAATAACACTATGAAGAATATTAGGAGAGACTACTCCAAAATCTTAGGCATTTTGCGTTTTCAATCTCAACACTAGAACATATGCAGATCCACACATTAAGAAAACACACACAAACTCTAAAGTATCAGTTAATTCCTCATAGTTAAAAAAGAAGGAAAATATAATAATATTTATAGCCTTGCGTAATTGCTTGATCAGAGCCATTGGCTTCCTCTTCAAACCCCTCTGAAACCTAAACTAGCAGAAATGAAATATCTAAATCTCAAAATCAACAGCCATTGAAGAAAAAGAAAATCAAATAGAGAAAATAACGAATGGTAACCTTCGACGAGCACGAGCAGGAAAGAGTTTGACGAGTTCATCAGTGGACATATCCAAGAGAGCATCGAGATCGACACCTCTGAAACTGAACTTCTTGAACGTTCTCTTCTTCGGTACCCTTGGTGCATCAACATCATCATCCACGTCCGCCTAAACAAGATTGAGAACAAAACATGGAAAAAACACCATTGTTATGACAGTGTTTGGATCTCGAGAAACTTGAAAAATGGGGAAGCAAGCGACGTGAACTTTGTTATCGAGGGGGAAAAAGTGGGAAAGGGTGAAAATAATGGGGGGAAAATTAAAATATGACTTTTACAGATGACACACAATTAAAAGTGTACTCTGTGTTTTTGCAAATTTTTTGGATTATGACTATTAAATATGACACACATTATTGTAAGCCATAAATCGTTCAGATTTTAAAAAACATGACATTTTTTATGACACACCTATTTTGCAAGTCATAAATTAGCATGTGTCATCGTTCGTATGTCATTAAAGGTATATTTTCTTGTAGTGTTATTAAAAAGCCAAGTTAATTTTCATTTATGCTCCAGAATCAAATCGTCATTCTACTTCAGCTCCCTTGTAAAACCAGCTAAGTTTACCAGCTTGTGGGCTACCTTGCTTGCTTGGCCAGCAGCTTTCTTTATGTCATCTTTTTTTTCTTGAATCTTACCCGCTATCTTCTAAAATTGTAGACAGTATTGCTCATTTTCCTTTATCATAGAACGTTTATGTTCAAGAAGTTCTTGTACCAGATCTCCATAACCATCCACCATTTTCATCAATATGTGGTTTTGAGTTCTGATAGCTTTCAGCTCAGCATTAATCTCACACTGAGGGATCAAGTATGAAGTTTCTATCTTGGCTATATCCTTCTTCAGTATTTGGTTTTTAGCTTGACTTTTTTCCAAATTGGAGATGGTTGCATTGTATATTTCTTCAGCGATTTGCAAGTCATGGGAAAACTTCTTTGCTTGATCCTCGTATATCTTTTTCCAGTGATTAGTATCACTCTTCAGTTTAATGGTTTCGACCTCTGTGCTTAATTTCTTGTTTTCATTTTTCCAAAAATGGGCTTGAGCTTCATAAAAACTCTCTCCCCTGTGACTGCTTCTATTGATGCTCTTACCATAAAATGATTTTGGTACCAATCTAACAGGATTTGTATGTGCATACCCCTCCATTATTTTAAAAGCTTCCTCAAGATACCCTTCTTTGACTGCTTTACAATTTACTTGATCATGAAACCCTTTGTCCATAATGAAAACCTTTGGTTTTGATAATCACTCTTGAATCCACACCCTTGAGTATGTTATGATTATGCAAATGCAAACAGAAAAATTAATATATGCCTTTAGAACAGACAAAAGTACAAAAACCAGTAAAAAAATCATATCCTAATCTCATGCTTTCTAGTTTCATGCTTTGTTTGGAAAAATAAACCTAACCGCGTGATTTATAATTCGCATGTATTTATTCAGAAAATAAAATAATACTAAATAAAATAAAATACTCAACATGCTTTCCCTTGTGTGCTAACATTTCAAGACTCATTTGGGTTAGGTTCCACCTAGACTCCAGTTCTAGGTTTTATTATATGCTAAGTTTTGGCTATAGGGTAAAAAGGGTCAACGAATTGTCCTTTGTTGGTGTCCCCTTGGACTGCCAAGCCCTCAATCCTGATCCATTACAGACTTTCGGATCAAGTTAAATTCGAAGAACACACTTCCTTATGTCCATACGGAAGTGAAAACCACACGAGGAACATAAGGTGTGAGCTCAAAGAATGGTCCCTTATCCTATATGGAGGTGAAAAACACACGAGGGAATAGTTTCTCATTCAAACTAAATAGGATAAGAGCGGGGTTTTAGCTCATGTCATGAATGCAGTGCACAATGAGTGAGGAAAAACATAACAAGAAATAAAGTAATGTACACCCTATTACTTTATTCTAATAACTTTAATTAAATATGTACACACATAAAAAAACAAAAGTTAGAAAAATAATAAAAATAATTATAACAAACTTAAAACAAATTTATTATTTTATTGCAAAGACAAATAATTAATAAACTGGTAGTTTGACTCTTTTTTTAAAAAAAAAATCCCCAGCGGAGTTGTCAAGCTGTCGAGACGTTTCTCTGCCCGGCGACGGAGAGTACAAATAGTACACCTCAAGGGATGTAACTAGTCTCGAAAAAGTAAGTGTTTATCCTCCTTGAATCAGATGAAACACCAAGTTGTAGAGCCGACACCAATCTTTTAGTTTGGTGAGATTGGTCACCAAAATGTTATATTATTTTAATAAAATTCCTAAGAATAATATTAAAATAATACAACTTGGGTCTGCTTACCAGAAAAATGAGTTCGGGAGTCGGTTACGTATGGGGAAGGATTAGCACTCCCATAACGCCCAAAATTGGTACCGGTATTTATTAATTAGTTTCTTTACAATAAATTATAAATTTGTTCTTTTAAATTTAAATAATTTAATATAGATAAATACTAAATAATATTATTAATCCTATTATAAAATTATATTATAATTACATAGATTAAATTATAAGTTATGTAAAACAAAAATCCTAAAGTATAAATACTAATTAATCATATAATAATTAATGATTACAAAAATAAAATTAACCTAATTCAAAATAATAATAAAATTATGTATTCATTATGTAATTTACCCTATATATATTATTGCGGGACTATAATATAAATATATAATATATGAAAACCAAATTAAAATGTGCAAAACCTGATTTCGATGACTAAAAGTGAAGAATACAAAGCTTGAAGGACCACGAGTGTATTTTACCCGTTTATAGAATTACACAAACAGTTCTTCTCCAAAACGACGTCGTTCGGAGAGGGTATTTAAGCCCAAGACCATCCCCAAAAGGGCCAAGCTTATCCATTTCTCTCATTTTCTTCTCTCTTTAAACGAGAGAACTCTCTCAGTTCTCTCTAAAAACCTCGTCGATGGTACGTTGGTCACCGGTTGGCAGCCAAGAACCATTGTGGACCGCCACCGCTGGCCACCACTGGCCACCACCCATGGTGGCCAAAATACAAAATCAACCCCAAAACGTAGTAGTAGATCTAGACTTTTACCTTCGGTGAAATGGTATTTTCGACAACTTCTGGGCTTCGACAAGGGTAAGTTTCCTTCTACTTTATTTTCTCGCTTTCCCTACTGTTCGTGTGGGTACTTGCTGTATGTAAATGCTTGCTCTGTTGTTTCGTGTCTCTTAGTCTCTTGTTTTGTGTTCGTTCCTGTAGACACCCGTTTTTATCCGGATTTTAAAAAATATTTTATTTATTTATTATTAATATTATTAATAATAATATTTTTTTAATTTTTTTTCAGGCACCATGTGTAACAACCCCCACTATCCCATTAACCCCCACACCACCACCTTACACGTCTCTCCTCAAAAAATACAAGTGGGGACCTGCCTATTGATTCAAATGAACTTTAAATTCAAGAGAATGCATCCAGGGAGAGGGGAGGAAAAAAAGGAAAAATGGCAAAGGGTGGTTCAATGCAATCCAATGACGGATGGGGCCTACTTCGTGGGAAGATCTGAGATTCTTGCTTGGATCAACTCCACCCTCTTCATTTTTTTCTCTTCACCATTGTTACACTTTTGTAACCACACTGCAAAACCAGAAAGCTTCCACATTTTTCATCGTCTACCTCAAAGTTTCCATTTTCCACCTCCAAACTATATTCTCAACTTCGAAAATGGTTCGCACGTGAGGAAGCAGTTGTTGTGAACTTGGAGCTGGTAACCCTCCGATGGATAATGGAGTCTGAGGAGAAGCTTGGTCGGTTTTCCACAAGCGACGACGAGTCTTTGTTCAAGGAAGAAATGGCAGTCCCTCTGCTGTCCAAGAAGATTGTGAAGAAGCGTGCCAAGAAGTTCAAGAGGCTTCAAAGTGATCGCAAGATCTCCGTCAAGGTTTTCTTTTAAATAAGCTTTCTTATGGGTTTGTGTTTACTCTACTGTTTCATTGCTACGTATCATTTTTAGTTCCATTTATTGGAAGCTAAGAATTCTAATTGTCTATATTATTTATTGGACAAATCACTTCCATTTACTATGTCAATTACGTAGATTTTTGTTAAGATCTTACTAGGTGCATTTTTTGTTTATTTTCCATGGAAAATGCATTGGCGAACTAATTGTTTGAAAGTGCTACAGTGACCAAATGCAAGAAGTGTTATTTCAATTTTGCGATTTAGCTATTATGTATTTGTGTGTGGATGGGGAAACTGATTTCCGAGGATTTTCATGGAACTCATTAATGGTTTTATTTCATTCTGGTTTATTTTGGATTGGTCCCATGGGTTTAAAAAACCCTGATTCATTCGCTTCATGTAACCCACGTGTTATAAAGTGCTAAACCTTGGTGTAATCCTTCCATCTTTGAACACCATTCATTTTGGTCCTTTTTATTTATTTTTTATTTTTCTTTTTTTACTAACTTTGATTTATCTTTGTTATCTATTATATTTATTTTATTATTATTATATTAATATTTTTTCTCTTCTTTTTTCATATTTATTTTTCATTTTACAATCTAACAATATTTTCAACTTTAGGGATACTTTTCAACTAATCAAAGGTAAGTAATTCGAATCGGGTTCTTAAATTTAAATTTAAATTTAAATTTTCACGAATAAAGACAACCGATAAATTAATGGGTACCGAAAGGGCGGTTCAAGGGTGCTAATCCTTCCTTGACCGTAACCGACTCTCGGACCCGACACGTTTCTGGTACAACGCAGATCAGGTAAGATGGTGTCCGACCCACCTAAATTCGTTTTAAAGTGGTCGGTGGCGACTCTAACCCAATCAATCCAAGTCGAAGCCCAATTCCGGGCCCAACCGAAAGACGGTCGCGACAGCTTGGCGACTCTGCTGGGGACCGGTAAGTGAGTCAGGCCGAAATTAATTTTCGGTTGTCTTTTTATGCGAAAATGGTAAATTTAAATTTAAATTTATTTATTCGATTCCAGTTATTTACTTTTGATTATTTTTCAAATAAATTGTTGTACTAACATTTTTTAATGATTTCAGATTTTTCAAAGTTTTCATCTCAGGCTCTATACCCGAGCTCCAAACCCTATTTAAGTGGGGGTGAAAGCGACGCCTTCGTGTAAATTTATTCACCCTGCGGGCCTAGCAAGTAGCCTTCGGGATTCATATACCTTATGTCTTCGTGTGGATTTATTCACCGTGCGGGCATAAGGGAATGTGTCCTCTCGAGTTTAACTTAGTTCACATAAGCCTGTGATGGGCTTAGGACTAAGGGTCTGGCAAGCCCAAAGGGGCACCGGCAAGGAGAACTCGAGTACCTTTTTAGAACCTAAACCGGGAGAGTGCAGGGAATTAGAGCCCACCCCAAGACCTCATTTCAAACCCTAGGATGCTTTGTTTCCTGCTTTATTTTCTGTTCAAAGCATGCGAACTAGACAAATATGCAGTTAGGATTTGTTTGAAATTAGCATGCGGGATAGAGATCATGTCCGGGTAGGAATTAAAGCATGCGGGGTAGATATCATGTGGGGTAGGATTTTTCATTTCTTTGTTTTGATTTACCTCACTAACCCTTTTATTTTTTGTTCTTTTTTATTGTGTTCATCGTTTGCATCATTTAAAACGATGTGTTGATCCACAAAAAATGTGTTTGTTAAACATGAATAATTTGTATTAATGGACAAATGGGTTACAATACAAAGAGATAAAAAGCTCAGAAGCCCAGCCGTGGTCAAAGAATACTCGGAGGCAAAGGGTGCAGGGGAAAGACGAGGAAAATGTTATTGACCCGGAGAGTCCTTTCGAAAACTGCGAGATCAAGATGGCGAAACCCTAGCTAAGCTGGAGATCATTATTGATAAATTCTAGAAACAAGCCGATAAACTTTGGGTGGAGGGCTCCGATGGCACTTTCGTTTGGAACAAGCCGGCGATGCAATCCTTCGAGACCTTTTGGGGGCAAGGAGCTCGTTATTTGCACATTTTAGCCAAAGGAGCCGGAACGGTTTGACAGGGTATTCAACCAGTGACAGACGAAGGCAGAAGACTAGTCAACCTATCAGAAGCTGTTCGGGGTCTATGCCTTCAAAATATTTTTGTCTCTTAAGACGTAACACTTTTGCCCCAATAAGGATTATTTATAATAACAGGTACATTTTTTGGATCAATGCCTTGAACATTTCATGCATCATGCATTCAGACATATTGTGCATTTTGTTATTTTTTTTTACATTCGCATTATTTTTCCTTATTTTTACATTCACATATCTCATCAAAAATGAGAATATTTTGATCCTATGACATATAAGGAGCTTTACCAACAGTTGTTTGACGCACACGTGGTGTCACCATATCCAGAGAAATCCATGAAGCCCCGTACCCCATGTAGTATGATGAGAACGCTCATTGCGAAAATCATAGCGGAGTCCCAGGGCGCACTATCGAGAATTACTCCACAATCAAGAGAATTATACATAAAATACGTAACAAGAATCGGATCGACTTCAACAACTTGGGGGCATCCAAGTGAGGAAGACCATTTCATCATTTGAGACATTTTGTTTGAATTTGTTTTTTCATTTTTTTCTCAAGTTTTTGTAAGGACTTTTAAATAAATTTATGTTACTTTAAAGATGTTAAACAATGAATCACATTTGCAAACTTGCAATTCTTTGAATATCATCTGAATTAAGAAACTCTGAAATGGTTCAAAGTTACATATCTTTGACGAAGTAACATGATTTAAAACAAGGAATTTGACTTTACCCAGAAAATACACTCAAACACCGTACCCTGCTCTTGTAATTAACCAATATAACATTTTCCTTTCATAAGGTGCGGACAACATGGGGCATCCTTTTGCATATGACATTATTATACTTTTTATTTAAGACGTTCAGTGATGATAATGATATTCACAGATGGAATAGTCGAGTAAGTGAATCTAGTTTAAGTCAGTTGCTTGAAAATTGAACTCTAAAGATGAAATTTTTTACTTTCAACAAACACCTAGACCTTAACAGGTTCTTCTTGACAATCTTAAGAAATTAAATCCGTAAAACTGAGCTATTCCACTAAGGCAATTGGTTACAGAGGAAACTCGAAAGCCCTGGCTTTATGAATAGATTGTATTCAAACCATGATATTGTCGGACACTTGGCAATTCGGTGTTTGCTCCACTGCTTTTGTCAGGCCGAAGACGTTGTGATGAGATGAACCCTTCAGTTAAACCTGATAAAAGTGATTATAATGTTAAGCTGTCCCTCTAAAGTAATTGGTTAAACGCCCCGACTTTATGGATTCAGCTAGCTAGACAATGGAAAATTAAATCAAATTTATCTGAGCAAGAAATTTTCGGTAATGTTGGACTAAGGGAGTTAAGGAACACCTGTTATAGTCGACTACACACGAGCACTCAAGAATTTCATTTTTAGACCGATATTTTTCGTACTGCCTTTGTTGGAGGAGCCTACAAATCTTGAACAAATGGGAGATTTCAGAGGACCGAAATAAAATGTCTAGTAATTGGTCATTCTAGTTGCGTCATTATGTCCGCACCCAAATGAAATGCCAAAGCATATTTTGATATTTTAAAAAAAATGACATTTTGGGTTACCAAAACCTTAGAAAGGAGGCTAACCTAAAGCCAACTCATCCATTTGAACATTTGTCAAAGATTTGTAACTCTGAAAGCATTAAAAGAGCTCTTGATTCCTTTGATATTTTTTGAACTCACATTTACAGTTTGATTCAATTGCGAACAATATTTTACAACATTTTTATCATGTCTCTCTCCTAAAACAAGAAAAAGGAGAAAAACATTTTCAAGCAGAACAGTCTCAGATATGAAAGGTCTGTAAAGCCAAAGCTCGGGAAGTAAATGGGGCACGATCCATTCCAAGGACCTGATTGACAGGCAAAGCACGAGACTCTATCCAGAAGATAACACATAATTCATTCATATTGCATGCATCTTAAACATACTTAGGTACATCACATTCATCATTTTAGCATACACGTTTTTGCAGCTTTTAGAGTCAAGTTTTGACTTCAGGATGAAGGATACTCGATTCTCAAGTGCCTTCAAAGAAGGATGGTGGTTGATTAACTCGGTAATAAGAAGCTACACCTCAACCGACTTGACATCTTAGAACCAATTTCAAATAGGTTCGAGAACCAGTTCAAAACAAATCCAGTTCGACACAAACTCAACCATGAGCAGTATGTTTCCAGTTAACACTTTCAAGCCAGATTTCAATTCCACGACGAAAGATATATGGCTCACAAAATTTGGCGAAAAGGGGCCATCATTCATTTAAAGGAAATTTACAGCACAACTTAAGTCAAGAAAAGTTGTCTGTCAACAAACAACTTTCCAATTTCATTCAAAGTCTATTTCAACTTCGCAGCGAAGAAAATTGGACTCCAGACAACGCAAGTTCAACTTCACGACGAAGGGACCGCTGGTTGTCAATAAATAACTTTCCAATTTCAGAGCCAATTTCAACTTCACAGCGAAGGATATTGGACTCCAGACAATGCAAGTTCAACTTCACGACGAAGGGACCGCTGGTTGTCAATAAACAATTTTCCCAATTTCAGAGCCAATTTCAACTTCACAGCGAAGGATATTGGACTCCAGACAACGCAAGTTCAACTTCACGACGAAGGGACCGCTGGTTGTCAACAAACAATTTCTCAATTTCAAAGCCAATTTCAACTTCACAACGAAGGATATTGGACTCCAGACAACACAAGTTCAACTTCACGACGAAGGGACCGCTGGTTGTCAATAAACAACTTCCCAATTTCAGAGCCAATTTCAACTTCACAGCGAAGGATATTGGACTCCAGACAACGCAAGTTCAACTTCACGACAAAGGGACCGCTGGTTGTCAACAAACAACTTCTCAATTTCAAAGCCAATTTTAACTTCACAACGAAGGATATTGGACTCCAGACAACGCAAGTTCAACTTCACGACGAAGGGACCGCTGGTTGTCAATAAACAACTTCCCAATTTCAGAGTCAATTTCAACTTCACAGCGAAGGATATTGGACTCTAGACAATGCAAGTTCAACTTCATGACGAAGGGACCGCTGGTTGTCAACAAACAATTTCCCAATTTCAGAGCCAATTTCAACTTCACAGCGAATGATATTGGACTCATGACAACGCAAGTTCAACTTCACGACGAAGGGACCGCTGGTTGTCAATAAACAACTTCCCAATTTCAGAGCCAATTTCAACTTCACAGCGAAGGATATTGGACTCCAGACAACGCAAGTTCAACTTCACGATGAAGGGACCGCTGGTTTTCAATAAACAATTTCCCAATTTCAGAGCCAATTTCAACTTCACAGCGAAGGATATTGGACTCAAGACAACTCAAGTTCAACTTCACGACGAAGGGATCGCTGGTTGTCAAAAAACAACTTCCCAATTTCAGAGCCAATTTCAACTTCACAGCGAAGGATATTGGACTCCAGACAATGCAAGTTCAACTTCACGATGAAGGGACCGCTGGTTGTCAACAAACAATTTCCCAATTTCAGAGCCAATTTCAACTTCACAGTGAAGGATATTGGACTCCAGACAACGCAAGTTCAACTTCACGACGAAGGGACCGCTGGTTGTCAACAAATAACTTCTCAATTTCAGAGCCAATTTCAACTTCACAGCGAAGGATATTGGACTCCAGACAATGCAAGTTCAACTTCATGACGAAGGGACCGCTGGTTGGCAATAAACAATTTCCCAATTTCAGAGCCAATTTCAACTTCACAGCGAAGGATATTGGACTCAAGACAACGCAAGTTCAACTTCAAGACGAAGGGACCGCTGGTTGTCAATAAACAACTTCCCAACTTCACAGCGAAGGATATTGGACTCAAGACAATGCAAGTTCAACTTCACGACGAAGGGACCGCTGGTTGTCAATAAATAACTTCCCAATTTCAACTTCTCAACGAAGGATCTTAGACCCAAGACAACACAAGCTCAACTTCACGACGAAGGGGCGGCTGATTGTCAGTAAAATTTCATTCAGAGTCAATTTCAACTTCATAGCGAAGGATATTAGACTCGAGACAGCACAAGTTCAACTTCACAAACGAAGGGACGGCTGGTTGTCAACAAACAACTTCCCAATTTCAGAGCCAATTTCAACTTCACAGCGAAGGATATTGGACTCGAGACAACACAAGTTCAACTTCACAACGAAGGGACGACTGGTTGTCAACAAACAATTTCCCGGTTCCAGAGCCAATTTCAACTTCAAGACGAAGGATATTGGACTCGGAACAATGCTACTTACTTGGAAGGATATCCAATTCCAGGCTCAACTTCACGATGAAGGGGTCACCCGCGGTTTCAATCTCACGACGAAGAGAATCGTGCACACAAGCATCATCCATCTTTAGATTGGATTTCAACCTCGCGACGAAGGATATCCAACTCAAATAAGGATTATCTGTCAACAAAGACCTTCGAGTTCGACTACGCTCAGCTCAACGGCACATCATTTACAGCATAACTTATGTCGAGAAGGGTTATCTACCAACCAAAAAATCCTTCGAGTTCAATTACACTCAGCTCCAAGGTACATCATTTGCAACATAGCTCAAGGCAAGAAGGGCTATTTGCCAACCAAAGACCTTTGATTTTGACTACGCTCAGCTCCAAGGCACATCATTTGCAGCATAGCTTAAGTCGAGAAGGGCTATCTGCCAACCAAAGACCCGACGAGTTTGATTTCATTCAGCTCGATGACAGCGATGAACTACTTTATGGAAGAATTTTTAAGCCGAAATCTTTAAACCGAGGAGAAGACAAAGGCCCAATTCTAGGAAGCCCAATCACATCAGAGATATCTGGACAAAAACTTGTTGTCTTTTTAGTCTTTGCCCTATCCTTGTTAACACAAGAATGTGCAAAGAGGGGCAGCTGTAGACACCCGTTTTTGTCCAGATTTTAAAAAATATTTATTTATTTATTATTAATATTATTAATAATAATATTTTTTTAATTTTTTTTTCAGGCCCCATATGTAACAACCCCCACTATCCCATTAACCCCACACCACCACCTTACACGTCTCTCCTCAAAAAATGCAAGTGGGGACCTGCCTATTGATTCAAATGAACTTTAAATTCAAGAGAATGCATCCAGGGAGAGGGGAGGAAAAAGGAAAAAATGGCAAAGGGTGGTTCAATGCAATCCAATGACGGATGGGGCCTACTTCGTGGAAAGATCTGAGATTCTTGCTTGGATCAACTCCACCCTCTTCATTTTTTTCTCTTCACCATTATTACACTTTTGTAACCACACTTCAAAACCAGAAAGCTTCCACATTTTTCATCGTCTACCTCAAAGTTTCCATTTTCCACCTCCAAACTATATTCTCAACTTCGAAAATGGTTCGCACGTGAGGAAGCAGTTGTTGTGAACTTGGAGCTGGTAACCCTCCGATGGATAATGGAGTCTGAGGAGAAGCTTGGTCGGTTTTCCACAAGCGACGACGAGTCTTTGTTCAAGGAAGAAATGACAGTCCCTCTGCTGTCCAAGAAGATTGTGAAGAAGCGTGTCAAGAAGTTCAAGAGGCTTCAAAGTGATCGCAAGATCTCCGTCAAGGTTTTCTTTTAAATCAGCTTTCTTATGGGTTTGTGTTTACTCTATTGTTTCATTGCTACGTATCATTTTTAGTTCCATTTATTAGAAGCTAAGAATTCTAATTATCTATATTATTTATTGGACAAATCACTTCCATTTACTATGTCAATTGCGTAGATTTTTGTTAAGATCTTACTAGGTGCATTTTTTGTTTATTTTCCATGGAAATGCATTGGCGAACTAATTGTTTGAAAGTGCTACAGTGACCAAATGCAAGAAGTGTTATTTCAATTTTGCGATTTAGCTATTATGTATTTGTGTGTGGATGGGGGAACTGATTTCCGAGGATTTTCATGGAACTCATTAATGGTTTTATTTCATTCTGGTTTATTTTGGATTGGTCCTATGGGTTTAAAAAACCCTGATGCATTCGCTTCATGTAACCCACGTGTTATAAAGTGCTAAACCTTGGTGTAATCCTTCCATCTTTGAACACCATTCATTTTGGTCCTTTTTATTTATTTTTTTATTTTTCTTTTTTTTTACTAACTTTCATTTATCTTTATTATCTATTATATTTATTTTATTATTATTATATTAATATTTTTCTCTTCTTTTTTCATATTTATTTTCATTTTACAATCTAACAATATTTTCAACTTTAGGGATACTTTTCAACTAATCAAAGGTAAGTAATTCGAATCGGGTTCTTAAATTTAAATTTAAATTTAAATTTTCACGAATAAAGACAACCGATAAATTAATGGGTACCGAAAGGGCGGTTCAAGGGTGCTAATCCTTCCTTGACCGTAACCGACTCTCGGACCCGACACGTTTCTGGTACAACGCAGATCAGGTAAGATGGTGTCCGACCCACCTAAATTCGTTTTAAAGTGGTCGGTGGCGACTCTAACCCAATCAATCCAAGTCGAAGCCCAATTTCGGGCCTAACCGAAAGACGGTCGCGACAGTTCCTCTTGCAGGTTAGGGCTATTTATAGTCCTTGATCGATGTTCATAATGATGGCTCTACCCCGGTGAGTCACCGAACCTACGGTGGTGACTCACCATAGAGTGATGCGTTGTGCGACTCTTGTGTGACCTCTGGAATCTTCAAGAGAGATCTGGAGAGGCGATGATGACATAGCGTCGTCTGGTTGGAGCAGCTAGAGGCGGTGGCCGGAATAGGCCCTATGGTGGTAATGATACCCTAGGGTTCCTGCTGGATCGTTTCTGGCCCCTTGGATCTGCCTCTGATCGAGCGGCTGTGGAAGAGCGACAGCGCTGGAGAAGTATGAAAAACCTAGTTGTTGATGGGCTTCTCGCAGGCTTGCTGATTGTTGGGCCTGAATTGATTACTGGGCTTGAATTTGGATCGGGCTCAGATTTAGTTGTAATCGGGCCTGAATTTGCTTTGTAACTGGGCCTTCGGGCTTTAAAATAATAATAATATTATTAATAATATTATCATATAATATATAATATATATATATATATATATATATATATATATATATATATATAGATATATATATATAAAAACGTCACTCGGACGAAAACTACTGTCGATAATGGGAAAATGCTTCCCTAAATTTTTTAACTATAAAAATTATTAAAGCACAAGCTACTGTAATGGTTAAAAAGGATGATGGTTATTCTTACAGTCTAAAATTCGAGTAGTAATATATGCAAATAGAGATGTTTCAACACATTATCAAATAATTAAGAATCTTTAGAATATATATTATCTTATATTTAATAAAAAAAATATTAAAATATAAAATCCATTGTCAAAAAAAGTAGTCGTTAGTTGGGCTTGATCCAGAACATGAATAGAGAATGGATCAGAATTTTTGACCCGGATTGTTTTTGGGAAGTAGCGACGTTCGATAATTGAAGTGTGAAGCGAAAAGAAAGTAATTGTTGAAGAAGCAGGATGAAGCTAACATGGAACAAGAAGAAGAACAACAAGAAGCGCTCTATAGAAGCTATAGCAAGCTACCCAAACCTTCCCTTTGATGGACAACAACCCTCTGCTGATAATACGCAATTCCAGAATCAAGAACCCGCCGCTTCTCAGAATCAGGAGAAACCCTCTGCTGATGCGTTGGATTCTGACTTTAAACTACTTGCCCAGTCCTTCCAAGACCAAGGCAACAAGCTTGCTGAGGTTTTTTCCTTTTTACTTACTTTCTGTCCCGTTCTCAATTAATTGATTTTTGGTTTAGAAAAAGACACAATCTTTGATTGAATTGTAAATTCGGGAATTTCATTTAAAATCTTATATTGCCTTTACTTATGTTATTTGACGAATTTACCTGTTTATTGACCGATTATTAGTTTTTTTGGGACCCTTTTTCATGGTGTTTTTCCACCTTTAATTCGACTCGATTATAATAATGATATGAGAGGAATTAATCCAAATTGGGAATAAAAAATCGTTGAGTTGAGCTTAGATTTTCTTAAATGATTTATTTACTAGGCTCTGAATGGTAGTTTTGTTTTCATTTTTCCATACTTGGTATGATGCATGTATTCTAATAGCTAGTCTCTTTTGAAGGACGGGAAATATCGTGAAGCACTTGGGAAGTGGGAGGCGGCTCTTAATTTGATGCCTGAAAACGCAGTTTTGTTTGAACAGAAGGCACAAGTTCTACTTGAACTTGGGGATGCATGGAGTGCATTGAAGGCAGCGTCTCGTATGTCTCGGTTCCTTTTCACTTGGTTGTTTCTCAGTGACATTGTCCAAATGCTTCTTTGATTTAAAGCTCGTTAAATAATTAAGATTAGAAGTTAAGGAACATGCTTCTGCGTTTGGACATATAATGTGCCATGGCTTGTTTGTGTTGCGAATATACTTGTTCAAAACTTTTGTCTGCTTATCTGTGGATTCCACTTGGCAGGGGCAACTGAATTGGAATCATCATGTGGGCTGAGGTATGTCAAGCTTGTATCCTGAATGCAATGTCAAATAAGAAGCTTTGTAACATACCTTGAGAAACATCGTACCCCCATTATAATTATTATGTTCCATAAACATGACACTCATATTTCTCAAACGATTTGGATACATGCAAAATTTGAGCTCATTCATGTTGTTTTACCCCTGGTACTTTCTAGTCTATCATCAACTGATGATGACCAGAGAGCACAAATTTAGCTAATGATGAGGAAAATAGTTTGTATATCAAACCATGTAAGTGATTTTCTTTCCACATGGGCAGCTGTTTTCCCTAGATTTCCAATGCCTGCTCTATGTATGGTGGTTGCTAGCTGATGCTGAGATATTGCAATTGAATGTTTTCTTCTGTTAATAGCTTCTTTAAAGAAAATGTTTAGTCGAAATACCTTTCTGTTATTGTAGTGTTCATATGAGGCTGTATTTGTTTTTCAGGCATGGGTCACTCTTGGTAGAGCACAATTACACTTTGGAGAGCCTGATAATGCCATTGAGAGTTTTGACAGAGCATTAGCTATCAAGGTACATTTTCGATTCTTATCATTCCGGGTTACCTGTCCCGGCCTTGTATTTTGAGGAGGTGTTCTTTATCAGATCTTCAAGCTACTGCTTATATTTTAGAAGTCCAATGTCTCTTTGGTTAAACTGGTCTTGCGCCTTGTACACTTATCCTAGGCAAGAGGGAATTTCTAAGGCAAAGCCTGCAACTGAACTATTTTGTGAAATATTGTCGTCTTTGAATTGTCAATCTGACGCAGATTAATGAAACTGTTCACCAAAATATTGAGTTTTTTGCCATGAGTCCCTTTGTGAAATCTATTTATACTTATTTCCTAGTTATATCTTTCACCATTCTGTAAGTCCTAGTAATTAAGAGGGAGACTCCATTCTGATAAGTCTATTTAGATTGCAGTGGTCGGGTTTGCTAAATCCATATCGTTTTTTGCAGCCTGATTCTGTGGATGCACAAAATGACAAGAAAACTGCATTGCATCTTATAAAGAGAAGAAAGCAGCTTCATTCATCAGGCCTGAGTACTGATAAAAACCGTTACTTGGTAGGTGATAGCACCGACTCTTCCTGATTTTAGATGAAGTGCTTTTGTTACTCACTGGAGGGTTGATGTTAAGAGTTACCGGATCTAGCTCCAAGATGGAGTGTTCAACTTACCATGAGACAACAATTGAAAATTTTGGGAATTGCTTAGAAGTCGGCTTTGACAAAAAAGCTTTTTAGGCATAATATCCTACGGTATTATAGCTTCTGAAAGTTCATGCAAATGAGGGGTGTGCTGTTTCGAGCATCTAGGAACCCTTTAAAAGTTTAAACCATGAAACCGTGTACAGATTCTCAATAAAGCATGTATGAAAAACATTAGGCATTGTTAGAACATCCCTCTGTCAGGTTATCTTTACGAATGACAATGAAATGAAAAAGGATGGAATAAGGAAGAGAAGTTCATGGTGTAAAGCATTAAATTATGCATGCTCTAAAGCAATTCTTCTCTTGTATTTCTCTTTTATTATGCTCTTCAAACAATCCTAGCTTAGATCGAACCTTGATCACTAAATACACATCTGGATGAACAACAGCAACACCCCAAGTATAAAGCCAACCAACCACCCTCTCGCATGCATGAAGATGTAGTAGTCGGGTCTTTCAAGTAACCAAGGATTACCGCCCACCTCTGACAACAACTCCGAGTGATTGAGCCATCTTTTTCTACACTAATATCTCACATGGGATCCACCACATCCAAATCCATTAATCCAATTGTCCTCGCCACTTGCCTTGTTCTTAACCTGGCTCGATCTGTCTCACCCAACGTGTCTCATTGAGGTTTCCGCGATCACGACACGAGGAACACAGCTGTTTCAATTAACCTGTAGCAATGGCTCACTCTAAAACCGAACTCCTCAGCTCGCAACAGCAACGGTGCTGGCACTGGAGCCCCTGCTGCTAGGAGCTGGACCCCTTTCTCCAATGGTTCATCAGTTACAGAACTTGATGACATGCCACCATATTTAGCACCGGCGGCGCACCTCAAATGTTGGTCCGGTTTTGTCGTTTTATCAAGTTATTTATTATGGATGCATCAATGTTTCTAAGGCAAACATTTGTCCCGCCCACGGCAGCCATGCTCTTGGTGTAACACCGTCCATTGGTATGAATCATGGAGGGGGTCGACAGCCTGGAACAAGATGATGTGGAACTGAGCTACGTGTCAACGAAACTATTACTATCAACTGTGTATGAGGCGAAGGGTTAATCAACATTAATGAAGGGGAGCAGTGGGACTCCAGTTCCGCTTGATTGGAGCAAGGATATGGGGAACGAGAAGAACAAATAAAAAGAAGACAATGGTAAAAACAAATTTCCGATGCCGGGACTTAAACCCGGGTCTCTCGGGTGAGAGCCGAGTATACTAACCAACTAGACTACAACGGATTTCGTGATATGTTGTTGTTGTTTATTATATTTTTATAATATAACAAAATTCAGATCATAAATTGGTACGCTTGTAATAGATTAATTGAAAAGCCCAAAAGAAGGTAGAGGTAATTATATTTCTGATGTAAAATTGAAAAAAGTTGTATACTAATTAATGACTCAAAAAAGAAATACTGCTACTAGTATTTTCTTCGATTCCCTGTTGGCGAAAAAACTACTAAAATACAATTCCTTTTTTATTGGCAACAACCAAATGCTTTAGGAGAAAAGATTCTTATCCATCGACAGCTCTTTTTCTCACCCTCACATCCATACATGGACGTAACATATAGACTTCAAAAGGCAAAAATGTATTCTCAAAAAAAAAATACTCCTAATGTTTAATTAAATAATTATTTTTAATTTTTTAGCACTTTGACCTCTAATATTTTAAAAACCTTAACATTTGATTAAATAATCAATTTAATTCTTATTTAATTTTTCAGAACATTTTAACTCTTTATATTTTATTTTAAGACAAAAATATTCTTAAGTGGATGGAAATAATTAGTTAATAAAGAGTCAAGTATTACATTTACATATTCTACAACGAAAATTGAGTTTAGGATGAAAATTGGTCGAGTATTATATTACAACGATGAACAAAGTTGAACACAATAATCCTAATACATAAGATTGTGCTTACAGAAACTACAAGCTGGAGATTTATGGATTGGTATCATCAACAAACCTTAATTGTCATCGTTGCTGGAAACTAAGAAGAAACGGTGTGTAACACCATGTTTTTTAATTCTTCAAAGTCGAGCAAGCCGTCGAAGTTGGTGTCGTAGAAGCAAATCATGCGTCTGCAATCTTTACCACTCTTTTCATCCCACAATCCCAGTCTCCCCAGCGCGCTTTCCAGCTCTTCACAATGAATGAACCCGTCTCCATTCGAATCAAACACCTCGAATGCCTTGGCAAGGTCACCATCTTCTTCTTCTTCTTCTTCTTCTTCTTCTTCTTCTTCTTCCTCTTCAACCATAACCATCTTCTTCTTCTTCTTCCTCTTCAACCATACTCTTGGAGATGGAATCATAGAACCAAAAGATTTCATCCTAGTTCATACATGGTTTTTCCACCAAGGGCTCCAGCTCTTGGAGGCTTAACTCGACACGATTCGGTCGAGGAGCCAGTTGAGTTCCTCAAGGATAACAAAGCCATCCTCGTTCTTTTCGACCTTCTGGAATATCCGTTGCAGATCCTTCTTGTTTAGGGCCGGATACAAGTTTTATAGGAGGAAGCAACCACCACCACCATTAATATCAATAGGTGAAGCTTTGATTTCGTGTTTCTTCCGGCACTATCAGCAAAATCAAGGAGTATTTATATCAATCTATTTGTCTATAAATATTTATTGGCGTTGTGTATGCAAATAGGTGAAGAAAACAGTTTGTGTGAGATTTCAGTTTATGGAGAAGATAGGTAATGGAGCTTGCAAGAAGTTTCATATGGAAGAATATATGTTCAGGGAAAGGAGAAAATAACATAAACTCTCTTCTAGGATGGGATATTTTAAAAATATTTTTCTATACTTTTATTAATAATAAATTAAATAAAAAAAACAGTTTTAAAGATTAAACCATGCATACATATGTATTTATAATTTCTGAAAAATGTGTCATATCACCCGAGTAATTTGAAAAGGAGATGGAAAATAATATAAGATGCAATAGATGAGAATACTGCATTAATTAAAATCCCATTCAAACCCTAATTGTTTATCAAAAGATAATTATAATTTGACACTAAATTTAATACAAGTAATTAAATATGGCATTGATTAAAATCTAGAAAAATCTCAAAGTGGTATAATAAAAAAAATTTATCATTAAGGAATAAACCTTTATGTTCAAATTCATGGCTTTAAGCTGAACTCCCCAAGTTCCTTGTAAGTTTCCACGGAATACAAGAACTATTCACTATACCAATTTCAAAAAACTCTAATTTACGTTTACATGGATCATGTAACTCAGTACAACCATAAAAGCAAGTTACAAAGCTGAAGACTAATTTCCTTATTGAAGGTGTGAAGCCATCATACGAGTTCTTCCCTTGCTTTGAGTCAGCTAAGAGTTTCCTGCATTTTTTAACAAAGGATGCTACACCCCCAAGATAGCTTCAATTTAGCTTAGCAACCTCAAAAAAGGTTCAACACTGAGCTCTACAACATAATACTGTTAAAAGTCACTTAAATACAATCCAATTTGATTGCATTTATAATCCAAACCCGTCGTCTTCGCCAAAAAAAAACTCAGAGGATACACATAAACGCGTACTCGTGTATATCTTTTACGAGAACGATACGAAATTTAGGACATGCAACACTTGATTTGGATGAGGGGTGGAGATTCTTGACAATACTAGGCGGCCAATCTCTGTTGTTGATGTTGAGATCAGACAGAGTCTTCAGTCACTGAATCAACCATCGTCGAAGACATTATCTCCGTAAGTGCCATGTTGAAGGAGGTCTTTTTTAATGGTTGAGAAGGATTACAAAGTATCTTTCTAAAGTTTTTCACAATCATTCCAGAAGTTTTCAAAATCTACAAAGTGTATATACACTACAGACATAATTACTCGAATCTAAGATATCTAAAAAGAATAATTATTCATTTAATCACTAAAATAGTCTGACAGATATTCTACTTTGTAATTTTCTAGTTAAATTAAATATTTTTAAATTATTATATAATATGTAAAAAATATGAAATATTTTAACAGATTTCAAATAGAATACTATATTATAGGCATCATGAGAGTGATCCAAAAGTTTTGGTGGACCAACAAGGAAGAAGGAAAGGGTATGCATCAGCTCAAGCGGAAAAAAGTGAGTAACCCAAAAGGCAAAGGATAGGGGGATTGTGCTTTAGAGATTTAACCTCCTCTGGATGGCAAAACAAGCAACAACAACAACAACAAAACTCTATTCCCATATGCAATGGGGTAAGGGGAGGTAGGGTAGTAGGTTGTCCCCAACGCCATGGTTGAGAGCAGCTTCCGTGGAAGACCTCCGGCAGTTAGAAAATTAAAAATAAAATGCAATGCATGTATAAATAAATAAATAAATAAATACATAGTTTAACAGTCTTTATATGCAGTCTTCATATGCACGTCTGTAATGGGAAGTAATCCCTGCAAATAGATCACTGCGTAAAAATCTCTGCATATAGATAAAAACGTAAGACCCGACTAAATTTAAAAGAGGAAACATGAAGAGAAGGATCATCAATCCATTGCAATAATTATAGCAAGTAGATGGCATAACTAGCGAGGAAAGAACCAATATAAGATAAACTTCAATATGAGAACATACCTTAAAGCAGGTTGTAGAGAGGAAAGTCCAGAAGGTGATGTGGCACCTACAAACTTAACCCTGTCACCTTTCTTAAATGTATAGCTCTTAGATGCAGCGCTAGACACTTCTTCTTTGGCAAAGCCTGGGAGCTCAGTGAAGAACCTGCCATATCAGCTTCTACATTAAATGTTGGTCTCTTCTGCTGCAAGACAGCAACCTGTGCAGCTCTTTTGGCATATATTGACGCCCTTTCTGCCCTTAAAGTTTCTTTCTCACTACAAGGTCACACTTTCCTTCCCCCATGTATATTCCGCACGGCACTTTTGTTTAAGTTAGTAAAATTTCTTATTTTTTCGATTTAATCCCTTAAATTTTATTGTATTCAATCTGATTCTTTTACTGTAACTCTTTGTAAATTCTTTCTCTCAACCAATTTGTTGACACATTTACACTCACATCAATAGTTATATATAATTATATTTAGAAGATATCTGTCACAATAAACAAAATCAAATCAAAGCCCAAGTCCAATGGTTTTGTATTATAGGATCATCCATTTGTTTAGATTTTATATCTTGAATCTTCTTGGAGAGACAGGCTCAACTTAACAAGAAAAGATGTATCATATAAAATATATATGTGAAAAAAATGCTCGTATAAGGCACAACAAAAAATTCTATGTTACATTTAAGGTTTTTATTTTCTCATATAGGGAAAAAATTATAGTGATTTCAAAAGTCAGTTGAACGATATAATGTTTTTCTGAAAAATGATAAGATGACATGATATCTTTCTATTTCTATGCGTGACAAAAAAATGTCATCTTGTAAAAGAATTGTTGAGGATGTTTTATAATTTCAACTTCTCCTCTAATGTATTGTATAAAAGATTCTATTAAGAAAATAAACTACGATAAACACTATTTGGGGGGCATCTCTTTAGTTGGATGATTTTGCCTGCATATATGGCTTCTAATAAAACGAAAGGGATCATCTTTTCATATGAATAATTCAAAAGTAGCTCAAAAAATGTAAATTATATATTAACTATCATTATTATTAAGTTTAGATGAAACAATATTATAATGTACCAGATAAAACATGGAATGAGTTATTTGCCACGTGGCAGGGAATCTACATTAACCTGCATACAAATACTATACTAGTACAATACCACAGTATCGTATGCAGTTAAGTGGGCCAAGATGATCCCATAGGATCCTATTCGGTAGTAAGGATTCAAAACATCCAGCTGTACTCTGATGTCATCAACATCAGACATCACACGGTGATGTACTACATATTCGGATGTACGTCTGATATCACCACTCAATTGGCACGTGTCGAAATCGCAGGTCATACAAGTAGTCAAATGACAGATTATAGGTATTTGTGCATCAGTTGTTCATAGCCACAGGATCAGATGACCAAAGTGAAGAACCAAAAGGTAAAGAAGAAGAATATTGTTGGTCAAACTCAGGTCATTTGGAAGATTCAGTAAGTCAAGCCAGACAAGGTTGCTTGTTGATTACTCGTATTGACTACCAAATATTTTGTACTTTGGCAGTAAACTTTATCCCTTTTTTTTCACTGTCTGTAAAAGAAATGAAAAAAGTACTAGTATTCTTTTTAAGGGAAAACTACACTCCCGGAAGCTTTAGTGAACTTGTATTTGGATTACCAAAGTTTTTTTCTAAAAAAATCAGTCATTAAACTTTCTTATTTATTTTTTGAGTAAATTACAAATTTGGTAATTGAACTTTCATACGATTCCTATTTTACTCATCGTACTTTTAAATTTTCAATTTACTCACTCAACTTTATAGATTAAGTTTTTTTGGTCACTATGTCGTTAAACTTCTTACGCCGTTATAATGTGGCTTAGAGGAATAATTTTTTTAATCGTTAAAAGCCACGGATGCTATGACAGGTCAGAAAAAAATAAAAGGTAAATTGTAAATTTGATAACTGATGTTTCATATAATTCCTATTTTATTAACTCAACTTTATAGATTGATTTTTTTTGTCACTCTGATGTTAAACTTTTCATCGCCAACGATCGTCCACCGCTACCTGTCTTTGATCTCCATCGTTGTTGGACGGTGACCGTCATAGCCAGTACTAGTGTGAGCATCAGGCCACCTATAACATCCTCAATAACGGGTTAGTGACTAAATTATAAAATTTCAGAATTTGGCGATTAAAGTAGAATAGTTTAATAGTTCATTGATTTATTTAGAAATATTTCTTGAAATTTTTTAGTAACTATTAAAAGAATTAAAGGGCAAAATGGTCATTTGACAAGGAAATATATTTTCCCCTTGATAAGAATGAATTACGTGGGGGTGGGGGGAGAGTAATTTAGAAACTCTCTTCTTCTTCTTCTTGCTTTCTTCTTCCCGTGTACCCAAGACCAAAGGTGAGTTTTCTATTTAGTTGATTATTTGTTGATTTTAAGATTGATTTATGATCATTAGATGATAACTAAGCTTAAGAAAAAACTTAAGTTATCTTAAAATCAAAAGATAAAGGAGTTAGGGAAGATTAAAGATTTGGAGTTCTTGAGTGAAATCTTGAAATATAGTGTATAATAAGAATTGGAAGTTGGATTTGACTTGTCATCAATCTAATTAAGAGATATGAAATGTTAGAATTGGATTTAAAACATGTTAAAAATTGGGTATGATTCTTGAAGTTCATAAAGAAGAGAGGATTTTGAGGTTTAAGATGAGATAAATGGATATAAATGAATTTAAGCATGTATAGGTAAGTTAAGAACATGAAAGGGGAGGAAATATGAAGTGTTGAAGCTGAAAAGAGTGAATTTCATGCTTAAAATGTGATTTATGGGCAAAGAGTATTGGTACCCATTCAATTGGTACAGATACCCTCTTGAACGAAAAAAATCTAGAATGTAATAAGGGTACTGATACCTTAGGGTGGGTATCGATACCCCCTAAAGGAAAAAAATGGAATTTTGGTTCATTAAATTAGCTTAAGTTATTAACATCAAGTTATATGGTTTAGGCTTCTGATAATCATCTCATAAATTATGTTTATGTAGATATTGAGCATAAACAAGTTTCGGAACAATCAAAAAATTAGGATCAAATCAAAGCAAGGATAAGGTGAGTGCAAATTTAAGTGTACTTATGTTATCGAACAAACATTGGCTTGCGATGAGCCAGTGACGGAGTTACCATGGTAAGAAGTGACTCCTAAAATG
Source organism: Hibiscus syriacus (assembly GCF_006381635.1). Lineage (NCBI taxonomy): Eukaryota > Viridiplantae > Streptophyta > Magnoliopsida > Malvales > Malvaceae > Hibiscus > Hibiscus syriacus. Next base: position 1,004,038 of record NW_024062052.1, read on the forward strand.
TTATTTGATTTGTGATTCTTATGTGTGCATGAGTACATGAAAATAGATATATGTTATTATATATGAAATTATAATATAAGATATGTGACGAGATATGTGTAATACATGAAAATGTGATATAAGTTGTGTAATAAACCAGGTGAATTAATATAAATAACTAGGAGAATAAATGGAAAGGTGAGATAAAATAAGTAGTATTTACTTATAAGGTAATAGGAGATTATATGAACAGATAGTATGGATAGGGCACATAAGACTACATGTCTATCTTTTAGTGTAATAAAAGTGATATATGTGATGAATGAGAAACATATAAAAATAAGAGATGACATGATTTGTATGATGTATGAATTCATGAGTAAAGGCATGAGTGAATATGATTTGTATGCATTATAAGTCATGTGAACATAAGAGGATAGAGCATGAATTATATGATATGAGATACATGAGAAAAGGTACATGTAATATAAGAATTGACATGAACTACGTGAAAAGAAATTACATGATTACAGGTATATGTGAACGAAGCTATAAGCTTATATGAATATGTGATATGTTTATATGAATATGTAAAATGATAAATAATAATGCTCATGTTATATGTCATGAGGGCTAGAGGTATAGTTGGCATGCCAAGAGTCGAGGGTTCATAGGTCCTTCGGGACATACATAGGTCATTCGGGACATACATAGGTCATTCGAGGCATACATAGGTCCTTCGGGACAAATTTCATATGCCACTCAGTGGGACTTATACGAGCTGTGATGACAACATAAGTGCACAACCTCAATGTACTCGAAAACCTTAAGTTCTCAATAATGTACATGGGCCCATAAAAGTTATCCAAAGTGGTTATATTATTATATGATGTTATGTGTGTTTCTTTGTGAAATGATATATGAGTTACATGATATACCGAAGCGAAAGGTATAAGATCATATGATAAATGGGATAATGATAATGGTAGAGATCATGATAATGAGGTTGATGTTGATAATGATGGTATATATATATACATGTATGACTTTTGTTATGTGAAATATTCTACGGTTTTATTATATATGCCTCACTAAGTCAACGACTTAGCGTGTGATTATTTCACACATAGGTTCTGAGAAGAGGAAGAATGATAAAAGTTAAGCAAGACAGGCCAGTTCTTCTTTCCAAAGATAAGATCAGAAAAGAATTGAATAATATGTATTTTATAATATTGATTGTGGTTGACATGTAAATAAAGAGTTGAATTCAATATGCTCTAGTTGGTTTTGTAAAATCATATGATTGAGTTTTGTAATGTTTTAAACGTATTTAAGTAAATGGTAACTGTTTAGTGATGAAAGATTAACTTTTTATGAGTTTTATACATGTTTACCGAAATTATTGTAACAAGAGTATCGGTACACTGTAGCAGGGTATCGATACCCCTGTAGCATTCTGGAAAATTTTAGCATTCGGTACTGTTCATTACTGTTCACTAATGTTCATGATATTGTTCATTATTGTTCACAGTATTGTTCATACCATATAGTACTATTTATAAAAATGTTTCTTTCCTTAAATCTGTTATAACAAACATAATTCAACGGTATATTATCGTATTTTCTTAATATAAGTCCAAACGTTTTGTTATTTTGAAAGAATATTGTTTTAAAAAGTCAATGTGACATCTCAGACTCGTATCCGGGTCGGGTACGGGTTGGGGGTGTTACACCACCGCGACTAAAAGCCTAGTGGTCGATCATCAAGGATCTATGTCGTTCGTCGTAAAGAAACCGTCGAAGGTTCATCGGTAAACCAAATCTCCCATTGATTTTCATCAATTTTCGGCCACTCGGGCCGTCCATTTGTCTCACAACCGCCATTGTTGAAGTCCTCTCCTATTTATGACCAAAACTCAGTTGATTTGGCCTCTTATGGTCGCTTCCGCTGTTGGGTAAGCAGTTTGAACTTGTTTTTCGGCCACCACACGTCCATTCGGCTCACCCAGTCCAAAAACTCAATCTTTAAAGTTGAGTGAGCAAATTGAAAATTTTGAAAGTATGGTGAGTAAAATAAGAATCGTATGAAAGTTCAAATATCAAATTTGTAATTTACCATTATTATTTTTATTTTTATTATTATGTGGAAATCTGATGTGGCCTGTTTAATATTAAAATATTCCACGTCGATGAGCTGTTAGTGATATAACGGTGGAGTGACAAAAAAGTTCAATCCATAAAGTTGAGTGAGCAAATTGAAAATTTTGAAAGTACGGTGAGTAAAATAGGAATATTATGAAAGTTCAATTGTCAAATTTGTAATTTACCCTAAAAATAAATAAGAAATTTGTAATTAGTAACTAGATGATATTCTCATGGTTTTGATGGAAAAGTTGTGTCAAAGAAAGTTGATGATAGGGAATGTAAATATATTTAATTAAATAATCTCAAGCTGTTAATGTCCTACTTGAATCATAAGTCTGATATTTCACTTCCCCTTTCCTGTTTTACTAAAAAAAACATAGTTTTTCTTTTATAAAGCAAATCCAATAGAGGTTTTATTGTTGGATAACACATTTATAATTTGTAAAGCAAATTGAAGATACTCGTAGTTTATTACCTACCACATTTATTCTAGAGAAACATGCTCTGCAAGCCCCACACTGAGTTGTCACCGACCATTGGTCTGAGTTTGAAGTACGAAACAGTACACGCATTTATGATGCATCCCCATTCCCATTTTCGGTTGACATCATAATGCATTTCTTGAAGAACGTTCTCCACTTCTCTACCTATCAATTATTCTTGTTACTGTTTTTTTCTGTGTCTGATTTTCTTTTATCTATTGAACAATCCAAAATACTTGCAATGCTAGTTGTTTTATTTTCTTCTTACGGACCACTGTGAGATTTTAAGAAAAGGGGAGTAAGAAAAGAACATACACCGGGTATTATGCAATGTTGACCCTTCTTTTTGGGTCAAAGTATGTGGACGATTGTAAAATTAACTGCAAAAAGATGTCTGTTTAAATTTCTTTTACCAACTTAAACCATCGATGTGCTAAAAGTGTACTTTTTATATGTTAGAGCGTAGGAGCTGATGTGAATCAGAGACTCTTTAAGGGCTTTGCAACAACTGTAGCAGTCAGAGAAAGTCACCATGAGATTCTGAAAATCTTGCTTAAAGCTGGGGCGTCTCAGCCAGCTTGCGAAGAAGCTCTTCTGGAGGCAACCTGCCATGGACAAGCAAGGCTTGCCGAACTACTCATGGGGTCTGATCTAATTCGGCCACATGTTGCTATTCATGCTCTCGTCACAGCCTGCTGCAGGGGATTTGTGGAAGTGGTGGATACTCTCATGAAGGTAAAGCTATCATCATGCCCACTAATCTTATGCACCACTCAGTAGCAGTATATAAGAGTAAAGCTCTAAAATCCACTGTAATATAACACAGCGAGGCACTTAAATAGTTTTAATCATTAGAATGTCCGTAATTCTCTCTTTTAGCTGCTATTAGCTTTTTGTCTGCTTCCACTGTAATGCCTTACAGTCAGTTGGGTGCTTGACCTTGCTGCACTTGTTGATTTAGCCAATAATTCCATGCTAGTGTTATTTAGTTGGTCTTCCTGGACCAGTAGATTTTAAGATCTTGATGTAATTCTGAATATTATTTGTTCGTATTAGATTCATCATGATAATCTAATAATCTCCTACTCAATAACAGTGTGGTGTTGATGCAAATGCAAGTCATACACAACTGCTTCAGTCATCTAAACCTTCTTTATATACAAATGTGGACTGTACTGCACTTGTTGCTGCCGTAGTTAGTCGACAGGTCGCATTTGTTCGCTTGCTTCTACAGGTGATTTACACAAATCTCTCAAAACTCTTAATAAATGTAAAAATAGGCACTAAATGTCTTTTGGACGTACAAGCTTAATCTCAAGTCATTTTTTATGACTAGATTCTAAATAACTAGTATATTGTAATAATAGTTGCATCAAATATGAATCTGGTATTCTTTATGGTTTGTTTTCCTCTAGATATTATATCCTCGATAAATCACCCAAGAGAGTGTAAAGAGTTGCATCAAAGAATGAGTAACATGCTTTGAATAATACTTTTGTTATTATTATTTGTTCTCGTCTTATAAACCACTTTGGCTCATTAACAGGCTGGGACTCCTACTGACATTAAAGTGAGTCTTGGAGCATGGTCATGGGACACTACCACGGGTGAAGAGTTTCGAGTGGGTGCAGGACTGGCTGAGCCCTATGCAATCAGCTGGTGTGCTGTAGAATATTTTTAAGATAGCGGTGCCATCTTGCGCATGCTCCTTCAGCACTTCTCCCTTGAGACACCTTACCACGGAAGAACTCTCCTGCACCATGCGATTCTTTGTGGAAGTACAGGAGCTGTCAAAGTGCTTTTGAGCTGTGGCGCAGACCCAGAATGCCCAGTTAAAACCTTGAAAACTGAATTCCGGCCAATACACTTGGCTGCACGTTTTGGCTTGTCAGAAACCCTTCAATTCCTCATTGATTCGGGTTGTGATATAAACTCCAAGGCCAACTCTGGTGACACAGCTTTGATGATTTGTGCAAAGTACAAGAATGAAGAATGTCTCAAAGTGTTGACTGGGGCTGGTGCGGACTTTGGCTTAGTTAACGTCTCTGGTCAGTCTGCTAGTTCGATTGCCGGTTCAAACCGGTGGCTCCTTGGTTTTCAGCAAGCAGTGCTGGACATAATCAAGGTCCGAAGGATCCCAAATTCAAGCAATGTATCGATTTTCTCTCCGTTGATGTTTGTTGCTGAAACTGGTGACGTTGAGGCTCTAAAAGCGCTGATTGGAAGTGGAGAAGTTGGTCTTAATTATCAGAATGAGAATGGTTTCTCGGCAATCATGATTGCTGCCTTAAAAGGTCATGTTGAAGCATTCCGGCTGCTTGCCTACGCTGGAGCTGATGTTAAGCTGTTAAATAAATCTGGTGAGACTACAATTACATTGTCTGAACTGAACCAGAACCGAGATCTGTTTGAGAAGGTGATGCTTGCATTGGCACTCGAAAAAGGCAACCGAAATGCTGGAGGCTTCTATGCTTTGCATTGTGCAGCGCGCAACGGAGATTTGGATGCAGTTACGTTGTTGACGAGCAGGGACTACGATTTAAATGTCCCCGATGGAGAGGATGCACTCCACTTATGTTGGCAGCTAGGGAAGGTCATGGTCCCATGTGTGAGCTCTTAATTTCACACGGGGCAAATTGTAACAAAAAAAATACTTTATACATATATTTTTAATGAAAAATATTTTTAGGCATTAAAACATTTTTTGAGACATTCTTTATGTAATTATTTTTTTATTAAGCCTTAATTAAATGATTGTTATATTTTATTTTTAAGTTCTTATAAAAAATAAAAATACCTAGATTAGTGAAATTATAAGATAATAATTCTCGTAATTTCAAATTTGTTAAATAACTCAAAATTTTAATTATACATAATTTTTAAAATCATTTTCTATTTGCCTTTAAATTAAAATGCCTAAATTTTAATTATCACTACCAATTATTAATCTCACCAAAAATAATTATTTTTTATAGAAAGCCACTAGTTTTTTTAAAAATAAAAAATATTCAGAATTACAATAAAGATTTACGAGCATAATCGTTAACGTAAACTTATAAGTAGAACATTTTTCTATAACCATTAACACAAAAACTAGCCACCTATATCACACAGGGACCATAAAAGGAAAATGTTAAAAAAAACAAAACCAATGCTCGAATAAAATAAAGATACGAACAAATCTGCATGCATCGATAATTGGACCATAAAAGGGGATGAAACTACTGAAAGACCATCGATAAATCGTAAATTAGAGTCAAACGACGTGAGAAAACTATCCACAAGCGCAAAACGCGTATCCAAATCAATTTGAGGATTCAAAGCAAAGATGATCAGCAAGATAACAAATAAGTGTCATTTTGATCAGTCGTGGCAATGTCAAATCCAATCCTGTAAAAAAAGATAAACGAAAAAAGGGCAAAAAACCGTAAGCTACCAAAAGACAGAGAAAACGTGTCACAAAGACATAGATAAACGTACCATAAAGGCATATAACATGTCACAAAGACATAACTATTCTTATTAAAAAATAAAAAACAAAGAAAAAAGATAACCGATGGACGGTGATAACTCCGTAAAAAGACTCAATTTCCAGTCTTTTCACTTAAGTTATTGCTCGTCTAAACAGAGTATGCACAACATTTTAGTTGCATATAGTTTACATTAGCTTGTGGTGGATAAATTTTGCTTAGGCACGATTTATTTGGTCCGACTGATGCTGCTGAAGAGAAAGGATTGTTTGGATTGTGTTTGTGTAGGAAACCTACAGAGGAAGAACATTTCAATCGTGACAACGTAAATTTGCAAAGGCCAACGGAATAGATGAGAACGTGAGGAGCAGATTTATCTCGTCGAGGCAAGGTTTATCTGAAGAAGTCTGAAGCAGGCGTGACGAAACCACCTATGTCACATGTCAAGCTGGGCAAGCAAGCCTTAATTATTCTAACAGTCGCCTTTCCTTTTAGTCTGGACATTTAATAACAGTTATTTAAGGAAACTCCAAAAGCATGCAAAGTCCTAGGAGATATTTCCTTATAAATAACCAGTTGTATCCGACAAAGAAACAAGGCAAGGAAGAAGAGAGAAGAGCTTTATCCAAGGCGTGAGCAAGCAACTGCAGAGCTTCTTCACCGTCTACCCACCGACCTTCCTTGGTGTCCTCCATAGCCAGACTTTAGCAGAGAGGTGATCAGATCTCGAGAGAGGCTGATCACCAAGGCAGACGTAGTGCTGATCAGAATCGTCGCGACAAAGCCCTCGGTTTTGGGAATCGTTCTTCCTTTATTCTTAACTCTTATTTTATTTGGGGTTGTACTAAACGTTGAATTTTGGATAATCTTTGATAGAACCATGAATGTCTTACTTGTTGTTAAACTTTGTTTTGCTTGAACAATATTTTTATGTTTTATGAATGATGAATTATGTTTGCTTATGACTGTTTTGCTCATTGTTTAAATATTTTACCTTACGCTGTAAGAGCATCGTGAGATCGCCTGGGGTATTGGTAAAACATGTCTTGGCAATAGAAGAGCATCGAGAGATAGCATTTTGTCTAGATAGTGATTCTTATATTCGAGAGAATTAAGATAGATCCACGTGAGCAAGGGAATGAATCTGGGATGGTGAGTTCTAACTTGTTACCTTAGAGATAATGAGTGAGTTTCAATCGACTAAAAGGGATAGACGCTAGAGTAGGATAGACAACGCCTTTAGTTTACGCTGGGAGGTATTGCTACAACAACAATTTGACAAACCAAGGGTTATAGTTAACGCTGAGGAGTATTACAATAGCAACCGTCTAAGAATACCTAGTAATCCTGTCGGGCAGTTTAGCAAGTTATAATAATTCATTCTAGACTTAGAAATAATTGATGACAATGCAAGGGTTTAGCATCAGTGCTCTGTGATATGTCTGAATATGTGAGGTTGTTTGCATTATATTTAAATCAACACTTGTTTTGCTTTGCTTTAGCATTCTGCATACTTATTTTGCCTCGACCAAACTTTCTTGCAATCGTTAAATCACTTCTTTATTTTATTAATATTAGTTCTTAAGTCGATACTTAGTAGGACTTAGTTTGTGACGCTAGTTCTAGTTGTGGTGAAAATATATTTTTTCGACCAATCCCTATATAGACGATACTCACTTACCTTATATTACTTGTATCGATTGTGTATACTTGCACATATTTATTTGCCTTAACATATACATTTACAAGCGATCAGACGGCAACTAACATCAAAATCGGTGCCGCCTTTGTTTAAATAAAATCAAAGAATAAAAATTTGAATTTATCAATAAAATTGACACAAGTTGTAAAGAAAAAAGAGAGAGGGAGAAAAGAGGAGAAAGAAGAAAGTGGTTAGATTTTTGTTTGTTTGTAGAAATTAATTATTTTTCAAGACATCGTAAATATTATTGCCTTGATTAATGCTATGAGATATTCTATTATAAAAATGAAAATCAAAGCACGAAATAGTAGAATAAGGAACCTGTGGGGAAAATAAAAGAAAAAGAAAAGGTTGCAAATTTTAGTATTAATAGGGAAAGATGAATACACCAACAACCCATTAATCTTGAAGGGCCTACAGCTCCCTTCAGCGGCTGCGGCAGTCCTCCGACACCCCTCACCACTCACTATCGCCGCTTTACTTTCACCACCAAATGGATTTATTTTCTACAACAAAAAGGTTTATATTTTTGTTGTGTAAAATAGTATAGTTGTTTTGTTTTGTTCTTTTAATTCTGAATTCACATAAAATGCCTTCTGCTTCTTTTTGAAAGGGTAAGCTCTTTTTCACTGCCCCAAAATTAATTTTTGGTTTCTTAAATATTTAAATTCTCTGGAAATATATTAAACACAATATTTTTTTTTCCAATACCCATTTTCCGCGATAAGGACTTGACTCTTGGTCCTTTGATAAAATCAAATTCCACGTTTCTAAATTGTTCAGTTAGTGTGGCATTATTGTATTATTATCGGTAATAAGGGTGATTAAGACTTGATTTAATTTTTTTTTTAATTTTGAGTTATTTGAGTTGAATTATTTGAATTACTCAGGTAAAATTAAATTTTAGTTTTGATTTTTGATTTTTGATTTTTGATTTTTTATTTCGGGTTTATCAATTTGAAAAATTTAATTTTATAGTTTTGCAATTTAATTTTTAATTTCCTTTTTCTCTTTATTTTTCTCTTGTAAGTACATTTTTAATCAAATTTGAATTATACTCCTTTCAACCATTGTATAATATTTATGTAGCTTTGATTCTTCTTTTTGAAAATTATTTTTTTTATATTTTTTAATTTAATCTTCAATTTTGCATAATTTTCTCATTTCTTTAGTTATTCATTCGTTTTAAGTTCTTTCTAACCAAATTTAAACCACATGCTCCACTAACACCATGTAACTTCAACTTTTATTATTAACAACAATTTTTTTCATTTTAGTCATATTTTATTTAATTTGATCCTTTAGTTGACTTCTTTGTAAAATTTTCTTCCTATAAATTTTTTTATTCCTTTACACCCTCATCGATAATTTATCCTAAAAACCTCTTATTTATAAATATATTTTATAATTTTAGATGTTATTTGTTTTATTAAATAACATTATAAATCTTATCTACACATGTGAAAAAGAACATAAAGAAATCAGTTTAAATTAAAATCAATATGTACCATAATATTATAAAAACTACAATTAAATTTAGAGAAAAATTCGAACAAATAAATTTAACTTGTTTCAATTTTTCATAAATTCAACTCGAATAAAAAAATCGAGGTTAAAAATGCATGAATCCTAAAAGTTCAATGACTAGTTTGTCGTTTTATATTAATAACACCACCTGTGGCTTTCTCAGGGTTGAACGGGTCAATATGTTCCTTGGTTGTCTAAAGATAGTCATTGAGAGTTGAGAGCCATTGAAAGTGAGCTTCTGTTTCACCGCATGGTTTAGTTGATGGATAGGCACAACCAGAATCTGATCCTTTGGGAGATCAGATCGTAAGATGCAGAAAAGACTTTTGTGCTGAATAGAAATGGGCACTTCCAATGGTTTGGGTGTTAATGGAGTTTGGAAAAGGAAAAAAGTCGTTTTTCCTTCAATTTTCAATCATTCCAAACACAAAACACTTCAACTTGTGTTGGAATATTCTTTTTCTTGCATTTGGATTGAGTGATATGGAAAGTTACAAGTGGAGAGGGTGACCAATGGCCTCCATTTTTGTTGAACTTAGTGTAATTAACAACTGCAAATTATGCCTTCATATGAACATGATCCTTCCTTTTTACCCCAAGAGATTACTTTTCCCTCGCCTTTTTGAAATGCTGTCCACGAATGGTATAAATGATCATATACCAGTTCGATTATACTGAACTAGTAGGGCGTCGAAAAGGGCTTAACCGTCTTGAGATCTAGAACAACTCCTGCAATCGAACCGGCGGCAGCTGCGATGGTGATAATAAGGCAAGCAGTGCTGAGAATTTGAAGGCAAAGCCATCTGGTGCTCCACTTTGGTATCTTCTTCTGTGAAATGTACATCTCAACTGGGAAGTAAACCGTTAATGGCCAAAACCCAAGTGCCCCGAGGAGTCCAACAATGTCGTTAAAGAAAGGAAGTAGCATGGAGATCACAGTTGTAATGATCACGAAAACCGTCCTCCAAACCAACCGGAACAAGTTGAGATTGTAAGGGCGAAAACCCGGGATCGGGATCTTGATATCTTTGGTAATGAAGTCACTGTCCGGGAACTTCTTGGCCGCGGTTTTTTCGACGAAGGCAAAAAGGGGTTGACAGTAAACTTGATATGCACCAACAAGGTGAATCACAACGGCAGCATTGGCAATGTCAAGGAGCCAAAATGGGTTATAGAATCCAAAACCAGTTAAAAGGTTTCCACGGGACGAGTCTCCAAAAGCAGCATATCCCATGCAACCACACAACATATAGAAAAAGGTTGTCACTGCAACACTTATAAATGTTGCCTTTTTCATTGTCTTTGATTCTGCTGGTGGAGCCCTGAGTGTGTCCTGCAAAAAGATCACCATATTGTTTTAAGTTGAACAAATTGTAATGGACCTATGAGTATATATATGTATATATACATATATACATACCTGAATTTCAATGAGTATAAGCGAGTAAGAATAGGCAAAAGCTATGTCTCCAAGTGCTTGGAAACTATTCCATATTTTTTGGGTTTGAGTCACAGTTCCAACACTTATCCCTGTCAGGCTTCCCCTGATTTTTCCAGTTTCTGGTAAATTAAACACCTTATGTGTTAGACAAAGGCTATGTTTCGAAGAAAGAACTGAAACAAGGATTTTCAAGTGCCCATGTTGTTAATACCTGCAACTTTGGCAATACCGAGGCCAAGGCCAATGGTCGAGTAAGTGAAAGACATGACAGCAGCAACAATGGAAAGCCACCATAATTGATCAAAGTCAGGGATTTGAGAGAAAATTATTTCAGCAACACCAAAAGCAATCATGTAAGGGTTGCTATTCATATGGCATGGATTTTTGCCACCACTGGCATGGAAGCAATTCGACCTTTTGATTGCCCTGTTATATATCAAAATGCACGGATTTTAGTCCCCCAATAAATGCAAGAAAAAAAAAACAAAATATTCTGCCATTAAATCAACAAACATGAAGTTGGGAACTCACATCATGCTAATTGATGATGCAATTGTGTATCCGACGGCAACTCCAACAAGATTCAAGTACTGAACCCATCCACATATCTTTACTTTAAACCCACCTGCAAAATGAACAGCAGTAAACAAATATGTTAAAGATTAAAACAAAGACTTAAACCCAAATTGGTAATGGAACTGAAAGTTACCCAGGTTTGATCTGACAGCATCCATGTAAGTATAGTTTCTCTTGCCATTAACAGGGTCACCGGAGCGGTAGCAAGCAGCAAGAAGAGTGGAGGTGTAGTAAGTTACAAAAGAAAACATAAGCATCACTATTGGACCAGCAACCCATCCCAACTGAGCAGTGGCCCAAGCCAGGGACAGGACCCCGGAGCCAATGACTGCTGTAATAATATGAGCACTCGCTGTCCATACGGTTCCTGGCAAAGCCGGAAAAAGTGAAAGATCAAGACTTGCGTTATAAAAAGATGAAGGGAAGTCCCAAGTAAACTTGATGGAATCGTACCGGATCGCTTGAGACGGCCATCGTCATCGTAGCATTTTGACCCACTTCGTGGAAGCACATCAATGGAGAGGTCGAAACCTTGGTGGTTTCTTCCGGCACCATCGTCTCCCATCTTTGTCCAAGAAAAAGAAACAACCCAAACAAAAATCAAGCCTTTATTTGCTTGTAAACTTGGTTGCCAAAGTTTGTGCACGACATAAATGAATCAAAGTTGAGTCTTTGAAGTCTGGTGCATCAAAAGTGTAGTTATGGCATTCACTGAAACTGAGATTCGAAACTTTCCCCAAATATTCAGAGCAATAAAGTCTCTCCCGGGTGATGGAGAGAATAATGGGAAATTGGATTTGGGGATCACAGAGGGATGGGGTTGGAGCCTATATATAGAAGCTACCCTGGGTTTAAAAAAGGGGCGGTTGCAGATAGGAAAGAAGCACGTGGTGTAAATGAAATGCACCGGAACGCGTTCAATGTGTTGGCCCCACAGACCACTCAGTTCAGTCAAACATATTAGCTTAGCTTATGTCTTTCCTTCTGTGTTTTAAAAACTTCAATAAGTATCACAAATATTTCAAGCCAATCTTTGCGTTTGACCCACAAAGAAGGCACTCTCCTACAGGCTTCTTCAAGGATAAGATATAACTGCACTTTCTAATTTATTACAAAATATTATAATATTTGTTTAAAATTTTTATCAGTTATTGATAATATATACTTTGTAAACTTAGTTGTTCAAACTTTAAATTTTGAGGGAGAACATGTTTTTTCTACCATTAAAGTTACTCAATAGATTTTTAAAATAATAATTAAAACTTCTTACCAGTTATCACCAAATTAATGAAATGATAATTAGCTGATTATACTAGTAATTAAATACTGCTTTGAAAATTCTGTAAAGAAATTAAACGCTATATGAGAAAGCAAAATGAGCTTAATTAATGTATTCATACCTTCGTTATTGTGCCTTAGAAACCCTGAACCTTCTCAAAGGATAGATGCCGACAAGTCCTACCACAAGAACTAGAGGAGGAAAAAGAAAATTTGAACAATTGCTTTAAATATTTGGGGTGTGAGTCTAAGTGATGAAAATTGGGTTGCTTATATAGTGGAAGGGAAGAGCTTTTGTAAGAATAATTTGTAGTTTAATATAATAATGTCTTTAAAGGACCACCTTCGATCCAAATTCTGTTGGTCATTGCTTCTCCTCCATCCTTGTTGAAGGGGAATAAGGTTCTCGCTTTTCTTTTCTTTTCTTTTTTTCACGATCCCAAAAAATCAAATTTAATATTTATTATTAATTAATGACGGTCCAATGAAATGCTTTATTTAATTATAATCGCAATAATAATCCTAAACAATAAACAAGGGTAGCGTTATTATGCAATCACAGTAGGTCAGGCAGTGCCCTGGCTATTCGCGCAGGATGCCAATAACTTCATCCCCAACGAGCGCTGCTGGCTGCCGTATGGGTCGATATTTTTTAAAGAAAATTTTCAATCATTTTATATTAAATATTTATAATTTTAATATGGGTAAAGTATAGTAATGGTCACTGAACTTTTTTAAATCTTTCATTTAGGTCTCCCAACTTTTAAAACTTGCATTATAATCCCCCAACATTTAGTCTTTTTGCAATATAGTCCCTCAACATTTAGTCCATTTGCAATATGGTCCCTGACATAACTGTTGGGAGAAAATATTGCAAACGGACTAAATGTTAGAGACTGTATTGCAAGTTTTATAAGTTAAGGAACCTAAATGAAATGTTAAGAAAAATTCAGTGACCATTACTATACTTTACCCTTTTATTTTACACGTGTAAACAAACGAATAAAGCAGCTGATATTATATATATATATATATATATATATATATATATATATATATATATATATATATATATATATATATATAGGGTAAACTAAAACTAAGGTCACTTAATTCTGGATTTAGTAATAAACATGTTACTTTTCTTCTAAAAGTTATAAATAAATCATTTAATTAAAATATTATTACACGAAAATAGTGATGTGACTTTATATAATAACGATCTTATTCTTTAAAATATATATCATTTATTAATTTGATCTTTATTTGAAACAATTTAATAAATTTAATATTTAAAATTTTAAAAAGCTTATCATTATATTCTTTATTCTTCTCCGATCAATGTTATATTGTTTTTTATAGTTTTTATAGTATGATAATATTCTAATACTAATGTGTTGCTATTTTATGACACAATGTAATTATTCAACTATTAATTTAATTTGATGGAGTCGTTTGATTTGATAGTATCGTAAAAAATTAAATTAATAATTTTTTATTAATATAGGATGATTACCATTGGTATTAAAAAATATTAAATATAAATAATTAAATTTATTGAATTATTTTAAATAAGAACAAGTTTAATAAAATATATAAATTTAATGAATTAAAAATATTATTATATCATATTATATCAAACGTCCATTTCATTCTTAACGATAAGATGAAATGCTTGTAATATTAATATAACTGAATGATATGTTTATAACTTTTAAAGCAAAAGTAATTTGTTTGTTATTAAACTTATAATTAGGGATGGTAATGGGTCGGGTTTTTTGTCGAACCGATCTGATTTAAAAAATTTATATCTTACATCCTACTTGACTAGGCCTAAAAAGTATATATCCTTCACCCGACTCTGACCCTACCCGTTTTTAGTGTATAAATTCAACCTGACCCGACCCGGTATAAATTAATGATTTAATTAAAAAATAATAATTTTTAAGGAAATGACATCATTATCCTCGGATTGGGTCTGGTTGGAGTTTTTTCACCCTCTATCCGAATCTAATCTGACCCAACCTCACCCCATAAAAAATCGATATGACCCGGCTTGAACCCAAATTCTTTAAAAAAAATCCGACCTAATCAGATTGAATCGGATTGAAACCTGTCGAAGTGAAAATGCCATCCCTACCTATAATTAAGTGAAACAAGTGAAGTATCTATTCAAACTAGTTAATTCAACATTAAATTAGAAGAAAAAACAGCCGTCTTTTTTTTTAATTTAATATTCCACTCTCTACAAAAATACTAGTATTACAACAGTTAATGCTCCGACAATACTGTTTAAATTCATTACATATTGCCATAAGTTATTAATTATTGTATTTAATGTTATGCATTGTTACTATATGAAAATCATTTTTTAATATTATAATAAATAAATAAATAAATAACAATATATTTGAACCGGTGGCCGGCTGGACTTGGAGTTTCTGTCTGGCGTAAACTTCTTCTGTTCCCTTTGGTCAATTCCCATTTTGAGTCCCCCATGATGCACTAAATTAAAATTATGTCCCTATATTTTAATTGGACAAAATTCATCCCTAAACCCGAATCAGGTCGGATTATAGGTAAAGAGATAGAATATTTGAATAGAGTTTAGATCGATAAAAAATCCAGTCCAATTAGACCTATACTTATCTCTAATTTGAAAAAATAATTTAAGAAAGTATTTTAATTAAAATGTTATGATTTAAAATAAGGGTAAAGTATAGTAATGGTCACTGAACTTTTCTAAAGCTTTCATTTAGGTCCCCAAACTTTTAAAACTTGCAATACAGTCCCCCAATATTTTGTCCATTTGCAATATGGTCCCTCAACATTTAGTCTGTTTACAATATGGTCCCCGACATAACTGTTGGGAGACCATATTGCAAACGTACTAAATGTTGGAGGATTATATTGTAAGTTTTAAAAGTTGAGGGACCTAAATGAAAGCTTTAGGAAAGTTCAGTGACCATTATTATACTTTATCCTTTTAATATTTGTAGTACTCGAATATAAAATCTTAATGACTAATAACAATCAATTTATAATAAGATTATTTGGTTTGTACAATAAATTAAATTTTTTAAAATTTTATATTTGAATGATCCGTTTATATTAGATGATATATTAGACCGTTTACATATTGATTGTGAAAATAACTACCACAACTTTAGGACATACTAGCGATCACACTCTACAATCAAGTCTTACAAGTTTGCTAACCACCATGAACACTTTAGATTTCTGCATCAAACGACGGAGCAAACACTAATTCGAAATAAAAACTAGTTACAAAATGTTACATCCTTAATGAGTAAACCCTAAATAATATCCGTGAAACTCACTTGAATCCTGACCGATCACCATCAACAGCTTCCATCCTATAGTTTGTGTAAAACAGTAACTTTCTTTTATCATTCTCCAACATTAGTTTTTTTTTTTTTTACTTTCTCGTCAAATTTGGATGATCATCTTTCTTTCGTTCCTCCATGCCTAATCGCTCTCAAAATATCTCCGTATATGGTTCTTAAATTATCAAGAAACTCGTCCCTCTTGCGGAAATGCTAGTCAGTTCTATGTACTTAGATGCTACTCCATTAACAAGCGATGCTCTTCCCTTATGTGTTTTTGAATGGACATAAGGCCCACGTTTTTGTTTTTATTTTTTATCAACGCTTGGATCTAGCATTAAAAACTATTTAGGGTTGTATAATTAACTTAAACTTGAATTAATTGTTTAACTGATGTTTTTTAAATGATATATTAGTTAATGGATTAATTGTTTTGTTCAATGCAATAAAAATATCTGAAATTGAATTGATTTCAATCAATTGATTAATTAATAAATTTTAAAAAAGATAAACAATTTTAATACTCAAACTCTAACCCAGTACTTAAGACACCAGAAAAAAAAAACATGAGAAATTGATGTTTTGTTGGTAAGCAAAGGTCGCCAGTTTTGACCATCCCACTAAGCGGTGGAAATGGAATTCAATGCAAAAATGTTGGATTCAGACAACTCAAAGATGGTAATGCAACAGTTCCTGTAGGATCATTTTCAAGTTTCTACATTTCTGGTTAAATTCTTTACGTAACAATGTGAAACCAAAATAAATTATTAATTTGATTATGAATTTTTTTTTATTGTATGGAAATATGTAACTAAACATATCTTTACGATAGAAAATATTTTTTCTATTTTTATTTATCAGACGAGTTTTTCAATATCTAAAAAATAGAAAATATAATTTATTTTCTAAAAGTTAAAACAAAATATTTTTGAAAATCAAGCATAATTTACTTATAAAGCTATTAGATTTACTTATTTTATATATACTCTAAGAAATGTAAGTTATAAAGTCTTGATTCCCAATGGAAAAAATCCATATTGTTATCCAGAACATAACTATGAAAATGAGATGGAATAACTTATCTTTCAAACACTAGCCATTATTGGAACCATTTTCTTCATTTATTGATGAGATGGTACAATATTTCATTTTCCTTCTACATTTTGGAACTATAAATGAGAATGACATGGAATAAGGGAGGCGAAGTCACGGACGGCAAGGGGTCATGGTCTGTTGGTTAAATGGTTTAACTCAATTTTAGTCCCTTCAAAATTTCAGCAATTCGATCTATTCCCCCATTAGCCTAGTGGCAGAGTCAGGGTGGGCACGTGCCCACCCTGAAATTCGAATTTTATTTGGTCATTTTCTTATTTTATTGATAATGTCCATCTTGAAGTTTTATTTGTACTTACCCTAAAATTTTAATTCAGAAATTGTATTACTAGCCTATGTGTGCCCACCCTAAAAAATATTTTTGGATCCGCATTAGCCCTTAATTAGATGAGAAAATTAAAATTTTAACCCTTTTAAGAATAAATAATTAAATTTAATATATTTTAACACAAAAATACTTTGCCCCCAAATTTTTAATTTTTAGTCCAGCTTCACCTCTAGAATAAAGAGCAAAGTTGTAGAAAATTTAAAAGAAACTATGTACAATTATAATATGTCTAATTAAGTTTGTTGTCGTAAGCCTTAACTAGTAAAATATAAAAAATTTAAAAAATTAAGTATTTTTGTTAAAATTATTTTAGAAATTTTAAAAATAAGAAAATATGAGATCTAGATTTTTTAACTTAACTTACATAGATTCAAAAATTTTTAACAATAATTATTTAATTTAATGATATTTGTAATCAAGCCTGTCTCAAAAGATATGGATGTCATGTTCTACATTTTAAAACGAGGCCCCCTAAAATATTTTATAATATAACAAAATTATAAAATAAGGCCCCTAAAATATTTTTTCCATTATAAATCATGATTTTAGTGGTAGTTTTTAGGAAGAAATGATTACAATTCATTTATTGAGATAATAAAGGAGAAAACTAAAACATTTTTTTAATCTTATCATGAAAATTAATAAAGGAATGAGAAAACTTTGAGGAAAAATATTTTTTTATTAGCATATATATATTTTTAAAGTGGGGGATCCTAAAATTTTAGTGTCATGTAACATATCACATTTTACACATGTAAAAGGACGGACTTATATGAAACCTTAAACTTTTACAAAAAAAAAATCAATATAGTTCCTAAACTTTTTTATACCGAATATAATCCTTAAATTGATTTTTAATAAATTAACATTTTTATATTTAATATATTGAACATCTTAATAATTGTTTATATTTTTAAAATATTTTTTTACTATTTTAGAAAATAAATAAGTTATTAAACTTTCTAAAAAATAAAATTATGCCATCAAACTTTGTCAAAAAAAAATCAATTAACCCTATCTACCATATCATCATTTATCGTGTACTACCACAATAGTATCTTAAACTGTCACATCAATATTATAGACCACCATATAAGTTTATGAACTGTTATATAAGCGTCGTGACAATTAACGTTTGATTCTATTCCTTAATTGGTTAGACTAATTTCTTCAGTGCAAAAAGCGTTCATGGGCTACACTAATTATTTCTTCGCAAAAAATTTAAGGCTTCAAATACCATTAAAAATATTTTTATTTTAATGACATTTTTATGCACTATTACTTGTAACAATATTTTTGTGTATCTTTAAAAATTTTAATTGATGTCCAATATACAATATCATTATATTCTTATTATAAACTAAAATAAATTTTGTGTTATGAAATTTCTTATTAACTTTTTTATTTTATATTTGCTTAACTCACATATTAAATTAATGCAATGATCTTTTAATAATTATAGTTTAATTTATATTTTTAATAACTATTTATTTATTTCTATTTTAAAAAGTTAGATAGTAATGAATTTTTACTATCTTATTTATACATTCAAGTTTCCATTTATACTAACTAAACATATTTTCTAATTTTTGGAAAATTGTAAATGAAAACTATTTTCTGAAAACAGAAATAAAAGATAAAAATATAAAATATAAAATATTTTCTAAAAACAAATATAGCACCACGTTCCTTTCAAAGATGATCCATAATACTTGTGCAAGGAATAATAGTAATGGTAAGAGAGCGACATTATCTTCTTCCATTAATACAAAATATATAAAATTTATCTTATGTTAAATGTATAAGTTTTACATAATATATATTTTCATAGATCTCATCACTGTTACTAGACACCGACTAACACTTTCCTTCTTAGATTAAGAATTTAATAAGATTAATTACACACCAAACGCAAATATAAAAACCAACCTGAAGAATTTTCAAGTCAACAACGTGAGCTGAAATTGTTGAATATTTGGCTTTTAAAACACAAGTTTCTAAAGGTTAACAAAACAATGAGATCATCTGCCTTTCCGAAAAGCACGGTTAGAATAAGTGCGTGCTTGTCCCACACCCCCTTCAAAAGCACACATATCACTAATAATATCTAAATATTTTAAAGTTATGATGTTATTAGTCCTCATACTTTAATAAAATTTAAAATTTAATCTTTATATTTAAAAAAAAATTAAAGATAGATCGAGTATTATTTCGATTTGAAAATTTTATTCAATTTGTCAGCAGCAACGCTAATGCTTTTCTAGTAAAAAATTTTCTTGTTATCGAGTCTGTTATAATACTTTGCTTTTGAAAACAGAATGGTTGCATTGATTGAAAATTAAGTTTTTTTTTATCAAAACAAATAATATTTATTCTTTATATTTTGAAAAATTATAAATAATTTTGTCAGTGTACATATATATACATTGGCCAGCACATATTTGTGTATTATATGAATGCAGGGCGTGAAAGGAACAACTTGCCAAACGTTCTCTAATTACCAAGCAAACATAAATAAACGAATTACCGAACATTCACGAACATAAATGAACGAACGAGTCTTTTGTTAATGTTCGTTCATTTAATTAAATGAACATAAAATCTTGTTCATATTCATTCTTTTAACAAATAAATGAACATAAACGAATTGTTAAATGAACTTTCCGTCAAACGATTAACCAACATTTAACTGAACGTTGGGTTTATTTACGGGCCTACTTATGTATGGTATAATGACGGTGGGAACAAAATAAAAGATGGGTATAGAATTATATCACAATAACTGGAGATGGATTAAGGGTTGGGTTAGAGCAGACGTCCTTTTGAAAATTTTAATTTTTTATATTTTAGATATTTTATGTATATTTTATTAATAATCTATTTTCACCCCCTCAAAATTTTATAAGCCCTCTCTCTCTATAATCTTATAATTCCATTCTTAATATAATTCATAATATTTATTATTTTATTTTATCCTCATTCAAGTTGGAAAAGACCTTTTAGTTACCCATTACATGTTTTCATAATTCAAAATATTTATTATTTTATTTTATCCCCAAAGATATCTATCTATGTATAAATTGAGTCGGTATAATTTTTTTAATAGTCCGAACTCTGAAGTGATTATAAGGTAGTGTATGTTTAGAAGACATTTTGATTATTGATAACATTTATCTTGCGAAAGCAGTTGATCAAATTCAATATATTTATAAAAAATAATATGTTTTTTATCATTAAAATCCCTTATTATAATTAAATCAGTATAATTTTTTTAGATTGAAAGTACAGATAATTCTTTATCCTTTGGACATACGTTATGTGAGCGAGACATGCTAAAGGATGCGGCGACATGCACATACAAATTTCAAATGCAATGTTGAAATTTACATAACGAAGAAAGTAACTGAAATTTTAAATTGTAATAAATAGTCATATTTTGAAGTCTTGGGATGAATTGAAAAATAATTTTGGTACATTTACGTTCAATATATGTGATGGTTGAACCATTGCAATTATATCTTGAATTGTTTATCTTAACCAGTGAGCTCAAGTCGAGTCATTTTGAGAGCAGAGAATGAATGATGGAAATGGAAGACACAAATTCAAAATAAGAATCATAATTAAAGGGCAATGGTCAAGTTTGGCAGCGTACATGTGTTTTTTGTCCTACCAATGCTTCTTTTGTCGATGGAGCAAACAAGTCGTGGCCATGGGGCTCTAACTGCCTAACAACTCTCCTCCGATACCTATATTTTCAACAAAGGTGGCGCTGTCCTGTCTTACCACACAACCAATACTACCTTTTCTCCACACTGCCACTTATGTTTCCAATTAATTATAGGGTAAAGTATAGTAATGGTCACTAAACCTTTCTAAAGCTTTAATTTAGGTCTCCCAACTTTTAAACCTTGCAATACATTCCTCCAACATTTAGTCCGTCTGCAATATGGTCCCCGATGTAACCGGCCGTTTGACGTCGTTACACTGCCGTTAGAATGTTTGCAATATGGTCACTGAACTTTTCAGACGCTTGCATTTAGGTCCCCCAACTTTTAAAACTTGCAACACAATCTTTAATTTCATTCTAAACCCTAAATTCCTTTTCGATTTCGAATTTCCTTTTTCGCTTCTCTCTTCTCATATCCAGCGTAACTTTTCAGTCGGGGATGCATGAGAAATTCTAATCTAACTTTGAATTATGTGGAGGTGTTGACTTGAATAAGGGTCAATTGAGAGAAGACCCAACCAAGGGACTATCGGGACCATCAACGATTCAATGTGTAATGTTAGATATATGTCATCTCAGGTGAAACATAGATGTTCGATGAAATGCTTGTGAGAAAAAATGGGGTTAGAAATGCAGAGCTGACAAATACTACTAAGATGAACTAAATATCATTGTTGAAAGTCACCAACAAAGCTGATATTATTTTGTATAAATGACATATAATAATTTCTTCGTTTAATCCTTGTGGTTAAAGATTTTCCAACAGATGATCAAATATAATGAAATCCCAAATAGTGCATTCACCTCTCACTCTCTTTCGCTCACATGCACTCTCGTTTGGTTTTTGTTCTTCAATTTTCCGCCATGTAAAATTGTAAACCCAAGCAGTGCTCTGTCTTTCAGCTTTTTATTTACAAAGAAAAAATGGAGGAGGAATTGCTGGAACGCAACACTGATTAAGTTTATTTCTTAGACTATCCCCTCACTTGCAATAAGGTATTTATTTTCTCTTTTGGGCTATCTAGAAGTAAGCTTTTTCTCTTTCGTACTTTCCCATTTTCAGCTCGCATTGTGTGTTTTTTGTTGAAATTTTTATGTTTTTGGAATTGCATGTCAATGATCTGGATATTCAATCTTAGTTTTGAACTAAAACCATCTAATTTTCTTTCTTTTTTCTTAATAAAAACTTTTAGTACTCCTTATGAAAGATATCCAGTCCATCAGAATAGAAGTGAAAGAGGGTCCTAGGCTAAATTTTTTTGATCTTCTTGTTTGGTTTTTCTTTAAATCATGGAATTGGTTGTGAGTATCGACATAGTGAAATCGCCAGGCTCAATCCGAGAGACTGTTGGTACTAGTTTACTGGAATTGTATTGATTCGACCTGTGGGTTTCGGCGTCCTGTGAGCTCGTATTCTTTTTAATAAGTTCATGTTGATTATGGGATTCATATATCGTGAACGAATTGGATTTTTTTACATGTCTTGGAAATTGATGACTATGTTGCAAGTTTTAAAAGTTGAGGGACCTAAATGCAAGCGCCTAAAAAGTTCAGTGATCATATTGCAAACGTACTAACGACAATGTAACGACGTCAAATGACCGGTTATGTCGGGGACCATATTACAAACAGACTAAATGTTGGAGGATTGTATTACAAGTTTTAAAAGTTGTGGACCTAAATGAAAGCTTTAGAAAAGTTCAGTGACCATTACTGTACTTTACCCTTAATTATAAATGCATTTTTTTGTTACTTGTATTCATTTCGGCTGCTATCGTCAATGAAGAATATTATTGCCGTTAAAAAATTATGATAATTATTTTAACATTAACTCGATTAATAATATTATTATTATATAATATAACATCTAAAAAATTATAAGAAGTATTTTAAATTTAAGAGTTGAAGGAGAATGAATAATCATACTAAGATATCTAATCATTTGTAATATTAGTATTAATACAAAATATTATTTTATTAATTTGTAATAAAAAATGAATTATTAGATACTTCAATTTGAATCTGGAGTTTCTTTTAGAATCGAGCATCGACTTGATCTGTGGATATATTTATATATTAAAACATTTAAAGAATAAAATATTTTCACTAAATTAGTCTATTAAATGTAATTAATAGTATTTTACTATATTAAAATATTTCTGTATTATATTATTTTATTAATAAAAAGTTAAAGATTAAACATTTATAATTTTAAAATTTAATTTATTGTAAACATGGAATCATGTCTCACTTGGCTTTGTGCATAATTTGATTACAAATTTTCATTTTAATCCATTTATAACAGAAACTGCATTTTGCCAAATTTTCATCTTAATTATTGTTTCCGTGTTTGTTGGATGACAAAAGAGGGTACGTGGACCAACTCAGAAAATTTTTGGGTTGGAAATGAAATTTCATTTTTATTAATTAGAACGTAATTTTAAGATTATTTTAGCTCAAAAATTTTATAAAAATTAAAGTATACATTTTATTATTTTAAAAAACTAAAAAAATATTAAAATGTTTATTTTATTTATTTTTTGCATAAACCAAGCGACTTCGATGGTAAATGAATTGTTTTTATTTCTTAGGGTTCCGGCTTCAACAACTAGGAATGTCAGGGTGTGAGCATTAAATGTCAAATGATTGAGAGTTATCTTTGAACAAATATTGTCTTATACTTATCCCAAATTAAAATAAGAAATATTTTTAAATTTGGTTTTGTTTGGGTAAATTACAAGTTTACTCGCTCAACTTTACTTCTCCCCTATTTCACTCATAGTACTTTCAATTTTTTCAATTTGCTCACTAAACTTTAGACATTAAACTTTTTTTATCACTCATTCGATGACATGGATTATTTTATTATTTTCCCATACGACATGTCTTATTTTATTAATATTTTTAATACTAAATATGATTAAAACAAAAATAAATTAGAAAATTACAATTATACTCTTAAATTATATCCAAAACCCTAATCTCCAAATTACAACTCCACCCACCATCACCCTTGACAAGTTCACTCTTTCACCGACGATCACCCTCCCATAAGCGAACGGCCAAGTTCAACTCTGCCCCTCACTCTCTTGTTCATCTCTCACGGTTCTCAACCAAACCAATCAACACTACCATGGAATTAATCATTTGTTGATTTTAGTTCAAAACCAAACCCAAAGTACAACAAAAATTCCAACAAAGAAATCAATGATTCAACACTAAATGGGGAAAAAATTACCTCGACTTAATCAATGATTCAACACCAAAAAAAAGGCCACCGAAGACCGTCACGGAAACCAACGCGACCATAGCCACCTACGGCACTAACACAAGCTGCCATCGAGACTTGATTGTGGGGGTGAGAATTTTAATTTTAGGGTTTGGATGTATATTTAATATTTTTAAAATTTTTATTATTATGATCCTAAATAATATTAAAATATTCATAAAATTGTGACATGTCATATGGGAAAATGATAAAATAATCCATATCATCGAGTGAGCAATAAAAAAAGTTCAATGTCAAAAGTTCAGTGAACAAATTGAAAAAATTGAAAGTATGATTAGTGAAATAGGAGAGAGAGTAAACGTGTAATTTACCTATTTTGTTTTGGTCATCCAACTATTCTTTTCAAAACCATCATAAAGTTACATTTTAGTTTTATTTTGATCACGCACCATTAAAAATTTACAAAATTGTTGATGTGTCATATTTTTTCTTTTTCAATGATAAAATGATACTACCTTATGGTGACATGTTAGTGTCACCATAATTTTTTTAATGGCGGATGATCAAAGTTAAACCAAAACGTTACATTAGTGATGATTTTGAAAAAAATAGTTAGGTGACAAAAACAAAACCAAAATGATAATTGAACGACTAAATAAATAAATTAAGAAAAATTAAATAGATAATAAATACTTTACACCACGTCCAACGTTCCACAATACGAGCAGACTAATAATAGCTGCAATGTGGTAGAAGTTACAACATTGGCATTGTAGAATCCCTTTGTGACACTATCGATTTTCTTGATATCTGACACAACCCGCTTAGCATTACGGTCGTGTGACTCAGCGGCTCAACGCGGTCGCGTCCTAGAAAAGTCTGAACAGCTGATTAGAACTACGAGTGAACTCATGTCAGACAGATCTGGAGCGGAACAGGTTATCCAACAAAGAAGTGGAACATGTTTGCTGCTGATCTCAAATGCATTCTTCAGTTGTGGAAGAAATCCCAAGGTATTGAAGGAGGACAACACTGCTTTGCAACACAATTGTATTGTGGCACCCCCCAAAAAATAAAAATAAAACGCAGCCATTTCAGGCTTTCAGATATGCAAGCAAGCAAAGAAACATGATGTTGCGTTTTCATAGTAATAATTTAATGCAAACAATCATTATTTTTACCTTGTGCTGGCTGTATTTCTCCCTGATTGCCGGCAATGCCGAGTTGTCGTTGTTACAGCATAGTCTATGAAGATCCTTAACACACTCCGATAGATCAGAGGGCTTATACAGTGTGTAACGCTGCAAGGTAGAATTATGCGCCAGAGATCAGAACAGTAATGTCAAGAAAATGTGACCTTTTTTAATAAGAAAACAATCATGAGCGTCACATACCCAGGGTTTCTTTGATGGAACAAGCGTAAATTTGGCCAGGAAAATAGCTGTTGCAGCAATAAGTGATGGAGCATAGCAGAGCATACTGTACTCAAGCAGAGAGAGCTCAGCAATGTAGTTGGCCATGCACTCTAATTGCATCAATGGAACCTAATCAGACACCAGACCAAACCAAGGAGTTGGATGCAGGAAATCAATGAGAACAGTTAATACAAGCACTTAGATCATGAAAACCCGAAATTACATTCGAAAATAATGAGCTAAAAGAAATTACCTTAAGAAGCACTTAGAAGTTGGGGCAGTCATTTCAAACTTCAAGTAATTCAAAACAGATGATTCCATCTCTAGGACCTGTTTTAAGGAGGAAGGCTTCAATGGCATATTCAGATTTGATAAAGTGGCATCTAAGGAACTTGTAGTTCAAATAAGAGGCCAAGCCAAACCTCATCCTTGAAATACGTGTTATCAGTTATGTAGCAGAACTCCTCCACCTGAGGGGCACAAATCTCCTCATATTTGCTGATAAATCGAACACTCTAATGTTAAAAAATTAGAAAATTTCATACGATCCTACGTTATTTGGACTAAACATGCTTTGTATATTTGTCTCAACATGAAATACTTTAAAACAAAGGCAGGAGTGTGCTATTTCTTACGAAGCAATCATCATGCAGGCAACACCAAGCAACTGTAGCCGCTGCCTGTTCATTGTATTCCCGAAAGGTACCGATCTATGTAGTTAACGGTCAAATATAATGTATCTGGAACAAGCCTGTACTCTTCAGCCACCTGCATTTGAAATTGAATCTTGGAAATGTTAACTGATGAAGGTGATGGCAACAGAAGACACAGACAGCTTAGTCTTGGTGAATTGGATTCTAAATAACCATATAACTCCATGAATACACAGAAAATTACTTCTACAAGCCAATCAATCAGTATTGCACGCATACTGTAATTTATGTCTTTCTGAATTGTCTCCATGAAGTCCGGGGAAGGTCTTTTCTTCAACTGAAAAAACAAAAGAAATAATAAAGTCCAGGAGCAAATCAAATCAGTTGTGCCTTTTAGAGCTCTGCCTAAGTGCCTATTTATTTAATCAAATCTTCAAATGTGTACCTCAGATGCGCGATGTGGGGACCACTTACTCTGTTTAGAGTTTTAACATCCGGAGCTGTTTTCTGGTCACAGAAAACCAATAAACGATTGACACGTTTGAAGCACAAAATCGGGGGACGGATTTAGAGGATTTGATTGGTGGGTAATTTTGTGGAAAAGTCACACCTTGGTGTGTTGATTCAGGTGGGTTTTTTGAATTCGAAATTTCAAACGGTCACAGTATATGTCTTGTCTTTTAGTCGATTCTATGTTAATCACCTAGTAAATATAATAAAAAAAAGCAAATAAAACAAAAAGATTTTTTATTAATTGAACTTTTGCAGGTCTTTTTTCTTACCCAGAAAGCATATATGTAGGTTGGAAATCAGACCCGATAGATCGTGAATTATTCGAGATCGACTTAATTAAATTTTGATAAATACTCGATTCGAACAGACTCGACTCGAGCTCGAGTTCTACTCGAGTTCTTAATGAGCTGAAACAAACTACTTGATACTCGACTCGAGCTCGAGTTCTACTCGAGTTCTTAATGAGCTGAAACAAACTACTTGATACTCGACTCGAAAAGCTCGTAATTAGCTCAAAAATATAATATATTAAGATTTTTATTTTTAAAAAATAAATTATTAATAATATTAACATTTATGTGTTGATTTTTTTTTAAAAAAATCCAGTATAAAATTTTATGTATTTAAAGTTCAGGTTTGAGTTCAACTTTGAGGCTTCAATCGAGTTAAATTTAATATATATTTTTTTCATTTCAAGTTTTTACGAGCTTCAGTTCATGGTTTCGAATTTTTATGTATTCAAGTCAAAATTTCTAGGCAGTTTTCCCTAATTAGCATCCTTAGCTTATTTCATAATTCTATTAGCTTACCAAATGAACATATATACATGAATCACAAATCACATAACATTTAAGAGTCGTTTTTTTACCATAGTAACTCCATCACTGGCTCATCGCAAGTCAATATTTGTTTGATAATATAAGTACAAGTTAAATACGCACTCACCTGCTGTCCTCACCTTGCAAATCTTCCTTAGAAATTCACATTTCATCCTTAAGTTTCTCCTTAGATTTAATATTGTTTGATCTTGAATTCGAACACAATCTAAATGAGTATCATTTACAAAACATATATAATTTAATCACATGTTAAAATCTTAATAACATAGGCACACAATAGAAAATAATTTCCTAAAAATCTTTCGATACTCATTCAATACTAATTTCATGTCACAAAATCTATGTTGACCTAAACACTTCAGGTTGACCACTAAAGTTCATTTTTACCAAAATTCATCAAAACTTCACATAACATTTTTAACTTTACATTTTAACCACAAAAATGAATTCTTTTAGAATTTATCTCAACTTTTCTATTTTATTCAAAATGGTCCTTCACCATTTAACTTCCATTCAATTTTCAATTAACATAAATAAAATTCCTCAATTTTATTCACACATTGAACATAAAAAATTACACCATTTTCACTTAAGTTCCTAACTTTTTCATTTTTCTGATTTAGTCCTCACACTTTACCAACTTTCCAAAATATCCAATTTCACCTTATAACATCAAATTAAACATTCTAAAATTAAATTCTAGCGTGGTGCATCATATATTTAACAATTTCACATCAATCCCATAATTTATCATAATTCAAAAATAGGCCCCTCAACTTGTGCAAATTTACAAATTGGTCCAAACAACATTCTAAAGCTTGTACAACCTTCCAAATATCATTTCTAAGCATAGAGAAATTTTTTCATATTATTCCCCAATTTATTCATCATGGTTGAATTTCTAGGGTTAGATATTCTTATGTTTTCAACTTGATTCAAGCATGAATTCAACCTCTAATCAACATTTCAAAGTTTCTACAATTAAACCCCTAACATAATTTCACCAAATCACAAACTACCCAAAACATAGGGTTAGGCCGAAGTAATAGATGTATTACTAGGTGGTTTTAATCATCAAACAAGCTTGGAAATGATTATACAACATCAATAAGCTCAAAATCCATAATCAATTCATAAAACCCTAACTTCATCTACCAAATTTAGGAACTAAGCATTTTAAGCAAGATTAGCATGTGAAATTGATACCAAATGCTAGAGCTCTTTAAATAGAACAATTTGTTATTTCACGTTTTAATCCAAAAACCTAAGAAATTTGTTTGAAAATGAAAAATAAAAATTTTCCATACCTTGGAGATGATAATGGCCATGGAGGAGCTTGAATACGAGTTCATGAAGTTTCTACATTTAATTTCATGAACAATTGTCATTTATTTAACTTAAATGAGTTAAAAAATCATTTAACAAGAAATGATAATTATACCCTTGATGAAACTTGATAATTACCATAATACCTTATCACATGTCAATTATCATCTTCCAAAGTCAGAGATGAACCAAAAATTGCCCTTTACAACTTTATCTATGCACTTTTCCAAAAATTTCAATATTGTCATTTTCATCCAACCGTCCATAATGATCATGGAAATTAATTCTCAAATCCAATGATCTATAATATTCTCTATCATTTTATAATGTGAAAATAATATTTCTAATCTTAATTTATCATCCTTCAAAATTTCTCAAAATTTCTATTCGATCCGATTTACCTAATTATTACGGGATTTCAACACTTTGTAGCTTTTAACACAAATTTCAAATAAAATATATGATTCCCATGAAAACGTCATTCTTGGGGTGAAATATTTATTTATGGGGTTAGAATACCTAACTTTTAAAAATTACCTTTTTGGTTCGTGGACTTTTCCAAATATTATGTTTTGGCCACTAAACTTTCAAAATTTACGCTTTAATCACTAACCAAAATTTTGGGGTGTTACAGTCTGGATCCTTTGTAATCCATATATATGTGATTTTGGTGATTGAATATACAAGGCATTTTATACATTTTTTCACGTTAAAACTCAACAAGCTTGCAGTGTTAAAACCCCGCAGCCAATATCATCAAACACCCTATAACTTAACTTTGTTGTTCCTCCCTGACATCTTGACTTATGTTTTCAACTGTCTGTAGCCTGTAGGTATCCCAAGGATTCGAAAATTTTCCCGATAAATCACCCTTTAAATGTTTATTTCCCTGTCAGACACCGTTCAGATTATATTTCCCGATCTAACACCCATTGCAGTAAGGCACGCCCCTGGAGTCGCGCTTTATGATGATTTGGCGCCACGTGGGGTGAGGCACACCCCTGAAGCGCGCCTTACACTGACATGAATACACGTCGGCTAAAGCGCGGCCCCTGGGGCACGCCTTACGCCACGTAAGGTAAAGCGCGGCCCCCGGGGCACGCCTTTGCTTTTTGCATTTTTAAATCGGTGCCTTGTCCATTATCAAAAGAAATTATTTCATCAGCATCATTTAGCCATTCTTTACGTATATAATAATAGTACTATCTGACATGGTCAACACGGCTATGGAAACCTAAAATTAGATTAAAAGTGGCTCCATCAACTCCAACGACGTCAACAAGCACGGGTTTTAAGGTGTACTGAACTAGCAACCATACGAGGATGCACAAGTCAACCTGAAAAACAAATTAAATAAACTTGTTATTATTTTGATAGATTAAATGAAAATACACAATGATTTCAACCAACATATGTTTTTTTTCAAGGTAAACTACATATTTAATTAATTATTTATTCTTCCAACTTAATTAATCATATATAATGTTATATTTTAATTCAATTCTACATATTTAATTATATTATTTTTAAATTATATTTATTATTATATTTTAATTTAATTTTAATTACTTGTCGTTATAACAATAGATAAAACCATTAAGATGATGAATTTTTTTATTTTTCAATGTCACAATTAATCTTTTAACAATATATGATTAAAACGGTACCAAAAATAACATTATATATAATCTAAAAAGAATAATTATGTGACCAAAATAAAACTACAAGAATAGATAAACTACTTGTTGAAAACATTTTGATATTTCGATATAACAAATTAAGTTAAATGAATTTTTAGATTTTCTAAAAATATTTTCTAAGTATATTCGATATAATTATTCGAACATCAAAATATTACTCCAAATCTTTCAAATGTCATTTTTAATCCTTACTCAAGTGTAAAATTAAGTTTTAGTCTTAAAATAATTTCAAAACAATTTTACAAAATATTTCGAACCATTTCAAAGCCAAAAATTCCAGATTGCTCAGAGGGAACCGATTCCCCCCAAGGGGGTACCGATTCCCCCTGAATGGTTTTGCTCCGAGAAAAACATAATGCTCGGAGGGAACCGATTCCCCCAAGGGGGTACCGATTCCCACCCTGTTTAACGGTCGAAATGTTTGAATTTTACACTTAGGGAACTGATTCCCTATGAGGGGAACCGATTCTCCCCACGCTCCAAGCTGTTTTATTAAATGATTTCACACTAAAATGGCTATATTATCTCCATTAATCATCCCCAACGTTCAGAAGTGATTCAAGGTGTATTTAAACAAGTTCTGAAGCCTTTGATCAACAAGAAATCATAGAGAAACAAGAGAGAAAGCATCAAACACCAAGTTTGTGCAAATCAAGCCAATTTTCCTTTCAATATTCATTTTGCTTTCAAGAACACCATTTGTGCTCATTTGTAATTATTTTTTGAGTGTTCTTTTCTTGTTCTAGAATTGTGCAAACATCTTACCTTGTGAGGTTTTCCTTGTAAGTTTGCAAATTTGTGTATTTCTCTTTGAAAAAGAGTGTGCTCAAGAATTTGGGGTATAATTCTTGAGGGAGTTGTAAGGTTACTCTTTGTCCTAAAAAAAGAACAAATTAGTGAATTTGTTGAAAAATCCTTCGTGTGGATAGCTAAGGTAGTGGATGTAGACTTTGGTTGAGAAAGTCGAACTACTCTAAATCGCTGTGCAATTACTTTCAATTTTCTGCAAAAGCTTCCACCAAATTTTTAATTGCCAATTCACCCCCTCTTGGCCGATTCCATTGATCGATTAACTCAACACTATTAAATAAATAATTTATTTTTTAGCCAGATTTCGTAATAAGCTCTACAAGTTGTAAAAACTCAGGAACTTTATTTACCTCTCTTTGCGCTTTTCCAAAAATCTCTGCAAAGATTTTCTGCGAGCAATTGGAAGATCTGGCGGGCTGAGATGTCTGTCACCATCTGACATAGATGTAACCCATGTTTTGGTATTGAGATTGGCGGGTTCATAAATGATACTGATGAAATAATTTTTTTTTGATATGGACAAGTTACTGATTTAAAAATGCAAAAAGCAAAGGCGCGCCCCGGGGGCTGCGCTTTATCTTACGTGGCGTAAGGCGCGCCTCAGGGGCCGCGCTTTAGCCTGCGTGTATTCATGTCAGTGTAAGGCGCGCTTCAAGAGGTGCGCCTTACCCCACGTGGCGCCAAATCAACGTAAAGCATGGCTACATGGGCGTGCCTTACTGCAAAGGGTGTTAGATCGGAAAATATAGTCTGAACGGTACCAGACAGGTAAATAAACATTTAAAGGGTGATTTATCGGGAAAATCACCCAAGGATTCAGGCTCTCGCCGATGACACTAGTTTTGATCTTTAATTACATTAATCATCAACTTTCCGGCAACATAAATTATATCGATGATTTGGTGTAATTCTTATATTAGCTCAATCGCCTGAAGCATCTAGTCGACATGCATGCCACCACTGCTCGTTTGACAGATAGCGGGACAACCTAGACTGGGATGCCGGGGCTTTCCAAGACAAAAGGAGAGATTATAATGGGAATGTACATAATTGCAACAAAATGGCTTTTCAAACTTTGTTCATCTGCTATGCAACCAAAAAGAGCCCATCCTTTTTGAATCTCCTCACTCCAACATGGGGTTTGCAATCTTAACTTTGATCGCTCTTTTTACATTTTTATTTTTATTTTTATTTTTATAATGTGCTGCTAAAGGCTGTGCCTTTATCTTTATAATGAAAAGATTATAATGTTCGGACTGAGTTCGTTTTTCATTTGAACTTTGAATGAAGGCAAAAACAGGGGAAGAATACCCCCAATCCTACCTACCGTTGGCAACAGGCCCGGCAAAGGCATCATAGCCTATCATCACATGTGCAAATATATTTTGAATGGATCACTATATCTCAGTGCATCTCCTAATGATTGCCTGGAGAGCCTAAAAATATAATCCTCGTTTATGCTTTTTGACTTTAAAATATTTATATTAGTTTCGAATTAATTTGAAGAAATGGAATACATATATATTCCACATTTATAATGAACTGGGATTCGGATATACCATTAAAAACCCCGAATCAAAGGGAAAACGCATCCTCTGATTTCGAATTCCATGCCCGAAAGTCTAGCTCAAGAACTGACAGATGTTTGAATCTTGTTCCTCATTCATTTTCTTCTCTTCTTTTTGCCTTTGTTTTTCAAATTATGATTGAAAATTCAAACTATAGCTTGTCATCTACTGAACCACAAGTCACAACTCCAATAGGTCAATGGACCCAACAACATCGACATCTACCCCACCATCGTGCCTTTAATCCCGCCGAGATTATACTTTCCTAAAATCTCTCTCTCTCTCACAGTCTCTCTCTCTCACACACACATGTATATATAGAGAGACCTTGACTCACTCCAGATACTGAAACTACTTTGTTTTACGACCACTTTTTTTTTTTTACTTCAGTATTTGTTTTCAGTTAAAGAAATGGCAGTCGATGATTCCTGCAGAAAGCCTGGAGCTGTTCCTTTTAAGTGGGAGATCCGACCCGGTGTTCCCAAGCTCCAACAACAGAAGCAACAGAAACAGAGGCAGCCGCCGCCGCTGTTGTCACCGCCAGCATCGCCTTTTATAAATCAACGTTCATTACCTAGTCCTCCGCCCGGACCTCCTCGGCAAAAGCTTAAACCCCCACCAGCTGCATCCTACTACATCCTATCCCCGGAGCCCCGAACTCACTCTTTTAGATCCACACCACCTGCCCGATCCGATAGTTTCAGGTTCATCCAAGCTACCCGACTCCGACCCGAATGTGTTTCACCCGGGTGCTTCCCAGCCCCACTGCTTAGGCGGATGGGAAGCAAGAAGAGGACCCAAAAACTCAAACCCGAACCCGATTATATTTCAGACGTGGAGATACGATCACGATGGTCGGTTTCAAGCCGAAGGTCACTTTCACCATTCTACAGCTCTCCGGCTTCATCCTTTTCATCTATTAGGTCATCGCCTCGACTCGCAACCGATGTCGAATGGGCCGGCTTTGGATTTTTTTAGGAGAAAAAATGGAGTTGTATAGTTCTTTTGCGAGAATATGAGCAATCATGCCTTTTTTCCTATAAAAGGTTACTAGCGTTGTTAAAGTTTATTTGATAGCCGAACTTGTATGTCACTTGACCATTTATCTCGATCACACGC
This sequence comes from Hibiscus syriacus, assembly GCF_006381635.1. Classification (NCBI taxonomy): domain Eukaryota; kingdom Viridiplantae; phylum Streptophyta; class Magnoliopsida; order Malvales; family Malvaceae; genus Hibiscus; species Hibiscus syriacus. The sequence continues at coordinate 1,038,325 of NW_024062052.1, forward strand.
CCAAATGCTGCTATGTCAAGGAGAAATGGAAAGTAATCCCAAGTTTTTATCATAATTTCAAGAGTGAAACTTTTCTCATTCCTTTTCTTCTTTCTCTACATTATATTATTATATAATTCAATGATTTATACACTAGTATATTAGTTTTATTATTTAATACATAAATTTAAAAAATCGAATGGAGTTGTACGAACATAATGATTTTTATGGTAAAATAATTATTATTCTTTAAGGTTTTAACTTTGAATATCATATCTTTAAACAAATAATACTATATACTTATCTTATATTAATAAAAAGGACTCCCATTATCAAAAATATGTTAATGACCATGACATTTCACAATAATTAATCGGTAACAATTTGGAGGAAGGGTTTTGGTAGAAAATAGTGGTGCAAAGTCCATATAAAAGCAACTCGGTCCAAGTGCGGTATTGATAATATGAGTATGGCTTTTTACCGAACCTATTATTTATTCCATATAAAATAGTCATGGTCGTTTGCTGCTTTAATTCAAATGTGTCATCTTAGATTATTTATTATGCAAATTCAATAAAATATAATAAAATTTAAATTGCTCACAATAGTTACGGATAATTACAATTGTATACGCTCACTTTCTCTTAAACTACGCTTTCATTAGATTCGAAACCCTAAGCAGCCCTAGTTTTCTCTATTTCTTTGCAACCCTGTAGTTTTTTTCATCTTTGTAATTAATTACAACAATTGTCTTAGGTTGGTTGTCTAACCGTCATTATTCATTATTTTTCTTTTATTTTATTATATCATACTTTTACCTTTTTTTTTGGTTTCTTTTTTTTAGTAACTCTACTGTTATATACATTTTTTCTTTGTCTTTTGACACGTTTTTTTAATCATTTTAGTTGTTTTCGTTTATCTTTTTTCTAAGGGTTGGATTTGTCATCGTCACAACTGATCAATATAACACTTATTTATTATCATGTTGATCTTCCCCTATTTTGGACCCTCAGATTGAATTTGGATACACAACTTGTGTTCTTAGTAGTTTCCCCGCATCACTCGACTTTGATGTGTAGTTTGTCAGTGATCTTTCAATAGCTTGGTCCCCTTCTATAGTTCGTTTGTTGATGACGTCAGATATGATCGTATATACTTTTTGTTTTAGTTAAATTGGTTAGGTTTTATAACATTTTTGTATGATTATTGTCGTATGTAATCTTAAGTGACTAATTTCTTTATTATATAAAAATGTCCTTGTGTAAAAGTTAAATAGCATTTTAAGTTTCTATCAATTTAAGTTTGTGGTAAATTACACATTTATTATCTAAACTATCAGTTTTGATATGTTTTAGTACCTAAACTTTTAGGTTTTTAAAAAGCATACATAATATTTAGTTTTTGTTTCTTTTTAGTACATCGCCGTTAAAAATTTAACGGGTGACTTGCACTTGACACCTTTTTATAGGTAAATTGCATCATTCATCACTCAACTATTTTCTCACTCCTATTTTGGTCATTAAAGTTTAAATTTTTTAATTTAATTACTTAACTTTCAAATTATTCCTAACTCAATTAATCTAACTTGTAAATTCATTTTTATTTTTCATTATATATTAATAAACATTAAAGAAAAAAATGTCAAGATACAAAAATTATTAATAAAATAAAACAGAGTAATAAAAATAGGAGCAATTAGAAATCATACCTAACATTTAGTTTTCATTCCACGTTAGTACCCTGTGTTCAAAACTTAACGCGTTTAGTACCTAAACTATCAATTTTGGTTCATTTTAACACCTAAACTTTCAAAAAAAATTCAAAACTTAACATTAAATTTTGAACGAGGTACTAAAATGAAACAAAAACTAAATTTGTTAATGGTGAGGGTACTAAAATGAAACAAAAACTAAACTTTAGGTATGATTTTGAAAAAGCTAAAATTCTAGGTACTAAAATGAATCAAAACTAATAGTTTAGATACTAAAAGTACAATTTATCCTTTAATTTTTTTAGATTAAATACTTAATGAGTGATGAGTGTTTTAATTTGCATATATTTTGTTGGTAAATCTTCCTCGTTGTTTATTTCATACTACTGATTTCGGCTATTTTGATTCATTTTTGTGCATGCAATTATTTTTCAAAAAACAACAATAAAATGATCAATTATGTAGTTTTTATTTTCTGGAATCATGGTTGGACACATGGGCATGAACTGGGGCATACGCGATTTGACGTGACAATATCTAGAACGTACAATCAACAACGATTTCTAGAAGACGGTCCACTCAACAACTTCTAGAGGATTGACGCTGAATTTACTTAGAATTCAAAATGCTTTAGGAATTATTTTGGATATTATTAATTATTTTGGATTATCTTTTTATTTTCTTCATCTTTAGGGTTTTAGAATACTATAAATACCCTTTTAGGGTAAAGCTTGAGATGTACTTTTTTCTCTTTTCATTTTATAAAATTCTCTTTGGTTTTTAAAGTTCTTTTTACTTTAAGTTTTTACTTTCTTTAAAAATGCTAAGTATGGTTTCTATCATGCTTAGCTAATTTTTTTTCAATTCGTCGATGGCTTAGCGATGACTCAATTCATTGAGTGAGAATTGAAAATCACTTAATATATTCGGATATCATTCTCAATTTTTTGCAAACTTGGATTGACAATCAACATTTCCTTTAAAAATCTTAACACTTTCATTTAAAAAAGTTGATGTTGGTATGGATGTTTTTGGGAGGAAGAATCAGTTGGTAGCAAGTTCGATTTCCTGTGAACACACTTAACGACGGTCCACTAAGGGAAATTGTGATTGTATTCGATTCTCATTGAGACAACATAATCCAAGTCATTCTTTTCCGGCGCTTAAAGTTGTTTTTGTGCTGACTGCGATAGATGTAGTTAGTCCAAACAAGGATTGAATTTCAAAGGTTGGCTTAAGAATATTGGTTTATCGGAGATAAAAGTAAGTTACAAAAGTTGGACCTTGTAGATTGTAACTAACATGAATCCCAAAGTAAAATATTTTTCGATGATCGAAATGAATTGAGGCAAAACAAAGCTTGATGTTATTCTTCATCATTATTGTTTTCAAATATTATTTGAACTCTTTGTTATTTTATTTTTACTTATTTTATTTTACTTATCTTTTATCACAAATCCCTTTTTCTTTTTACTACAATTTCATGGATATGAATCAACACAATTCGACGTTGGAAATTTTGAAGTCCCTGTGTATCGACCATTTCTTCTTTATATTATGTTTTCATTTGCTTCATTTGAAAAAAATGAATAATTATTTTGACAATTACGATAATTGTCAATGAGTCTATTATTTTGAGTGTAGATAATTTATTCATTTTAATATTTGATCTTAACTATGATATCTTTAAGTGGACATATTTAGACAAATATTAAGAGATAGAGGTAAATTATTTATGGAAATAAGTTTAATAATTTAGGAAATAGAAGAACAAAATCAATATTTGTATAAAAATAAACAAAAATATCGACAAATTTAAGAGTCACGTCAAAGTGAGAAAATACAAGAAGTTATTATATTAAAAAAATAATTAGTGAAATGAATTTGTTTGTTTAAGCTACCTATCAGAATCATCCAAATCAAATCCATCCAAACTTGTAGTGTCATTACATTTTGTTCTGTTTTAGTGGTCAGTAAAATTATAGAATATCTTTCCATTTTTACTCCTCTCAAAAGGTTTTGTTATATAAAAAATGGAAGATGGTTGAATCAACCTTTAATTTTGATATAATATGAATTTTTAAATGTTTTAAGTTGTTAAAATTTATATTTTATGATTTTATAAATAATTTGCCCTACACTATTTTCAAGCTTTTTTAAGTGTGGAAAATAATAATAAGTGTTATTAAGTTGGTACATACCTTATAAATATTGTGGACTTTTCAGTGGACTTTTTTGGTATCGATATCATGGTGTCGGTATCGATATTATCGATATCTATAGAATAGTATCAATACTCACATGAACAATATTGATTCCGAGGATTCAATGACTATAATTTTGACTATTAGGATGCTCGGTTTTGATACCCACTACCCGATATCGATACCAAATGTGTAGGTGATCATCAAATGCTCAAAATTAATGAATCCAACAGCTCTAATCAACTACCAACGACTCCAAACGGCTATAAATATGTTAGAAGACATGGAAGGCACTAACATTCAAATAGGGAACAACAAGAAAGTCAATTGCAAGATCAAACCAACATCGAAAGAGTTTTAGAGCTAAAATTGTCATATTCTTTGTAATACACTTGTGAGCTTCTTTGTTTATTTTTGCTCAAGTGTGCTTTGTGTGAGTGCTTAATTTGTCTTTGTGATGCTTTTTTTGTTTGTTAAATTTGTAATCCCTCTTGTGGAGAGAGTTTAATTAAGGTTTTGGGGTATAAATCTTGTGTGTTGTTGTAAGATTACACATTATCCTCAAACGTCAACATTTTTAGTGGATCGAGAAATCCTTAGTATGAATGTTAAGGTAGTGAATGTAGACTTAGTTTAAAAGTCGAATCACTCTAAATTTCTTGTGCAAAAGTTTTAATTTCGATTGCTTCCACCACAAAATTTTTAAAGGTCAATTCGCTTCCCTCTTGTCATATTTCGATTGTTCGCAATAACCAGTGGCGGAAAGTAAGAGGAACTAGTGGGGGTCATGGCCCAACAAAATTTATAAAATTACAATATAGACCCTTAAAAGTTTCAAAAAATTTAATTTGGACCCCCAAAATTTTCAAAAATTCAAATTAAATTTAAAATTTTTGAATGTTCTTGATTAAACCCCTCCCATAATTTCTGAAAAATTCTCATTAAGTCTCTCAAAATTTTAGTTAGACCTTATTTTTTAGAAAAATGTAAACTAAAACCTTCAAAAAATTTAAAAATTTTAATTTAAACTTATGATTTTTTTTAAAATTTTACGTTGACCCCCCAAAACTTTATCACCAAGTTCCGCCACAGGTAATAGCTAACACATTTCTCTTATGTTATACGAGATGACAATAGAGTTGTGAATACTATGGCAAAACTTTGTTGGTCTGAACTGCTTCGACCACCCGCCTGCATCAGTATCTGCGTTACTGCATGAAGACAGTCTTGATAGCATTGTTAATTAGCTATGTTTTCTTCCCTTCGTAATCATTATGATTTTAAATATATCTATGTATGTCCAATCATAATAGAAAAAGAAAAACTATTGGGGTCTTCAATTGAAGTAAAACAAATCTCTAGTTACCATAACTGGCTGAGATGGTGTTAGGTACTTCTCATTTGTTTCTTCCTTTGTTCGCTTTGCATCACTAATAAAAATGGGACTAGTTTATGCTCATCAACCCTAATCGCAACTGCTCCATTCTACTTAATGCATTATTATTGTTTTTTTAGGTTAAATAGTATTTTTAGTTCATTAAACTGCTTTCTTGCTGAATTTATCTTCCAAATTTTTTCATTAAACATATTAGTCTACTTTATTCTCTTTGTTTTTAAAAAATATTTATAATGAACTCATTGAACAACTTCAATGCTAAAAAAGAATATTTTTCTTAAAGATCTCGGGTTCGAACAATTATGTTTGTATGGTATGTGTTGTCAACAACTAAAAAATTCTGAATAAATATTATCTTATAAATTTTTCAATATTTTAGATTTTTTAAAGATTTGTTTTAAGATTTAATATATATTATGTTTTACATGACAAGTTCTTAGATGCCGTGTGAATTTTTATAATAAAAATAGATTGAAATAATATGTTTCACGTCTAAAAATTTACAATAAAAACTCTTCAATTATCAAATTGATAATAAGATACACTTTTAGAACAATAGTACATCAATAAAATCATCAGATAAATCATCACGTTGACAACAACAAAAGAATCAACATAAATTAACTTCCGCGTTATTATGATTTAACGGAGTTAACGATGAACTCCAAAAGTTATTCATCAAATTGCATTTTAAATGAATTTTTTGGAAGGCAAAATACTTAATTGAATGTAAATAAAAATATAATCTGAGCTTAATTTTTTTAGTATAGTTTAAGGCCTTTTTTTTTTATAGAATTCGGTCAAAAGAAAATAACAATAAATGCAAAATTTAAATACAAACCAATCACAATCACCAAACCAAAGCTCTTTTATAGAATTTGGTCAAAAAAATATAATAATAAATGCAAAATTTAAATACAAACCAATCACAATCACCAAACCAAAGCTCTATTTACTATCGAACAACAAGTCAATCAATAAAGATTTTAAATTAACTATAGACCTAATTGAGTGACTTAGTAGTAAAGAAAATATTATTATTTTTAAAGATTTCGAGTTCGGACAGTTGAGTTTGTTAAAGGTGTATTTCGTCAATAATTAAAAGTATTTTAGACATATAATACCATGTAATCACCACATACTATTAAATAAAAACAAAAAAAATATATAAAAAAACTTTTGAACATTATTGGTTGAGAGTTCGATCGGTAAAACTTTCTAAAAGCACTTTTAATTAAAAAGTCTGTCTTGACCGCAAAATAAATACTAAGTGAGTAAAAAATAAAAAAAATATGATGGAAATGTTTGTTTCAAACTAAGCGCAAAAGTTAGGATTTCTAACGTTTTCATTTTCGATATTGAGTTTGAGAGAAAATTATAATTTTATTATGATAGTATTTTTTATTTGTATTTTGGTTATAGTTTAAATTGATATATTTTATATATAATAATATTTTTTAAAATTTATTATATTTTAAATTGATATGATTCATACATAAGTGTAAATATAATTTAAATGTTATATTTTTAATTACAACATAAGTATATAATGGACATTTCATCCTTTTAAATTTACTTTTTAACATCAATCACAAACAATTAAATTTTAAACTGTACTTTTGTACAACATTCTTTAAAGTTAGTTTATACGCCACTTTTAAAAGCCACTTTTCAAAAGTTATACCAAACGTACCCTAAAATATTATTGAAAAAAAGCTAACGACTACAAAAATAGTTTAATTTTAATTGGTTGAGACTCAACATTTATGTAAGCCAATTCATTTGCAAATCCTGAATAATTATGGGTATAAAATAATATATATAGTTCTTCTGATTTCAAGACTTCGTTTTGACTAATCCAGATTAATTTGTGTCGCATACTTGGTTTTGGTGGGTGAGTCTCTCAACGTATATTTTCTATATATACAAGGATTCGAACCCAATATTTTAATTAAGCGGTTTTAAGTTGCTTACTAGTTGAACCAACCCCGTTGGTTAATTTTTTATATGTTATGTATATTACATAAAAATTGAACTTATGATAATATATAATATTATAAAAAATTAAATATACATGTTTAAAATTTTAATAAAAAAAGGAGTACCACGTGATATAGTAAAAATATACCTAAATTGAGTCGTAGTTTGGAAAAATGAGACGAAAAGAAGAATTGCAAAACTGGAATCATTTATGAAACGATTGAAGAAGCAAAATAAAAGTTTGGATTTAGAAGCCATTCTTTAGAAAGGGAAAGACATTGACTGGTCAGGCAGCATCGTGTCATCGCCATCTGGGAGAGAAGAAACGAAAATTTGAATAAAAAACACGGACTGCTATGCCGTCCGTTTTATGACAAACGTTCGATGGATTCTACATCTCCATCTATAAATACAGCTTCGGTTTCCTAAACACACAGAAATATATAAACATTATATTGAAGATTAAATAGAGAGAAATGGGAGATTTGCAGCAGCAAGGCAGTGAAGTTGCAGTTCCTCAGCCATTGGGTGGAGGAAGCCACCGCATAACTGCTATCAATGTCGAACCTGGACGCACCCCACAACAATCCTTCCCTGTTAAACGTTTTGTTCATTCTGATGATCACGAGGTTCCTGATTATAATTTCTTTTCAGAATTTGACATATTATATAGTATATATCATCGATTGTTGTGATATTGATGTTTTGATGCGTAGAAACCTGGGTGGCGAAAGTTTCTGTCGTATGTAGGCCCTGGTTTCCTGGTCTCGCTAGCTTATCTTGATCCTGGCAACCGTAAGTTACTTGTTGTTTCTCCATCCATCTTTGTATTTTTTTTCTTTTTCGACTCTGGTATATTTTGTGTCATGCAACAGTGGAAACTGATCTTCAAGCAGGAGCTAAACATGGATATGAGGTAAATTTAAGAGAAAAGCCGAAAAGGAAAAAACCAAGTAATATTTTAGTCATATAAGAAAAATGTTGAATTTCCAGCTGCTGTGGGTGGTGTTAATTGGATTAATCTTTGCCCTCATAATCCAATCTCTTGCTGCTAATCTTGGGGTCAGCACTGGTAATCACTTAACCCAATTATTAATCAACGTTCATCATTTTGATATGATTGATTAATCACGTTTCTTTCTTTGCTTTTTCCAGGCAAGCACTTATCAGAATTGTGCAAGGCTGAGTACCCAATTTTGGTTAAGTACTGCCTATGGTTACTTGCAGAAATTGCTGTCATAGCTGCTGATATACCTGAAGGTTTCAATTTCTTTTTAAATAATCGATATTTATTCGGATACGGATGATTATACAAAAAAAAATCGAGCATCCTTTGACGCATTTAGTTATAAACTGCAGTTATCGGGACAGCCTTTGGACTAAACATACTGTTTAACATCCCAGTGTGGGTTGGAGTTCTGTGCACTGGTTTAAGCACTCTCCTCCTCCTTGGCCTGCAAAGATATGGGGTATTCAATTTTCTTGATAAGCCTTGCTGCATATATTTTTCATGATATTTTTTTTCATAAAAAAATATCCTAATTTTTAATTTTATCCTTTCGTCACAAGTCAACTTGCACTTGCCCATACGTTGTTGTGATTTTAATTTATTTTATTTTGAATGGGAACAAAAGGTAAGGAAGCTGGAAATGCTGATAGCAATTTTGGTGTTTGTGATGGCTGGATGTTTCTTTGGGGAAATGAGTCACGTAAAGCCTCCAGCATCGGGTGTCATTAAGGGCATGTTTGTCCCTAAACTTGCTGGCCAAGGTGCGACTGGTGATGCCATTGCCCTCTTGGGTGCCCTCGTTATGCCGTAAGCAATATTAATTATGCACCTCCTTTTTTTATATTTGCCAAACATGGCCTAACTTTATATATAGGGACAATAGAGAGAGAGAGAGAGAGAGATGATCCAAACTTAAATTATATCTTTAAATTTGGACTTGTTTTTAACTCCGAGTTTATGTGAACAGGCACAATCTGTTTCTCCATTCTGCTCTCGTCCTCTCCAGAAAAGTACCCACCTCAGTTCATGGCATCAATGTAAGTCCAAATATACAAATCGAATACTAACATATAATAAATAAAAACAAAATAAATTTCAACACAAGTTTAATAAGGTAGAGTTTTTTTTTTCAAATGGACCAGGCTGCTTGTAGATATTTCCTATTAGAGAGTGGTTTCGCCTTGTTTGTGGCGTTTTTGATCAATGTAGCGGTTGTATCAGTTTCGGGAAGTGTCTGTTCTGCCGATAATCTCTCCGATGATGATCATCGTCGTTGCAACGATCTCAACCTTAATTCTGCTTCTTTTCTTCTACAGGTCTCGTTAAAATTCATCGCCATTAAAAAAATGCTAATATTTCCAATTAAAAAACTGAAGAAAAAAATCCGTTGCAGAATGTGTTGGGAAAGTCAAGTTCAACACTTTACGCCATTGCACTTCTTGCCTCGGGACAAAGCTCTACCATCACAGGCACCTATGCTGGACAATTTATCATGCAGGTTTTACAGAGGGAAAAAAATGTGTTTATGAAGCTTAATTAGTAGTTACTACTGATCAATGTTAATTAATATATTGATTTTACTTCAGGGTTTTTTGGATCTTAAGATGAAGAAATGGGTGAGGAATTTGATGACACGGTGCATTGCTATTACACCTAGTCTGATAGTGTCCATTATTGGTGGATCTCAAGGTGCCGGTCGACTGATCATCATTGCATCCGTAAGTAAATATCCCAAACATATTTCCATTTGATTTCAATGTTTTAAGGTGAAGTGATAGTGGTTTCCATTATTGATTTTGTAGATGATCCTTTCATTTGAGCTGCCATTTGCTCTCATCCCACTCCTTAAATTCAGTAGCAGCTCAACCAAGATGGGACCATATAAGAACTCCATAATTGTAAGAAACAACCTTCTCATGTCTTGTTTATTTAGCCGACCGATGTTCGATCACATCAAGTTATCGTTGCTTGTAGATCATCGTGATTTCATGGATTCTCGGGATCGGAATCATTGCCATCAACATCTACTACCTATCGACGGCTTTTGTAGATTGGCTGATTCATAATGATTTGCCAAAAGTGGGGAATGTGTTCATCGGGATCTTAGTATTTCCTCTAATGGCAATCTACGCCATGGCAATCATCTATCTAACCTTGCGAAAAGATACTACAGTAACGTACATCGAACCCGAAAAGAATGTCGACTTGAATGCCCAAATTCGAATGGAAAGGGGGCTAACTAAACCAGGTGACTCCTTCCTAACAGACATTGTTCCTTACAGGCAGGATTTAGCTGACATCCCATTGCCGGAGTAGATATTACTGTGTATGAAGTTAGATAATACGAACTTATACCTAGTTGCAAATTAAGCATCAAATGGTAGTTGTTTTTGCATTTGAAAATGGCAACACAATATCTTTCCTGTTTCTGATAAATGCCGGAGCCATGTCTGAAGCACAAGCTTGATATGGCAGGACAGCAACAATCATTAGTCGCGCATTAAATATGAGCACAAACTTGTTGCAAAAGATGATACTTCTAACAATTCCAGATTCAAAGGACGACCAAAATAAAATGGTGAAGAAGGTAGCTTATATGAGTCATAATTATTTTTAAATGCTTTTAATTAAAGAATATATGTATATATATATATATGAAGGAATGTTGTCTGAAACTATTTTCTTATTCATGAGGATATAATTTATAAACAGAGGAAAAGTAAAAAGGGTTTCTGTCTGAAACTATTTTCTGAAGGATTAGAGGATGTTTTGGTAAAAAAAATTCTAACTATTTTGTGATTTATTAATAATTTTAGTAATTGAAATATGATTTTTAAAACTTTAATGACTAAAGCTAAAACGTATCCAACTCTAGTGACCGAAACGAAATTAATCCGATAAAAGGATCGTTCTTCTTTTTTTTTGGCTGTGAGGAAGAACAGCTGGAGGAAAGGGGAGGCCGGGAAGGGAGCAAAAGATCACAGAAATCAAATGCACTCACTGAAGCCTTCCCTAGCAATGAAAAGACCGAGACCGCCTTCACCACCACCGGTATCCTCCGCCTCCACCACCGTCCCCAGCAAACAGGCATCTTCGCCGCCGCCGCCCAAATCCCTTCACCAACCCAAAACCCCACCCATCTCCTCCAGGAAGCCTAAACCCCACACCAAATGGGTTCCCCTCAACCTCTGCCAGTCCGAACTCTCCCTTCCCCTCACTTTCCCCACCGGCCAAACCTTCCGGTGGAAACAAACCGGCCCGCTTCAGTATACCGGCACAATCGGGCCCCACTTGTATCCCTCAAGCACCTCCAGAACGGCGACGTTTCTTACTTCATCCATTCCTCCCCTTCCGAGTCGGCAGCCAAGCTAGCTCTCCTCGATTTTCTCAACGTGGGCATTTCCTTGGCCAAACTATGGGATGTTTTCTCCGAGAATGATTCCAGGTTTGCCGAGCTGGCCGAGTATTTGAAGGGTGCTCGAGTTTTGAGGCAGGACCCACTTGAGTGCTTGGTTCAGTTCCTTTGCTCATCTAATAATAACATTGGGAGGATTACTAAAATGGTGGATTTCATTTCCTCTTTGGGCACTCATTTGGGCAGTGTTGGTGGGTTTGAGTTTCATGAGTTCCCTTCATTGGAACGTTTATCTGTTGTCTCTGAGGAAGAGCTTAGACAGGCTGGTTTTGGTTACAGGTAGATCATTTTGTTCTTTCTTTTAGTGTCTTTATCTGTATTTTTCTTTGATTGCATGCTTGCTGCTTTAATGTTGATTATACAGTTGTTATTTGCTACTAAAGTTCCTTAGATAGTGATTTCTTGTTGGCAGTAGTACACTTTGAATCTTCTTTCACTGCTAGATTTTGTTGCGGCCAGAGGAGTAGACTTGAGATTTCATATATCTTGCTCTTGTTCATGCATTATTTTGGTATTTTATATTTATATTAGTTTTGATTCACTAACAATTAACATTTCAGATTATGTAGCTTTTGAGATTTTCATGTACTAGTGGTGTGTCTTATTATTATTTTCATGTTTGCCGTTGTGTTTTAGTTGTTTTTTTTCTGTTTCTTGTTAGTTGTGGAAATGTGAAAACAGTAATGTGATGCTTAATATCTGTCGTCGAATTGATCTGCTAGTAAATCATAAATGATTTCATTATGTCTGGCATACATGGGCGGGTTTTGCATTGTAATCTTGGCCTCATGTGGGGATTTCATGGTGTGGGTGAACAGGGCCAAGTACGTTACTGGCACAGTTGAGTTTTTACGATCAAAACCTAATGGAGGTGCTGAATGGCTTCTCTCTCTTCGTAAACTGGATCTTCCAGGGGCAATTGATGCTCTATGTGCTTTACCTGGAGTCGGTCCCAAAAGTGGCAGCGTGTATTGCTCTCTTCTCCCTCGATCAACACCATGCCATTCCGGTTGATACGCATGTGTGGCAGGTATTCTTTATGAATGTAGCTAACCGTGTTGCAGGGATAGTGTTTTACATGTTGCATTTGTGAGCATTGTACCATCAACTTGACCGAGGTTGGTCGTGCTTAAATCCAAGACCAACTTCTATCATGAAGTGGATTCAGCCTTCAAAATCACGCTGCTTTTCATTTAACTTGGCTTGGAGTTGAATGAAGCGGACTTGAAGTTAAAGTTAAGTGCTAAAAGCACGATAGTTCCATCTCTGTTGTGGATGGGAGTGCTGGGGATTTTGTTAGAATACTAGCAATGTATGAAGTACACCTGTTTGCTTGTTTGTGTCGAGGGGCATTAGATATTTAGCTTACGAACATTTATAATGCTGAAATAAGAATAAACAACCTCTGGTCATTTAAATTCAATTTTTTTTTGAAGAGTACCTCCTTCAATTCACAATTTAATATCATGTCATTCCTCTCTTCAATTTGCTTCTTGAATATGCATTGGATCAGTATAGCATCATGTTATATACTGGTAAATGGTTAGTAATAATAGCACTAGGAAATTACCTTTTTGTCTTCGTTCTTATTTTTTGCATCAATGCTTTCTAACATGGAAATCTTCTGCTTGTTTCATGGGCAAGATTGCTACGAAGTACCTCCTTCCTGAGCTTGCCGGTGCTCGTTTGACACCGAAGCTTTTCAGTCGTGTGGCAGATGCATTTGTAAGCAAATATGGGGAATATGCAGGGTGGGCTCAGACGCTTCTGTTTATTGCCGAATTACCTTCACAAAAGGCCCTCTTACCATCACATTTTTGGGATATTAAAGGGAAAAAATCTGCCAAAATAAAAGACTAATGGTTGCGTTAACAATGGAAACTACTGCTGAAATCGCTTAAACAAAGCCCTTTGGAGACCAACTATTTGAACTTCGCCATCAAGCATTACTGCGACTGTTCCGAATGTTCGAACATTAATAATCGAACAGCTATGAATTGATCTTAATATGATAGTTGTTGATTGATGTTCCAGTGCTGTATTTTTATCGAAATGTTCTCTCTTTTTTTCTGTATCCTGAATTCAGGCTTTATTTATGGGCACTTTTCCAGGAGACTATGGGTTAGAAACATTAGCCCTGGTATGTGTTTTTTTTTAGGAGAAATTATTTCATGGACCTTTTTTACCACATCATCAATGGTCCCAACCAATTAAAAATTTCCATCAATTATTTTTCCCATGTCATTTGCACACATGGGTTCTATTTTCCAAATAAGTTTCTTCAGAAATGCATATCAAAATTAAACTTAAATTTAGGTATTATTTTTAGAATCTTTTTAATATCTTTGTCTTCTCCACCAAAACATGTCAAAACTTTCAATATGATCCTAAACTCTCATCCACTCCTATTGCCTGTAACTCGATGGAAGAAAAGCATAAAGAAACCAAGTTATCATTATACATACTTTTTCCCTTTCAAGTTTAATTCTTTTGATCGTTTGTAATTGTAATAATCCTGCAGCAAGTAGTTGTAGGTGGCTCATGACTAATGTGTAAAGAAAAACAAAAACAAGCTTGTCTCAATACCAAGAAAATGTTAATTGGCTACCGACTAATGCATGTTTTAATTTGAGATTTTCAAAAGTTTTAAGAGGTGCTTCAGGAATTTTTCAAGTAAAAGAGAAATTTTTGATGATTTATTTTCGAAAACTATAAAAACTTAATGAATTTGAGGGTAAAAACAAAGATTTGGGGGATGAATTTAAATGGAAAGAGAATTTTTTTATATGTATTAATAAAGATTCTAAAACAATCCCTAAATTTAAGTTTAATTTTGATATTCATTAATAGAGAAACTTATTTGGTAAATAGAATCCATGTGTGCAAATCACATGGAAAAAATAATTGACGTGGAAATATTTAATTGGTTGGAACCATTGATGATGTGATGAAAATGATCTATGAAATAATTTCTCGTTTTTAGACCATTCCTTATTACTCCAACCTATAATACAATAGCTGTAAACACGAAATCAATGTTAAAATGAAAGGGGGGGGGGAAACATAAAATATATATTGTTGTTTCGAAGAAGACATCGAATACACCAAAAGGGTTTATTCAAGTGGTAAATAGTTTGATATCGTTTAGGTAAAGTCTCAGGTATTTTATCGAAGTCAAATATGCGACTTGTGTCGGTTCAGATTAGTAAACGCGAAGCCTTGGAATTGAAGGGCAACGAAAAAAAAACAATACTTTAAATTAATTTAATTAGAGAAATTAATTCTATATGCCGTGATTTCATTGATAAACAAAATTAGTTATTTTAACCATGGAAAATTTGTCATAAAGGATGTTTAAATTCGATTATATGTATTAAGGGTTAATTATTTGAACTAAATTAAATTTAGAATATCTTTTAATAAATCGTTTCACATATGAATCAACTCCATCGATAACATCTAAAATCCAAAAGCTATAATGATATTCAAATAAAAAATTCAAATTTGTTAAAAGTATAAAACCAATATATATTTTAGTTGTAATCTAAATAATTCATTGATTTTGCTTAACCAAAAGCTAAAATCTTTAATATGTTGGGAATCACGGTCTTTCCCGCTTCGTGAAGTTAAGATAGGCTCTTAGAGATTAAGGATAGTAAAGAGAGCACAAGAGTATAATTCTCCAATTTGTAGATTATTATTATTCCATTAAAGATGTGGAGATAAAGTGTAGAATTTTCTAGAATATTCCGGAGAACTCTAGAGAAGTGTAGAACTCTCTAGAAGCTTGTGGAAGAGTGTAGAATCCTCTGGAATATTCTGGAGATGCGTGGAACCTTATAGAAGAGTGTAGAACCTTATGGAAGAATATAGAATGGAGTGGAAGAGTATAGAGTTTCTTAGAGTGTGTGGAGCATTCTAGATTATTAATCTCCACTCTTGGATGTAAGTAATCTCCACCATTCACTATGAAGGTGGAGTAGTATAAATAGGGGTGAGAGACTCCATTCCTAACCATCCAAGAAATCCAAAAGTACTAAGAGAGTTAGAGAGCCTCTTTAAGAAAGAAGAGGGATAACTTAGGAAGTCTTTTTCCTCAAGCTTGAGTGAGCCACCAAGTGTGAGTCAAATTTTGTGAAAACATCATTGTAATCATATTATTCTTTTGTATAGTGGAAGAATCTCCAAATTAGAGAATTATACTCTTTGCTCTCTTTACTATCATTAATCTCTAAGTGTCTATCTTAACTTCACGAAACGGGAAAGACATTGATTCCCAACAGTGGTATCAGAGCTAGGTTCATTCGTAGCTGTAATTAGCTCGTGTAGTTCAAGATGAAGGATAACGTCGCTCATGATGGAGACATGTTCAAGCACAGCCAATTACTACTCATATTGGAAGCCGATGATGGATGACCACCTGTACTGAAAGGCTTTGCATGAGCCTATCATCTACAAAGATAAGATAGAAGGCAAGAGTGATGCTCAATAGGAGCTACTAAATCAGAAGGATGTTGCTATGATCTGTAAGTATATTGATAAAACCCTCTTTGAGCATGTTTCTACTTATACAAATGCTTATGAATTATAGACAAAGCTTGAGTCCATGATTCAAAAGAAAACGCCTCGTAACAAAGTCAATTTAGTACGACGATTGGTGAAGTTTGAGTATAAGGATGGTCAAAGTATGATTGAACACTTAAATAATTTCAAGGGGCTCGTAAATCAATTAACAAAAACCGAGATGAAAATTGATGATGAGTTGCAAGCCCTTATACTCCTTAGTTCCTTACCGAAAAGTTGGGTTACACTCGTTATTACACTTAGTAATTCAGCTCCGGAAGGAAAGCTCACTATGGATATCGTTAGTGATAGCCTCCTCGGTGAAGAATCAAGGAGAATGGAACGAGGTAAGTCTATTCATCCCGAAGCTAATATTACTGAGAATCGAGGTAGGAATGAAACTCGTGGACGCAATAAAAGCCGAGATCCGCATCAATCTCGCGATAGATCCAAGTCACACTCGAAGATTACATGCTACTACTGTGGAAGGATGAGCCACAAGAAAATGGAATGTCGATCCTTCAAGGGAGACTAGAAGGCCGGTAATGTTAAGCCAGACCAAATCAGTCTAATGAAGAAGCAAGAAGAGAATAGTACTAATGTCGTAGTATCAAAAGAAGATCTGTTATATCTCGTTAATTAAGGTAATATCCTAAACATTGCTTATGATGATAGCTTTTGGATTGTTGATTCTGGTGCTTCATTTCATGTTACTCCACATGGAAGTTTCTTCTCATCCTACCGAAGCAGTGACTTTGGTACGGTGCAAATAGGAAATCAAGACAGGATCAAGATCGTCGGGATAAGACACACATCATCCTAACAACAAGCACCGGATGCAAGCTTATCTTAAAAGATGTGAGGCATGTTCCAGCCATGTGCTTTAATCTTATCTCTGCTGAGAAGCTAGATGATGCTAGTCTGATAAATTACTTTGGTGAAGGAAAGTGGAAGCTCACCAAAGGAAGCCTAATAATGACTAGAGGAAAGAAAGAAAGATCATTGTATGTGATGCAAGCTAAGCTATGCAAAGGAGAGGTAAATATCACCGCTGAAGATGTGGAGTTATGGCATAAACGACTTGGGCACATCAGTGAGAAGGGTCTTCACATGCTCGCTCGGACACAACTCCTACATGACGTGAAAGGTAAACCACTTGATCCTTGTGCTCACTGTTTAGCTGAAAAAAACACATAGTTACTTTCTAAAGATCTTCTCTGCCCACAAGGAGAAAAAACATCCTAGACCTCGTACACACCGACGTGTGTTCGATGTCTGAGAGATCAATAGGTGGTGCATTGTATTTTGTCACCTTCATTGATGATCAGTCAAGGAAGGTGTGTGTGCACCTGTTAAAATCAAATGATCAAGTGCTTGACGCATTCAAAGAATTCCATGCCCTAATGGAGCGTGAGATCAGACGGAAGATCAAGTGTGTAAGATCTGACAATGGAGATGAGTATAAAGATCCTTTTGAAGCATATTGCAAGAATTATGGCATTAGACTATAGAGGACTCCACCCAAGACACCACAATTGAATGGACTAGTTGAGAGAATGAATATAACTATTGATGAAAGAGTTCGATGTGTGCTCTCTCATGTTAAGTTACCCAAATCATTTTGTGGAGAAGCTATAATGGTAGTGGTTGACATTGTCAACCTTACACCATCAGTTCCCTTGAACAGGGGTATCCCAAAAGAAGGCTGGACGGGCAAAAGGGCTTCATATAATCATCTCAAGGTATTCGGGTGTAGGACATTTGTTCACATACCCAAAGATGAGAGAGCCAAGCTTGACGCAAAGATGAAGGAATGAATCTACCTTCGTTCACCTAAGGATGAATTCGGTTATCAACTTTGGGATCCATTCAATAAGAAGGTTGTCGGTAGTAGAGACGTTGTTTTCTTCGAAGACCAAACAATCGAAGATATCAAAAAATTCAGAGAGACCAAGATTGATAAGCAACAAGAACACCGAACAACAAGAACACCGAACATACTCTAGTTCGATTTGAGGATAATAATACACAAGAAAACAATGATACTGAAGATCATGAACCTATTTTAGAACAAAGCAACCAGGAGACTTATGATGAACCAGCTCAAGAAGAGCCTCAATCTAGATCTCCAACAGCACAGAGCCGGGACGATCCTTGAGAGATAGAAGATCATCCACTTGGTATAATACAGATGAGTACGTTATGCTAACTGATGAAGGGGAGCCTCAAAGCTATAAAGAAGCAATGGGTGAGAGTCATAAAGAAGATTGGAGAAGAGCCATGCAAGAATAGATGTAATCATTGCATGAGAATCATACTTATGAACTTGTGGAGCTATCAAAAGGGAGAAGAGCCTTGAAGAATCAAGACCGAAAATGGCAGCTCAAAGCCTCGATATAAAGCTCAGTTGGTCGTCCAAGGTAATACCGACAAAGAAGTTCGAAGATTGTTGTCAAGGTGTCAGCTTGCTACTACCTCCCAATTAAGTCGAGAGGGGGAGATTTGTTGGGTCTCTCCTTAATTGGAGAAGTTATAAAAAATTCTAGAGCTTTCTAGAGAAATGTGGAATTTTCTAGAACATTCCAAAGAACTCTAGAGAAGTATAGAACTCTCTAGAAGCTTGTAGAAGAGTGTGGAATCTTCTGGAATATTCTGGAGATGTGTGGAACCTTATGGAAGAGTGTGGAACCACTACAACAAATTTATCATTTTATGACAAAATTTATATTTGACGTTGCATATAACGTCACAAAATACACTAAAAATGTGAGATTTTTTAAATTTTCGTCACATTTGATGATTGATGATATATCTTTTATGAAAATTTTAAAAATATCATTGATTTTCGTCACTATATATTTGGAGCCAAAATTTACCTCCAAAAAAAATTGGAGGGAAACTTTTCAGTGACGTTTCGATAAATTGGTGACATTGTAAAATCGTCTCCAATGAAATTGAAGTATTAGTGACGGTTTATTATTATGACGATCTAATTTGAATTAGTGACATTACAAATTTGTCAGTAATAATTTTTTTTGTGACAATTTGATATGTCATGTTTTATAATACATAAAATGTGACATTTTATTTGTGTCAAAAATAGGTTTAACTTGACGAAATAAATTATTTGCTACTCATTTTTATAGCTCATCTTTTATATGATGATTTTAAAAGACATCATCAGATTGTGTCACATAATGTTTGGCGCCAATTTTAATAAAATTTTGGATGTGCCATTAATTGAAAATCTTATTGGTTACAATTTTTCAAATGTTTTTTTCTCATAATTTCAATTAGGCCGATTAGTTTTCACACACTAGTGTGTTCTATATATTTATATGTAAATGTATATTTATAACTCCTTTTTTCGTTGAAAATAATCTTTAGCTGACCATGTCGAAGTCGAGTACTAATAAGATAATTGTATGTCTCACTCCACAAAATCCAACTTAAAAGAATTAGTTTGATTTAAATTTATTTTTTTGATAAATTAATTATAAAATTTAGATTAAATTAGTAAACTAAAGTTTCTACGATTAATTCATAAGTTTTAGAAGTTTAGGACAATTAAGATGAATTCTAGACTAATCAAGGTCTGAACCATTAATTATACCTTTTAACTTATATCGATAAAAGGAATTTATGCTTAGCATCGAGGTTAATATGATTTGTTTTGTTTAAATTTGATTTTTAATATATTAGTTTTGAAATTTAGATTAATTTGGAAAATTTTTAAATTTTTTATGGTTAATTCATAATTTTTACAAGTTTTGGTCCATTAAGTGAACTTTAAGCTGCTTAAGAATTTAACCTCTAATTTTCCCCTTTTAACTTATATATTAAACAAATAAGGAAATTGTTTTTAGCAATAAATTAATTCTGAAATTTGGATTAAATTAGAAAATTTGTAAATTTTGCAATCAATTCATAATTTTTAGAAGTTTAGGGAAATTAATATGAACTCTAGACTTCTCAAGAACTGAACCTCTAATTTCGTCCTTTTTGACTAAATATAAAAAAGGATTTTGTACTTAGCATCGTGGTTAAAAGAATTTATTTGGTTGTAATTTGATTTATAATATACTAATTATGAAATTCATATTAAATTGGAAAACTTTTAAAGACTCTCATTTAATTCATAAGTTTTAGAAATTTTGAGCCATTAGTGTGAAATCTAAACTACCTAAAGACTGAACCTATAATTTCCCCTTTTCACTGATATATAAAAAATTGTTCATATCAATAAATTAATTCTGAAATCTGGATCAAATTAGAAATTTTGTAAAGTTTTTGCAAAAAAAATCATAATTTTAGAAGTTTCGACCATCAATGTGAACTCTAAACTGCTTAAGGGTTGAACCTCTAATGTTCCCCTTTTAACTTATAATTGAAAAAAAAATAAACTTTACAGGAATTAAAACCTTAACCCATTTTCAAACCAAATAAATATTAATGACGAGTGCACCACATTACAATATATATAATATGTAAAACTTATAACATCTGGTTAGGTTTTCAAAGAGAAAACCCTAAGGCCGTCAGCTCTAACTTCCTCTCCTTGCACCACACACCTCCCTTCCTTAGTAGACGTCGTTGTCTGTCTTATGGACCAGCCAACGTTCGTCTTCTGATCATCCAATCATCGACGTTTAGAAGCACTTCGCGAACCCCTCAGGTCCCTTCATACACCCCTATTGCAGCACTCTAACCCTTCGCAGTTCAGACGATTCCTCCTCCCAAATCGAAGCGTTGTTCACTGTCAAATGTAAGCTTCCACTATTATTTTCCTTAGGATTTTATGTGAAATGTGAAATCTTATTTGTTGGAACACTTGTATTTTCTATAATTAATGAATACACATATACTCTTTGTACTTATGAAGCAGTGGTTGCTAATATAACTGGTATACATAGTGCGATCAAGATGATGAATAACAGAATCAACATGCTTCATCACTATCTTAATGGAATTCAAAAAGGTATGATCCCTTTCCTTCTAAATATAATGCAAATTACATTTATTATAATGCATGTGATTGTTTCAAAGATTCCTAAAGGAAGCCTATATTTTTAGTGTAGAGTCTGGATAAAAGTTTAAACATAGAAAATACTTAAAAATAAATTATGATTTTCTACTAATGTTGAAAATTAGTTAGGCATCAAACAATTATAAATGCAACCATCTTTTATAGTTTTTTTAACTTTTTATTACTCATTTCCTATTTTCTATTGGATGTTGTATATATTACTTATATACGATATGCAATGGTAATATGTTTCCCATTCCAGATGGTTTCATAATGGTGGTCGGTGGTTGATGGTAGTGGTGATACAGAGGCAGTTGCGACATGGTCGAGATTTGGGGTTGGTTTTTAAAATTTTATGGGGAATGGAAATGTAATGATTGTGTAATTTTGGGCATTTATTATAATTTGTAAAAAGTGAATGTTATTATTATAACTTGTGAGAAGTTTTGGCCTTTATTGTAATTGAGAAAAAGTTTTGTCCTTCATTTTAATCGAATCGTTATAATTTATAAAAAATTTGCCCTTTATTGTTATTTATAAACAATTTTATTCTTCTTAATTTAGAAACAAATTGTCCTTTTTCCTAATTTATAAAAATTGTCCAAATTTTAATTAATAAAAGGTTTTTATAGTAATTTCACATTTTTAAAATTTTAATAAAGTTTTTTTAAATTTTATAATAAAAATTATGACAATAATTTTTTGTTATTAGTATAATAAAATTATTATATTATTGGTGACAATACCAATAATTAATGATAATTTTTTATATTATTTATTGACATAAATAATTGTCATTAAATATAAATTATAAAATGACAGTGACAAAAATATATACATTGTCACATTTGACATTTAGTGACACACCTAGCGTGACGTTCGTCATGACATCAAATTTTAAGTCACAAAATACAAATAATGACATAAATGTAAGTTTTAATGACAATATTTTAGATGTCACAAATAAACAAATTTGTTGCAATGAACCTTATGAAAGAATATGGAAGGGAGTGAAAGAGTGTAGAGTTTCTCAGAGTGTGTGGAGCATTCTAGATAATTAATCTCCACCCTTGGATGTAAATAATCTCCACCATTCATTGTGGAGGTGGAGTAGTATAAATAGGGGTGTGAGACTTCATTCCTAACCATCCAAGAAACCCAAAAATACTAAGAGAGTTAGAAAGCCTCATTGAGATAGAAGAGAGATAGCTTGGGAAGTCTTTTTCCTTAAGCTTGAGTGAGCCACCAAGTGTGAGTCAAATTTTGTGAACACATCCTTATAATCATACTATTCTTTTGTATAGTAGAAGAATCTTTAAATTGGAGAATTATACTCTTGTGCTCTCTTTACTATCATTAATCTCTAAGTGTTTATCTTAACTTCACGAAACAGGAAAGACCATGATTCCCAATATTATAATACCTTCATTAATTGACTAAGAATATATTAATGTCAGACATATTAACCGAAAAAAAGAAATCAATTTGACAGATTAATTTTTGTTTTAACAATATAGTGCATCTATGATTTGAAGTCGAATATCAAGAGCTACGATCTTGTTTTCTATAGCATCAAGTCGTCGTCTAAAAACATCATAAAGAGTATTTTGCTCTGCAACATATTTGGCAGGAAAATTGCCTTTTTCTGAAGAAGGCTTTAGCATTGTCCCATTCAGCACAATAGTTACCCTCAACATATATAATTGCGATGGAAAGCCAACTATCAGCAAAACAATCACCCTTCGCCCATCTTGATTCCCTTTGGGTATTGGCATTGCAAGGATACGGGGATTTCTTCGATGCTCGAAACCATCGAAAGTAATTATGACAATGATGATGATCAAAGCAATAACGGTTATGAGTATTTTGAAGTTAAAGGTGACTTAGAATTTCTCGACGGACGATATATTAACGATATCAATGAAGACACCGAGTACGACGATGAAGATGATAACGAGATTGATTTGGGCAACTTCTCATACGAAGAATTGATAGCTTGGGAAGAGATAATAGGAGTAGTGAAGAAAGGGGTATCCGAGGAAGAGTTTTCTTCGTGCTTGACGCCGTTTAAGTTTCGATCCATCGAACACGAAAATGGAATTGTTCGATGTGTAATTTGTCAAGTCGAATACGTTGACAATGAAGGATTAGTTGCTCTTCCTAATTGTGAACATCCATATCACTCGGATTGCATAAGCAAATGGCTCGGAATGAAGAAGAATTGCCCCCATTTGTAGCATTGAAATTCCATTTTAGATCTTGTGTTTATTTAATTTGTCTTCCACTGTAAATTCACTCAAAAAAAAGTTTGATCCTTCAATATTTCATTTTGAAGTCTAATCTTATGTCCATAACACCTTCTAAAACACATACTTCAACATTACCCTTAACCCTTTTCTAAAGCATAATTCACACAAACTTAAGCATTTCCATCACGTTTCTTTCATCCAGCCAAGAGATGCCAAGCTTTTTCTAACAATCTAGAGTGAGATAAAAGGTTTAGATTCTTACAAGAAGAAGAAGAAGAGAATGTGTAGAGAATTGAGTTTGATATTTACAGATAAGTATAATTTTAGAAAGCAGTTTGTTTATTATAATAAAATAATAGATGGCAGCCCCATCTGATACTCCCTCTGTTTCTCTATGCGACTGTTAGCTTACATTTGGGTAGCATTCATTTGCTGTCCTCCTTTAGGTAATACACTTTTTTCCCTTTTTTTTCTCCATTTTATAGAAAAAAAATTTAAAAATGATGACAATTAGGAGGAAGACACTTGTTTTTCCTTACCCTAGATTCTGTTAAATTCTTTTGTGATTTGATCTCTGTACTATGCCTATTTCTTTTTTGTCATCAGATTTCCATTGACTAAAATTATAATAAGAATAATAACGCTCTTATTAACCTTCTTTAATTGCAACATTTATTTAGTAATAGTCACTATCTAATTTTTAGTTTTCACTAGATTCTCATTTTTGGAATCATAGCTTTTGGGTTTGTTACTTAGTAAGCAAAGAACAGTAAAATTTTAGTCTTTTAGGATTGCTGCATTTTCTGGGTTTTAGTTACATTGGACTAAAACTGTGTTAAATGGTGAAGAATTAAAGAGTTTTCTTTCAACAAAAAAAAGGGCTGAAACTGCTTCTGGACTGAGAAAGATGGTTTGGGATTGATCATAAGGAAAGAGTGTTCTTCGGCATTGCAGTTTCAGCAAAGGTAACTTTTTTTTTGTTTCCTTTTATAGCGTGTTAAAGATAATTCGGCTTTTTTTTTATTAAGATAATTCAGCTTTATTATACTTCCTTCGAAAGATATGGAATTGGATGATATTTGGTCATGTGATCATGCCTTATAGCTGTTATGTTTTAATATTTGGGAAATGAAAATTGACTAAATTTTTTCCTTTTATTTTTTCAGTTAAGGAAATTCTTTATTGATACTGTAATTCATAATTGTAGTGAAACTGAGCATTGGGTGTACTATGTTCGAATGTTATTACTGAAAAAAGAAATATAGGAGGATAAGTCGATCTTTCCGGCTTTCGTCCGACGATGCATCGTTAATTTAGTTGAATATTTGCTTGTCTGATTCTGCAGATAGTCGAGGAGCAAGCTAAAGTGGCTTTTGTTGGTAATGTCAAAGACTCTGTCCCCTGAACCGCGAGAATGGGGACCCCTATCTTCATCTAACCCTAGGTGAGTTACTAAATTATTCGAATGGGATAAAGAAATGAATATAACAAGCAAATTGCAGAAATCATCTCTGAAGTTTTAATTGAAAGGTCAGATATACTTTCATTTATTCTGACTATTATAAGTGGTTTGGAAATATAGTTTTGTTGGTTCTGCTAATGAATCGACTGTTTATATCCAGTGAATCAAATGAAACGAATAGAGTGAATGATTCTGTTGATACAGTGGCTCCAGTTGCTCGTTTTATTGAGCAACTGCATGTCTACACGTCTTCACCAAGTGAGAAAAAACTTATCACATCCCGTGTGGTGGTTATTGCCAGAGCAAGAAAGGAGGCAAGAACACTTATTGGTTCCCATGGCCAAGCAATGCCATTGTTTATATCCATTCTCAGGAGCGGCACCCCTTCAGCAAATCTCAATGTTGCTTCAACTCTGACTGTGTTATGCAAAGATGAGGACCTACGGCAGAAGGTTCTTCTAGGTGAATGCATTCCGCCATTATTCTCGCTTTTGAAGTCTGAATCAACTGAGGCCCGGAAGGCAGCTGCAGAGGCTATATTTGAAGTTTCCTTTGGTGGTCTTTCAGATGACCATGTTGTTATGAAAATATTTGTTACAGAAGGTGTTGTGCCAACTTTATGGGAACAACTCAGTCCAAGAAACAAGCAGGACAAAGTGGTAGAATGATTTGTTACCGGGGCTTTGAGGAACCTTTGCAATGAGAAGGATGACTATTGGAGAGGCACTTATGGCTGGCTGGAGGAGTAGATATAATTGGGGGTGTTCTCTTTTCTGATAATGCTGCTGCTCAATCCAATGCAGCTTCCTTTTCGGCCAGATTGATGTTGGCATTCAGTGATAGCATCCCAAGAGTTATAGTTCTGGAGCTGTCAAGGCATTGCTTCGGCTTGTAGGTCAAAATAACGCATACTTCTGTCCGTTCAAGTGCTGCAGATGCTTTGGAAGCCCTTTCTTCAATGTTCAGTGCAGCAAAGAAGGCAGTTGTTGATGCAAATGGTGTTCCTATTCTTATCAGGGCTGTTGTTGCTCCTTCCAAAGAATGCATGCAAGGAGAGCATACGCAGTCTGCGCAGCACCGTGCAACCCATGATTTAGCAAATATTAGTGGAGGAATGTCTGATTTGATTTTATATCTTGGAAAATTATCACCATCTTCTCGCTTAGATGTACCAGTTGCTGACATTGTTGGAGCACTTGCTTATGCTCTAATGCTGGTTAAGCAGACTACTTGTCTTGATGAGGAACCCTTTGATGCAGCACAGATAGAGGATGTATTAGTTATGTTACTCAGACCTTGTGATAATATGCTAGTCCAAGATCGTATCCTTGAGGCCACGGCAAGCTTATATGGTAACACATACCTCTCACTATGGCTCAATCATGCAGAAGAAAAAAGGGTGCTTATCGGACTCATAACAATCGCTGCTGCTGATGTCCAGGAGCATCTAATACTTTCTTTAACCAGTTTATGCTGTGACAAAGTGTTTGGGATGCTATTAGTAACCGAGAAGGTATTCAGTTGCTCATATCATTGTTGGGCTTATCCAGTGAACGGCACCAAGAGCATTCAGTACAGTTGTTAGCAATCTTGACTGATCAGGTTGATGACAGCCAGTGGGCCATTACTGTTGCTGGTGGGATTCCTCCATTGGTGCAGTTACTGGAGTTAAGTTCTCGGAAGGCAAGGGAGGATGCAGCCCATATTTTATGGAATTTATGCTCTCACAGTGAAGACATCCGTGCCTGTGTCGAAAGTGAAGACGAGGAGTTTGATGTTCTCAATCCTGCTGTTGTTTTGGGTGGAACCATTGCTTTGTGGTTTTGTTAGTACTGTCTTCATGCCTCTCAAAGAACAAAATTACCATAATGGAAGCTGGTGGACTTGAGGTTCTATCAGACAAAGATTGTAAATTATGCTTCCAATCCTCTGGTAAGGCTCTCCCTCTCTCATTCTCTCCCCGTCTATACTGCATATTTGACAAAATCAGAATTCACATCTCTGCAGTTGATGCTAACATCATATTCTTGTTGACTCTTACATTCTTTTTGGTCGGATGAACACTATTACACTTTCTGGAGCTATTTTCATGATTGATTTCTGAAAAAGGGACTCCCAGGATAAACTTATGAGCTTTTAGTTGGTTTTCTTTTTCAATTTTCAGATTGTGCTCCTTAATCTTATATTGCAATGGCATTAACTTAATACTTGCACTAGCGTAAATTAGTTTCAGCTGCATTCTACTCTTTTGTATCCATTACAAATTTCTTTCACAGGAGCTTATTCAAGTGTTGCCATTTATGTCTCAACTATTATGCAATGATAAGGCATATTTTATGCTATTGAAATATGTCATTGCTGTAGATACTTATAACTAAACAGACAAAGGTATCTTCGGACATTAACTGCAAAGAGGAAAAATGAGGAAAGGCTATAATGCTGACATGATTGTGGGGTGGAAGTGGGAACATGTGTCCTGAATATATAAAAATATACATTTCCATATTCCTAAAGCCACTGTTTTCTAAAAAAAATTGACATAACATCATCCGTGTTGATACTTAAGATTACCTTGCTTAAGATTTTGTTAGCCTAGCTGAAAACTATGTTTATTTTCTGGCAGAATTCGAGGATACAGAAGGCATTTGGATAAGTGCCCTTCTTCTTGCTATATTGTTCTAAGATGCAAATGTTGTTTTGTCTCCGGCAACCACACGCATCATGCCTTCACTTGCTTTTCTGCTGAGATCCGAAGAAATTATTGACAGATATTTTGCTGCTCACGTGGCTTGTCTAGTTTGTAACGGAAGCAAGGGAATAAGTCTTGCTATTGCAAATTCTGGTGCTGTTTCTGGATTGATAACATTGATTTGCTACTTGGAATCAGATATACCCAATTTAGTTACCTTGACTGAAGAATTTTTTCTGGTACGAAATCCCGGTCAAGTTGTATTACAACATCTTTTTGAAATTGAAGACGTGTGAATTGACTCTACTGCACGGAATTTTTTCCCTCTTTTAGTGAATCTCTTGAGACCAATACCAGATAGGCCTGGTGCCCCTCCGGTTTCTGTTCAACTCTTAACCCGCATTGCAGATGGAAGTGATGCAAATAAATTAATCATGGGTGAAGCTGGAGCTAGTGACGCTTTAACAAAATATCTGTCTTTGAGCCCTCAAGACTCGACAGAGGCTGATATATGTGAATTGCTCAGGATATTATTTAGAAATCTGGAACTTATTCAATATGAAGCATCACTTAGCTCATTGAATCAACTTATAGCTGTTTTGCGCATGGGTTCTAAAAATGCCAGGTTCAGTGCTGTGAGGGCTCTCCATCAAATCTTTTATGCTGACAACATTATAGATTCTGAATTAGACAGTCAGGCTATACAACCATTGCTTGACATGATGTATGCTGCATCTGAGAGTGAGCAAGAGGCTGCTCTTGTTGCCTTGATCAAGTTAACTTCCGGGAATGCTTCAAAAGCAACTTTAATGACTGATATGGAAGGAAACCCACTTGAGAGTCTACACAAAATCTTGTCTTCGGCTTCATCTTTGGAATTGAAAAGAAATGCTGCACAACTTTGTTTTGTTCTCTTTGGTAATACTAGATTTAGAGCAGATCCTATAGCCTCCGAATGTATACAGCCCCTTATTTCTCTTATGCAGTCTGATGCTAGTACTGCAGAGGCTGGAGTCTGCTTTTGAGAGATTGTTAGATAATGAGCAGCAGGTGGAGCTTGCAGCAGCATATGACATTGTGGATCTCCTTGTTGGCTTGGTTTCTGAAAGAAACCATCAGCTAGCGTATGTGCACTCATAAAGTTGGGGAAAGACCGCCCATCACTCAAATCAGACATGGTGAAAGCCGGCATTATTGATGATTGTCTCGAGGTACTCCCTCTTGCATCCAGTTCATTGTGCTCCTCAGTCGCAGATAGACAACTTTAGAGCCATCAGGCTGGTTGATAGTCTATAAAATCGTTACCCGAGTTTTATCAAGAATATTGGCGAGATGTATTAACGAGGTTGTAGTCAGAACACAGTTTGCGTTAATCTCTGGCAAACAGATTATGGATTGTGCCCTTACTGAAAACGAGGCCTTTGACTTTTTATGAGAAATAATGTTGAAGCGGTCTTGTTTAAAGTTGATTTTAAAAAGGCATACGACACGGTTGATTTGTCGTTGCTGGACCTTTACCTTCAAAATATGAGATTTGGAACTAAATGGTGAAAGTGGGTGAATCTATGTATTTTTATCTTTCCGTCTTGGTAAATGGGTTTCCAACAGGACTGTTCAGTATTAAAAGGGGTTTGCACCAAGACTGCCATTTCTCGCATTTTCTATTTAATACTGTGGGTGAAGCGCTTAATGTTCTTATCTCTAAAGCTTCTAAAATTGGTATTCTCATTGGTGTGAAAGTTGGTTCTGAGGGATTAGGGGTAACACACCTCCAATTCGCGGATGATTTGGTGATGTTCTTGGAGGCTTCAAAACTTGTTATAATGAACACAAAAAGATTGTTGAGAATTTTTGAGATCGGTTCAGGTTTAAAACTTAATATGATGAAAACGAAGTTGCTCGGTATAAATACCAATAACAGTCTCCTTTCTACTTGGGCAGAGAGGATCAAATGAGGTGTAGAGACACTCCCGACTTCATATCTTGAACTCTCACATGGATAGAGTCGTGATTCTTTAGTAATGTGGCAGCTCATCCTTGACAAAGTCTAATCTAGGCTTGACGGGTGGAAAGATAAATTACTTTCGTTTAGTGGGAGACGAACTTTGGCTAGGTCAGTTTTAGCCAACCTTTTGTATACTGCATCTCTTTATTTAAACTACCGGTGTCAATTGCGTCAAAGTTGAATAAGATGATGGCTAGCTTCTTCTGGGGATCAAATATCAAGCGATCGATTCATTGGGTAAGTTGGGAGAATATAGCCAAACCTAAAAGTCTCGAGGGGTTGGGAATCATTGACGTTAACGTCCGAAACCGTGCTTTCCTCAACAAGTGGATATGAAGATATGGGTTGAAATCAAATAGTCTGTGGAGGCGAGTTATTGATGCAAAATTGGGAGATACATCGAGATGTTTAACTCCGAATCCGATTCCAAGTCGGAATGCTTCGTGGGTATAGAAGAGTATTATCAACCCTCTCCAAGAATCGAGAGACTATTTCACCTAAAATCTACATATGGTACTTGCCGACGAAAGGCATGTTGAGTTTTGGCACGATTATTGGCCTAGTCCTCTCCCATTGAAAAAATTATTTCCACGTATTTTTGCCGTAGCCATTAAAGGGGAGGGGAAAGTGAGCGACTTTGGAAACTTTACTAATGGTTCATAGGAATGGTCTGTGATACTTTAGAGAATGACTTGATTGAGAGGTTGAGTGTTAGGCAAATTTCATGAATGTTTTACCTTTAGGATCGAGGAATCCCACTAATAGTGATTGCGTGAGATAGTTTGAGTCTTCGTCATAATACAACGTGACAAAAGTGTATTGTGAGAAATTGTTTACGGTTAGTAATACTGAGGACAATATATGAAATTTGGTATAAACAGATTTGCCCCCCCCCCCAATGGTGGACTTTTTCATTTGAAGAGCGGTGTAGAATCGTATCCCTATTCGTGTTGAACTCATGAAGCTTGGAGTATGTAAATTGGCCTCGAGTCAATGTGTTTTCTGTCAATTTGGAAACAACTTTCCATCTGTTTCGCCAGTGCATAGTCGTGTGGAAAGTATGGCATACTTGGTACTGTTGTTGGAACATTCAATTGGTTTGCCCTAGTTCTCTGAAATCTATGTTGACTTTGAGGGATTCATTGCCGATTTAACCGTCCCTCAAACCGTTTTAGAGTTTAGCATTTTTCGAGTATTGTTTGGATTATATTAACAACTCGGAATGAAGCTATTTTTAATAGTATGCAATGGGAGGCATCGTGTATCTATGACTTAGCGTTAATTAGAATTGGCGTTTGGTGCAAAAGTAGGTCGCTAGGGTCAATTACGTCCTTCAACGACTTCATACGTTCTCCTACAATTGTGTCCTTCAAACCTAAATCAGTCGTCGGGCTGCAGTTGGTTCTTGGATTGTTCCTCCTTCAGGCGAACTGAAATTTAATGTGGATGTGACAGTGTCAAATTGCTTTGGGCCTGCTGGGATTGGGGGAGTGCTTCGCGATCATAATGGCTCGGTTTTTTACTTGGCCTCTCAAAGTCCATCGGGTTGTCTGATCCATTGGGGGCTGAATCTGTGGTTATCCTTGAAGCATGCAAGTTATTTCGCCTTTCCAGGTGGTATAATTCTTGTTTACACATTGAATCTGATTGTAGATTAGTCGTTGGTTGGATTGCAGGTACGAGGGTGTTGTGTAGGAAGTAAAATACGTTGTTGTCAGTGGTATTTGCAGCAGTCTTCTCTTCTCAATTATGCAGGAAGGTTTATAGCTATTTCTTGTTTTTGGAGTTTATATTCGTTTGTTCGAGCTGTGAGTACCTTTGAATTCAGTTGGTGTTGAATTTGGTATCCTTTTTGTTTCGGTTTAGCTACATTATGAGTTTTAGTCGTGTTTTGTTCACAACTTCTGTGACGGATTTGACAAGTTGTGCTCTTTTCCTTCTAATTAGGCTTAGGGAGTTTTTTTTTTTTTTTTTTTTTTTTTAAATTGAGCCTCGTCTTTGCTCTTTATTTCCCTGTGGAATGAATAAATCTAATTAACCATTCAAAGAAAATAATTATTAAAGATATTATTTCTTAAGTGTACTAAACTAAAAGTATACAATTTCCATAAATCCCCTGAAATTAGTTGCAATCAATGTTAAAAAAATATATTTGACAATATTTTTTATTCATTAATTCAATATGGAAATAAATATTAAATATAATTTATATTCAACAAAAAGATATATCTCACTTTATATTTTTTTATACATATATTCTAGAAAATTTAAACTTTATATTTGTATCTGTTAGCGTCACTTACTTTAATTAGGATTTAAAATTTTAGAGTTTATTGTTTAAGATTTAAAATTTCATAAAAGTTTTAAAGTTTATAAATAGAGTCATAATGATAAAAATGTCTTTAATGTTTTATAACAGTGTTACTTTGATTTCTATTTTATTTCTTTTAGTATATTAATTCATAACGTTTTATCTTAGATTAAAAAAATTTCTCATTAGATGAAAATTATTAATTAACTAACTATCAATAAAGAAAGATGATATGATAAGCTTCCCTGACAAGTTTACAAATTATTTTAAAAAAGAAAAATATTTTCAAAAGAAATCTTAAATTTCATTATTTATGTCGATTGGTCCAATAATTTCAATGGGTGCAAAGAAAATCGAAGTTGTTTAGAAGAACAAAGGTTGACAAAAATATTGGGAAAAAGCAGCAGCCCATAGCCAATGTTATTGGCTTCCTTAATTAGCAAGTAAGCCAAAAGCTCTTGCTATTTCTCCAATAGCCAAGCATCTCCTTCAAAACGAAGCATTTGTTTAATTCGAAGCCAAGTCAGACGCGTATTTGCGTTGAAAAATGGATTCCAATTAAAGGCAAAATTGTTGGATTTCATTTCACATTTATTCATTTGTATTTATCCAACAAAACTAGTACTATAATATGATGGGAAATAAATCTTCTATTTATTAGATATTTCATTTTGGATTTAATTTTATAAAGTTTAATACAAAAATAAATGTCTAAATTCTATTTCGAAAAATATTTTAGTGTTTAAAATTTTTTTCGTTAAAAATATGTGTCTAATATTTTCTCAATCATACTTTACTTTTAGGTGTCTATCGTTTATTTTTATTTTTATAATAATAAAAAATCTTTTTTAATTAAAAAAGGAAAAAAATTAATTTATTTATAAAAAACCCAACTTTTTACTGAAATTATAAAGAAACCTTAAAAACTAAAATCCCTCATTTCAACCCCATTACCAACTGTCGCCAGTCATCTCCGGTCACCATCGTCATCGCCGGACGGTCACCCACCCGTCTTCACCCACCCATTGATCAATCGTCGTCCTTACCGTTACCCAAAATCCCTAAATCTAAAATCCCCAATACCCAAATCCCTAATTCCCAATTTCAATTTCTTAACCCAAACGGTCGTCGGCCATCGTCGTCGTCGTCGAACGATTGAGTTTTGATCGAAATAGCACTCTAGTTCGAATGGTGGCGACGATGTAGCTTATGAACGTTAGAATCGACCGGAATCGACGAATAACGACGACGATGGCTTAAAATTCGACAAAACTTTGAACTATTCTCCACATCAAATGGTAGCATATTACGACGAAAGACCATCAGGGTTTGATCGAAGGTTGACATCAGTGATGATGACTACGGCGATGATAGCCACTGTTGGCCGACCGATGACTTTTGAATGAGGAAAGGGAGAGGGGAAGGGAGAAGGAGAGAGGAGGGCTGTTGCACGGCGGATGACTGTTTTTTTTCACAAATTTTTTTTAATTTTTTAAATATATTCTCAAAATCACCAAAACGTAACATGTGTCACTTAACGTAAATTTTTAACTGCAGTTAGTGTCTAGCACCTAAAAGTGTAACGTTTAAAACTTTAAATACCTATTTTAACGAAAAAAATTTAGATACTAAAACATTTTTCGATACATAATTTAAACACTTATTTTATATTAAAAGCTTTTCTAAAATTTGACCCACCATTCATTTTTCTTTGTTTCTTTCAAATTATTTGAAGAGAAATTCAAATTATTTGAAGAGAAAGGAAACAATTTTTATTCAACTATGACTACGACCATTCCTATAAAAATATCAATTTACGAGAAATTAGATAGAGAAACTTTGATGCTTCTTTTTATTTTAATATTTATAATAATATGATTTATATATTGACATATTGTACCATACATGCTTACTTACTAATCACCTTTATAAAACATGGTTCAGACCGGGTAGACTCATGTTTATTTTTCTATTAAATTTAGAATATATTATACTAATTGGTTTTAATTTAGTATTTTTTATCATGTACAATATATATATATATATATATATATTTCTTTTTCATGTATAATAAATATTTATTATGCTTAGTTAAGGGATTAAATCATTTGAACTTAAAAATTAATTCACCAATTATTAAAAAAATAAATTATTTAAGTCATATTTTAATACTCAAACTTCATTTAATTTTTTTTAAATTCAATTCAAACTAAACATTTTAATATCAGGGCGAGTAGAAAAATAATATTTTTAGTGGAATTAAATTTTATGCACCTCAATTGAAAATATATTTAAACATATAATAACTTATCTATATCAAGATTTGTCTTATATGATATAAATAACTTTATCCTTCAAACTTCTCTGTCAGACGTGAAATATACAAACTTTAACAAATGAAATCGATTGCATAAATCATATTCAGA
Source organism: Hibiscus syriacus (assembly GCF_006381635.1). Lineage (NCBI taxonomy): Eukaryota > Viridiplantae > Streptophyta > Magnoliopsida > Malvales > Malvaceae > Hibiscus > Hibiscus syriacus. Next base: position 1,072,750 of record NW_024062052.1, read on the forward strand.
TTTAAAGTTTTCATTTTTATCCTGTGTGTCTACAGATTTGTTTGATAATTCATAAAATTATGAATAATTTAGACCGTATTGACTCTCACAATCAACTTCCTCTAAGTTTAATAAAAATTATAAAATTTGAATTTAAATTTGGGCAAAGTATACAAATGGTTCATTGACTTAGGGTATTATTTTATTAAATCTCTCGACTATTAAAAGTTACAAAATGATTATCCGACTGTAGAATGTTGCTTTGTGAAGTCACTCGACTATTAAAAGTTAAAAATGATCAGCGACTATTCATTATGTTTCAAATTCATCATTTTCTGTTTAAAAATCTACGATTGTTTAAGTTGGAAGTTAACATGATGATTATGATATGATCTTTTGTTTGAGACTTTGAGATTATATTTCATCATATCACAATTAACAAGTTAATGTTTAGCTCAGAATATAGTCTATTTTTAACAGAAAAAGATGAGTTTGGAACACAATAAATAGTCAGATGATCATTGTGTAACTTTTAATAGTCGAGGGACTCAACAAAGTAACAACCTATAATTGAAGGAATATTTTATAACTTTTAATAATCGATAGACTTAATAAATCACTGTACATTAGTCGATGACCATTTGCATACTTGACTCTTAAATGTTATAATTATATTTTTAATCCAAGGTTAATAATTAGTTTTCCGAAATAAGAAAGAGATGCATCAAATGTGTGGTAGCAACTGCGCATCATATTAAATGCATGTCATGAATGAACACCAACAAACATTTACTCTCAAACCCAATTGGCTTCATTGTCCAAAGTAGTATCAATGTATCATAAATGACTACAATCTCCTCAAATTCATCACAAGCTTAGACATGTATTTATTCGAATGAATTACTCCTTAATAAATCATTACTTAATTTTTATCTGTTAACGATAAATTAAACTGTCGAATCTAACTTGAATAAAAAAAAAATATTATTTTTGTTAAGGACAGATCACAACAACAATCAACTGGATTCCATCCGCTCCATCATCAGCAAATCGGAGATACTATCCGACGGGGCCGACTGCAAAATAGTCCCTACCGGTTCATCACGTCCTAGTGCCACCAGTCTATCCACAACCCCATTTTGCTCCCTCCGAATATGCGAAACTCTCACAGTCCAATTCCGATCACAAAGCTCATGACTAGCACTGATTTGCATATATATATATATATATATATACATAGTATTATGAGATTTTTTTCTCGTTAGGGCATCTAATTTCAACATTTTCAGTGTTAAAACGTTCAGGTCTCTGACCTACCTAAATCTTATATCATTGGTTAAGATGCAAATTGTTGGTGGCCTTTCATCTACAAAAATTAATATTTTTTTATGTTTATAATATTTAATTGTATAAAATAATTTGTATCATACACTGTTAATAAAATCTATATGTAATTAACTTCGAGGTTAGAGTTAAAAATACATACGCAGGGGTTAGAATTAAATTCTAAATTTTTATAAGTTTAGAATATAATTTTATAGATTGAAGTAAAAATTTTTAAACTTTGATTATAATTATTTTAAATATTTATATTTTATAAAATATATATTGAATAATTACTTGATTAAAAATTTTCAAGATATATTTTTTATATTTTTATTAATAGCAAATTTTAAACGATAATAAGTCAAAGTTACAAAAAATTGACAAAAAATCAATAGTGGACAAGTTTAATGGGACATGAGAAGTATGATTTATAACTTAAATAAATTTTAAATTTTAATTAAACGATTAAATTAAAAGCAAACTTTAAAATTTTTTATCACGCTTCATTACAGATCTTTACTCTTGCGAACGGGGAGCTGCTCAAATCTAAAATCTTTAAAAAATAATTTTTTTTCCTTTGCTATTAAGGCCACTTAATTGATTATGTAAATTCAAATAGTATTAAAAGAAAAATATTTAATATAAATTATATATTAAATTGAAAGATACCATCTTTAATGACCCTGTAAAAAAATTAATATCAAAAGTTTATAGAATTGATACGTACCATAAGTACTGGATATAAGAAGTAGATTTATTCAATGGTAAAGTAAAGAGATTAAGTTGAAGTGATTTTTATATTAGAGGGACGTGTTAGTACTTTCGCTAAACATCAATTCTGAATTATTCGATTTTTTTTTTCTCAGAGTGCTGGTATGGTATTTTCTTTTTGTAAAGTAACAGTGGTGGTATTACAAGAATCGTAAAACAGAGTGAGAAAATGGGGCGGGCGGGGGGTAATAATGACTAATGTCGGGTTCCACGAGCCTTCTTCTTCGTCTTCTCTCTCTTTCTGCAAAATCTGATGCCCCCTTCTCTCTGAAACCAATACTGTCGTTTCTCTCTATAAACCATTCATTTTTTGACATCCCCACACACGCCCTTCACGCATCTCCATAAAATCATTGTTTTTATTATTATTTTCTTTCTGTACTGAGCCCCAATTCAATTACTACAATCCAAAACTATAACAAAAACCCATATCTCAGTTTCATCAATCTCAAACTGTTCTCTGTCTTTTCTCTGCATGGACGGTCATTTCTTGCATCTCTACTTTCAACGGTCAGATTTCTATCTTCCCCCTTCCCTCTGTCTCTTTGATCATCCATTCGTTTGTCCTTGTAGATATTTTAGTGGTGTGTTGTTCTTTTAATTGAAACAGTATTGTTTTTCCTTTTTGTTGGTAAAGAATGGTTGGCTTTATGGGGTTGTTTTGTGGGCAGGGATCATGAATGGAACTACTGAATCGAAGTTTCAATCTGGGTTTTTCTTCTTCTTTTTGTTGTTGTTCTTCGGTTTTGGCTACGGTTTTCGTCGCTAATAGTATTATTATGGGCTGCGGACCTTCCAAATTCGACGACTTACCTTTGGTAAACCTTTGTAAAGAACGCAAGGAGCTAATCAAAGCGGCGTCGATTCACCGTTCCGCTCTGGCCGCCGCTCATGTGACCTACTTTCACTCCCTGCTTGACGTTGGTGAAGCGATCCGTAAGTTCGTCGACGAAGAGCTCGTCGTCGGATCTGCCTCTTCCGTTGATTCCCCTGTTCTCACATTGCCTTCCGACGAATTCAAATCCTCGAAAAAGAACAAGAGGAAAGACGACAACAACGTTGTATCTTCTTCTTCAACTTCCCTTTCACATTCCACTGAAGAACGCGGAAAAAACACGAGAAAAGGCAAAGAAGAAAGTGATGGTGAGGGGTCTCATCTGGATTTGTCATCTGGGTCACCTTCTATTTCCGGGTCAGGTTCCGGTTCACCTTTGGGTCACGGTGAAAGGGACCATAGTCATAGCCATGGCCACAGCCACAGCCCAGACCAAGAAGGACCAGCAGCGCCTTATGGCTACAACTATGGCTATGGCGGCTATGGTGGATACGGGGGTTATGGTTATGGCTATGGATACCCTTACCCTCCCCCTCAAGATAACAGGGGGACTAATGGTAATTCTTCTTCTTATATGTATTACATGAAGAAATCTGCAACACCTTCTCAATCTTTTGTTTATCAGGAGCCTGAAGGACATAATGGCTACTCAAGTTATACAAATGGAGGCTTTTTTGGGTACCCATCGGGGTCTCCGAGAGGAGAACATGGGTATGTGCAGAGAAATTCTCCTCCCCGGCCACCTCAACCACCACCTGCTCCGCCGTCTCCACCGAGAAATTCGACATGGGATTTTCTTAACGTGTTTGATACTTTTGATAACAGTGGTTATCCGGGTTACTATCCTGCGTCTAGATACGGTTACGGGTCGACCACCAGTAGTCCGGACTCAAAGGAGGTGAGGGAGAGAGAAGGAATCCCTGATTTGGAAGATGAAACAGAGCCTGAGATGTTAAGAGCTGCTCACAAAGAAAAGAGGAAAATGGTGAATGAGGAAATGAATCATAATTATAATAGTGGTGGTAATAATAAAATTAGGGACTTTGGTGAAGGGACTTCAAAGTCAGTTCCGGTTCAAAGGGTTAATGGTATTACCGAAGCCTCAACTTCAAAGGCAGTGCCATCAAGTAAAAGCGAGAGCTTGGAGCCTGGGGATCATATTAATATTAGTTCAAGTAGTGGAAGTCCTGATAATATTCTTACAAAGAGTCCTGAGGAAGACTTTCCGAAGAGCAAAAGGGTCAGTTTTGAGGTTGAAGAGGTATCTAATATGGATGTTGACTCTTCCAAGCTGAGTAGTTTAACCACATTGTCCGTCAATGGCACAAGAGATCTCCAGGAGGTTGTGAAGGAGATAAAGGATGAGTTTGAAACTGCCTCTAGTTATGGGAAAGAGGTTGCCGTTTTGCTTGAGGTTGGCAAGTTGCCTTACCAGCAACGTAAAGGAACTGGGTTTGGAGGTGAGTTTTCGTTTTTTTTCCTTTCCGACAAATTCCTCTTTGGCTCTTCATTTTTGCTTCTTGTTGGATGCTTGTGATTCTGTGAACTTAGCCTCTTGAATATGGTTGGTTAGGCTTTGGGAGAGAGATGTTTAAAGATTTTATTGAATTGGTATGTGTGAAATTTGAAAACACTGAGCATTAGTTCAAACAATGCGACAGGTCGTCTATAAAGTTAACCCCTTGTATTATTTCATGATTTTATTTGTTCTATCCTTGTGTACGTAGATGATTGAATCATTTGTCTAAATAGGTTTGAAGTTCTATTGGTTTTCAGTCATTTGCTATGCTCTGCTTTAGTGAAGCATACATCTCTTTGGTGCAGTGAAATTTTCTAGGATGCTGTATCTGGTGGCGCCTAACATTATATCATCTCCTCCACCTAAACCATCAATACCGATAACTTCTAGGACAATGAAAATGGCAAAAGAATATTGTCAGATTCCAGAGCAGGATGAAAAGCATCGAAATCTTTCATCAACTTTGGAGGAGCTTTATGCATGGGAAAAGAAATTATATAAAGAAGTCAAGGTATGCCAGTTATATGACTAAGGATAAACTTTGCTTCTTTACTTGCCTGATATCTATTGCTGAATCAATTTATATTCGAGGATTGAAAAGGTTGTAATTGTATAGCATAATATTTATCATTCCTTAAGCTATAGTTCTTTTAGTCATTCATTTTCTTGTATAGTCAAAATGTCATGCTTATTTGATTGATTTTCAAGGTTGTTACTATCTGAGTATCTAATATTTTCCTTGGTTTTCCTAGCTAAGCTGGATTTCCTCTGTTTTTGTTATTATTATTTTCATGTTTAATAGTCGACTTTCCCCCCAGTTTCTGTCATTTCAACTCTTACTGCTCAAGTGAACAAAAAGCTATCAATAATTGTCGGATTTTAGAACGTAATGTGCGGTAGTAGCATTTAAGTGATTCTATATAATTTGGTGTCCTTTGCATGACTCTGCTATTTCTTGCACTTCGATTCAAAATTAAAATCCCAAGCTAACTAATTGTCGTTCAAAAATGTTTTGAAAATATTTTTGAATGCTTATTTTTACCATGATTTTAGGATGAAGAAAGGCTACGGGTTATTTATGAGGAGAAGTGTAAAAAACTGAGAATGTTAGATAACCAGGGAGCAGAGTCCAGCAAGATTGATGCAATGCGGGCTTCAATAAGAAAGTTGTTGACAAAGATTGATGTTTGTATAAAGGCTGTTGAAGCTATATCAACTAGGATACATAAGCTGAGGGATGAAGAACTGCAGCCCCAGCTCACCAACTTGGTTTATGGGTATTGAATTTTGTTGTTTTCCTAGTTAGATTTGATCATCTGTTACATGGCTTCATGTGATTCTAGCAGAATCAGTATTTTATTTTGTTGGTTGTTTTTGTTGAATCCACGCACAATTAATGGATTCTGTCATTGTGCATGCAAAACATTTTTAGCTTCTAGTTTTAGATGTATTCAATAATATGTTGTTGCAATGGTGAATCGTGCATCTGCATAATGATACTTGCATGTATTGCTGGTATGTCTGTGGTTTGTAAGTGGAGCCACACGGATCTTTCATTATATTATCTTGCAACTTGTGGGGGTAAATGATGGAGTTTTGTCTCGTTCTTCTTGTCAAATTTAATTTGCAACTTCGAAAAAAGATTTGTGGAATGTTTTATTTTTCATATTGTCAAAAACTTCTGGAGGCCTTCACTTTTATATGATTGGTACTTGATATCCCTTTATCTGTTCGGAGGTAGTCAGTCTGTTTAAGGTTTTCTTTCATTTGAACTGATTGTAACACCTGTTTCTTCGTTTTACTTCTTAGGTTCTTAGGCAATGATATGCGGCCCTATTTTTTTTGCAGGTTGATAAGAATGTGGAGGTCCATGCTTAGCTGCCATCAGAAGCAGTTCCAAGCCATAATGGAAACCAAAGTTCGATCTTTAAGAGCAAATACTGATTTTCAAAGAGATTCGGGTTTGAAAGCTACTATTGAGCTTGAGATGGAGCTTTTGGACTGGTGCACTCGCTTTAATAATTGGATCAATACCCAAAAGGCATATGTTGGGTCCTTGTATGGGTGGCTCATGAGATGCATTGAACGCGAACAGGAAATAACTGCTGATGGGGTCGCTCCTTTCTCCCCAGGCCGAGTTGGGGCACCGCCAATTTTTGTAATTTGCAATGACTGGTACCAAGCAATGGATCGAATTTCGGAAAAAGGTGTAGCAAATGCCATGCAGAGTTTTGCTTCCAGCCTACACCAGTTATGGGAAAGGCAAGATGAGGAGCTTCGTCAGAGGACCAAAGCACAATATCTCTCAAAGGATTTCGAGAAACGGCTTAGGGAGTTACAGTTACAGAGACATAGGATGGATCAGGAGCAAAAAGCAGTATCGGATAAAAATGCTGTATCCAAGGTTCCTTCCGAAAGCGGAGTTTCACCGCTGGATGACCTAAAGGTGGATCTGGATTCCCTTAGGAAAAAAATAGAGGAAGAGAGAATCAGGCATAAGGATGCCATCAAATTAGTTAATGATGCTGCTTCAAGTAGTTTACAAGCAGGTTTGGTCCCAATCTTTGAAGCCTTGGGCAACTTCACCTCAGAGGTTTTGAAAGCACATGAGCAGGTCAGACTTGGAAATGCTGGAGTCTCCTAGCTTTGGTGTCTGGCATGGAAGACAGCTTGCCTTTGTTTATGCACATTACTTGTCATGTGAAATTACATCTGCCAACAAAGAATGTCGGCCTCGGATGTCTGTGAAGACAGCTTGCCTTTGTTTATGCCCATGGCAGTATGCGCTGATCACGGATATCGGATTAGCTTACTTCAAAAAAACGAAGGGATTGAACAAAACAGACCGAAAGAGACGAAAGTGAAGAAGTTTGAGGTCGGGTTCTTGTAGGATCATTGATACAAACTGGAAGTTGCCAGAAAAGAGTTGATCCCAGATTATCTTCTCTTGAATCCTTAATTCCCCACTAGTTAACTAAAATTAACCCCTTGAATTATATAGTTAGGTAGTAATTTTTGTACAGTAAAAATATTCATTTATTGATTGATTGGGTAAGTTGACCTTGTGAGAGGAGGATTGTAGTTAGAAGTTGTAGATCAGTTAACTTAAGAAGAAAAATTTTGACTGGTTAGATATATGGAAAGGCTCTTGGCGTTTACGTTGGTTTTCAATATCCCTTCAGGAGGCAACGTTTTTATTTTTATTTTAGGTTAACTAATTAATCACTTGTTTTATCTATTTTTTCTAATTAATTTTGTTTTTTCTAATTAAGATATGATTATCACAAGTTAACTGTTATTAAATATTTTAAAATAATTACACACTTGATCATTGTTATTTACATATTTTATTAATTTAGCCATACTTTTAATAAATTGAATCTTCTAATCGAATAATATCTCGTGTTACTAGTACCATTGATGGAAAGAAAACAAAGATTTTGGGGCCAAAGTGATTTAAAAAAAATCAAATATGTGCCCAACCATTAAAACAAAACAAATACTCGATATAAGTTGGTGGTCAACATATTTTTTTTGTGATAAGAGATACTCATGTGTAGCTTTTTCTTCTTTCTTTCCCCCCATTTTGGGAGCTACCGAATATATGTAGAAACTTGGAAAAATAAGCATAGCCGTTTTAGACACGCACTCACTTCCGAGTTTGAGTGTCAACTTACCTTCAACTCTTGACTCATTGGGTTCTCCATTCTTCATTGTCGGAAAAGCTGATGGATGTTATGTAATTCGTTGGCCGTTGGGAATTGAATACACCTATGGGGGTTTATGTTCTAGACGGGTACGTTGATTTTTCAATATGGATTTGCTCTTTTAGGTGGAATCAATCAAGTTTAATTTAGATGTGAAACCCTAAAATTAATCTATCAATCTCGAGATACCATGTTTTCTGTAGGTCACGAATTCAGCAAAATGTGATGGATCTAGCTTCCATGTCCACCAGTCGCCCCAACCCAAGCTAATGCCAAAATATGTTCCACCTGTTTAAATTTCCTTGGATCATAAATAGTTGAAGTAAAACGTAATATTAGAAGAAAGGGTTTTGTGCCTCAATACCGAGAATAACAAATTGTTTGACCCAATAGGACACTCTAGGTTTTAATGGTCCCAGTTAAGTGAGCCTCATGTGGCTATTATTTTAATATATTTAAAGGGACTTCTGGTAACGAGCCCCTTAAGAAATTATTTAAAAAAAATAATTACATAATTTAAAAAAAAGAGAAAAGAAAGATGGAACTCATCTCCTAAATTTAAAAAACTAGTCGTTTAAAGCTGTTGGGAAATAGGCAACTATAACATCACTTTCCAACAGTCACCATTGAGCTCGTCAACTCGGGTGATGAGTTTTGTCAGATTTTTGAAAAACATAGTCATTTATAGTCGTTGGGTTTGAAGTTATAAATAGAGGTTTGGGGTTTAGGAATTTTACTGTATATTGTTATGAAAAAAATTGAGAAAAAAACATAGTTTCTAAAGAATTCCTAAAAAATTGTCTACTTGAGAAGAAATGTTACGCCTTGACAGTGTCCATATTTCTTCGTTCTTACTTCGTCCGGAAGAAGAACAAGGCATTCATCAACGAGGAATGACATTGAGAGATCCACATCAGCGGATCGTTATATATCTACAACAATTCGTCATGTATCCAGCCACATTGCTATGTGGTTTTAAGGTGAACCCGACATTGATTTCGGCTCTGATTGAACATTGGAGGCCCGAGATGCATACTTTCCATTTTCGAGTGGTGAAGCGATGATTACTGTTGAGTTAATCGATCGGATGAATCGGCCAAGAGGGGGTGAATTGGCAATAAAAATTTCGGTGGAAGCTTTTGCAGAAAATTGAAAATATTTGCACAACGATTTAGAGTGGTTCGACTTTCTCAAACAAATTCTACGTCTACTAACTTAACTATCCACACTAAGGATTTTCCACAAATTCACTAATTTGTCTTTCTTTTGAGGACAAAGAGTAACCTTACACTTCCCTCAATAATTATACCCCAAATTCTTGAGAACACTATCTCCTAAAGAGAAAATTACAAATTTCGCAAACTTACAGAAAAACCTCTCAAGACAAGATGTTTGCACAATTATAGAAAAAAGAAAGAACACTAAAAAATGAATACAATTGAGCACAAATGGTGTTCTTGAAAGCAAAATGAATATTGAATGGAAAATAGGCTTGAATTGCTCAAACTTGAGGTTTGATGTTTTCTCTTTGATTCTCTCTCAATTCTTGTTTCTTGTTCTTCATCAATGGCTTGAAAACTTGTTTAAATACACCTTGGATTGATTCTAAACGTTGGGGATCATTGGTGAAGTCAATAGACCCGTTGTGGTATGTTTTTCATTTAAAAATCTGTTGGGAGCGTAGGTGTATCGGTACCTACCAGGGGTATCGGTACACTAATTACATTTGATGTTTTTCTGAGCCTGGAGTGCATCGGTACATCGGCTATGCATCAGTACCCTTATTTTATTCAAAATTTGGGTGTATCGATACATCTAAGAGTGTATCGGTACCTCCCTTTATACAAATTATTTTTGGCTCGATTATAGTTCGAAATACTTTGTAAAAATTGTTTCAAAAATATTTTAAGATTGAAACACAATTTTACACTTAAGTAAGGATTAAAATTGACATTTGAAAACCTGGAGTAATATTTTTGATATTCGAATAATTTAATCGAATATTATTTTTGAAATCGAATATAAAATCTTAAAATTCATTTATACTTTATTTGTTATATCGAAACATAAAAATGTTTTCAACAATCTCCCCCTTTTTATATAATAAAACATTTTAGTAATTTTAAGATTTTATTTTTGAAAGTAATTTTTGAAATCAATTTTGAAAAATTACTCCCCTTTCTTTATTCTTCCCATTTTTGTTAAATCAAAAAGACTCTATGAAAACATTTTAAACAAGTTTTTAAGGAAAATAACCAATTGATATATATATTGATATAACTATAGCTGCTAAGATCACAATCAAGAGAATTTGTTAGCCATTACTCCATAAATCAATATTCATAATAATAGGTAATGGTAATTGGTCATATTTCAACTAAGATGTAAATGATGCAAAAATTAATGAAATCAATATAAACATGAAGTTCAAATTAAATAGTCAAACCATTCAAGCAAACATATCCAAAATCCAAAACACACAAATCCAAAACATTCAAAATGTTTTAACAATAAGTTCAAATTCAACATATGAAAACGAGCAAGAAAAGGTTTTAGTCATCTATCGGTGGATCGGGAGGAGGAAAATGTGCTCGTAGAGCAGCCATATCGAGTGTGAGAGCATTGAGTTTGTCGTCCATAGCATTGAGTTGATAATTCATTGCTTCATTGTTAGCTTACATCTCTCGTTGATTCTCTAATTGTTGAGCCCCCATGGCGGTTAAGTAGAACTCTATGGATGCAAACCTCATGTCCAATGTCTCCATGAATGAGCGAACTCACACCGAGTTTAAGTGGAAGTCTAGGAGAATTTGAATCGAGGCAACTCACACCGAGCGTCAGTTGGAGTGAAGGTCTCTTACTAGAAAGATGTAGAAGCCATCCACACAAAGAGAGTCATTCGTCAAGTGGGACACCGAACAAGGCATGAATACCTTGTTCAGTGGAAGGGACTTTCTGAGAGTGAGGAGAGTTGGGAACCTACCGAAGCCCTATGACAATTTTGAGATCAGATAGACCAGTTTCATTCTAGCCGCGCGACAAGGGCATCACTAGAACTAGTCATTTCGACGTGACAAATATCTTAAATATATTAAAATAATAGCTCACATAAGTCCCACTTAACTGAGACTATTAAAATAATATATCCAACGTGTAACATCCCAAATTATGGATTAGTGACCAAATTGTAAAGTTTTAGAATTTGATGACTAAAGTAGAAGAATGAAATAGTTCAATGATTATTGGATATATATGATGAAGGTTATTTAGTAATTATTAAAGGAAATAAAGGGTAAAATGGTCATTTGATCATTTAAGGAAAAAAATGGAATTATATACACGTGGAAAGGGAGAGAATTCTCCAAAATTCTCTTCTCCTTTCTTCTTCTTCTTCTTCACGTGGAAGCCAAGAGCAAAGGTAAGTTTGATTTTGCTTTTGATTTCTTGAAAGTTTTAAGTTGGATTTGAGTCTTTGAGGGTTATATAAGCTTAAGGAAAGCTTATATAAGTTTAAAACACCAAAAAGATAGAATTAGAAAGGAATTTTTATTAAGGGTTTATAAATGAACTTTTGTTATAGAAAGGTTTTTGAAGTTCTAAAGTTGGATTTGACTTGCCATCAGCTTAATTAAGAAGTATTAAGTGTTAGAATTGGATTTGAAACATGTGGAAAATAGGGTATGATTCTTGAAATTCCTAAAGAGGAGAGGATATTAAGGTTAAAGATGAGATAAATGAATATTAATGAGTTTAATTATGTATATGAAAGTTAGGAATATGAAAGGGGTGGAAATATGAAGGATTTAATCCAAAAAGAAGGATTTTTCGGGTTCAAAAAGAGGTTCTGGGCAGAGTGCATCGATGCATATTCATAGTGCACCGATGCATCAATGTTAAAACCCAGAAATTGTTTGAAGGTGCATTGATGCATTGGTAGTGCATCGATGCACTCTTTTAAAATAAATACATCGAATGCAATTTGTGCATCGATGCATCCCATTAATAAGGAAACATCGAATGCAATTAGTGCATCGATGCATAAGGCATGCATCGATGCATCCCAGTAATAATACAACATCGAATACATTTTATGCACCGATGCATCAGTAGTGCATCGATGCATACCTTCATTAAAAGATGAAATTGACTTTTCTCTTGGTCTAAAGAGTGAACCATTAGAGTATATTAGTTATAATACTAATATAGATCTATGTATGATGATGTAGATGTAGAACGTGATCCCGTTCCGGATCAATTGAAGGATTATAATCGAATCAAAGCAAAACTAAGGTGAGTGCACATTCTCTAGTATATGAGGTTCAAGGGAAAATAAGACTTGTGATAAGTCTATTTCCAATAGTGAAAAACATGAATTCATAGAAGTATGTATTTGTTATGATTTATATGTGTGCATGTATATGTGTTATTGATATGAATATGGTAAGTAAAAGAGATTAATGGTGATGATAAGAATAATAATAAGGATAATGAAGTGATAGGTATATGTGAATATAGGTATTGATATGTTTTGTATGTATTGTAAGATGATATGTCTATGTGGTAACATGATAAGATGACAATGAGTTACATGTCATATGAACACATGAGAAATGTTATGAGCCATATGAAAGAGAAAGTATATGTGATACATGAGGGTGAATCCTATATGACATATGAATATGAATTCATATGAAAAGTGACATGAATTACATGAAAGAAACTACGTGATTACATGTATATGTGAATGAAACCATGAGCTTATATGAATATATGATATGGTTACATGAATATGTAAAAGGATATAAAAGATAATGCCCATGTTATGTGTCATGAGAGCTAGGGGTATAGTTGGCATGCCAAGAGTCGAGGGTCTATGTGGTCCTTCGGGATATATATGTATTCTTTGGAACATGTGTGAAGTCTGGTGAGACACATACTTGATCCCTAGTATATGTATATGATTCTTAAGGAGTGATATGTGGTCCTTCGGGATATATATGTATTCTTTGGAACATGTGTGAAGTCTGGTGAGACACATACTTGATCCCTAGTATATGTATATGATTCTTAAGGAGTGATATTTGGTCCTTCGGGACATTATTATATGGCACTCCGGTGCAATTCTACGCGGCACTCCGGTGCAATTCTACGTGGCACTTCGGTGCAATTATATGAGCTGTGGTGACAACATTAGTGCACAACTTCTATGTACTCGCATATCTTTAGTTCTCACATGAGTATCATGGGCTATTAAATAGATAATATTAATAAAGTGATAGGATAATATGTTTGTTCCCTTGTGGAATTTCATGTGTGATATTGATTGAACAAATAGTAACTTATAAGACTATATGATGAAAGGAATCAATGATAGTGATAAAATAAGAAAGAAATGAAGATGATAATATAATTGATTGAGTGTACGTGTTTTATGATAATATATATATATGGTTTACATGACATGGTATGTGTATGTGCAATTGGTTATGGTATATGTTATATGATATGGACATAAGAGATCATAGGAACATGAGATAAGATATATGAATGATAAGGACATATATGTATGCATATATTCGTTACATGTAAAAGTATGAGTGGTATGAAATGATAGTAAGAATTGTTTAGGTATGATTATTAGTTACCGTTTACCTTATAAGTTTTTATGCCTCACTAAGTCTTCTACTTAGCGTGTGATTGTTTCACACGTAGGTTTCGAGAAGAGTAAAGAGTAATGCGGAGCAAGACAGGTCAGTTCTCCTTACCAATTGTCAGATCAGAAAATATATGTACTGGTTATAGAGTGTAGTTGGCATGTAGTCTAAAGATATAAATTGTATGAACTCTGATATATTTTGTAAGCGTTTTGAATGAGTTAACTGTTATCAAAGTTTTTAAATTACTCACTATTTTATACGAATAAATGTTTGAAAAGTCAATGTGACACTTCGGACTCGTATCCGGGTCGGATACGGGTTGGGGTGTTACATTTAATGGTATCAGAGCTACGGTTTAGCCGATTCTAGGCTTAAATCGAAGTTAGAAGTGTTTTAAAAAGTGTATATGCCAACTCAAAGTGAAAAATTCTGATCTGATAGTGTAAGGAGTATGATGTCTTGCTAATAAAAAAAAGAGATTATTATGTGATAATAGAAGTATGATAATAAGAGCTTCGAAAGAAGTGAAAGGTAATAAACCTGAAGGTAATAGCATTCACCTGCCCTGGCCAGGCAGGGAGAAGAATGAACACCTCAGGAAATGCCTGTATAAAATTTGGAAAATTATTCTTCATGATTGAAGAATGTTCTGATGTGTTTTCAATTTATACTTCTTTAACTCATAGAATGAATGTATCAAATTAGTTGATAAAGTTGCGAGCACCCAAGTTCAAGGGTGGATTTGAGGAAGGTTCTATTGTTATAGACCTTTGGTTGAATGATATGATAGAAGGTTTTCATTTCTTCAAAGTGGAGATGTTGAATTGAGTATTTTTGTTACTACTTTGGTAAGTTAGAGTATGGTGGACAATTGTCACCATAAGAACGTTAAAAGATTAAATGATGTGATTAGAATTGTATAAGAGTTCAAGAATAAGTGCATTGATGACCAATTTATAAAACAGATGAAACTAGAATACACGAGCTTGAAACAAGGGAGTTACACCTTGTATGAGTATGATTATAAGTTTATTAAGCTAAGCAGAATTGCTGCTGAGTTAATTCCGACTGAAAATGATACATGTGATATTTTGTTAGGACTTGCGCCTTAAATTAAAAGAGTGTTACTGGTTTTGAATTTGTTATCGTTTCAAGAAATGTTTAATTGTGTTAAAGCTTTAAAGGGAAAAATCTCAGAACGAAAAGTTTGGAGAAATAAAATCTTAGATGATTAAGAGAATTAGTGCTTCATAGAATTTTCGCACCATCAAAGAAAGGTAGAGATTCTGGTTCAACTTTAAACCAGACATGAATTAGTTGTATTCTCCGTCAGAGAATCAAATCAGATGAGAGTTCGACAGACTCCAACAGTAGGGTTGATCTTGAAAGATTAAACAAAGAGTTAATTGAGGATAAGTCAGGGTTAAAGACAACCCTTGTGAATTGGGTTAAAAGCTCTTTTAGAAGTTATGTAAATCGAAGCAGAAAAAGTATTGAAATCTGGTGATTTTTTTTAAACAAGTGGAGAAAAAATAAGTATAAGAATGGTAAAGAATAAGGTTTTGTGCGAGTAAAGTTGACTATCAAAGTAATGAAAATGTGATAAGGAGTGATGTTTATGGATAAATATATGTGATATAAAAGAGCATGGGATTATGAAGAACATGATATGGTTTAGTTATGTATAAGACAATGCTGATTATAAAAGGATAAATGGATAAAGATCAAGGAATGAATTAAGTGTTTTGCTAGAAATTAAATAATGTGAAGGATAAGAAGTATTTTAAATGTATCAAGTGAGGTAGATACTGTTTTTGTATTTAAGATGGAAAGAGTTAACGTGGGCTAACAAGATTATGGGACAGAATGTATTGAAATTACAAGATTTCAAGATATGGTAGGTTATGATAACCAAATATGAAGTGAATCTGGATACAGTTGTATACTGTGATTATAGTAAAGTGATAGAGTGAAGGAAGTGAGGATTCAAATATTTGAGTAAAACTAAGGATTGATAAGAAGAGTTTAAGTATGGGTACATCAATGATCAGTTTATAAATAAAGGAAGTTAGAATGTTAAGCTTGAATAATGGAAGTGAAATGGTGTATGAGATTGAATGTTTATTTGATTAGTTGAGTAAACTATTGTTGAAATAATTCCGACTGCAAAGAATGTATATGAATGGTTCGATGAAGGTAATAAAGGAGACAAGGCATAATACTGTATATGAATGAAAGTATGGGTTCAATAAGTGAATTACACTGGGTTGTTTTTTACTGAAATGATGTGTAAGATTAATTTGATCAGGGCTTACGCCCTAGATTGAAAAGTTGTTATTAATTAGCTGTAATGGCATGGATGTTAGAATTATCCGATTTGAAGGAAACATAAAGTAAGTTAATCAAATGAGATACGAATATGGATGTGGTTGTATATTTTGATCATATAAATATGATATAGGCAAGGAGATAAATATTTATATGTTTTAAAGAAAATTTTGAAGGAAGAAAATACAAGAAAGATATGATAAGAATGAGGTTTTGTATAAGTGAAGTTGATTAGTAAAATTATAAAGATATAATAAAGACTGGTAATCAGAGATAAGTTTAAGTGATAGGAAAAGAGTATGTGAACATGAAAGAAAGATATGATTGGCGTATAAGAATATTTTGAGTTATGAAGAAAATGAAAGGATGAAGTTTAAAGAATTAGATGTGATAAAGATTATGTTGAGATATAGGTTATAAGTTTAACTAGAAGTAAGAAAGGTATGTCAGGTAATATGAGAAATTGTTTAGTTATGCAAAGTGTATGTTTAATCAGTTATGATGAAGATTTAAGGTTATGTTTCTTGGTCAAGTGGATGTAGTCAGAGAAATGAATAAAGATTTATATGTAGTAAGGAAGTTTTGGAGTCAGTCAAGTAAGGATGAAATAAAAGTTTGGTGATTCTTGAAAGACAATTGAAGATTGGCAAGGAATTTGATTGATTTATGAGTTGGAGTAATAAGAATTAATGTTATTGTCTATCTGATAAGTGACATGATAGGAGATATAAAGTAAAAAGGTAGTCGAATAATTGAAAAGATAAGAACCAAGTTATTAAAGATGATACAAAAGATTAAGTTCAGAAAGCAGCATGAGAACGTTAGAAGATATGTCCTTTTCAGGATGTGCAGTGAAAATTCGAGGACGAATTTTTTTAAAAGGAGGGGAGATTTGTAACATCCCAAATTATGGATTAGTGACCAAATTGTAAAGTTTCAGAATTTGATGACTAAAGTAGAAGAATGAAATAGTTCAATGATTATTGGATATATATGATGAAGGTTATTTAGTAATTATTAAAGGAAATAAAGGGTAAAATGGTCATTTGATCATTTAAGGAAAAAATGGAATTATATACACGTGGAAAGGGAGAGAATTCTCCAAAATTCTTTTCTCCTTTCTTCTTCTTCTTCTTCACGTGGAAGCCAAGAGCGAAGGTAAGTTTGATTTAGCTTTTGATTTCTTGAAATTTTTAAGTTGGATTTGAGTCTTTGAGGGTTATATAAGCTTAAGAAAAACTTATATAAGTTTAAAACACCAAAGAGATAGAATTAGAAAGGAATTTCTATTAAGGGTTTATAAATGAACTTTTGTTATAGAAAGGTTTTTGAAGTTCTAAAGTTGGATTTGACTTGCCATCAGCTTAATTAAGAAGTATTAAGTGTTAGAATTGGATTTGAAACATGTGGAAAATAGGGTATGATTCTTGAAATTCCTAAAGAGGAGAGGATATTAAGGTTAAAGATGAGATAAATGAATATTAATGAGTTTAATTATGTATATGAAAGTTAGGAATATGAAAGGGGTGGAAATATGAAGGATTTAATCCAAAAAGAAGGATTTTTCGGGTTCAAAAAGAGGTTCTGGGCAGAGTGCATTGATGCATATTCATAGTGCACCGATGCATCAATGTTAAAACCCAGAAATTGTTTGAAGGTGCATCGATGCATTGGTAGTGCATCGATGCACTCTTTTAAAATAAATACATCGAATGCAATTTGTGCATCGATGCATCCCATTAATAAGGAAACATCGAATGCAATTAGTGCATCGATGCATAAGGCATGCATCGATGCATCCCAGTAATAATACAACATCGAATACATTTTATGCACCGATGCATCAGTAGTGCATCGATGCATACCTTCATTAAAAGATGAAATTGACTTTTCTCTTGGTCTAAAGAGTGAACCATTAGAGTATATTAGTTATAATACTAATATAGATCTATGTATGATGATGTAGATGTAGAACGTGATCCCGTTCCGGATCAATTGAAGGATTATAATTGAATCAAAGCAAAGCTAAGGTGAGTGCACATTCTCTAGTATATGAGGTTCAAGGGAAAATAAGACTTGTGATAAGTCTATTTCCAATAGTGAAAAACATGAATTCATAGAAGTATGTATTTGTTATGATTTATATGTGTGCATGGGTATATGTGTTATTGATATGAATATGGTAAGTAAAAGGGATTAATGGTGATGATAAGAATAATAATAAGGATAATGAAGTGATAGGTATATGTGAATATAGGTATTGATATGTTTTGTATGTATTGTAAGATGATATGTCTATGTGGTAACATGATAAGATGACAATGAGTTACATGTCATATGAACACATGAGAAATGTTATGAGCCATATGAAAGAGAAAGTATATGTGATACATGAGGGTGAATCCTATGTGACATATGAATATGAATTCATATGAAAAGTGACATGAATTACATGAAAGAAACTACGTGATTACATGTATATGTGAATGAAACCATGAGCTTATATGAATATATGATATGGTTACATGAATATGTAAAAGGATATAAAAGATAATGCCCATGTTATGTGTCATGAGAGCTAGGGGTATAGTTGGCATGCCAAGAGTCGAGGGTCTATGTGGTCCTTCGGGATATATATGTATTCTTTGGAACATGTGTGAAGTCTGGTGAGACACATACTTGATCCCTAGTATATGTATATGATTCTTAAGGAGTGATATGTGGTCCTTCGGGATATATATGTATTCTTTGGAACATGTGTGAAGTCTGGTGAGACACATACTTGATCCCTAGTATATGTATATGATTCTTAAGGAGTGATATGTGGTCATTCGGGACATTATTATATGGCACTACGGTGCAATTCTACGCGGTACTCCAGTGCAATTCTACGTGGCACTTCGGTGCAATTATATGAGCTGTGGTGACAACATTAGTGCACAACCTCTATGTACTCGCATATTTTTAGTTCTCACATGAGTATCATGGGCTATTAAATAGATAATATTAATAAAGTGATAGGATAATATGTTTGTTCCCTTGTGGAATTTCATGTGTGATATTGATTGTACAAATGGTAACTTATAAGACTATATGATGAAAGGAATCAATAATAGTGATAAAATAAGAAAGAAATGAAGATGATAATATAATTGATTGAGTGTACGTGTTTTATGATAATATATATATATGGTTTACATGACATGGTATGTGTATGTGCAATTGGTTATGGTATATGTTATATGATATGGACATAAGAGATCATAGGAACATGAGATAAGATATATGAATGATAAGGACATATATGTATGCATATATTCGTTACATGTAAAAGTATGAGTGGTATGAAATGATAGTAAGAATTGTTTAGGTATGATTATTAGTTACCGTTTACCTTATAAGTTTTTATGCCTCACTAAGTCTTCGACTTAGCGTGTGATTGTTTCACACGTAGGTTTCGAGAAGAGTAAAGAGTAATGCGGAGCAAGACATGTCAGTTCTCCTTACCAAATGTCAGATCAGAAAATATATGTACTGGTTATAGAGTATAGTTGGCATGTAGTCTAAAGATATAAATTGTATGAACTCTGATATATTTTGTAAACGTTTTGAATGAGTTAACTGTTATCAAAGTTTTTAAATTACTCACTATTTTATACGAATAAATGTTTGAAAAGTCAATGTGACACTTCGAACTCGTATCCGGGTCGGATACGGGTTGGGGGTGTTACACAACGAGGTGACAAATTCTTATATTCTTAAGCATTTGCAGTAGATTGCAAAACAAAATCTACAATACCATATTAGGCGAAATAATTTGTTATCATCGGTATTGGGCCAAAGAACCCCAAGGGAAATGACATGAAAGCGGTATAAATTAGTAATAATTTATATAAACATATAATGTTTTAGACATTAATCCCTAGAATCTAAAACATATGGATTTGGATACTCGCGTTAACCAAGTTAATAGTTCCCCAGGCCCTAACAAAATACGTTGCACACTATCTTCGATGCGACTACTACTTGTGGTTTCTTTTTTGGAGTTTTTTTTTTCATTAAAGTTAGAAGATATAGATGTTAAGCATCGTTGATGGTTGAACTGAGAAGGCGAGCTTGAATCTTGTGTAGGTTTGATAATTGAAGAGGCTTTAACATGAATTCTTCTGCTCCTCCTTCTAGGCACCTGCATTCATGCCTTCATTTTCTTATTCACTTCAATCTATTCCCTTCTTTATTTGTAACATCCTAAATATCGAGTCAATGACCAAAATAGAATTTTTGGTAATTTAGTGACCAATCTCAGAAAAGATTGAAAGTTTAGGGATTTAAATTAAAAGTATTGATGTTGGATTTAATAATAAAGTTTGAAAGTAATAAGGGTATTATGGTCATTTTTTAAGAAAGATTTTTATTTCCCTTTATAAAAGGTAATAAGCACGTGGGAAGGAGATAATTTCTCCAGAGTATTCTTCAGTCTTCTTCTTGATCCTCTCCACCGTGAAGCCTAGTATAAGGTAAGTGGGTTTTCAGTTGGTTAATTCGTCGTTTTAAAGCATGTTTTGATTCTTGGGATATTAAGAAAGATTAAAAAAAGCTTTAGGTGGCTTAAAACTCAAAGATTAACAAGTTAAGAGAAATTAAGAAAAATGAGTTTTTAAGTGAATTTTTGAAATAGAAGGAGTTAATAGATTTTGAAGTTGAATTTGACTTGTCAAGGGTTGAATTAAGAGATGTGAAGTGATAGAATGAGTTTTAAAACATGTTGAAAATTTGGTATGATTCTTGAAGTTAATCAAGAGGAGAGGATATTAAGGTTAAAGACAAGATAAATGAATAAAAATGAATCTAAGCATGTATATGTAAGTTAGGATTATAAAAGAAGATGAACCATGAAGTTTTGAAAATGAAAGAGTGAATTATCGTGCCTAAAGAGTAATTTCTGGGCAAGGTGTATCGGTACACATTCAAAGTGTACTGATGTATACCAATACACTCTTTAAAGAAGAAACATCGAATGCCATGAATGTATCGATGCACTATGAGTGTGCACCGATGCACCAAGACAAATTTTGAAGGTGCATCGATGCAGTAAGGGGTGCATCGATGCATCAATATTTCAAAGCTATTTTGGGTACCGATGCACCTATAGTGCATCGGTACACCCCTGAAGGAAAAAAGTGAATATTATTTTACTAAGTTCATTTCAGTTGTTAGTATCATATTACAAGGTGTAGGTATCTGATAATTGCCTTAAAATGTATAATTATTAAGATTCAGAGCCTAAACAAGTTCCGGAATCATTGACAAGTAAGATCAATCAAGGGGAAAGATAAGAGATTGAAATTGACTAGTGAGGCCAGGTGAGTGCATAATAGTGACATGTATTGTTTAAAGGAAATAGGACTTGCGATGAGTCTATTTCCTAGAATAATATGCATGAAGTCATGAATAAGATTATGTGGTTGTTATTATTATATATGTTATATGTGATTATATATTTTAAATTAATTGTATGTATGCATAACTAAAGATATTGATGTGCTTTGTATATGCTATAGGATTTGTGTAAAACACTAAAATGTAATAATGGAATAACATGAAATAAATTATATGATATAGACATAAGGAGTGAAATGAACGAGTGAGCATAAGATAATCAAGTATAAGTCATATTATATGGTATATGTGATTACACGAGAAAGGTTAGAAGACTCTATGAGGATAGTATAAATTTGAGGGCATATACATAAATAAGGATACATAAGTTATATAGGGAAGATTTATATAGTTAAAGGAAACTATGGTTTATGAATTATAAAGTGAAGAACTATAAAACTTTATGAAAGAGTATATGTATGAAGTAATGGGAAATTGAACTAATTAAATAGATTAAATTAGTATATATATAGATGAATTATGTAAGTGAAAGGGGAAACGAGATAAGATAAGTAGAAATTATTTATAGGATAGAATGAGACTATTTGAACATGTATTATAAACTTTATAAAGGATGACTTAGGTTAAATCATTATATGATATAAATATAGGGCATTACTATGTAAATTACATTAAAGAGACATGTTTACACGATTACAAGATATGATACAAGACATTAGATATATGAAAGAGAAAGTATATGTGATATGAAAAAGTGAAACAAGTTAAATGATATTGAATTAGGTGAATATAAGAGATTAAAGCATAAATTATACGAAAATATATAAGTCATAGGATATGACATGTTTATAGGAACACAGGAGAAGTGTTATATGCCATGTGATACATGAATACGAAATATTATGATAATTTACATGAACTACGTGATTAAATGTATATGTGAATGAAGCTACGAGTTTATATGAATATGTGATATGTTTACATGAATATGAAAAAGGATATAAAAGATAATGCCCATGATATGTGTTATGAGAGCTAGGGGTATAGTTGGCATGCCAAGAGTCGAGGGTCTACGCGGTCCTTCAGGACATATATGTATCCTTTGGAACATCTATGAGGTCTTTTGAGACACATACTTGGTCCTTGGAATATGTATATGGATCTAAAGGAATTTTCTACGTGGTCCTTAGGGATATCTTATATGGCACTTCGTTGCATTTCTACGCGGCACTTAGGTGCATTTCTACGCGGCACTTAGGTGCAATTCTACGTGGCACTTCGGTTCATTTATACGAGCTGTGGTGATAGCATTAGCGCACAACCTCTATAGACTCACATATCTATAGTTCTCACATGTGTACATGGGCTAATAAAGAAGATGATATAAAAGAACCTTGTATGATATTATGTGCTTTGTTTGTAATCTTTATGGTGAAATGATATATGTGATATGATGGTAATGTGTATATAGCTTGGTTAAGAAGAATAAGTACAAGAACACATGACTAAAAGATAAAGAAGAAAATAAGACTATTAAAGAGATAATGAGGAATTTATTACATACGATTTATATGTTTTGTGTTAGGAAATATGTTACCAGAATTATATGATGATATGAGTATTTCTTTGTGAAACAATATGTATGTATATGATATATATATATATATATATTTATGTTTGGATACATTTTGTGGTTTATCATGATTACATGAAATATGCATAATAGAAATTGGTTATGATATGCTATAGTCAGTTTGTTTATGCCTCATTATGTGATAGACTTAGCGTGTGATTGTTTCACACGTAGGTTATAGAAGCGAGAAGAGAAGCAAAGAAGAGCAAGACAGGTCAGCATCTCCCTTACAAAATTTCAGATCAGAAAATAGATGATTTAAAGGTGTTTGGTTATTTTGAATATAGTTGGCATGCACTAATTGATTGAGTTAAATATGCTCTGATCGATTTTGGTTATTGTGGTCAATTTGTGTAAATAAACCGCTTTTACTTTAATGAAAGTTTTAAATTTTCTTTGAATTTTGTCAAGAGTCAAAGTTTGAAAAGTCAATGTGACACCTCAGACTCGTATTCGGGTCGGGTACGGGTCTGAGGGTGTTACATTTAATGGTATCAGAGCTAAGGTTTAGCCGATTCTCGGCATAAACCGAAGTTCAAAGTGTCATAAAATGTGTACATGCCAACATATAGTGAATTTTTTTTTCTGATCTGATAGTGTAAGGAGTATGTTATCTTGCTAATAGAATAAGATTAGTTTAATATAGTAGAAATTTGATTATGAGAATTTCAAAGAAAGCGAGGGATGAACCTGATGGTAGTAGCAATTCACCTGCCCTGGCCAGGCAGGAGGAAGAGCGAACACCTCAGGAAGTGCCTCATAAGATCAAAGACTGATTTCAGAAAGTTGAAATCATATTAGAATAGTGATAGAAAGTTTTCACAGGTTTGAATCGGAAAAGTGATATGAAGTATTCTTATTATTTCATGGATACGATAGAATATGGTGAACAAGTGTCACCATAAGAAAGTTAAAAGATCTAAGGATGTGGTTAGAATTTGTAGAGAGTTCGAAAATAAGTGCATCAGTGACAAGCGTATAATATATATATACAGCCAGAGTTTATGAGTTTGAAATAAAGGAATAGTATCGTGTATAAGTAATAATGTGAATAGAATAAGGGTTTACATTTTAGATGGAAAGAGTTAGCGTTGGCTAACCAGATTATGTGATGAAAAATATATAGAAATATAAAATTTTGAGATGTTGTCAGAATAAGACAACCAAAAGATGATGTGGATCGGGATACATTTGTATATTTTGATCATAATAATGTGACATAGTGAAGAAGATGAGGTTTCGTATGTTTGAGTAAAGCTAAGGATTGATAAGAAGAGTTTAAGAATGAGTACATTAGTGATCAGTTTATAAAATAAATGAAGTTAGAATGTTGAGTTGGAACAACGAAAATTACATGGTGTATGAGAATAAATGTGGATTTGATAAGTTAAGTAAACTATCGCAGAGAAAATTCTGACTGAAAGGAATGTATATGAATGGTTCGGTGAAGGTTTATGTTTTAGATTGGAATAATTGGTGCTGACTAACATAATTATGTGATGATAAGTGTATTGAGTTAAAGGATTAGAAGATGTTGTCAGGGTAAATTTACTAAGTATGGTGTGAATTGAGACATGATTATGTATTTTGATCACAGAAATGTAAGGTAATGGAAGAGACAAAAGAATAGTAATGCATATGAATAAGAGTGTGGGTTGGATAAGTGAGTAAATTGCACTGGTTGGATTTCAACTGAGAAAAGGAATATGAGTAGTCTGATTAGGGCTTATGCCCTAAATTGAAACATTGTTATTGATTAATTGTAATGGTATGAATAATAAATTTATAGGATTTGAAGAAAAGATAAAGTTAAGTTAATCAAGTATGATGTGGATTTGGATATGGTTTTGATTATATAGATATGATTTAGGCAAGGAAATAAGTATTTGTATGTTTAAAAAGGGGCTTTGAGGAAGGAAATACAAGTACAAGAAATGGTAAAGAATGAGGTTCTATATAAGTAAAGTGGATTATCAAAGTTATGAAGATGCGATGAAGATCGGTAATCAGAGATGAGTATAAATGATAAGAAAATAGTATGTGAACATTAAAGAAAAAGATATGATATGTATAAGAAGATTTTGAATTTGAAGGAAAGAAAGAATAAAGGAATAAGAAAAGATTGTGTGTATAGTAATACATACAAGGATTAAGAAATGAGCAAAAGCTTGATTTATGTGCAAAGCATATATAGAATGATGAAAAAGATCAAGTGATTCATAATAATAAGAAATAAGGATTGGGGTAAATGACTATAAAATAAATGATATTATATGGAGTTATAAAGATATGGATGCATATGAAGATTTGAGTTTGGGGAAAATGGTAAGTTTGCTAGCGGTAACAGGAAAGATTAAGAAAGGGAAGCAACATGAAAATATTAGAAGACATGATATTATAAAGGTATGCAGTGAAAATTCGAGGACAAATTTTCTTAAGGAGGAGAGATTTGTAATATCCCAAATGTCGGGTCAATGACCAAAATAGAATTTTTGGTAATTTAGTGACCAATCTCAGAAAAGATTGAAAGTTTAGGGATTTAAATGAAAAATATTGATGTTGGATTTAATAATAAAGTTTGAAAGTAATAAGGGTATTATGGTCATTTTTCAGGAAAGATTTTTATTTCCCTTTATAAAAGGTAATAAGTACGTGGGAAGGTGATAATTTCTCCAGAGTATTCTTTAGTCTTCTTCCTCCTCCTCTCCACCGTGAAGCTTGGTATAAGGTAAGTGGGTCTTCAGTTGGTTAATTCTTTCGTTTTAAAGCTTTTTTTTGATTCTTGGGATATTAAGAAAGATTAAGAAAAGCTTTAGGTGGCTTAAAACTCAAAGATTAACAAGTTATGAGAAATTAAGAAAAATGAGTTTTTAAGTGAATTTTGAAATAGAATAAGTTAATAGATTTTGAAGTTGATTTTGACTTGTCAATGGTTGAATTAAGAGATGTGAAGTGATAGAATGAGTTTTAAAACATGTTGAAAATTTGGTATGATTCTTGAAGTTAATCAAGAGGAGAGGATATTAAGGTTAAAGATAAGATAAATGAATAAAAATGAATCTAAGCATGTATATGTAAGTTAGGATTATAAAAGAGGATGAACCATGAAGTTTTAAAGATGAAAGAGTGAATTATCATGCCTAAAGAGTAATTTCTGGGCAAGGTGTATCAGTACACATTCAAAGTGTATCGATATATACTGATACACTCTTTAAAGAAGGAACATCGAATGTCATGAATGTATCGATGCACTATGAGTGTGCACCGATGAACCAAGACAAATTTTGAAGGTGCATCGATGTAGTAAGGGGTGCATCGATGCATCAATATTTTGAAGCTATTTTGGGTACCGATGCACCTATAGTGCATCAGTACACCCTTGAAGGAAAAAGTGAATATTAGTTTATTAAGTTCGTTTAAGTTGTTAGTATCAGATTACAAGGTGTAGGTATCTGATAATTGCCTTAAAATGTATAATTATGTAGATTCAGAGCCTAAACAAGTTCTGGAATCATTGACAAGTAAGATCGATCAAGGGGAAAGATAAGAGATTGAATTGACTAGTGAGGCAAGGTGAGTGCATAATAGTGACATGTATTGTTTAATAGAAATAGGACTTGCGATGAGTCTATTTCCTAGAATAATATGCATGAAGTCATGAATAAGATTATGTGGTTGTTATTATTATATGTGTTATATGTGATTATATGTTTTACATTAATTGCATGTATGCATAACTAAATATATTGATGTGCTTTGTATATGCTATAGGATTTGTGTAAAACACTAAAATGTAATAATGGAAGAACATGAAATAAATTATATGATAGAGACATAAGGAATGAAATGAACGAGTGAGCATAAGATAATCAAGTATAAGTCATATTATATGGTATATGTGATTACACGAGAAAGGTTAGAAGACTCTATGAGGATAGTATAAATTCGAGGGCATATACATAAATAAGGATACATAAGTTATATAGGGAAGATTTATATAGTTAAATGAAACTATGGTTTATGAATTATAAAGTGAAGAGCTACAAAGGTTTATGAAAGAGTATATGTATGAAGTAATGGGAAATTGAACTAATTAAATAGATTAAATTAGTATATATATAGATGAATTATGTAAGTGAAAGGGGAAACGAGATAAGATAAGTAGAAATTATTTATAGGATAAAATGAGACTATTTGAACATGTATTATAAACTTTATAAAGGATGACTTAGGTTAAATCATTATATGATATAAATATAGGGCATTACTATGTAAATTACATTAAAGAGACATGTTTACACGATTACAAGATATGATACAAGACATTAGATATATGAAAGAGAAAGTATATGTGATATGAAAAAGTGAAACAAGTTAAATGATATTGAATTAAGTGAATATAAGAGATTAAAGCATAAATTATATGAAAATATATAAGTCATAGGATATGATATGTTTATAGGAACACAAGAGAAGTGTTATATGCCATGTGATACATGAATACGAAATAATATGAGAATTTACATGAACTACGTGATTAAATGTATATGTGAATGAAGATACGAGTTTATATGAATATGTGATATGTTTACATGAATATGAAAAAGGATATAAAAGATAATGCCCATGATATGTGTCATGAGAGCTAGGGGTATAGTTGGCATGCCAAGAGTCGAGGGTCTACGCGGTCCTTCGGGACATATATGTATCCTTTGGAACATCTATGAGGTCTTTTGAGATACATACTTGGTCCTTGGAATATGTATATGGATCTAAAGGAATTTTCTACGTGGTCCTTAGGGACATCTTATATGGCACTTCGTTGCATTTCTACGCGGCACTTAGGTTCATTTCTACGCGGCACTTAGGTGCAATTCTACGTGACACTTCGGTGCATTTATACGAGCTGTGGTGACAGCATTAGTGCACAACCTCTATAGACTCACATATCTATAGTTCTCACATGTGTACATGGGCTAATAAAGAAGAAGATATAAAATAACCTTGTATGATATTATGTGCTTTGTTTGTAATCTTTATGGTGAAATGATATATGTTATATGATGGTGATGTGTATATAGCTTGGTTAAGAAGAATAAGTACAAGAACTTATGACTAAAAGATAAAGAAGAAAATAAGACTATTAAAGAGAGAATGAGGAATTTATTACATACGCTTTATATGTTTTGTGTTAGGAAATATGTTACCAGAATTATATGATGATATGGGTATTTCTTTGTGAAACAATATGTATGTATATGATATATATATATATATATATATATATATATATATATATATTTATGTTTGGGTGCATTTTATGGTTTATCATGATTATATGAAATGTTCATAATAGGAATTAGTTATGATATGCTATAGTCAGTTTGTTTATGCCTCACTAAGTTATAGACTTAGCGTGTGATTGTTTCACACGTAGGCTACAGAAGCGAGAAGAGAAGTAAAGAAGAGCAAGACATGTCAGCATCTCCCTTACAAAATTTCAGATCAGAAAATAGATGATTTAAAGGTGTTTGGTTATTTTGAATATAGTTGGCATGCACTAATTGATTGAATTAAATATGCTCTGATCGATTTTGGTTATTGTGGTCAATTTATGTAAATAAACCGCTTTTACTTTAATGAAAGTTTTAAATTTTCTTTGAATTTTGTCAAGAGTCAAAGTTTGAAAAGTCAATGTGACACATCAGACTCGTATTCGGGTCGGGTACGGATCTGAGGAAGTTACATTATCAACTCTCTCTCTCTTTAAAAAAAATGAACAACTTACATGCTAATTGTTGAAGGTACATTCTCTTACGACATCACCACCACTAGTACATCTTTCCATGAAGATCCCTGCAATACTAAGTTATATTTGCATCTTCAAAATTAATGATTTATTAGGTCCAATTTTATATGAGAAATTATTTATTAATTATATTCTCGAAACCATCGTTGTGTGATAATATTTGAAACCATATTCTTTTATACTTATTCTAAAAAACATATCACTAAATCAGATAGATATTTTATCAAGGGAACGCTGGTTTCAAATCCTACCCATGTAAGAGCTAAGAACCCTTCCGATAGTTAAAAATGGAGAGAAATTATGGTTGTATTTGGTGGGGTTAGGTTGACCTTGATGCGTTTGGGTAAATCATACCCGCTCGTTCCTGGCATGAAAAGTCTGTCATGATCAAGTTGACTTTAAGTCCCTACATTTCATCCAAGAAATAGTTGTTTTTTTAATTCAAATTATCAAAAATAATAATCAACTTCAATTATATGATCAAATAAGATTGCAAGAGAACCATGAGCGTCGAGGTTAATCAAAATGGATTAAATGAGAAACCCTTTTATCCATTGAGCGTGGAGGGAAGAAATAAATAAAAAATATGGATGATGAAGAGAGTAAAACAGACAACTGATATTTAAAACCTGATGTTGTTGGGGAGATGAAGCAGCTGCTGTCGAGTTATGAAGCAAACCCAGATATTCCAAAGCTTTTTCCCCAGATTCCAAGCACGTTACTGCAATTAATTACATACAGAAAGCTAGCTTTAAAAAAACACACAGTTATTATTTAGTAATTTATTATTTCACCTTGACATGAAAAAGCTTTGAGGAGCTTCTCCAATAACTTCCTGTCGATAACGCTATCATCGACAGCCAAGATATGAAAACGACCTTCTTCTTTTTCTTCATCTTCCTGCACAATTTGTTGTTGTTGAGGTTGTCTGAATTGAACAATATTGCCTGATTTCATCAACCCCATAAATACAGAAGGCTTGGTAGCTTGTGATGTAGATTAGAGAGAGAAAGAATCCAAGTTGCTTTCGGTTTAATCTGAAAGAATGAGATAAAAGTGTGTGAGAGAGAAAACAAAGAGCTGTTATGAGAACGCCGACTACACGTATTTTGCACCAAATAGAAACTTAAATATTACTATATTATTATAAGCATGTTTTGTGAGAGTATAAATTTATATTATGTCATTTGTATTTTTTTTTTATTAATAAGACGAAAGCTTCATGTTAGCTGCAATATGATTTAAGATCATCTCGACCGTAATGATACAAATTAATATTTTTATAATATACTTGATAGTCTTAAGTTATTTTCTTGTATTCAATAAATAATTAAATATTTTTAATTTACTTTAAAATAAAATTAATCAAATTTTACATTAATGAAATATCAAATATTTTTAATTGTGATCCGTCCCTAGATTCTGTATAACGTGTGCTGGCACACATTTCTTTCTCATTCTCTTTCTCTTTCAGTCCGTGTGTCATTTTCTCTTCTCCGTTTTCTTTTATTTGCTTTGGATTTTGTTTGATTTCCGAGAAAATCCTGACAAGATCTTTGTTGCCATTTAGCCGTTTTCTTTTCCTTTTCAAAAGAAATTGGGGCTGGAATTCGATGACTTTGAAAACGAACAAACAAATTAATTAATGTTACTGTTAGTCAAAAAGTAAGACATTCATTTTATAATTATTTAGGCGATGTTCAATTATTTATTTATAAAATAAATCAATTAACTAAAACTAATATTTTTAACGATTTCATTATTTAAATGCATTTGATAATTTAAGATAAAAGTGTGAACATTTTAGATCTAATAGAAAATTTAATTCATATCTAATATTTCTCTAATTTTTTATGCAAGATTTTTGTATTATAACCCTTTAGATTGATTTTTTTTTTTTTTTTTTTACAAATTCAAGTGTTTAAATTTAAAACGATTGAATATTACCATAAATCAATGAAAGTTGCTCTCAAGCTTAAAACTTGGTGGGATCAATCTGTTTCAACTAACAGTTTTTTTTTTTTTTACAAATTCAAGTGTTTAAATTTAAAACGATTGAATATTACCATAAATCAATGAAAGTTGCTCTCAAGCTTAAAACTTGGTGGGATCAATCTGTTTCAACTAACAGATTGTGAGACGTGACCCATGATTTTCTTGTAATATTCTCGGGGAATAATTTATTATATGACTAACAAACAATTTTAAATTGATCAATAGCTTAATTTAATAATTTAAAAAAGACACATCAACAAGTTGTTGGTCCGTGCTGAACTATAACAAGCTATCAATGGTACAAAATTATTTGTGTTAGTTAAAATAGAGATTGTTGAAAATTTTGCTTCTAAAGTAAAATCTATTGACACATAAATATATCATTTATAAAAATATTCATTTTGATCTAATGAGTGAAAATATCTCGATTCTCATAATTCTCTCTGTAAAAATTTCGCTGTATTGTAATTATCACCTCCTTTTTAGCTAACAATCTATTTGTTTGTTTATTACTATCATAATCAAACTGAATTTCCCATTAAATTGAAGCTGAATCGGCTTAAATGAGCCCACCAAGCATGCCCAGCATTTTGGGATAAGTGAAGGCAAATTTTTGGAATTAAAAATGAAATAGAAAATTAAGGACTTGCACGGCCCCATCAAGCAAATCACTTCACCCAGCTGGATTGGCCCCGCTATATCCAATGACGGGTCTTTAATTGAGTCATTATCAAATTTTCGGTTAATATAGGTTTAAATATATACAAGGTTATTTGTATTATTTTAAAAATTGTTTTTTTTTATTTTCTAATACTGATTTTTATATAATTTTTTTTGTTTTTTCTTTTAATTTCTATTGAATGTTAACGTCAACTATTACCCTGACAATTATAAAATAAAATAAAATAATTACACTTACAGTTTTTCCTATCAATTTTATTATTAATCTTTAAAAATAAAAAAATCATTATATTTAAACAATACATTCTTTCAATGATCTATTTTTACAGTTTTTAAATATTATATTAATAAAAAAATAAAAATATAGAGGATTAAAAAGTTGTATTCTTTTAGCTCTCTACATACAATCAACCTTTCCTGTTAGAGATCCAATTACAAAGTGAAAGCATCAACGAGCTGAACTGAACTAAAATATAATAATCGATTCTGTTTATGCATTTATAGTACAATATCTCCGGGACACAAGAAAGAAATACAATACGAAATCTGGTAACAAAACCCAGAGATTATTTGTATTTTTCCTCAAGTAACTGACAACTGTAATATCAAATTTACTACGATTAAACCTTTCTTTTAGCAAAATTTACCTCAAATAGCGGTTTCAAGAAATAAATAATAGATTAAGCTCCTAAAAATCTGGAATTACAATGTTTCTTAATAACTTTAATCTCCAAGTGCCTCATAAAATGTGAAACAAGCTGTGGAAAGCATAATAACTCTCTTTCACTAAGAATTGCCGCAATACAAAGAAACTCCAAGTAGGAAGCTCACTCGAATTTGTCATCTCACTGAAAACATTTTTTTCCCTTTGTGGTTCATGCAAAATCCAAAATCAAAATCCAAAATCAAAATCAAATACCTGTTAAGCTTAACAGAGGAAGCCTGAAACTTATCATGACATCTTCATCTGGATTTGCTTATGAATAAAAACAAGAAACTCGACATAAGATGGGCCACCTGCATTCTTGTCTTCAACCATGCAAGATAAGAACAGCATTCCTGAAAATGTAGCATTGAATCATGAGAATGCCATAAACATAATTGCTCTTCTTCTAAAATGGAAATTGATTATACACAAATTACTCTTAACAATAAGAAACCCGCAAGTGTAGAAGCAATTTGCTTCGCTGTCACAAAAGTTGAGGCAAAAAAATCTCGGACAACCATTAAACACCTTACTCGCACTCTCAAATTACAAAATTGAGAAAAGTTTATATGATGCCATGTTTAAAAAATCCATGGCTATTTTGGTTGAATATTCCAGATATGATAATTTATTTTTTTTTTTGATAGGAATAGGAGGTCTCATTAAAAACCTCCCTCATAGTTGCCTCTTGATAAGAGGCAACTAGCGGAAGGAGGAAAAGAGTACCTCAATATATTAGTAAACCCGAATTACATAAAACTATAACTTACAAAATCACCCGAATTAAAATACCAAACATAACCGCTAACAGTAAGGACATTCAGCCTATCCCCTCCTTAGCTAACTTGTCCGCCTCCCAATTACAAGCCCTAGGAATCAACCTAACCATAATATCCCTACCCGAAATTACATCCCCAATTTCCCGAACCAAAGAACTGAAGAACGAAGGAGCCTCAGTAGGCCTGAAAATCCAATCCACTGCAGTCTTACAATCACTTTCGAGGATAAGTCTTCCCTTCGACGCCCAGTCCGAATGTAGAAATAGATCAATTCCTTCTTTAATGGCTTTTAACTCAGCAAACAGAGGAGGACCAGGTCCGACAGGCTTAGAGAAATAGATAACGGTAGAGCCATTCGAATCTCTCAACAGACCTCCGATTCCACCCTGCAAACCATCACTTCTAACTGCCCCATCCACATTGAATTTATAAAAATCCGGTGGAGGTGAGTACCAGCACAGATCCTTCTTCTTCTTCTGAAAATTGACTGCTAAACCATCTGCCAGCCTTGGATCTCCTATTAGTAGATCTACCTGGATGTTAACATCAGGAAATTTAGCTAGAAACCATTTGGCCAGCCTGAATCTGCAAATGAAGAACAGTGTAGATCTCTCAAAATTCCATTTTTCAAACACCACTAGGTTCCTAGCCTTCCAAATGGACCACATAACAACACCCGGGATGAAATTCCAAATAGAAGAAGAAGCCTTCAAATCAGACCATGAACTAAGTAGAGACGGGGGATCTTTGGGCAGAACAGTAATAACCTCCCATAAATTGATGAACAAATTCCACAACTCCCAAGCTACAGGACAAAACATAAATAAATGATGAATTGTTTCTTCCTCCTTTTGGCATAAAGGACATAATAACTCTTCCAAAGGAATACCTCTTTTCTTCAATTCCACTCTAACAGCTAATTTCTGGTGAGATAATTGCCATAAAAATGTTTCAACTTTTGGGGGAGCCAATCCAGACCAAACCCATTTCTTCCACTGAAAATTTCCTCCAGAGCTTCGAATAAGAGCTGATCTACAGGCCTTAACTGAGAACAAACCATCTCCACTCCCTGACCAAATTAGGAAGTCATCAACAGCATCAATCAAGACAATATTATCAATCAAAGTCATTAGCGATATCCATTGATCCAATTCCCAATCACATAAATTCCTCCTTAGACAAATATTCCAACTCCAACAATTATTATCATAACAGCCAAAGTCCACAACTTTCCCCGTTTTGTTTATCGATAAAGCATAAATCCTAGGGAATTGTTCTTTTAAGGTGGAATTATTAGCCCAAATGTCATTCCAGAATTCGATTGATCTACCATTCCCCACTTGGATCTTGGAATTGGACCTTAGACAATCCCCAATATCGTCATTTTTCTCATAATTATTCACAATTCCTCTCCATATCCATGAATCTTGCGGGTTAACAGCCTTATTAATTGAAAGAGACAAATTGGTAATATTGTGCTTGCAACAGATCATCTCCTTCCACTGAGAATGTTTATCATTTGCAAACTTCCAAACCCACTTCCCCAGAAGCACTCTATTCGCCATCGACAAATCCAGGACACCCAAACCACCCTCCTCGTACGGTTGACACACAATTTTCCAATTCACCCAATGAATCCGCTTCTTCGAGGGATCGTCCCCCCAAAGGAATTTAGCCATCAAAGAATTCAACTTTTGATTAATCTTTAGGGGGATTTTGAAGATAGAGAGGAAGAAAATTGGCAAGGACGACAAAACAGACTTCACTAATACTAATCTTCCTGCCATCGATAATGTTTTTGCTTTCCAGCCCTCTAATTTGCTATTGAACTTCTGCAGAACTGGTTCCCACAACATATCCGAATTTCTGTAAGTGCCTATCGGTATACCAAGGTATGTCATAGGAAGAGCCCCAACACCACAACCTGCGAACGTAGCCCATTCCTTTAGAACCTCCTCATCCATATTAACACCAAATAACTTGCTCTTTGATAAATTAAGTTGGAGGCCTGCCATTAAGCCAAAAATCCTCAAAACTCTCCTAATATTCATAATTTGAGCAGAAGAGTCCCTGCAGAAAAGTATTAAGTCATCTGCGAATTGTAGATGCGTCAAATGAAACTTATTTTCCGCCCTACCAACACTGAACCCTTCAAACAGAGCACAATCAGCAGCCTTAATCAACATTAGATTCAATAATTCCCCAACAATATTGAACAGCATAGGAGATAAACTGCAGCCTTGTCTTAACCCTTTCCCCATCTTGAATTCATTGGTCGGAGAACCATTGACAAGAACAGAAATTGAAGCGGAGGAGATACACAACTCAATCCAAGAAAGCCACCTATTTCCAAATCCCATAATTCTCAGGAGTCTCAACAATATCGGCCATTCCACCGAATCATAAGCCCTTCGAAAGTCCACCTTGAAAACAACACCTTTCCTCTCTTTTTTCCTCCAATCATCAATAACTTCATTAGCCAAGAAGACACAGTCCAGTAGCTGCCTTCCGGGAATGAAGGCAAACTGTGACGGACTAACCAGAACACTAATAACAGCCGCAAGCCTTCTAGCTAGAACTTTGGAAATTATTTTATACAAACTGCCAACTAAGCTTATCGGTCTGTAATCTTCTATACCTTCAGGATTTCTGGTCTTTGGAATCAACGTTAGGAATGAATGATTGACCCCGTGCTCCCAAATCCTTCCATTATAAAAGTCCTCGACAAATTTCATAATGTATGACTTCAGAGATGGCCAAAATTTCTTAAAGAAACCCATTGTGAAACCGTCTGGCCCCGGTGCTTTGGCACTGTCCGAGTGGAAGACTGCCTCCCACACCTCCTGTTCTGAGAATCTAACTTCAAGTAGCTTCTTTTGATCATCTGTCAATTTAGCAAAAGGCAAATTGATTTTGTCCACCTCTAGGGTTGTTACCGAGTTAAAATTGTCCTTGAAATAATTAAAAACAAAGCCTCTCAGCTGATCCGGTTCTGAAATGACTTCCTCAGCTACCTTCAATGAAAAAATGGTGTTAAACCTATTCCTATTCAACGCACACATGTGGAAAAA
The DNA here is from genome assembly GCF_006381635.1 of Hibiscus syriacus. Classification (NCBI taxonomy): domain Eukaryota; kingdom Viridiplantae; phylum Streptophyta; class Magnoliopsida; order Malvales; family Malvaceae; genus Hibiscus; species Hibiscus syriacus. Next base: position 1,108,946 of record NW_024062052.1, read on the forward strand.
CTTTGTGTTTCTATCCCCCTCAATACTCCATCTCACTCGTGACCTCTGCAGCCAAATACTCTCCTCCTTCCTATGCAAATTCCACAACTCCTTCCTCGCAACAATCATCAAGTCCCGTTCTTGAAAGGAAGTCCCCTCTTCCTGTAGCTTCAATTCCAGACCATTAATTCTGGATTCTAATTCAGAAATAGCATCGGAAAGTCCCCTGTGATTATTCCTTGGCCAATTCCTAATAGCCTGCTTAGTTCCTCTAAGCAGTGAGAACAGACCCCTACCACCAATACCCCTCCTTAGATTTGATAATGACGATTCCACCGCCCCAACAAACCCATCTTCCTGAAGCATGTAATTATAGAACCGAAACGGCTTAGGGCCCCAATTATTGCATTCTTCTACCAACAAAACTGGATTGTGATCCGAAAGGGATTTGGGAAGCATTTTTTGGATCACATTTGGGAACTGATTTAAAAATGATCCACTAATCAAAAATCTATCCAGCCTTACCCATGTAGTTGACTCTCTATTATTGGACCATGTAAATCGCCCCCCTACTAGCGGTAAATCCATCAAATTTGAAGACTGAATAAAAGATCTAAGCAAATCCATAGAGTGCCAATTCTGAGTAAACCCACATTTCTCCTCAGGGTCTAGATAAGCATTAAAGTCCCCCCCCAAGCAGACCGGCAAGTTGATGCTTTGAACAGCACATAAAAATCCCTAAAAAATTCCTCTTTATCAGCCTCTACTGATGGACCATACACATTGATAATGACACATTCAAAATTGCTCATCTTAAACTTCCCTGATAATGCCATAAATCTACCACTGTTAATCTGTGCACTAACCTCAAAGTCATTCTCATTCCATAAACATATTAAACCTCCTGCCGAACCATCAGCTGGAACAAAACAGCTGCCTCTGAGCAGATTACCCCCAAGCTTTCTTGTTAATCCACTTCTACAGACATTCAATTTTGATTCTTGAAGTAGTAAAATAGCCGGCTTTTCTCTAAGAACCAACCTCGACACTGCCCTGATTTTTTCAGACTTCCCAAGCCCCCTAATATTCCATGTAATAATTTTTAGTTTTGACATTTAAATTAATAACATTCAACACCAAATACAATCCACAAGGTACGATCAGGAGGCCTTTCCAATCCCCAACAATTCCATCTTGAAAATCTCATCCTCTACAATTTGATTCCCCCCTATAAAGGAAATTCCCAGCATGTCACAGACTTCCCTAGTATGTTCCGCTTCCTGCCTGGCTTGAACAGAGTCTTGAGATGGCTGAGACACCTCCCTAACGTATTCCACTGACTCCCTGTCCGTGCTACCAGTCACCCTCCTATATATTCTATCATGAAATCTTACTTCCACTTCACCTTCCGAACATACACTACCCGAATGACAAGGAGCAATTCTGAACCTTCTCCTATTCATTAGATTTGTTGATCGAGAAAAGCCCTGACCAGAATTTTTTGTAGACTCCAAACTGCTCTCCTTATCTAAGAATCTACCCTCCACCTCATGGTCAGCAGATACACTATTCCTATCCATGTCCATTTGTCTATGAGAATTTATCACATTATCCTCAATTATACTCCGCTGCTCAATAGCCTGCTCTTCGATCAATTCGACGCCCTGCTCAGCTTGTACCAATTCCTTCTCCCCCCTGAAATTATAATCACTTGCCTAGGATTATCAACTTCTACAGGGACCAAAGGATTGACTAAAATGTTATTGGGCTGGAAAATTAGTTTGTCTCCAATCCTTTTTACGTTATATGCAGGCCCAGAAGGACAGATTTTCATAGTAGAGTTTAGGGGAGACTCATTAACATCAGATTGGTTTTTTTCATCGGGAGAAGAACTTTCTCTCAGACCTAGTCCCACGTGACCTTCCACTTGGGCAGACCTATTTTCCACTAAACCTGACAGCCCACAATTGGACTTTCCTGCATTTGACTTTCTTGAAGTAGCCTGACCCTCAGTACCTCCATTCATACCACTATTATGACCATTATTCAGCCAAGAAGTAACTTTATGCACAGAAATCTCTGCAAAATCTTCTCCTTCAACTGCTCTTTCTGGAACACAGTCCTCCTCTGACTCGGAAAGGACAGAATCCCTGTTCACCTTGTTTGAAAATTTCTCTTCCATCTTCCTCCCCAGTTCATTCGGCTGGATCAACACAGACCCCATGAGAATCTTAACTTTGAAAGATCTACCATAAGAACCTACAATGACCATTTCTGGAACATCGAAGGGACTCTCCACCCTTAACAAAACCTTCGCAGACGAAAGGTCGTATCTCATCTTTGATTCTTCCTTAAAACAAATGAACCTTCCCCAATCCTTAGTGAGCTTCTCCAAGAAAGCCTCATTCCAGCACAATAAGGGCAAACCACACAGTTCTATTTGGCACAAAGCCAAAGGAACACCATTCTCATTAACTGCTGGAGCTAACCAATCGAAACACAAGGACAACACTTCCTTCTTGTTTTCCCAAGCATAAGAAAATTCATCCACAGAATTAAAAGTGATGATACAAGCCTTCCATGCATAACCCCATCTCGACACCTGAATTCCCAATCCCTCTATCTCCATGGCTTCCTTTGCCGACTCATAATCATAAGTTGGTTTCATTATTCCTGTTAATGATCGTTTCACCCACTTGAAATTGTCTGTCGCAATATGCATCTCCCACACGTTCTTCACACCAGTAGCATTTCGTTTGCTGCCCTCCACCAACATCTCCGACTCTTGTTCTCTTCTCTTGTTTACATCAGACCTCGCTACTTCCTTATACGTTCTGCCATCCCTGAAGCTTTGCATCGACTTTGCCTTTAGCCCATTTGAAACCAACTCCTGCTCTCTTGACTTGAACCTCAGCATACTCTTCCCATCATCAACCTCCTTCTTAGTTCCCTTCTGATACTTAGCAACCCCTACCGATAATCTCCTCCCATCGAACCATCTCCCATTCACAGACTGGATAGCTTTTTCCCTACTTTCCTCATCAATAAATTGGACAAAAGCGAATGTTGAGGACTTATACTTTGATTTCTCTAAATACCGCGGAATGAATATTCTCACAATCTGACCATAAGGGCTAAAAAACTCTCTAAGGACTCGTCTTGAAACCCTCTTACTAAGATTGTCAATGAACACTGTCCATTCCTCAGTAGAGGCAATGGACTTTTTCGAGTTTTCTCCACTTCTCTCTCTACCTATCTCACTCATTTCTTTTGTTATAAAGTGCAGATATGATAATTTATCAAATAGTCACAAAGTTTGCATGAGAAGTTCAATGCACTGACCTGATGGATCCCCCTTCTTGCACAATTTGAAGCTGCAAAAGAATATCAGGATACAATTGCATTAAACAGTCAAATATACTTCACTTTTTCTATTAAAGAGATGGAACAAAAACCATTCTTTTAAGGGCAAAGTAACACCAAGGTAAGAACCATAAAATCATACCGAAGGTAGGAACATCTTTGTTGACGGATCACATTTACAACATCATTTAGCTTCTTTGATAAAGGATTGTCAAATTGCTGCATCACAAACTAAAAATACAATGTTGGCAACAGACAGTGTCAGTAGTAGGTAGGTGAAAGGGTCCAGACACGGGATAATGCTGACAAATGAAAAACATATTATGGAATGGACACCAAAAGCTCCATAAAGTTTTCTTCTTCTTCTTCCTTTTTACCCCAATCTTTGCTTTCTACCATACTGAGAGAAGATAGCCTTACCCAATTAGACAAAATGGAAAAGCTCCAAGTTCATTCATTTCAGCTATATACTATTCAGTCATAAAACACAACAGCTTTCAAGACTCTTCCCATTCAATCGAAAAATCACACATTCCATAAATAACAATGGGAAATTCAAACCTTTAAATGGAAGGAATTTGAAACTTAGCGTGCAGACAAAAAATCATTATAAAGGGAGTTTAATAGTGATTTCAAATCAAAACATGGACGAGGTCTATTTAATACATACCGGGCCATTTGAATTTAGTATTTAAATGTGCAATTTACTTTAAAATAAATACGGAAACAGTTATTTTCAGTCAATATAAACCTGAAAATGTCTGGAGAAACAATATCAGGTCCTCAACACTTTCCTTTCGTGTGATTATGATCAGAATTCACATAATGTCTCTAATAATGAACAAGGATAATAAGAAACACAAAGTAAAACAATGTACCTGAGTGGGGCCTTCATCAACTGAGGTGAAGCCAAAAAGTTGTTGCACGATATTCGAATCCACCGAGCTCCCAAAATATATTAAAACATCCTCACCATTCTCAAGAAGATATATTCCATCATCACTGACATGTTCACTAGAAAGTGGGATTGTAGGAGGAAGAATAGAACAATCCCCTTCCTGTCCAACAAGCAGAAAATTGTCTGTTAGCATGGTTAAAATACTTTGGATCACAAGGCAACTAGAAATTTTTTACCTTTGAAATAGGGTTGTGGATGGCAAACATCCTGGGATAAACCAGTGGGACTGCCAGAGGGGTAGAAAGGGAGGAAACATAATTGAACCAGAAGGAACGGTCATCTATTCTGCCATCATTTCGCAACCCTGTACTCTTGATTAACGCTGAAGAAAGGGGGAAAATTATATTTATCACCATATGAAAAATATTTCAAATTTTTTCTTGAGAATACGACTTAGTTTCTACGACAGGGTTTGCCAAAATGGAAGAGAACATGAAGTTTGAAAATCGAGATTAACTAAAATAATAATAATGGAAATGAATGAGACACAACATCAAATAGATAATTAACAAAAGGAAATATTTATACCAAGGGTATATAGAGGAAGAAGCTTAAGAGCCTCAGGAAGAATAAGCTGTCCAGACGACGATACCGTGGCGCAAAATTTACGATATGAAAGCAGAGTGTTGATGCAAAGATTCGTCACTTGGTCCCTCACTTGCTTTAGAGGGGCTGTAGGAATTTCAATTGCGGCTGCATTCAAGGTAAATAAGAAAACACACACAGCACTGTCAGTATTCTTGCACATCAAACTAATGATTCCAAGAAGAATATTGCAATAAAATTCTTTGGATAAAATAACCAAGTAAATTCTCATCCATATAACATCGATCCATAAAGTGAAAAATAATGGCAACGTGGAACTTCAAGTCAAAGTTGGAAGAAAAGCAAACATTGAATTGGGTAGGAAGGTTACAAAAAATTGAAGTGGTTTCATGGTAATCATTACTTCTTTAATTCTGTGGGATCCAGTGGTTCAAAGCTTCAATAAGAGGTTAGCAGGCTGGAAAGGCTCTTCTTTGTCACTGGCGGGCAGGCTGGTTTTGATTAAATCAGTCCTATGTTCACTTCCTATATACTATTTGTCATTATTTAAGGTACCAGCTTCAGTATACAAGACCCTAAACTCTATTATGTCAAATTTTTTATGGGGTGGAGGAGGTGGGAGAAAGAAAATCCATTGGGTAAGCTGGTCCAACGTTTGTAAACCAAAAATTGAAGGAGGCTTGGGAGTTCCTAATTTAAATACGATGAATAGGGCTTTATTGGAAAAGTGGGCTTGGAGGTTTGCTATGGAGAGGAAGGCAGTTTGGAGGGAAATGATTTGCACTAAATACAAATTGGATTCTTCATTGATGCAGCTTGATAGTAAGGTTTCTCCTAAATCTTCTTGGATATGGAGATCTTTGGTGAATAATCATTTTAAAGCTGATTCGATGGGCTGTAGTATCAGAAGCAATTATAGCTACAAAATTGGCAATGGGAGGAATATTCGGTTTTGGCAAGACAATTGGGCATTGGATCATCCTTTGAGGGTCATGTTCCCTAGACTATTCTCTATTGCAGTGAACAAAACTGGAAGATTATTTCAGTTTGGGGATTACAGTTCTGGGGGCTGGTTTTGGAACGTCCAGTTGAGAAGGGAGTTGAATGACTGGGAATTTGAACAATGGTTAAACTTGATGGCTGTTATTTCAGAATTTTCTGTTTCTACTGATGCGGTTGATGGACTGTTGTGGAAGGGGAATGGAGAAGGGGTTTTCAATGTTAAATCATGTGCCAATCTATATTATTCGGGTATTTCTGATTTGGAGGAAGCTAATTTTTGGAAATCTATTGTTTGGAGGGGCATGCTGCCTCCAAGAGTGGAGACTTTTCTTTGGCAAGTTATCTTAAAGAAGCTGGCAGTGAAGACAGCTCTGGTTAAGAGAGGTGTTCAGGGCATAAATGATTCTATGTGTCCTTTTTGTAATCTAGAAGAAGAGTCTTCATCTCATCTATTTTTTTCATGTTCGGTTGTTTGGCCAATATGGACTAAATTCATGGGTTATTGGAATTTTCAGTCTGTTTTTCATGAAGATGCAAAAAAATTCCTAGTAGCATGGACTAACCTAAAGACCAACTCTCTGATGTGGTCATTTATCCCTGGAGTGGTCTTATGGACAATATGGAAAACTAGGAATTATATAGTGTTTGAAGGAGGGAAGTTTGATCGAGCAGAAATATTCTATCTAGCTAGGTGCAGGCTTGCTTCATGGTTTCTAGCTAGGGAAACTCAGATTTCTATTTCCAAGGATGCTCTTATTGCCGACCCGTCCTTAGTGGATTCTTGCTCGTCTTATACTAATCGGATTTCATCTAAGGTTCCTTGGTCCCCTCCTCCAGAAGGTTTTATTAAACTTAATGTGGATGCGGCTACTTCTAGTGATTGGAAGAGGAGTGGTTTAGGTGGCGTTCTGAAAGATAGTTCTGGTTCGATTCTCGGCTCCTTCAAAGACCCTGCTGGTCCGGGACCTCCAACTTTGATGGAATTGAAAGCTATCCTAAAGGGGTTATTTTATTATGAATCTATTCGCCACAAATTTAAAGAGAGATTGATTATCGAGAGTGATAGTAAGGTGGCAATTGGTTGGGTCAAGGATGTTGGTTCTTGTCCTGTCGTTTATGTTCAAGTTGTTAAGGAAATTATTCAAAAGCTTAGTGTTTATGAAGGTCTTATTAGATGGGTTAGTAGAACAGCCAATATAGAGGCGGATGTTCTAGCTAAGTCTGGTATTGGTTGAGTATTATGTTCTATTAAGGGCTGGTTCTTTTTGGCTTTTTATCTCTGGAGGGAGATTAGACATTGTATTACTTTGTAATGTTTTAAGATTAATGAACTCCTAGGGCACTCTTTTCCTCCTTCCGCTGATTAAGGAACTATTTTCAAGTTCCGTTAATCATGAAGGGGGTTTTTAGTGAGGCCTACTATTCCTATCAAAAAAAAAAAATCATTACTTCTTTAATCGTTGGTGTTTTTATGGGTTTTGTTCTTTAACAGTGATTTGTTGTCTTGTAATTTAACTTCGGGTGTTCCTTGGAGTTTGATTGCTATTGTTTTTAAAAAAATTTAGGTGATTCTTGTATCTTGGTGTTCTTTGGTCTGAATTGTTTTATGTTCTTTTTTGTGTTCCTAAGTGTCTTTTGGGGCTTTTTTAAGATGTCAATCAGGAATTGTAGTTGCTTTTAATTACCCTTTTGGGTTCTAATAAAAAAATTGGTCGAACCAAAAAGAAAACTTGCACAACCAATTCACCAAAAAGGGAAAAGAAAGTAAAGAAAGGATGTACAATGCAGAATTGAGTACCTTGTTTTAAGAAATTTGCGAATTGAGCATCTAAGTCAGCAGCACGGAACAAATTACTTAGCATATTTGTGCATGGCAAGGATAAGTTTGTGACTCGAATTCTTCTTTGCCCATAAACAGTGGTATACAGAAGGGCGCACTGGTACATAAAAGCTAGAATATTATAGATACATAAAAATGCTTAACTTGCCAATGCTAACAAATTACGTAAGAAACATCATGGGCATTAAAGATTCAGATACCATTAATCAGTACCTGAAAAGCACATTCAGAACCATCTTGTAATTTGTCATCATGCTTTAAGGTTACCAATATGCATTTGTCACAATCAATCTGCATAACAGAAAGGACTGATCATGGTTTGAAACAAAAATAGATAAAACACCCAAAATCTGCTCAAGCAGAGCTTCGCGATGTCAAAGTCCTAGCAGAAAAATGTGCAAATATTTCCTTTGAACAATATTACCAATTCATGAGCTACAAAACCATGGCTCGTGAAAGCACAAAACTACTTACATGACAAAGGGAAAATGTTGAATAAGGAATATCACATTTTGGAATTGGTTATTTCATACTAAATATGAGAATTGATGAGGAGCTTTTAAGAAAAGATTGCAAGACGAGTATCTTGCTCTGACCCGGTAACAGCTTAATTTTTTTGATAAGATTTGAAGGTCTCTTTAAAAACCTCCTTCTTGATTAATGAAGCTTGTAAAGAAGCTCCTTAATCATGGGAAGGAGGAAAAGAGTGCCTTATAATTTCATTGAAGAAAATAAGAATTACAACCTTGGAAAGAAAAATCCAAGAAATACCCTTACAACAATTCTCGAGCCTTAAAACCGAACTATAGAAGTGAACAACATAATAATCAACCTATACCAGCCTTTGCTAGAGCATCGGCATCCACATTAGCTGTCCTTGCAATCCATCTAACAACCCCCCCGACGGTTTTAAGACACTCAACAATATCTCTAACAATGAAACCATAAACAGCTGGACATGGGACAACCTTATTGATCCAGTCTACTGCAACTCTGCTATCACTCTCTATGATCAACCTATCTTGAACTCTCCCTAGGACAGAGGTAAAGAAAGAGATACCCCTTTGGATAGCTTTAAGTTCCTTCAATGTTGGAGGTCCAGAACCATCCGGTTCCTGAAAAGAACCAAGGATTGCACCAGAATGATCCCTCATAAGACCACCCAGACCTGATTTTTCCCAATCACAACTAATTGCTGCATCCACATTCAACTTGATGAAACCCGTAGGGGGAGGTAACCAAGGGGTTATGGAAGACTTCAAGAAATTGTAGGACGAGTAAGAATCCCCTATAGAAGGATCAGAGATTAAGGAGTCCTTAGGAATAGAGACATCCTTATTCTTTGCTAAATACCAAGAGGCCAGCCTAACTCTTGTTAAGAAGAATAATTCAGTCTGATCGAGCTTCCCCCCTTCAAAAACTATGTAATTCCTGAATTTCCAGATTGTCCAAATAACAGCCCCTGGAATGAAAGTCCAAATTACCGAATTAGATTTCAACTCATCCCAAGCAAGAAGAAAATTTTTTGCTTCTGCAGAAAACACAGAACTAAATCTCCAGAAATTTAGAAATTTATTCCACAAAGACCACGCAACCGAACAGGAGAAGAACAGATGCGAAGAAGATTCTTCAACCATTTTACAAAGAGGACATAAGCCATCCTCAATACCTTGAACTCCTCTTTTAACCAATTCGGATTTAACTGCAATTTTTTGAAGCACAATTTGCCAAACTAATGTTTCAACTCTAGGGGGAACCAATCCTCTCCAAACAATCTTGTTCCAGAAATGAGTCTCTTCTGAAATTGAAGCACAACTCTTAATACAAGAACCGACTGTATAAACCCCATCCCCACTGCCTTTCCAGATCAATCCATCGCTAGAATCAATAGATATAGAGAAAGAAGAAATGATGCTCACCAAATTGCACCATTGTTCAAGCTCCCAATCGTTTAAATTTCTTCGAACTTTAACATCCCAAATCCAACCCGAAGAAATAAATTCCCCGAACTCACAAAGTTTACCGAATTTATTAGTTGACAGTGAAAACAGTCTAGAAAACAGCTTAATTTTTCTTTATAATCATGTTACAATGCGTTGAATACCTCAAGCAGGAAAAAAACTATTATTGTGAAACTCTTCGAACAGAAGGAAAAAAAAATGAAAATTTGCACACACAGGTCAGCCCCACACAACACCTTCAAATATCTCAACTCCAGTCAAATACCAAGAAACGAACCACCAGGAAGAAGCAATAGATCAAACTCAACTCATTCATTTCCCTAGCTCATTCATATTGCAATTATAAGATTGATTTAAATCACAAATATGAGAAAATATAAAATCATTTTGTTAAGTAGTTAAAAGACAATCGACTGAATTTCAAACACCAGGGAAAATCAGTAATAAATTATTCAAAACATCAATCCCCAAAATGAAATATTATTCACCAGGCTAGAAGCCCAATATCCCAGATACTTGATCCAAGTAAATTTTCTAACACGGTTTTTAGCAAGGATTAGCTAATCATCCAACTTGAGTTCAAAGCTAAACATTATGCAAAAAAAAACTTTATAATTTCCTTAGGTTAACCAACCAGTGCAAGGAGTTACGATCAGATTTTTGAATCTTTCTTAAGTGATTAAATAATAAAATAACTGTGGTTCAGAAGCTAAAGCAAATTAACGAGAAATATAAGACCAAGTATTTTTCAAAAGGAGCACAAACCCCAGGTAGGTCAATGTCTGTTGGAATGCGTCTGCAGAAATTTCCAGAGTAATCATGAACTTGAATACCCTACAAGTACACAAGGGGTAAACATATTAAAATATGGTCAAATTATCATCATAATCCGATAAAGTCAGCTATCAATATTTCGCTTAAGAAACAGAGCAACACAGAAACATTACCTGGCTGCATCTTACACGCATGACAGCCTCAAAACCTTGGGGCCTAGTGATGTTCCATCTAAGGTCATTGTAGAGCTTTGCGGGATCAGATACAGCAGAGAAGGGGTAATAATAATACACCTGGAATTTCGAGAAAATGTGTTGCAAAGTAACTCTTCCATTCAAGAAATAAATCCGTAACCCTGATACTGAAGGCCTCATACATAGAGTTCGACAAGTAGAGATTTGACTGAATAATATATGGCATCAATATAGTCAGGCTTTCAAGTTTCACCAAGTTATGCATCGGACTCGACATTTTATTGATTAGTACTCTACTGGGGGAAGCAAACAAGTGGGTGGGGGAGATGACACCAGCGCTAACAAATGACAAGGGAGTCATTTAGTTTATCACACAAAGAGAGGACTAAGTAAAGACTTCTTAACAAACAAAAAAAGGGAATAAGCCACACATCCGTCATATTTTTACTGCTCCCTATAAACTTGAGATGCACCTCATCCATAGTTTACCAATTACCACTGTTTAACCAAGGAAACTCAACAACCCCATTCATAAATTATTTGGATGTGGTATTGGAGATTCGGTAGCACAGAGTCAGAGACTCAGAAAGATCAGAAAATCTAGCCTGTTCTGATTTCAGTAACAATTTTGCATTGTGAGAACTGACTTAAGCGCAAATATGTCCAATAAGCACCGACATACAAAGATATAGAAGTACCATGCAACATTAATTTTAAAGCACAGCCACATGCAAGGTTTGCCACTTGGTGCACTTTACGAACTTCAAAGTAGCTGGTTCACTGAAATGCTTCATCATGAGCAGGAATTGGAGCTTAGCTGTATTTTAGTTAACAAGTGGTATTTTGGATGAATTATAATAGAAAATGTAATCCCTCGTTTACGTATGTTTCACATTTTATTGAAAATTGGTCGAAATATTTTTCTTTACAAAATTTCATAATTTTAAATAATAAAAAATACTTTTAAAAGATTGAATCTTAACAAGTGTACACAGAATATTATATGCTGATATGTTTTTAAAATTAGAGAAACTTAAAATTTCAAATTAAGAAAACAGTGCAGACTGCAGATGGAATTCAATTGAAGCAGAGTAACAAACAACTTCACCATTTTTATTCATGTATTACATTATCAGTCATAATATAGGGTTCCAGAAGATAATAATTTGTATTACATTATCAGTCATAATATAGGGTTCTAGAAGATAATAATTTGTATTACATTATCAGACAGTAAAACAAAACAGATAAATAAATAAAAATAAGGTAAATATCATGTTAATACCTGGCCTCCAGTAGTTCTTGGGATGACAGAGATGGAAGCAATGTCTACATAACTCTGAGTAGTTAAAAAGACATCAACACAGACCTGCAATGTATTGCAATAGAAGAATATGCGGGGGGAAATCAGTCATAATATAGATTTATCTAACCAGCATGAATTTCAAAAAGCATCCACTAGGGAGATTTTTATTATCACATCATGATGATATCAAGGAGAAAAAAAATTACTGTTAGTTTACCTGATACTCAGCAAATTCAATTGCCATTGTCTTAAGAATTTTGTCAGCTGGTTGCAGTAATTTATGAGCTTCCTAAACAAATAGAAATGGAAAAAGAAATCAACACAGAAGCAAAATTCTATCTTCCATTGGATATGAAATAGTTCTTATTTCAATCGCAATATTATGAATTATAATAAGAAAATATATCACCAGAGATTCAACATGAAAGAACAGAAAATAAGATAATCATATCTGAAATGCTGATCAATAGTTGGCAAATTCATTTATGAATTTTTTTGGATGAATTTATTTTAATTATTTTTTCTTCTTTCTCTCAGAAGGGGACTCCCACACATCCACTGTCATGTGAAAGTCAAAAATGCATTACAAAGATGATCGTTAGATATAAGTACCATAACCATCCCAAAAAGTGCCAAACTTTTTAAAGCCTACCAACCACAGAAAAAAAAATACAGGAACTAAAAGCTTAGTCTAGCCTTGCAACAATATCACTTTTTGGTTAGAAAAACTTGAATCCATGCCAAGCATGATATTGAAAAGAAGATTACCAATATCTACATCTAGAAGATCAAAGAAGCATTTCTACTAATAAATCAGAAAACAGATTAATCAGGTTCATAATAATAAATCAAATTCTTACGTGGTATGTAACCATTCGAATATTCTGAATAGATGATAGAATCAATTGTAGATGATAAACAGATAAAGCAGGTTTCAGAGAGGAGATGCAGCAGTTACAACACTGAAGTTGGACAAACAAACAGAAGATTCCACATTTTTATTTTTTAGTTGCAAGTCTGAAGGTATAACAATATCTTCATTTAAAAAACTATACTTGGGGGGAAAGAGTTTTAAAAATAGAATTGCACAATTATTCAAGTAAAATTAAACATAGAGAGGAAAAAAAATTAAAAGCCATATGCAAACCTTTTCACTAGCAGAAATGTTGGTTCTCCCTTCAGCCTCCCTAGAAGAAAGGGCACCAATACCAACTGATGGCAAAACTGTCAATAATATATACATGTTAATTAGATAACTATAGGAAATGATACAGTAATTTGTGTGTATGAGAGCTGTATGACAAGCCATTCCGAAACATACAAATGTCAAATAGGTAGACAAGAGCTTGCCTGATTGAAATACAAGAAGCTTCCCTCCAGTACTTTTCATGGCCAAGAATGCAGCCTGAAATATAAGCAGAACACTGAGATATCAAAATCTACACTTTAAATGTACATGAATTGTTGTACACCCTAATTATGACCAGGCACTATTAATTTTTCAGGAGACCAAACTTTCCAAAAATCTCCAAGAAAGCTAAAGTTATTGAACATAATTTGTTTAAGCAAAAGAGAGAGTTTTTTGCCAATCAAAACTTGAACAAGTTCCACTTTTTGTTAGTCATAACTATGACAAAAATGCATTTGCTTAACGAGGAAACAGACTAACCCATGACAAAATCCTGAAGTTCTAGACATTATGTTGCCCCAGTGATAGGATCAGTGGGGTTGAGTGGACTAGAATTTTATCTGTTAATTTATAGTACCAACATGAAATAGCTTACCTTGATTGCAGCACCAAAACATGACTCAGCAGTTGTACTAGTCTGAAACATTGTAGGGAAGTTTTCAAGCAACAGCTCTAAATGTTGGCGGCACTGAATCCTCAGAATAAAAAACCATAGTCAGCAGAACATATTTGAGAAATCTCAAGTATGACATGATAACTTCAGCCACTGTTAAATTAAGAACTTGTAAACTTCAATAAATATAAGGGAAAAATTCCCAACTAAGCACTAACCTCAGAAAGCTGAACAATGACATCTGTTTCAAGAGGAGTATAGACCTCTTGTATGTCAGGAACGATAAGCATCAACGGCTGCAAATTGAAGACATTAAAATCAGGTAAAGAATAACTTCAAGAGGTTCTTCAGTAGATTACATCAGAGAAAAGGATCATATAAAACAAATTTCAAAGAGATATCAGTGATCCATAAAAAATGAAACCTGGCATGTTAATGCCCTGTTATTCTTTCACTTTCCATCTATGTGGGAAATTAACTTTCCCACCAATTATCAAGGGAATTACCTTCCATTGTTTATGGAAAATAACCCCAAAGGGAATGGTACAATCCAAGGAAAGTGCACAAATTTTTGCATCCCAAACGTTGGAATCACATTCCAACTAATTAAATTCCTTGGAAAGTGTGAACTTTCCATCATACCAAATGCTACCAAAAGGTTGAACAAACCTTCTTGTACCAATCCCAAACACATTATTAGCAACATGTATGTTGTTTATATACCACTTACACCACTCTTATATTGATCCTCCACTGATTAGTCCTAATCAATTAAACCTTACTTAAGCAGATAACAAAACCATGCCCCAATATTTTTTTTGATAGGAATAGGGGGCCTCATTAAAAACCTCCCTCATAGTTGGCTCTTGTGAAGAGGCAACTATCGAAGGAGGAAAAGAGTACCCCAATATATTAATAACCAATACTTACATAAGATTACAGTATACAAAATAAGCACCCGAAATAAACATAACATAACCACTATAACAGTAAAAACATTCACCCTATCCCCTCCTTGGCTAACTTGTCTGCCTCCCAATTACATGACCTAGGAATCAGCCTAACTATAATGTCTCTAGCAGAATGTTTAATTTACCATTATGTCATCAATGAAACTACTTGAAGAAATAAATTCTTGAAACCTCTAAAAAATATTAGAATCTTCTATACGTCACTATTGTTAAATTGACTTCCCTTTCTAAAATAGAAAGCAATCAACAAAATGAGACCACAAAAAAGTCTTCTACCCAAAACAATAGTTGTCTGAAAGAGGGAATGTTAAATGAAGCAATGATTACTGACCTGTTGCAGTGCCCGTTTCAAATTATAAAAATGGATTGTTGAGTCAAATGTTGCTATTCCGACTAGAGTTCGGGGACCTTCCTGCAATAAGCAATTAACACATACATGTTTTGAGAAGAAACCATTGAACGGAATGGAAAGGAAAGATCAAGACCGCATATCAACCTCCAACTCAACAAACATTACAGGCATCGATTATTGCAGACAAAATTTAGAAGACTTGCATTATCTTTAGAACACATTGCAAACGACAATTAGCCATGCCTGAAGAACAGCCATCCTAACTTGGCCAAAATCATAAAATCGCAAGATTTACCACCACATTCAATGGAAATAGTCCATTATATTCCCAAAACTATGTGTAATGGAAACACACAATTGAAACACATTTGATCTATCACATAAATTGAAAACCCATTTATGATTTTCTTAATAAATTTTCAACTAAAACCCATATCTGAAAAGATATTCATTTGAAGAACAGGAAATACAACTGACCCAAATCGATAATCCATACTAGATTTCTCAACTAAAACATATACACTTAGAATAAATATTAAAACCTTCGACCATGAACACCGAAACTGACTTGAAGGTTCATGTGGAGCCCTTGGCACTTGACAACCTCAATTATGTTACTACAATAGAATATTTAAATTTCAACTTTTTTACAGCACAAACAGCATACAGTAAAGACAAAAAGAAATGCAACAGCCACAGAATGTTGCACCAACAAAGTCACACTTCAAATTGAAACTTTTTCTTCGATGCACAAACAGCAAAATATTGAGAGAACATAGAAATGCAATAGTCAAACAATGTTATATCAACAAACAGACTCAAAGACTCATGTGGAGCCATTCCCACTTCACAATGTCTAATTTGTAACTAAAACGAGAGTTTACATTTCAATTTTTCTCTTTAATGCACAAACAGCTTACTTTCAAGAGAACATAGATATACAACATACACAAAAATATTGCATCAACAACAGTAACTCTATGCACAAACAGCAAAATATTGAGAGAACATAGAAATGCAATAGTCAAACAATGTTATATCAACAAACAGACTCAAAGACTCATGTGGAGCCATTCCCACTTCACAATGTCTAATTTGTAACTAAAACGAGAGTTTACATTTCAATTTTTCTCTTTAATGCACAAACAGCTTACTTTCAAGAGAACATAGATATACAACATACACAAAAATATTGCATCAACAACAGTAACTCTAGTACATCCTACAAGAACTAAGAAAAACAAAAAATGGGACCAGCAGAAGAAATGCATCTTGAGGCTAAGTTGAAACTGAGGAAAGGAACACTTCAGTAATAACTTATCTAGGAAGAGTTACAATAAAGAAATAAGCCTTGAGATACAATAATGCCTACGGAAATTCTTACATATAAAAAGATGGGTCAAACTTATGATGTGTTCAAACAATGAAAACAAACAGTAAAGAACCACATTTCTAGAGATTTAACAGTAACAAATCCTGCAGATAAACTTGACATTAATTTCAAATCTTTTACAATCAATGATTAAATAACAATAATAGATCAAACCACAAACCACGTCTACTGATAAACTGTGACAACAAGAACAATAGGGGAAATGAACAACTAAATCAGGGGCGGATGCACTAAGCCCCCATAAGGATTATAATGGTAAAATTTAGTTTAATATGATAAGGAAAAATGGAAAAAATAAAATTTTTTGCATACTCATTATTTTTAAGAAAAGAATATTAAAATTTTAGACCCCATTCTTAAATTTCTGGATCCGCCAATGAACTAAATCAATAAATTACAACAAGAAAGAACTAAAAGCCATCCATTCTAGAAATTGACATGAAACTCACAGGAAGATCAGTAATAACTTGACTAATTGCACTGCAAGCTGCAGCAGTGGCACCAGTCTGTACAGCATTCATGGATACATCAATTAGGAAAAAATACACGGCTGGCATTGGATCGCGGACCTGGAATATGAAATTTATTCAAAAGAATGAATTATACTCTGACCCAATTATATAACAAAAGACACAGCATTGATGAAAGAATAAAAAGAAACAAGTTCAAAAATGCCTTCCATAAACCCCTGGGCACAATAATTTCATACAACTAAATGGTACCAAATGTTAGCATATTTTTGAATTGTTTAAATTATTTTCTCACTTCCTTTCTTTCTTTAGGCTCATCTTAATCTTTTGGTTATTACCCGTGGAATGCAGGATCACTCAAAGTTGTAAAAGAACAGATTCACTTGTCTTAACTCCTTTGCAACAGGATAGCAGCCAATCAAGAAGACATGGGATAAAACTAATATGTTACTAACTTGAGCTAACCAAATGTTAAATAATAATGTTATTTATACATTATCCAAAGATGTGTGCATTAACAATTTCTACGTAAGCATTTAAGAAGAGAAGAGAAAGAGATGTAACCGGAGTTAAATAAAGTAGAAATATACATGTATCAATTTGAAATTTACGAATTTATAAATTTCAACAAACCATGTACTCTTTTGAAGCAACAAATTCAACTGTTCCTTTACAAAGTTCAGGCCTCTCATCAGCGTCTCTACGCCGGCCATCAGGACCAAGGTTGCAATGGTAGTCACGGGGAGTATCATCAGTAAACCCTGAAAGAATATAACATAATCAGTGATGTTGTCATCTTCTACATTAAAGTAACAAAATCAGAGAGCTGAAATAGACAAGCTCAATGTGTGGTCATGGCATTTATCAAACATAGAATAAGAATTTATATATATATATATATATATGACCAGAACATAAGTGGCATTTATGTGCAAAAAAATTAAATGCAAAATTGATACCAGCATAATAAGAATAGAAGAACAGATCACCATATAATCTAAGGGACCTATAGCTGACAACTAAGATACTTGGAGAGTATTATTACATTTCAAACATAAATTTTAGTTCAAGAGCTTCCTAACTAAAGCTCTCAAATAATAATCATACTGTTTGATTCCCTAAGTGTAAGAATAATTAATCATTTAAGTTTTATAGAAATTAACACATGCAACAGAAATGAATGAATACAAGAATAATTAAAAGCCCTAAGATATTGCCGAATGTGTAATATGAAAGAACAAGATAAATAATACTGACCGCATAAATTGCAGATAAACTTCCTTCCCTGATCAATAAACTTCATGAAAGGATTTATGTACCCTTTGCAACGAGAACATCGAACAGGACCACTTTCCCCAAAATCCACAACCTATAGAAGAAATGTTAAAAAGATGATGAGCACACAATTTTTAAACTTCACAGAAGGCCTGACAGATTGGATAGCAAATTAGAAGTACAAATTGCTCAGGCATTACTTGAATAGGATCCTCTGATGGATGAGGGAGGGCCATAGGTTGAACTAACAAAGCTAGCTGCATTCCAGAGGTTGTCAAAAGGTCGGCCGTGCAAGGGATCTGTTAAAGAAAAATAAAAGTGAACAAGAGCATAAAACATCACGATGAGTACTGATGGGCAAATTGCAGCACGAACTTCATTAAAATATACGCAATTACAGAAAAAGGAAGCTACAATAAAATTGTATAGTTTGATATGACCTGATTGAGGGTACATCTCACATATCGTGGACTACAATTCCCAGTGTCTCTGACAATGTAATCGCTTGTAGCAGGCTTCAAAAGATTACAAGTCATTAGGATAGATAACAAAATTCAAATTGCAACTACATAACAAAGCAGTGATAGCAGTGTGCATACATTCAATGGCAACCTAGAAGAAGAATGATGAACCTAAGCTTAAATAAAGATCTAAAGGAATAGCCAAATTAGCAAATTCCAGGTGAATTGAGTAATTTTCTTTCTATTCCTATGAAATGACTATAGATTTTACCGGTGGAGGATTTGCCGAGTTGCCATGGCGAGTTTCATACATGATAGGTGTGGCACTTGGAACAGGCCTTGGAATTTGATTAGGATCAATCTTTGACGACCCTGACATAGGAGCTCCAGGTTGACCCATGGCAGGTGGAATCGTAGTCGCAGCTTGATTTGGAAGTTGTGGCATTCCATACATTCTTGGAGGTTGGGCATGTGTAGCGCCAGGAATATGAGGAGGTTGGGATCCCTAAAGCAATTAAAAACAGTCAGAATTCAAAACATTGATATAGAAGCAAACAAAATGCAAACCCACTACAGCCAAACCACACAATTCTGGTTAGAATTTTCATTGCCTCAACACAATTTCAACCTAACTCGGAGCTTTAAAATATCCATCTAGATCAAAATGCCATATGCTAATTGATCAAATTCAACCTGAAGAAATAAATAACCAACTTCAAATTGGTTCGAGCTAGAAGATATGTACACCAGCTATTGGACCAAACATCCAGGTCATTTGCTGTACTTTTAATGTAATTACTAAAGTGCAGGGCTAAGATTTCTACAATGGTCATTCAGTGCCTAATGTAACAACTAAAGTATAGGGATGAGATAGCATAAAGAATAGGAATACAATCAATGACTTTTATGCCTATACCGGTTGCTGAAGGACCAACTCAACAACAAAATAATCAATGATTAATTCCGACTGACTATACTTCTTTATAGGAAGAATCTTGAAAGCGTGCAGTTTTGAATACTAACCTGCTGGGGTTGCATCGGCCACGTCTGTGGTCCATAAGGAGAACCAGGAGGTGGTGGTCTTGCCTGAGGCACAGCTGAAAATGGTGATGCTGAAGGCAGGGGAGGAGTTAATGGGGAACTAACAGCTGAACTTCCCCAAACAGAATGCATGGTTGAAGCCTGAGCAGGTGGCCTAGCTGACATCATAGATGGTGGAGGCCCAACAGGGGGTTGTGAAACACTTGCAGCAGAAGGGAATTGGGGTGGACCAGGCAAAGCTCCTGAGCCAACTGCAGGTGGCCCATTACTCAAAGGACCAGAAAGTACATTTGACACTGGCACGGCAGGGCCACCAGTAAAAGGTGAAGATGACACAAAAGAACCCGGGCGAGAACCTGCAGGTGGTGGTGCAACAGAGACACTAGATACACCTGAAGATGGGAAGGCACCAGAAGGTAGAACCGCACCACCTGTAGATGAAGGCAATGAAGCAGAAGGAGGTCTAGCCCCAAAAGCGGGCAGGTGACTAACAGGTGAACCAACCGGTCTTCCTGGGTGTACATTCGCAGGTAATGTGGATTGTGGTGGTCCAGGAGGAACCACTGCAGGTCTTCCCACCATACCAGGTGGTGGTCCGGGACGTGAGGCAACTGGAAATCCAGCAGAGACTGAAGATTGAGGGAAGGGTGCTTGTTGACCAAAAGGTGGAGGTCTAGGACCAGAATTGGGCATAGTAAAGGGCCGATTTAGGTTCAAATTCTGCACGTTATCGGCTAAGGAATTGGGATTGGTTTGATGATTAGGATTAAAATTAGGCGGTGGTGGTTGCTGCCGTGCATTGGCGCCGGATCTAGGTGCCCCTGGAGGCATTGGAGCAGCCATGATTTAATCAAAACAAAATCCAATCCCCTCTTACAATATCCCTTTCCTTTAGATATATATTTTATAACACGATCAAAATCTACACAAATCCAAAACAAAACAATAATTCTTTAACATTTCTAGGAGAATAAAAGTCTATAACATTATGATCCCAGCTTAACCAAAAAAATAGATCGAGCGAAATAACACACAAGGAAATAAAATTGAGAAGAGAGAATTGAATAAAGTACCCGTGAACAAAAGAAAAGATGCGTCGGATCTGCTGACCGAAGGGAACAATTAGCTAAGATCTGAATGATGTAATTTATATGGTAGGGTTTTAGAAAGAGGGAACGGAAAAATTAGGGGTTCCTTTTGGAGGATCGACCGGTGGATTGGGATTTGGTGAAGGACGGGAACAAAAAGGGTAAACAGAGATTGACAAAAAAATAATATATCTTCATTTTTCATTCCATCTTTGACAGTTACAGACTAAACAGTTAGATTTACAATTTTCTTCTGTTTATTCCCCTTTTTTTTTATTAGGGCCGTGTTTGGAAGTTATTTTAATTTATATAACTCAAATCTCAATTATCTTCTATTCTTATTTGAATCACTAAAATTTGAAAAAAAAACTGTCGAATTACTTTTATTTTAATCACTCTGAATTATTTTATTATTTTTTCTATGATGTGGCATTTTATTATTAATTTATTAATATATGTGTCATATATATAGGATTCAAAAATGCTTACGAAAATGCTTCTACATTCGAAGTTGATGCATGATGCATAATCTATGAGGATTATTATTGCGCGTGTGATGTACATCACATGATCTTTTGTCCGTAAGCATTTCCGGTAAGCGAAACTAGATCGACAGAACGGCAATACTAACGTTCAATACCAGAAGGTAAATTGCTTCAACTTGGAGAAGATGGTCTGCTTAGGAAGGCAATGAGTTCAAAAACTCCTTGTTCAGTAGAAACATCTTCTGGGTTTGGAGCTGTAACATGTATTACTGTTCGATTGTATAGAACCGTGGAAATCGACTTAAACAACATGTTTTCACCTGGCTGATGAGCTTTCGTTAAGGATGATTCAGGGTCCACACTTGGCCTTTTCTCTAGTTCACAATCATCTAAGTTCTATGTCGATAAGCACAAGCTCGACCCAACCACATGCAGAACCCTTGTGGAAATTAATACGGAACACGAACCAGCATAAATGCACTTGAGATACAAAGATCATCATCAACTAGTATGCATAAAAACTTACCCTAGATCCTTCATAGTTGTCAATCCGAACTGCCTCTATCTGGATTCTTACTTCTCCGGACACTTTTTCAAGAGGTACCCAAACATCCCTTGGTGACCCTTCTACCAATTCTGTCATCTCCAAAGATCTCTTCGGTGTAGCATTTTATCTTCAGATATTCATCGTCTCATTATTCTTTAAACTCAAACTTCTGGTTCTAAGTCGAGTTAATTTGATTTTCGATTTTTATATTAATTTTAAATCTTATATTTTTTCTTTTTTTTTTTGATTTTTTTTGTTGTTGAAATTAACATTAGATTCGTGTTTGGGAGGTAAAAATGAGTGAATTGAGAACCTTTTGTATCCAAGGGTTGGCGGCGATGGCGATCTACAATGACCGGTGATGGAAATTGACAGTGATCGACAACGTTGGTGAGTGACGATCAACGATGTGAACTTTAATTGGATTCGAGGGTCAAATTGATATTTTATATAAAATTTAATGGTTAAACTAGTAATTTACATAAAAAATTGAGATCAAATTAATATTTTTTTTCTAAAATTCAAGGGTCAAGTCAAAATTTAACAATTTTTACTACCGTATCACGTCACCAAAATAACATCAGTTAACGTTGCAATAAGCAAAATAAGACGGACCAATAACAAGAATAACCAGAAAAACTTTTTTAAAATCAAAGACCAAAATCAAACAGATTAAGAACATAAGGAACCACCAATATTATTTATCCAATATATATATATAACATGTAGACTGTGTAAATTTTGGGGTAAACTACACGGGAGACCACTAAATTATGATAAAAATCAATGTGACCACCGAACTTTAATTGAATTAATCAGACCACCCAACTATTTAATTGAATCAATAAGACCATCGGCCGTTAATTTTTAACAGAAGTGATGACATGTTCATTAAGAAAATTGGCATAATTATATATTTGGTCCTTAATATTTATATATTCTATCAATTTAGTCACTATTTTAGTTCAAATAAATAAATTTAATTATCCAATTAGAATGTAACATGTGTCATATATAATTGGAAGATTTTATTTATAAATTTTAAATTATTTAATTAAATAATTTTATATCCAATCAAGTAATGACACGTGTCACCACCCAATTGAAATGAAAATAAAGAGGACCGACATGGTTGCAAGGGGAATTGAACTTGTGTTAACAAGGGGGAAAATTAACAGGCACCCAAACCATTAGAGCAAAGGCCCCCAATGATTTAAATTTACAACAATTTGTATTTGATTTGTAAAAGTTTGTTAGTGATAAAAAACTAAACAAATTTTTTGTTTAAACAAATTATTATTTAAATTAATTGTAATATGTTTTTAATTAAAAATATTCAATTTTTATATAAATTATAAAATTTTAAAAAAATTTCGTTAATTTGAAAATTGACCGAAATAACCGAAATTTGTTTGGTTCGATTAATAATTTTTAAATAAATTTCAGTTCGATTAATGGTTAAACAAAAACAATTCGGTTAATTCGATTTGGTTAATAATTTTCTAATTAATTTTGGTTCGATTAACGATTAAAGAAAAAAATTTGGTTCATTCGGTTCGGTTAATCGAATCAAAATTTATTTAAAAATTATTAACCGAACCGAATTAACCGGTTTTTTTTTTAAATTATTAACCAAATTAATCGAAGCAAAAATTCGGTTAATTCGTTTCGGTTAATCGAACAAAAATTTATTTGAAAATTATTAACCAAACCGAATTAATATAAAAATTATTAACCGAACCGAATTAACCGATTTTTTAAAATTATTAACCAAACTAATTGAAGCAAAAATTCGGTTAATTCAGTTCGGTTAATCGAACCAAAATTTATTTGAAAATTATTAACTGAACAGAATTAATTTAAAAATTATTAACCAAACTGAATTAACTAATTTTTTTAAAATTATTAACCGAATTAATCAAAGCAAAGATTCGGTTAATTAAACCAAAATTTATTTGAAAATTATTAACCGAACCGAATTAACCAAATTTTTTTCTTTAACCATTATTCGAACCGAAATTTATTTGAAATTTATTAACCGAATCGAACAAATTTCGTTTATTTTGGTTTTTTAGTCAAATTTTGAATTAATGATTTTTTTTAATTTTCTAATTTATATAAAAATTGAATATTTTTAATTCAAAAACAGTTTACAATTAATTTAAATAATAATTTGTTTAAACAAATAATTCGTTTAATTTTTTATCATTAACAAACTTTTATAAGTCAAATACAAATTATTGTAAGTTTAAACTATTAGAGACCTTTGGTCCAATGGGTAAGGCGTCTGATAGGTTTTCTCCTTTGTTGACACAAGTTTGATTCTTCTTGCAAGCATATTGGTTCCTTTTATTTTCATTTCAATTGAGTGGTAACACTTGTCACCACCTGATTGGATAAAAAATTATTTAATTAAATAATTTAAAATTCATAAATAAAACATTCCAATCATGTATTTACACGTGTCACGTTTTACCACCTCTGTTAAAAATTAATGGTCAGTGGTCTGATTGATTCAATTAAATAGTTGGGTGGTCTGATTGATTCAATTGAAAGTTCGGTGGACACATTGATTTTTTATCATAGTTTAGTGGTCTCCCATGTAGTTTATGTCACCCCCAGACCGATGCGGGTAGCCCGATCCGATCCGGGAAGTCACATTAGGGCCACCGGAGCGACCCACTGTAAAAATAGCGGAAAATTTAAATCTTTTTATCAGAACATGTAAACTTATAAAATTATTTGTCACTATTTAAAAATAAAACATAATTTCAGACTCGTATATAAAACAAAATGCAATTACATGCCCCCTAATCACATGTACCATACTCTGCAACAACGCCGGAAGAACTCCCTTACTGAAGTCGATAGATGCACTGGTACGATTCTTTTAACCTGAAAAGGTGAGTAATAGAGTGAGCTTCGAAAAGCTCAGTAATACAGAACTACCAGATGATGCTGAAAAACGTGCAGATACAGATAAATATTTATTTCCTTATTGTTTCCGAACATTTACATATTTTTATGCTGAGCAGAGATCCTACTGATATTTCAGGTGGTAACGGACAATGAGCTTTCAGTTCAGAGAAATATTTCAGATGACTGTGTTCAGGAGATCAGAATAGGTTATCTAGTGTGTTCCCAAAAACCATGTAACTTTTCAGATCTTTTTTTAAAACACATATATATATACCCCCATCCGTCACTAACAAAATGTATAGGTTCCCCAGAACCATACAACCCCGTCACTAACAGTAAGGCCCTGAGCACACAGCCGAGGAACCGGTAAGTAAGGCCCTGAGCACACAGCCGAGGAACCTCCAAGTAATCTTCCTCCAACAATACCCCCCAATAAAACATGTTCCGTCCGTAAATGGATATATCAAAAATCAAAACATAATTCAAGTCAAGTATCATATCAGAATCCAGGTCATGTATCAGATCAGAATCCATGTCAATATCAGATCAGAATCCAGGTCAGGATCATAACAGAATTCAAGTCGGAAATCAGATAAAATATTTATATGATTAGGGAACACACCAGAGTTTACAGATATTATTCAGAGGTATTGGATAATCTTAACAGTTAGAGAAACATGAATATTCAGTATACCGATAGGATATCGGAATTTAGAATCACTATTGGAAGAGTTCATTAACTGACAGAATCATCAGTTATTCAGAATGTGAATTATCAGGATATTATCTTATTCGGACAGTTTTCAGAAGCTGTACGTAATCAGAAGGGTATTCAGAATCCTTTACATCCATGTCGATTGATCGGATAATCGAACAACTTGAGAACGAAGATTCAGAACCTTAACAATCTATGTCGACTGGTCAATTCATTTTCCTTCTAGGGTATTTACTCTTTAATACCACAAATTCTTGTTCGTAGACCATTTTCGGAATTATCGCTGAATAAATCTTCCAATGTCTTTATTTCATTTCCACGCTTCCACAATATCATGAAATGCTGACGTACTTGATTAATTTGTTCATAACCCATTTTAATTGTACACTAAGTAAACTCATCAGAGTTTCCAAACTTATCCAAATCACTTATTAAATCCTCAGTCATTGAGGTTACCTAGTTCATTTAGCAGTCATGTCCATTCCAGTTACTTCAGGATTTTCCAGAGTAATTCAAACGTTCCTGAATTTCAGATACATGTTGTACTTCCATTCCATTCAATTTGGTCTTCATGGTTGATTTGTCGAACAAACGTCCAATTCTTAGTACTGAATACGATCTAGAGCTGAGCTGAATACTTCCAAAATTTTTCATCGAGCCAAACTTGAGAAGATGAACACATGTTCCAGTAATATCTATGTCATTCAGGTATTTACATAGCTTTAGGGTTGATCTATTCACTTAAATTGTTTTCCATTACCTTTAAAGGTAGTCCAATACTTATCTTACTTGGATTCCTTAATTAATCCAAGACATTTACTTAATTTAGGCCATAAGGGTATTTTGGTAATTTTGATGTTCAGTTTTAGTCCATTCATTTCAGAGCTCAAGGATATTCAATCATTCCTGAGCTTGGTGATATTCTTGGGTCATTTCTATTACAGGGGTATTTTGGTCATTTTATAGATTCACGGTATTTCAATCTTTTCCTTCCATCCGATCTTATTATTTAATTCAATCTTATCATTTACTTCAGTCCTTTCGAACAATTCTGACAGCAGAATACCCCCGATAAATTACTCTTCCAGTATTTACTCATTATTCGAATATTTTCAGGTCAAGTGTCTTCTCAGACTTTACAAACGGAATATCATAAATTTTCCTGCACTAAGTCGGGATCTTAACAATTAAATCCGTACTTAATCGAGTTAAGTACGAATCCTCTAAGTATTTACTCATTCAGAGTCATCTCAGACTATTCTACCTCTTAAGGGCATTTCCATAATTTCTTAACCAGATAAGTTCGATATTAGCTCTTAACGAAAATAATATAATTTAGAGATCCTATGATTAATTGCTTTCTTGAACAATCTCTGATCTTGAAATAATTCCCTTAACACACTTCTAGTATCTTGCATAAACCCTCTTGGGGTTAAAAACCGGTTATCCATAATTTCTACGTATAACTATCATTTCTTATGCACATCAATATATTTATCGTATCAATATGTCTTTTCAGATTTATTAATCCACTTCCAGTGACAATTCTTATCATTTTCCAATATAAGGGTAATTTCGTATTTTTACCATACCGAAGTATTCTCATAATTTCTCATCCAAGTACCTTTAACATTTAACCTTTGATGAAATAAATTATAAGTTGCAGATACAGGGCTGATTTCTTTATCACCAATCACAAACTTGTAATTTAATCTAACAATTCCTCAATCTCTTATATTAGTCATTCGATCCATAATCAGTTACAGAATTTCTACCACATTCATATCGAGTGTATAATTTATTTAACTCCACCAAAGTGACCAACATTATCTTATTCATGCATTTACCAATATTAACATGTTCCATAAAGCATAAAGAGGTAGTAAAGTATTACCTCGATTTTCGTGCAATATCGATCGACCATAAAAATTCCATTCGAATGCCTTTGATCTTCAATTCAACTTCCAATAATTCCTCAGATACATATCAACATAAATTATATCAGAAACAGAGCTTAATTACGATAAACGGATCGAATCGGGTGATAAATCAGTGAAAGACGGCTTACCGGGTTCGAATTTGGCCAAACGGACTTCGGATTCGGATTCAGGACGTCGAAAGCATAAAATATGACTTTTCGAAAATTCGGAATTTTCGGTCAAAATCAAAGTCAACGGGTTTGACTGGCAATTTCGAGACCTTCGAGTTCGAATTTCGAAAAACGGACAGCGGAATCGGATTTGGAACGTCGAAAAATGTCAGGATAGGTATACTCGGTCGAAGTCAAAGGTCGTTTAATGGCCGGTTAAAGCCGGTCAAAGTTTTGGTCAAGAATGGTCAACGCCGGTTAACGGTCAACGGGTCAACGGGTCGGGTCGAGTCAACTGGTCGGGTAAACGGGTCGGGTAAACGGGTCGTGTCGGGTCGGGTTATGACCGGTCAAACCGGTCAACTATCCACCAAAACCGGTCAAACCGGTCATTTTTTCTTCCCCACGTGCAGTGGCGGCGCGTGGGGGCGCGTGAACAGTGCTAAAATCCCGGAAAAATTTCTAAAAATTATTTTGAGCGATTTCGAGATACTTACAAAGCTCGGTTCACAATTTTGAACGGCGGAGAGCTCGATTTCAACAAATCGAGAAGTTTGACCGGTTCACCTCCCAACGCGCCGCCGCCGCCGGAGAAAAAGGAGAACACCGGTGGACTCGGAACGGCACAAGGAACACGATTGGTGCGGGAGGTGTCGTAAACGGATGACCCGATCGTCATGAATCGATGAAAACCAACTAAAACCGAGTTATTACCGACGATACTTCCGACTGAAATTCACGACGAACGGTGATGATTCACGATGAAAGGTTTGAGGGGTTTTGTTCCTCGGTTGACAACGAACACGATGGTGGTTTCAGCTCGTCGATCGGAGGTCGGACGGCGAGTAGATTGGAGTTAAAAGTTGGTTGATCGGAGAGGAAAAACTGAGAAATTCCCAGCTGAACCTGCGCATGGGGGGTTTATAATTCAACATATAAAAAAATGGTTAAATCATGGGTTTAGCCACTGAACTTCCTGCACTTCTTAAAACGGTCTGCCAACTTTGAAATCTTACAATTTAATCTCCTGTTTCTTTCAAAATATCAAATTAAATCCACCACTTTATAATTTCTTAATTTTAGCCCCTAAATTTGGGTGTTACAGTTTACCCAAAATTTATATATATATATATATATATATATATATATATATATATATATATATATATATATATATATATAGCCTCACTTGTTATTTACTTAATCTCATCTAATATTCTAAGTTCGAATAATTAAATTTATGCGTATGTTGTTAATGACTAAATAAGATTAAGAACATATATTAATTTATAATAACCCAAAGTGTTCAAAGGTATATCTACTATAAGATTTAGGATTCTTATTTATAAATTATTATTTTTGAACAATACATAAATTATAGTTAGAATTTAGAATTATATATATATATATATATATATATATATTAGAGCCTCACTTGTTATTTACTTGATCTCATATAATATTCTAAGTTCGAATAATTAAATTTATGTGTATGTTGTTAATGACTAAATAAGATTAAGAACATATATTAATTTATAATAACACAAAGTGTTCAAAGGTATATCTACTATAAGATTTAGGATTTTTATTTATAAATTATTATTTTTGAACAATACATAAATTATATTTAGAATTTATAATTAAGATTAAAGATTTATAATATTAAATATTTAGATGTAAAATTTTATACAAATGTATCAAATAATAATCAATTTTTTAATTAAACAATTATTGAATCAATATAATATGATATTCTATTCGTCTGTTTCGTCGATGAATTTCACCAAATGAAAGAGATAAGCCCTTTGATCTTTATCATCTTGTCACATTCAGTTTACTTCTCCAAAAAAAAAAATTGAAAATTCATGGTAAAAACAATGTCGATACAAGGACAAATATTTATGATCTTATCCAAAATTTGAAGTCCAATCTAAATTCTCAGCCATTCCTTTGTTCAAAATTCTGTGAATCTTTATTAATATTAAGCTTTACGATGAATTTAGAATCTCGAATTAATAAGCATCAAATTAGGTAGACATTTTTAAAAAAAGTTATAAGTTATTCAATAATATTTTTATAATATTTTCGTCAATTATATTTATTATAAAATATACTTTTGAAAATAATTTATAATAAATCTTTAAAAATAAGTGATAATATTTGAATTCTTCGAGTGACACCTGTCATCATCTGGTTAGAGGATTGAATTTATTGAATTAAATTAAAATTAAGATCAAATGTAAGTAATATTTCAAAATTATAATTGTAGCATTTTTATATGTCGCGCTAGCTTCTCTGTTAAATGTTAACAACAAATTGGTTAACTGAGACAAGTTAAATGTTAACAACAAATAGTTTGGCCTAAAACAAGGATTTTTGTGGGAATAAGATTTTCGGTGCGGGATTTGTGTTAAAAGCTATAAAGCGATAAATTTCGATATTGAAATTGGATAATCGGATCGAACCAAAATTTTACGAAAATTTGAAGGATATTAGAATATGGTTGAAAATATTATTCCCATAATTTAAATTAAATAAATTTGGCTCATAACAATGTAATTTTTCAATTTGGTTAAACAGTGGAAAATTAATAACTAAAATACAATTTTCGAAAATTGCATGGCCAAAGTGAAAAGTCAAAGCCAAGTTGATTCATCTTTGACTAAGGAATATTTTAATGGACAATATGGCAATGGAATTTGGTAATTATTAAGGTTCATTAATAGTACAAATGGAATTTTTTTAAGAATTCAATTTTAAATTCAATTATATTAGTTAATTAAAATCAATTGTAGAGTGATCTAAAGTATTCGACCACACCTAGGGTTTTAAGAGATTGGTTGATTTTGGTTCAATTTGATGTTATGATGTTTAGTATAGCATGAATTTGAAGTAAGGAAGTTGAATTCATGATTGGAATTGAACAAAAAG
Organism: Hibiscus syriacus; assembly: GCF_006381635.1. Lineage (NCBI taxonomy): Eukaryota > Viridiplantae > Streptophyta > Magnoliopsida > Malvales > Malvaceae > Hibiscus > Hibiscus syriacus. The sequence goes on from NW_024062052.1 coordinate 1,139,408, forward strand.
TTTGCCCTAAAGTATTGCATAGATTCGACCACTAGGGAAAATTAGGGGAAATATTGAAAATTTTATTATGGTCTAGAATGACTATTAGAAGTGTTTTATGTGTTTTGGAGATAAATTTGAATCAATTTGGAAGCTTGAATAAGAAAAAGGGCTAATATACAAGTTTTGAGAATTGTGGGACATTATTGCAAGAATATTAATTTTTAATAATTTAAATGCTGGAAATTTAAGTTTCAAAGTTGATTGAAACCAAATTGCAAGTTCGGGTAAAGTTGAAGGTGGAATTCGAAAGGTCTCACTAATATAGGGACTTGATTATAAGTTTTTAAATGTTGGAGTATTGATTTGAGTATTTTATTAAGGTGTTTGAAATTTTATGTAATAAATGGGAAATGATCATAATGATGAAGGGCTATTATGAATTTGATGTAAAAGTTGAGGTGAGTTTTAGAAAAAAAAATCAAAATTAGTGGCTTAATTATGTATTGAGCAAAAGTTGAAAAGTTGATGGTGAAATAAATATTTATGAAATTTAGTAAGTATTTGTGAGTGGTTTGAATTTATGATGGGAGTATAAATTTAGTTATATCGATTAATCCTTGATTTTCAATTTTATAGATTTTTATAATTTTAAGTTTATATTATGTTAGTTCGATACTAACATATAGTTTGAATATGTTATGTTATTATATAACGTTGTCAGATCACGATAAATCTAGCAATTCGAGCGACCCAGAAGAAAAGGGAAAATCACGTGATTAGAAATATCTTGTAAAAGGTTTGGTAGTGAGGCAAATGTGAGTGCAGTTTATTTATTTAATTATTATGATCGAGGACCTTGCGATAAGTCAACCTCATTTTATTTTCTAGTATGATTTGTAAAGTTTAATTATGGAATATTTCCATAATATTTTATGTCAGCTTTATGGATGATGTAGGGCATGAACTGCCCAAGTATGATATTCATTATAGTAAATTTTAAACTTTTATAGTTATCAGACGTTGATTTATAAATGATTTTCTTGTGGTATATAATCCAATTATATGTTGCATTGAGTGTTATATGTACATTTTTCATGCCATTAGTTGAGTACTTTTCAGTTATTAGATATCAGTTCAGCTATGGAACATTCGTATACCCTATGATCAACAACGTTGGTGCACATGGTTATGATTGCACCGAAGTGCATCATATCTCAGTTTCAGTTATGAATGGTACCGTGATGTGCCAAATACGCACCTTACTCACGTACATTGTGTTCTCATAAATATGCATTAGGCTATGAAAATGAATATAAAAGTTTTGTATAGGTTTCAGTTGACAGAAAGCTTGTTATGATTAACTTATCAAATATTGTTTATCAGAATTTCACAAGTTCATGAAATAAGATGAATTTCAAGTTACAGTGGGGAAATTGACTTGGATAAGTTGGTTTATCAGTTTAATGTTTTATTTAAATTATTTTATTTATATTTATGACATTTTCATATTTTATTTTACCTTAGCTTATTACTGCCTCACTAAGTTATACTTAGCACGTGATGATTTTCATGCGTAAGTTATGATAGGGATAAAAACAAGCAATGAGGACCCTCACGAGCATCTTTTGGAAATCATACCTATCATCAGTATCAATAAGACATTTACGATGTTACTTTTGACTTTTAGTGGTATGTATAATTATGTCAGTAGTTTATTTATCGGATTTACTTTTAAATGGTATGTAATAGTAAACTAGGACCATTTTATTTTGCTTAGTTTCGTTTTATCAGTATTTATTCATAAGTAGAATATATATATATATATATATATATATATATATGTTTAAATGACCTATGAAAATACACTAAACGATTTAATCACTATTTGACAAATAGATTTATTTTCTATGACAAAGTATTAATTTATAAATTAGGATATTCATAAAATAGTTTTAAAGTATAATAAGAGTGTTTTAAAAATGGAACAAAAATTTTAAGCATTTCAGTTCAATGAATGTTTGTTAAGTTGATGTGATATCTATGACTCATATTTCGAGACGTATAGGAGTTATGGATATTACATTTATTGGTATCAGAGCATGAGGTTTAGCCGATTCTTGGCCTAAACCAAACTTATTTTATGTCAAAAATATGTACATGCCACTAGTATGTCGAAATTATTGATTTGATATAGTTTGATGATTTTATTTATGATGTTGTTCCTTACTAACGTGATGTTATGTATTTGTTGTTAGATGCCGAGTTCGGAGGGCTCTAGAAGAGCTACTGAACAGAAGGTTCCTAAGGGAACTGATAGTGGAAGTAGTAATGAGTTTGAGCATAAACCTCAGCAACATGGAGCATTGATACATCAGGGAATGCCAGCTCCAGATCAGGGGACTTTCTTGCAAGCTCTTAAGGTTAAATTGGCGAGATATCAGCCAGCAGCATCACTCCCCCTCCACTCCTCCTTCAGCTCCAAGAATATCAATTTCGAAAAAATTAAAAAGTTTGAGAGCTGTAGAATTTAAAGGTGAAGCAAATGAAGGCCCATTAATGGCATATTTCTGGTTGAACGGCGTGAAGATTATGTTGGATAGTCTTCACTATTCTTACGAGGAAAGATTGGAGGGGGAGTCTCATTGTTACGAGGTCAAACTAATGTATGGTGGACTTATGTTACGACATGAGTCCCTCCAAATCAAATTACTTGGAAGTTTTTCCTAGAGGCTTTCCAAAAGAAATATATTGGAGGAGCAATTTATTATTAAGATGAAAAAAACTTTTTCAATCTAATCTAGGGGAACAAACCTGTTTATGAATATGAGTGTGAGTTTAATAAGCTCACTTGTTATGCTTCGGAGATGGTTCCTACAAATAGAGGTATGTGCCAAAAGTTTATTCGAGGTATTCTTCCTCGATTGAGAGAACTTCTACTGACTGTGAATCTAACCACTTTTCAAGAAGTGGTAAATAAAACTAAAGATTTAGAAATGGCTCGAGATGAAAGAATTATGTTTGATCAAAAGAGACATTAAAAAAGATTAGGAGCATCATCCTCATCCCAGTCTAAAAGAGGTCGAGATTTGGGATATCAGTACCAGAATAAATTTGAGGGTGGTGCTTCTGGTCACAAAGGATCCAAGGCAAAGGAAAAAGGTCGTTAATCACAGACAACAACTAAAAGAGCTGATCAGTTCATCCCAGGGACATACCCATTATGTCAGCAGTGTGGAAAGTATCATCTTGGTGAATGTAAAGCAGTATCAGAAGCTTGTTTTCATTGTGGAGACACTGGACATTATATGAGAGACTGTCTGATGGCAGGAGAGAAATCTGTTCAGATAGAGCGATCAGTGACAGTGTCTCAGAGAGGTGGTCGAGGCAGAGGTAGATGAAGGATATATTTAGAGATGACATCTCAGTCTGATGTACGTGCCCCAACCAGGATTTATAATATCAAGACTTGTAACACCCCCAACCTGTACCCGACCCGGATACAAATCCGAGATGTCACATTGACTTTTTAAAACAATATTCTTACAAAATACAAAACGTTTAGACTTATATTAAGAAAATACGATAATATATCGTTGAATTATGTTTGTTAAAACAAATTTAAGGAAATAAACGTTTATCACCCTACTACAATGTACCAATACCCTACTACAGTAATTTCGGCCAAACATATATAAAACTCAAAAAATTTTAAACATTCATCAGCATAAAGTTACAATTTACATATATACGTTTAAAACATTACAAAAATCGATTAGAACATACATACTAAACGACTCTATTTACATGCTAACACATATATTACATAAATAGACATACTGTGTAAGGTTCTTCTGATCTGATATTCAAATGATGATATGTTGCTTTGTTGCTCTTAAGATCTATCTTCTTGCTTTTGTATACTTACGTGTAAAACACTTACACGTTAAGTTATAGACTTAGTGAGGCATAAACTGTAGACATCCGTTTTTGTCCGGGTTGAAAAATATTAAAAATTAATATTATTATATTATAATTATAATTATAATAATAATAATTATTATTATTATTATTATTATTATTATTATTATTAAGTGTGTTTACATATTTTGCAGGTACAAATTACAAGTCTCTCCCAAGACCCAATTACAACATCCAACCAAGGCCAATACAAGATCCAGCAGACCAAGACCCGGATCTAGCCCAAACCTGAACTGGCCCAATATGGTAACCCGTTTGAAGTTAGGGTTTTTAACCCTAAACTAAAACTATCATCCAGTCACTCCAACAATGCCGCCGCCAGTGACCATCACAACAGCTTAGCCGCAACAGTTCTTCCATATCCATCCGTATACATGCCATCACCGACGAACGCAATAGTGAACTCCAACCGAGCCATCCAAAGCCACTAGAGAACGTCATCCCTTACGCCAAGTATCACTCAAACAAACAACAAAGACAAAACCAAATCAGCCATCCACTGAGATTATTTTTAAATCAAATAAAAAATTTGGTGTAATGTCATACCATTATTCAGTAGAGCATCCATTAAACATGCAACCATTCCATTATAAAAGCATGTAACAATTCGAACCAGTGGGGGGAAAGCAGAAAATCAGTGTAAACAAGGGGTTCTGATCTCTGTAATTAGGGGGAAACTAGCAACAACACAACAACAGAGATTACATTTCTAAGGTTTCCTCTTTGAATCTGTTATTATTATTATTATTATTATTATTTTGTTATTTTCGAACTAGAGTAGCAGTATTTAAAAAAAAGACGAACAAAGGATTCTCAACAATAAATCAAAAAAATAAAACAAAAAAAAAATTCACGAGCAAAAGAGATATTTTTTACTTCATTTATGTTTTTTTAGCAATACGTTACATGCATAGGGAAGGTTTTTGATCTAAACAAAATAAGGGGAGATGAGTGATTTAATACCTAGTTTGTCCTGATATCGTCGGAGTGAGGTAATCGGGGAGTGCTCATCGGATTAGGGCTCGTCTTTGGTTTGTCAAACCCAAATTGGGGTCTTAGATTTCATTTTAAGAAGAGTTTTCGCAGGGTTCAGGTTCGTCCGACCACCGAGGTGGTGGTCGGTGTGTGCATGGATGTTCGTTATCGATTTACGGCGTGTGGTGGTCGGCGTTTTAGGGTATTGGTTCTCGGTCGAACCTGAGCATAGAGGGGAAGGGATTTTCAATTTTGAAGAAAAAAAATGAAGGGGTGAGTTTGCGAATAGGTTGGATGTTTAAGACTGAAACATGATTTAAATACCAATATTTTGGGTTAAATTTGCATTAGGTATCTTAAAGTTTAGCGTGATTTGCGTTTCAGTCACCAATATTTGGGTTTATTACGTATAGTTCCTCTACTTTAGGAACCCCAATGTATTCTGGTCACTGGTTTATAATAAATTGCTGTGTGGTCCTTAAGATTTAATAATTATTTTTTATTATTCATTTATAACATTAAAATATTATAAAAATAATTGCCGATGGAACATTTCATCACTACAAAAGTTCATGTTTATCATTTCACTTGTGTATGTGTATTTCTCTTGTCTTTTTACTCTTCTCTTTTTTTTAATCCATGAAATATAAAAATAAATACACACACCCATTGTTAAAAAAAGTATGAATAAAATATGTTAGATTTGATGATATTTGAAAGTTGAAAATTATGCTTGCCGACAATTCACATGTTCAATGCCATTATCTTCCAATTTTGATATTAGTGTCATAAAATATAATTAATTAATTAATTAATTAAACATTATTAAATGATAGCATATAAGTTAGACCCCATAAATTGATGTTGAAGCTACAAGGTTTTGTATTGAACGGGTTTTTCCTTATAAAGAAGAATGGAATGCAATTATTCAGAATAAGTGGGGAATTGATTTGATATATTAGTTAGTGCTTTTTCTTTTAATAATGTTTTTAGCTAAAAAGAAAAGTTTCTTCTTTTAATAAGCGGGGAGTTGGTTTGATATATTAGATTACATGATAGAAATTTCTTTATTTATATTTGTGGTTTAATCTTATAAGTTTTTGCGTTTTTCTATTTTAGTCATTTAAATGTATGTTTTTGCTATTTAATATCTTAAATTTTTTTGTATTATTTTATTCCTTCAAGTTTATGTTTTTTATTCTAACACTTTAAGTTCATGTTTTCAGTATTTTTTTATCGTGTTAAAGGATTTTCTCTAATTAATTTAAAGCAAATTAATTAAATTTCAATAAATTAATCATAAATTAATTTTATATTCAATTCAGGATTTCCACCAATTACGACAACATGTAAGCGAAACAGTACCAATTTTGGGCGATGTGGGGTACTAATCCTTCCCCATGCGTAATCGACTCCCGAACCTGTTTTAATCGAATCTTTGGTAAACGCATACCAACTTTTGTCTTAAAAAATGATTTTTCTTAAAATTGTTTTTTTAAAAAGACGTTTTTAGGTATTCGATCTACCTAACCTAAAGGTCGATAGCGACTCTATCCAATTTAATTCAAAATACCCAATTTTCCCAAATTAAAAGTCGTAGCGGTTTTAAAACAATTAACCAATTATTCAGCCGAAAAACGGTTACGACATAAACTTATAATGATAATGCATTTTTTATGAATATGAACATGCAATATAGTAATCAGAATTCCATATCATTTCCTATGATTCAATATATATACAATACTAATACTATAACATATAAGGCAATACACATTTTTCATATGATTTATAGGCCCATGTATATACTGAGAACATAAGGTATTCGAGTATATAGAGGTTGTGCACATCTGCTGTCACCACAGCTCGTATAAGTCCCATTGAGTGGCATATGAAATTTTGTCCCGAAGGACCTGTGAAGGTGTCCCGAAGGACCTATGAAACCCTCGACTCTTGGCATGTCAACTATACCTAGAGCTCTCATATTACATAACATGGGCATTCATATTATTTTTCATATAAACATGTACTCATGTCATTTTCTTTGTGATCACATATGTCTTTTCTTCAATCACATTCACATGTGCGTATAACCATCCATCTTATATCATATAAAATGAGTCATATAACATGTATCAAATCATATGTAAACCTATATGACTTATGCATATTTAATAAAGACTGTAATGTATGCATGTTAATAACTATTATACTATGAAATTGACCTAGGAAATAGACTCATCACAAGTCTTATTTCTATTAGATTATCCTTATATTATGCACTCACCTTGGCCTTGATTACGTTGATTCAATCCTAATTCTTCGATTGTTCCGGAACAGGATTATGTTCTATATCTACATAATAATACATTGATACATATCAATATTCTAATTAGTATACTCTAACATTTCATTCCTTAAACTAAAAGAAAGACTATTTCCATTCTTATTTAAGGTAAGTATCGATACTCTATAGTGTATCAGTACATTCTTTAACGTGTGTATCATTACAATACCTATGTATCAGTACACTCTGACTATTTTCTGGAAATTTACCCTTGATGTATCAGTACATGTTGAATGTGTACCGATACACACCAGCCCAGAATTCATATTTTATACACCAAAATTACTCAACTTAGCTCAAAAACTTCATATTCATCCCCTTACATATTCATAACTCACATCCATATACTTATATCCATTGCTACTCATTTATCACCTTTTAAACCTCAAAATCCTATCATCCATATGAATTTTCAGAATTACACCAACTTTGCAACATGTTCTAATTCCAGTTCTAACACTTCATATCTCTTGTTGATGACAAGTCAAATTTAGTTTAGAATTAAACTTATCAACTCTTTTCCAGAAATTCATTTAAACACCTATTTAATCTATTATAACTTCTTTATCTTTTGATTATAAGATAACTTAAGCTTTCATTAAGCTTAAGTATCACCTAAGGATCATAACACAACCTTTAATTCAACAAATACTCAACTAATTAAGAAACTCACCTTTGCTTGTATGCTTCACGGTTTGAGAAGAAGAAAATGAAGAAGAAAAGTCTAGAAACATTTGTTTCCCAAACATGTTCCACATGGGTATTAAAATACCCACACTTATTATTATTTAATTATTTCCTTTGTCCAATGACTCCTTTACCCCTTTCTTCTTCATTCCTTTGCTAATTTACCCTTCACCAAATATTTCAATTAAATCCTTGAATTTTCTCAATTTATCTAATTTGGTCACTGAAATTTAAAATCTCAGAATTTGATCACTAACCCGGTATTGAGGATGTTACAAGACTAGTGAAGATCGTTATGATACAGAGATCATAACAGGTACTTTCTATCTTTATGATGAGTATATATTTGTATTGGTTGATTTGGGTTCTACACATTCCTATGTTAATTCGGAATCAGTTAAAAATAAAAATATTCCGTTAGAATCCATCAAAAATGATATGATAGCTATTAATCCGCTGGGTCATAGTGCCAAAGTTACACGGGTTAGTAGAAATTAGTCGATAAAGATTTAAGGGGTTGTATTCCCAACAAATCTTATGGAGTTACTGTTTGACGAGTTTGAGATTATATTGGGCATGTATTTGTTATCTCGACATTATGGTTGGGTGGATTTTCGTATGATGCGATTACTTATAAAAAAATGCAGAAGGTATCAAGATAATAGTAATCGGAGAAAAAACGAAATCACTGCCTAATATGATATCAGCGGTGACAGTAACCAAGATGATGTCAAAAGGCTGCACAACTTTTCTAGCAAATATGACTGATACCATGGCATCTGAAGCTTGACTTGAGGATATTTCAACAATTCATGAATTTCCAGATGTATTTCTTGATGAGTTACACAGATTACCTAATGATTGAGAAGTAGACTGTAAGCATCATTTTTTTACTATACCCTACCACTACAATGCCTCCACCAAACTCCCAACATCCCAATTCTCTTACCCCACCATACCTACCGTGCCATTATCCGTTGTTTCATTCCACTAAAAAGATAAGTGCATATCTGATGCACACAGCTAGTGGTATTTTTATATATGTAAAAATCAATGTAAAATGGCTATAAAAAGGCCGAATTATAATGTAAAAGGGATCAGGGTACACAGGGGATTTTCCAGATTCAAACAAAATACCAAGCAAATAGAAGGTTTTTTTTCATCTTTGTCTTTCATTTTCCAGTAACTAATTTGCTTATTTATTTACTATTTTGGAATCAGAAGAGAAGAGAGGAAAGTAGTTTACCCTTCATAGGAGATCGAGCGCCAGGCAGGGAGGTCGTCGCTGGTCTTCCTTTGACCGGTATGGGTTGTGAACCGGAGCACCGGACGTTAGGCCCGATGGTTGGAGCGTTGTCAGTTTAGGGTCCTGTAGGTTGGCGCCGTTTTAGTTGAGAGGAGGGTGAGTGTAGATGAAAATTTTTAGGTTTTGGTTTTAGTTTTCTCAGGCAGAAACGAAACAAAAGGAGGAAGTATTAAACTGTTATAATTTTTGGGGTAATCACGCTAAGGTCCTTATACCTTGAGCGTGATTTCATGTTTGCTCATTAGTTTATGGGTAAATTCATGTTTGGGTCCTTGTTTTTTAGTATAAGTAATATATATATATTAAATGATTTGGGTGATTTTAGAGAGAGAAGACAAAATAAAAAAAAACGTTATGTATCTTTGTGAATCTGTTGTGTTTAAGTGATGTCCACGTGCTCTTCACAATTAATGGGTAAATCACGGTTTAAATCCCCATAACTTTGCCTTGTTTTTTATTTAGGTCATTGGATTATTTCTGATTTTATAGATTTAATTTTACATTTAATTGAATTTGGTCATTATGTTAAAGTTAATATTTTTGGTTTAAATTAGTCCTTATATTAGGTTGATAATTATAAATAAGTTCATTTATTATTTTATTTATTTTGAAACATTCGTTACCATTTTAGTTTTTTTAGGTTTTATTTTTAAATCATTATTTTATATTCTTTTTAATTTCATTTTAGAGCCTTTAGTTTAAATTGAATACTTAGGTTAAACTACTCTTGACTTAATCCTTATTTAGTATTTTACCTGTAAGTTTAATCTTTAATTGTTAGATTGTTTTTAGATTTAAATTTCAAATATCTTTGTTCTAATTGAAATTATTTTATCTTTTAGATTAAGTCCTTAAATCTAAATTTATTTTAATTTAGTTCATGGTTAGGATTGTTTTCTTTAAATTAGTTAGTATATATTTATTTGCGTATTGATATATATAATGAGTTATGACTATCTTTGTTTAATTTATAGTTTTAGCCTTAGATTTATTTGTTCTTTTATTTCGGTCCTTTAAATTTCCTCCTTTTAAATTATTAATTTGAGGCAAATTAATCAATGTTTCATAAATGGATCATATTTTAACTTTATATTCGACTCATAAATTCCACCATTTACGACAACGTATAAGCGTACAGTACCAGTTTTGGGCGCTGTGGTGGTGCTAATCCTTCCCCACGCGTAACCGACTCCCGAACCCATTTTAATCGAATCTTTGGTAAACGCATACTAACTTTTGTCTTAAAAAACGATTTTTCTTAATTTTTTTTAAAAAGACGTTTTTAGGTATTCGACCTACCTAACCCAAAGGTTGATGGCGACTCTATCCTATTTATACAAATTAATTAAAAATCATCAAATTTTCCAAAATTAAAAGTCGTAACTGTTTTTAAAATAATTAAACGATTGTTCCCGCCGAAAAACGGTTATGATAGCTTGGCGACTCTGCTGGGGATTTTGTTTTCAGAAAGTTAGGCTGTAAGTCGCTTACACATTGTCGTTTGGTAGAAATTATGAGTTCGAGTCTTTAGTTAACTTATGATTCTTTTATTGAAGTTTTTAATTGCTTTATTTTTTTATTATTTTACTAACATTTTTATCTTTGTTTTTAGATTTGTCCAAAGTTTTGTTGGTTTCGTCAAAGGGATGAATGTTCTTCCTCACACACATCACGTTCATTTGCATACCGTAAGCTCACTTATGAGCTTTGTCATTTTTAAGTTGAGATGAAAGCTTAACCTACGTGAGATAATTTGTTTCTCCGCACGGGTTTTAGCAAGTAATCTTTGGGGTTTATATACCTTATATCTACATGAGATAAATTATTTCTCCGCATGGACATAAGGGAGTATATCCTCTCGAATTGAACTCAATCCGCATAAGCCTGTAATGGGCCAGGATTAAGGGTTTGGTAGCCCAAGGGGACACCAACATTAAGGACAATTCGAGTACCTTTTTCTTGTTAGAGCTAAAACCATGCATATATTGAACCGTAGAACTGTTACCTTAGGTATAGACATACCGAACCTCTGACTGTCAGTATGTACCCAAATTAAGTATACACAAAGGAGAAGCGTTTCAGAATCATTCTTTTTACTTTAAATTTTCTTTTTAAATAAAAGCATACGAACTATATATCATCCGGTTAGGATCATTTCATTGAAAATAATCATCTTTGGGGGTAGAAAGCATGTTCGAGTATGATTGTTATCTATTTAAAGCATGCTCGGATAGATATCATGATTGGGTAGGTGTTATATTTATTTGTAGATAGCATCTTTTAATTCTATTGATTATCTTGCTAGTACTAATTCATTTTTTTCCTCTTTTGTTTGTAATCCTAACTTATTTTGTTTGCTTGTATTTGTATTTTTGTATCTTTGCATAATCATCATGAATAAAAGAAAGGTGTTAATTAAACCAAGTAGTCATCAGATTAGAAGAGTGATCATTGAAATGGAAAAGAATTTTCTTAACAAGGAAGAATCTAATCCAACAGTTCGAGCTTAATATAAAGAAACACAGGGCAAAAAGATAATTTTTCTGGGGATTTCATATCACAAATGCTCACAAATGTCAATCGCAAGCAAAAATGATCTACAAGAACTGATAAAGATTTGGGATAAAGATTTGGGATATTTATAGAATAGTTACCAAGGGGAAATTTCACAAGAAATATGGTGACATGGTTTTTCTCCTCTGCGTAAAGATAGATGAGTCGTTGCTTAAAGCTCTGGTCTGATGCTGGAATTCCACATAAAAATGCTTCACTTTGACACCAACAATAGAAGAGTACTACTCTATTTAACTTTGAAAGCCTTCAGGGGGATAGAATTCATTATAGTCTTCCAAAAGTCCAATCCTTCAAAAGCAAGCTTGTGAAGATTACAAGATTACTGATAGTAGAACACATCCAACAAATGGTAGAAAGTAAATATTTTCATGGCATTGTCTCAAGAGGGTGATACTCGAGCATATAGATGAAGATAAGAGATTGGACATATTTGCTCTTATCATGAATGGTCTAGTGATATTTCCAAAGACTTTGTTCCATGTTGAGGCTGCTGTTGCAGATTTCTTGGACAGATTAGAGAAAGGTATAAGTCCTGCACTGACTATATTGGTAGAGACTTTTTGATCCCTCCATAGATTGGAGGAAAGGCGATTCAGATGTTGCACTCAATACTCACCGTCTGGATTCATAATCAATTATGGAAAGAGGAGAAAGTTATTGGGATCATGACAGAGATCATGATACTAAATAAAAAGGCAAAACTGCATTCATAGATTGATCTTTCTTGTAAAGATGAAAGTTCTTTTGGAAGAATGAAACTCTTTCTAAGAATGATTACTTTTGGAAATCGATACCTTTTGCATTTGCATTTACATCTTTGCATTTTTTACGTTTGTATTTACATTTTTTGCATCTTTGCATAGTTTCAATCTTACATCGTGCATTTGAATTTTGTTTCAAACTAATTTACATGCATTAAATCATGAAAATATGGGAATAATTCATGGAGGATTCCATGATAGAATTTTCGAAATCAAACTGGAGCTAACTTGGTCTTCCTAGAGAATGATAAGAACCATGAATGAGATTATAGCAAGGGTTGGTAGAATCGAGAAACTCCAAGAGCAACTTATCAAGATTCAACAAGAAATGATTGATGAAGCTAGGAAATTCCAAGTTGAATCCAGAGAACAGATGTCCAACTTGATGAGCATGATGGTTACAGTAATATATGGCGAGAAATCATCAAAGGACCCTATTATGCAAGAAAAGATGAAGACTTCGAATGATAATCTGAATGACAGTGGTGCAGCCAATGCGATGGCAGAAAATGATCAAGAACTTGTTAAGGGATATGGTAATTCAAGTCAACTCCAAAAATCAAGTATGGTTCTAGAAAATGCTACAGAGATCATACTGGGAAAAGTAGAAGTTAAGGGTGAAACTTATAATACGAAAGTGGAGCTAGACTCAAGGAAGAGAGGCATAGAGGAGGTTTAAATGCCAGTAAAGATGGCAAAAAAGAATAGAAAGAAAAAGAAAAAGAAAAAGAGGATACATCTGATTCCGATTTTGATATCATATTCCGACTTGTTACCCTTTCTTTTTGAAAGTGGGATCCTAATGTTTATTCCTCTAAGTCCTAATACTTATTTACGTCCAGATTGGCAAGGTGTCAAAAGTTCATGTAGCTATAATTCTGGAGAGTTTAGCCATTCTATGGAAAATTGTACGACACTGAGATTAAAAGTTCAAAACCTCATCACGGAAGGATTGTTATGCTTTGAAAATGGAAAACCTAAGCTCCCCGGAAGCTCAAAACTTGTCGATGAAGGGAGATCTGCAAACCAATGTCTCTCCCAAGACGTTGGTTAAGCGTTGAACCTTCAAAATGAACATCTCAATGATCAGTCACAAGGTCTTCAATATGGTCATAATAATGGCAAGGAGAGTTTTTTTTGAATATCATGTCGGAGCCCAAGGACACTTTATCAAGAATTGCAGCAACTTCAGGTGACAAGTCCCAGATCTTTTAACTCATGGAGTTATAGAGGAGGATGTTAATAATCAATATATTTCGGTCAAACAATTGGGATTCAGCTCCCAGAATAGTGTTGATGAGGTAATAAATGAAGTGCAAAAATGAAGAGGGCGTAAAAAGAGGAATGAGCAAAATCAAGGAAAACAAGATATGTGAGGTAGAGATAAATGATCCAACTTTTGAGACCTCTCTGACACTGAAAAATGAGATAAGTGTTGGAAATGACAAGCAAGAAGCTAAAGGAGAGGTAATCTGAGACTGGCCACAAAAGATGTCTTGGGAAAATACAACCCTCAAGATTTTTCAAGTGCCCATTTCCAACTTGCTACCCCCTTTAATCAAAAATCAGTACCTCACTCCAAGGCCTTTAAGAGTGAAGACTAGTCCATCTGCTTATGGCTATGATCTGAATAGTGCTTGCGATTTTCATCTAGGGGCATTGGGCCATCATACTGATAAATGTATACCATTGATGGAGGAGATAGAAAGGCTCGTTGATAATTGAGTCCTGACAAGAGAAATGATCAAGAAATGGGGGGGGGGGAAATGAGGATAAGGACCCTGGTTCAATTACACACCCAATATTCTAGGAGTAATGGGGCATGCTAAATAAACAAGTGGAATTTGTTATTTACCACTATAGTACTTTCTATTTTCAGCATCTTGTTTGAACTTGTTTTTTGTTCCTTTCTTTGCCTTTTGTGTAATAAATACATTTTTGTTGCTTTTAAGGTTATGAGCATTGAATCAATTTTGCAATCTTGCAGTTCTTTGAATATCAACAGGATTAAAAACACTTTATGATTATAGTTACACATCTTTGACAAATTATCAAGATTGAAAACTGGTAAAACAAGGACCGTGACCTGACTTCAGATTAAATATGCCCAAACATTATACCCTTCTACAAATATGAGATAACCTTCTCCTGTGCAAAGAATTAGATAAAAGGCTTGGTATTTACATATAGGAGCGTACAACATGGGGCATCTTTTGTGTGACTTTGCGAAATTGTCTAGATTACTTTCTATTGATGACGTTCGATGATGAAATCTTCAGAATTATGTAAAGTCAGTTGCTTGGGGATTGAACTTTAACGATGAGATATTTTTATTTCCATCAAACCACCTAGGCTATAACAAGTTTTTCTTAAGAGTTATATATCCATGTTATAATATTATATATACAATAAAGCTTGAGTTGTCCCTCTAGAGCAATTGATTAATAGCCCCGGCTTTATGGATAATATTCAGCTAGCTTATTATATTATATGCATACAATAAAGCTGAGCTATTCCGATAAGACAATTGGTTATAGAGGAAACTCGAAAGCCCTGGCTTTATGAATAGATTATATTCAAACCATGACCTTGATCGGGTACTTGGCAATTCGGTGTATGCTCCACTGCGATTGTCAAGTCGAAGACTTTGTGATGAGATGAACTCTTAAGCTAGCCCGATAAAGACAAATTACAATAAAGCTGATCTCAACTAGCCAGACCATGGCAAATTTTATAAATAAAGAGTTTCGGTAAAGATGGACTAAGGGAGTTAAGGAACACATGTTATAGTCAACTACACACAAGCACACAGAAATTTCATTTTTAGATCGATATTTTCACATTGCTTTGGTTAAAGGGAAGATTTTAGAGAAGTGAAATGGATGTATTTTAGATGGTCTAGTAATTGGCTATGATAGTTGCATTATTTTGTCCGCATCCGGTTAAAATACCAAGTCATAAAAGTGAGGCATGTGGTAATGTTCACAAAGAATGAGAGAGGAGTGACATCTTCAATAGATGTAACCATAGAAAATAGGAAAGCCAACCTGAAATTTACCCATAAATCTTGATACTTGTCAAAGAACTACAACTTTAAAACATTAAAGAGTTGTTGATTCTTTTGATATTCTTTAAACTCATGCTTATGATTTGATTTTATTGTGAACCTGTAAGAAATAATACTTTACAAAATTCTTTTATTCTTTGATAAAGAAAGGATGAAAACATTTTCAAACAGGATAGTCTCAAATGAGAAATGTTCTTGAATTAAGTTGAGGAATGTTATGCCTCTACTTGAGAAAAATAATGAACGATGAAGCACTTCACATTCTTGAAAGCAGGTGGTCCGGAAGATCAGGAGGACTGGAGGAGAGAACTTGTAACACTCTCTCGTAACATTATCAGTAACCTGATAAGAAGAGGATGATTGTCTCGTTCGAAAAAAGATCACATATCCAGTGCATAGCAAAAAAGGCAAAAATGCAACAAGTCAAGCAAAAGATGACCACCTTACTCAGAAGAAACACATCTCTCAGTCATTTCTGTTAGAAAGATTGATCACTTCTTAAGTTTGTGATAACATAAAGATAATCCCTCGAAGTTACTTGACAACACTGTTGTTTAGTAACACCAAAATGAGAATATTCAAGATAAATACATTTGAGCATGAATAAAGTCATAATCATCCACAAATGGGGCATTATCAAAGTTGACTTGAAGGTTGGAGGTCTGTATTATCCATGTGGTGCATCATGAAGGTTCACATCAGCATGAAAAAGACAAAAATGATCCATGTGGGGCATTTTGAAGGCCCATTTTAGACAGAAATGATCCATGTGGGGCATATTGAAGGCTCACACTAGAATGAAAAGGTTAGAATATTTTGAAGGTCCTGTCGAAACTGTTTTTTTCCAAGGGGAGTGAGATTTCGAAAACCGCATCATTTTTAATTTCCTCTTAATTGATTGATTTTTTAAAAACAATGTGATTTTAGAAAACCTCTTGTTTCAAAAATTTGGAAATTCCTTTACGATAAAAAAATATACGGTTCGAGGAGTCGCCACCAATCTTTGATTAGGGTGTGATTGAGCACCCAAAAATGTTTTGCCAATTTAAATAAAAAATTAATTTTAATTAAAACGACAAATATAGATCTACATTACCAAAATCCGAGTTCGGGAGTCGATTACGTGTGGGGAAGGATTATCACCCCACAACGCCCTAAATCGATACCTAATCGATTAATTAATGTCTTTGCAACGAATTTCATAAATTCGAGTTTAATTTAATTTTTGATCCCTTAAAACAACAAAAAATGCAAATTTTATAATATTCAGAAGCACCAAAATAAATTAAATTAAAATTACCAAACCATTAGAAAGATAAAGAATATTCGATTATTTAAAAATATCGAGACTAGATCTTTAGATGAGTTCTAACGACCTTTTCTCAACAAATTTAAATAGTCGAACATTTCTTTTTCTTTCGTTCCCAAATTTTAAGGTGAAGAATTAATTTTTAGATGTCATTAATGGGATACACTTTTAATTTAAAACCGTCAAAAGCGGATCTCTAATCAGTTAAGACAACCCACTTAAAACAATTTTAAGTTAAAAAGCTATTACCCTTAATCCAATTATGTAATAATATCGAGTTATGCTCATTAAGTTAACATGCAAATTAATTCAAGTTTAATCCTAAACCTATATGCACCGACTAGACACTTGTATAATACCAAATAATCCAATTTCATAAACAAATAATAATGTAACAAAAGTCAAATGCTAATAACTAACATTCAATTAATATATATATACATGCTTGCATTATTATATAAAAATATTATAAAACATAAAGTCTAACTTAGGTTGCCAAATGAGTTATATATAATTATAAATGTAAAAGCACTAATACTTAACACAACTAAAATTATATTTATTACTAATCTTTATCCCTATAGCATTAATTAACATATATCATGTGTAAATAAATGGAATAAAGAAAAGGTTATGTGTAAATAAATGAAATAAAGAAAATGTTAAGGTAAACAAACGCTCAACATGCTATTCCAATGCATAATCGTCTTAAAATTAAGACAAAACCTGAGACTGCCTATAAAACTAAAATATAAATCTGGAAATGAACATACCAAATGTAAAAACAAAAGAAAATTCACCACAACTGGATTTCGGGACTAAAATACCAATTAACAAAATTACATGCCAACTGTAAAAATAACATACAACTTAGAATCATCATAACACATGATCAGATTAAAAGTCACGTAAAATATACATGCATAAGTAAAAAAAATCGAAAAGGCTCAACCTGAGGACTAAAACATAACGTGTGTAAAAATACAAATCAAATATATAAATAAACAGAAGCTAAATACATTACCATTTAGGACTGGAATTGAATTCACATAAAATAAAGGAACAAAATTCTAAATATGCGAACATTGATTTGATGACCTAAACGAATTGAAAAGAGAACTAGAGCGACCCTGATATCAAATAACCCTAAACATTATAACTAAGACTGGAATTTGAAAAATAACAAAAGTCATGACAAATGCAAAAGGGTTAAATTTGAAAACAATCCTTATTAATGACTAAAATGAAAATATGCTACTAAGGTGGAAAGACCAAAACCTAAATATGCCTTTGAGTTTCGGTGGCTAAGTGGTAATTACCCCTACATATATAAAATATAACCTAAACTAAATAGATTTGAACCTAAACTTAAACACAAACATATCTGCTATTCTTTTCAACTCTTCTCCCTCTATGCGGCGCCACCCTCTCATCCATTCATCCTCCGATCATGAACCTTCATCGAAGCCACCGTGAAACAAAGCCCTCTCCCCGTCACTAGTAACGCCACCGTGAAGACTCAGAACCAAGAACTCCAACCACATATTCTAACGCTGCCATAAAACGGCCAATAAAACTCCAATGACTCAACGTAAAGGTAAATATTTTTTACTTCCTCACACTGTTATTCTTAAATTTAAACAAATGACAAAGGAAATAAAAGAACCTACTTTTACTTACAGAGATGCTAGGAACTCCCCTAATTCCAATGAAGACCCGAAACATAACCCAGGTAAACCCACTTCTTCCTTTGGTCTGGTTTTTCTTTCGAAATGAGTTTTCTCTTGATGGATTTTCTATTCTGATGATAAAAATGCTTGCTTCCTACCTTTTTTTTAATGAAGTAAAAAAAAATATAACAGGAAATGGATTTGCTTTGCACTGCTGGGATTCCTTGAAAAAGAGAGAGCTTCGTGTTTATATTAATCTTCGAATAACAGAAGATATACTCTTTTTACATGTGTACACAAAGCATTTTTCTTGCTTGGTATTTCGTTTCTTTTGCCTGCTCGAATAATTGCCTCATGTTGCGTTTGTGATCTTTTGCTTGTGATCCCTCTGCTCGAAATGGTTCCCTCTCTATTTTTTTCTTCTTCGAATGGCCTCCCATTTATCTCGTGTTCCTCCTTTTTTTATCAATATTTTCTTCACCGAATACTTTTTCTGCATGTTGATTTTCTCTGCGTTTGGTGATATTTGGTTGAGCAAGTATTGACTTTGATGCAATTTTTGGTGGCTAATTAATTTTTCCTTGATTCGGTGCATTGTTGACTTTGTGCAGATTAGCTCCAACAGTGGCGATGGCTTGAGATATTGGCGTGATTGGTTGCTGCTCATATACATGGATGGGAACACCTCTTGTGCTTAAACTGTTTTATTTTTGGGCTGTTGGATTTTTATTGGGCTTGCATTGGGCTCCGGGAATTCTTTTGTTGTAGTGGGCTTGAACTTTAGGCCTACATAAATAATTTAATTTGTATTAATAATAATAATAATAATAATAATATAATTAATATTTATAATATTTTTAAGCCCGGTCAAAAACGGGTGTCTATAGTTGTCCCTCTTTGCGCATTCTTGTTTTAACAAGAATATGGCAAAGACGAAAAAGACAATGAGTTTTTGACCAGTTCCATCTTCGTGCTTTAAAACTTGATGAGGGATTTGCCCCCTCTTCTTTGAACAATCTTCGACCATTGGGTTCGCTCCCTTTTGCTTCAGGGAGTATAAAACTCAAACAATCTTCATAAAACAGGTCCGTTCTCTATTCCTTCAGAGAGTATAGGACTAAATCTTCAACAAACGTGTCTGCTCCCTATTCCTTCAGAGAGTATAAGACTCGAGCAATCTTCAACAATAGTGTCTGCTCCCTATTTATTCAGAGAGTATAAGACTCGAACAATTTTTAACATTCGTGTCTGCTCCCTATTTCTTCAGAGAGTATGAGACTCGAACAATCTTCAACAATCGTGTATGCTCTCTATTTCTTCAGAGAGTATAAGACTCAAACAATTTTCAACATTCGTGTATGCTCCCTATTTCTTCAGAGTATATGACTTGAAAAACCTTCAACAAACGTGTCTGCTCCCTATTCCTTCAGAGAGTATAAGACTTGAACAATCTTCAACAAACGTGTCTGCTCCCTATTCCTTCAGAGAGTATAAGACTCGAACAATCTTCAACAATCGTGTCCGCTCCCTATTCCTTCAGAGAGTATAAGACTCGAACAATCTTCAACAATCGTGTTTGCTCTCTATTTCTTCAGAGAGTATAAGACTCGAGTAATTTTCAACAAACGGGTTCGGTGCCTCTTTCTCTAGGAAGTATGGAACTCGAACATCTTATTCTTATAGGTTCGCTCCCTCATTCTCTTGGGAGTATAGAACTCGAACATCTTCTCTTGCTTCACTACTTCTTTATAAAGGCTTATAGATGATTTGCTTCACTACTATTTCGTGAAGACTTAAGTTTGATTTGCTTCGAAGGTCGAACTTGAAAATCAAACATTATCAATAATGAATGTATGCTTGAAGATTTGAAAAACATTATACTCAGAAATTTAGAATTTAAGAGAATCCTTTCGAATCCATTTCTCTTGTGAGAGCTTGTCTTGCCGCAACTAAATGCCAGAGTCTTCCTTGACTTGATTTCCATTTGAACATCTCCCTTCCTAGGACCTTGAATCGGTTAATGACTCTTCGCGAGCGTTTTCTTTTAATCACTTGATTGTCTTCCTTGTACTCGAGAACTTTTCGATTTCCTTCCACATTTAATAATCTGATGGTTTGCTCCAACATTTTGGTGAAAAACATCCTGCCCGAAGGTCTTATGGATGACCCGAAGGATTTATTCTCTTGCTCGAGAGACTCACAAATGACCCGAAGGATTTAAGCATCATGCTCGAAAGACTTATTGATGACCCGAAGGTTTTATAAATTGTAAAATTTTAAAAATCGCATTCTTCGTTTTCAAAAATTCTATCTTCTTAAAACATTATTTTTTTTCATTTTCAAATTCATGTGAAAACATCCTACCTGAAGGTTTTATGGATGGCCCGAAGGACTTATCATCTTGTTCTAAAGGCTTACAGATGACCCGAAGGATTTAAGCATCATGCTCGAAAGACTTACTGATGGTCTGAAGGACTTATAAATTATGAAATTTTGAAAATTGCATTTTTCGTTTTCAAAAATTCCATCTTCTTAAAACATCATTTTTCATTTTTAAATTCATGTGAAAACATCCTACCCGAAGGTTTTATGGATGGCCCGAAGGACTTAATATCTTGCTCTAAATGCTTACAGATGACCCGAAGGATTTAAGCATCATGCTCAAAAGACTTACTGATGGCCCAAAAGACTTATATAGTGTGAAATTTTGGAAATCGCCTTCTTCGTTTTCAAAATTTCATCTTCTTAAAACATCATTTTGTCATTCTCAAATTCATGTGAAAACATCCTACCCGAAGGTCTTACGGATGGCCCGAATGACTTATCATCTTGCTCAAAAGGCTTACAGATGACCCGAAAGATTTAAACATCAAGCTCGAAAAACTTACTGATGGCCCGAAAGACTTATAAATTGTGATATTTTGAGAATCGCATTCTTAGTTTTCAAAAATTTCATCTTAAAACATCATTTTTTCATTTTCAAATTCATGTGAAAACATCATACCCATAGGTCTTATGGATGGCCCGAAGGACTTATCATCTTGCTCAAAAGGCTTACAGATGACCCGAAGGATTTAAGCATCAAGCTCGAAAGACTTACTAATGGCCCGAAAGACTTATAAATTGTGAAATTTTGAAAATTGCATTCTTAGTTTTCAAAAATTTCATCTTCTTAAAACATCATTTTTTTTAATTTTCAAATTCATGTGAAAACATCTTACCCGAAAGTCTTATGGATGGCCCGAAGGACTTATCATCTTGCTCTAAAGGCTTACAGATGACCCGAAGGATTTAAGCATCATGCTCGAAAGACTTACTGATTGCCCGAAGAACTTATAAATTGTGAAATTTTGAAAATCGCATTCTTAGTTTTCAAAAATTTCATCTTCTTAAAACATCATTTTTTTTATTTTCAAATTCATGTGAAAACATCCTACCCGAAGGTCTTATGGATGGCCCGAAGGACTTATCATCTTGCTCTAAAGGCTTACAGATGGATTTGCTTCACTATTCTTTGGTGAAGGCTTAAGATTGTTTGCTTCACCACTCTTCGGTGAAGGCTTAAGATGATTGCTTCACTACTCTTTGGTGAATGCTTCAAATGGATCGCTTCACTATTCTCCAGTGAATAATTAAGATGGTTTGCTTCACTACTCTTTGGTGAAGGCTTAAGATGGTTTTCTTCACTACTCTCCGGTGAAAGCTTAAGATTGACTTGCCCTAATCTCATGTGTGCAAGTCCTTCTAATCGACCGATTCACTTCTTCATACATAAAAAACTTTGTTTTTCTTCTATATCCGATGGTCATCACTTCAGAGTAATGCTTCTTTTATGGATTAGAACTCTCAATTCTTCAGGGTATGCCTCTCTAAACTCAACTCCTTGCGTTTGAGGCTTGAAATATTCCTTTCAACTTGGGATTTGAACATCCTGTATCTTCTCTTTCCAATGGAAGACCTGTCAAAATCATGTGTTTATACATGAAACACGAATATAATTAAATGTATCAGTGTAATGCATTATCTTTTATGTAAATGATGTTCTAATGAATGCAAAAATGTCGATTTAATCTTGATTTGCCTTTAAAGTGGCAAACTCATTCTTCTTCTACTTGATCATTCTTTTCAGGGTCTACTTCATATACCCATGAAGCAACTCATAGTTTCCAACTTGTATTTTTTTACGAGCCCTTTGATCTTCTTCTATCATCTTGCCGTCTTTATTTTCTGCCTTTATTTCGGAGAAGCCATTTTCTCTTTCAACTTCTTTCTATGATCAGAAATATGACTGTGTTGCCCCATTTTTGTCCTTGGTTCGATTACTCTTTCAGAGTTGTTCTTCCAGGACTCTGCCATTGATCGATGTTCAGTTGATTCTTTACAAGGTAAGCTCTGCTCAAATTCATGGTCTGCCCCTGACGCTTCGAGTTGCGAAATTCATTCTTAATGCCTTCTTGGTCTGAATCTTGTCATCTCAGCATGATGTGGGTTCAGTCGTGCCCCAACATTATTTATATTGGTACGGGCCTTCAAAATGCCTCATCACCTCAAATTATAAGGCTCATTCTTCATGCCTCCTTCTTTTGAATCTTGTCATCTCAACATGAAGTGGGTTCATTTGGGCCCTAACATATCATAACTTGAATGTTCTCTTTCTGGTGTCACTGCACAGTAGTGTTGTCAAATAGTTTGAGGGCTTTTCTTCATATTACTTAAGAAGTGATCAACCCTTCTAATATAATGTCTTGCATTTTCATTCGGGTTAAGATATGTGCCCCTTTCAAATACGGCGAGCATCTACTTCTTGATGGGTTATTGACAACATCATCTAGAAATGCTAAAAGCTCTTATTCTTCATCCATTATGATCTCTTTAGACCATCTACTTCAAGATTGCAGAATGTTTCATGTTCCGGCATTGCCTATTCTTCTTCTCAAATAGAGGCACAATGAGCCTCACCAACTTCAAGGACATTTCATATTTGAACTGTCATGTTTGAAAATGTTTTTCTTCTTTCTCTTATTTCAAAGATCAAAGAATGAAAGAATTTTATAAAACATTGCCCCTTAATTCAGGCTCGCAATCAAATCAAATCATAAACATGAGTTCACAGAATATCAAAAGAATCAATAACTCTTTAATGTTTTCAAGGTTATAGCTCTTTGACAAGTGTCAAAAATTAAGGAGTTGGCTTCAAGTTGGCTTCATATTTTCTAAGGTTTCGACCACCAGAATGTTATTCTTTCTTGATCATTGTGAACATCTCAACATGCTCTTCTTTATTGGCTTGGTATTTTAATCGGATGCGGACAAAATGACGCAACTAGCATAATCAATTACTAGACTTTCTAGAACACTTCCATTTCAGTTCTCTGAAATCTTTCATATGTTCAAGCTTCATAAGCTCCTCTAACAAAAGAAGTGCTGAAATATCGGCCTAAAAATGAAATTTCTGAGTGCTCGTGTGAAATTGACTATAACAGGTGTTCCTTAACTCCCTTAGTCCATCTTTACCGAAACTCCTTATTCATAAAATTGATTTAATTTGCCATTCTCTGGCTAGCTGGAATCAACTTTATTGTAATTTTCCTTTATCGGGCTAGCTGAAGGGTTCATCTCATCACAAAGTCTTTGACTTGACAATCACAGTGGAGCATACACCGAATTGCCAGGTACCCGATCAAGGTCATGGTTTGAATATAATCTATTCATAAAGCCAGGGCTTTCGAGTTTCCTATATAACCAATTACCTTAGCAGAATAGCTCAGCTTTATTGTATACACATATTATATATATATATATATATATATTTTGTTGGGTATGCGGATTCAATTTCTTAAGCTTTTCAAGAAGAACATGTCATAGTCTATGTGTTGTTGAATATCAGAAAATCTCATCGTTAGAGCTCAATATCCAAACAACTGGCCTAAACTAGATTCACCAACTCAACTATTCTATCCGTAAAGATCATAATCATCATCGAACTTTCATCAACAAAAGTATGGTCTAGATAATTTTGTGATATCATACACAAAAGATGCCCCATGTTGTCCGCTCCTATGCATACCTGAATACCAAGCCTATGGTTCATTCCCTTATGATATGAGAAGGCTATATCGGTTCCTACAATATAATGGTATGGTGTTTGATTGTATCTTCTGGGATAAGGTCAAGGTCATTGTTTTATCAGGTTTCAACCTTGTCATCTCGTAAAAGATTTATAACCCTAATTATTAAAGAGCTTTTAATTCAATTGATATTCAAATAATTTAAAGTCTTAAATTTGATTCAATGCTCGTCATCCTTAAAGTGACATGAATTCATTTAAATATCATTACAACAACTGATGAGAAAGTCCAAAAAAACATGTTCAAACAAGATGTTGCACACAACATAAAGTTTCATGATGAATGAAATGATTTTCGCGTAGTCAGGATGCCCCATTATTCTTCTGATGCAGTGGTGTTTGATTTGATCGGGTGCTACAAATTGTGCTCTGGTGCCCCACTTGAGCTTGTCATCCATTGTTTTACCAATTCTTGTGTCAACGTCCCATTTTCCACAAACATCTCTATCTCCTTCAACAGCGACCTACAATTCCCCATAGAATGCCCAATGCCCCTGGGTGAAAATCACATGCACTATCTTGATCATAGCTGTGAGCATAAGGGTCTGGTTTCACTTTCACTGGCCTCTATGTGAGGTATTGACCTTTAACCAAATGGGGATACATATCCGAGATAGAAATTTGGAACACTTTCAAAGTATTTTTTGATCTTGGGACTTTCTTTAGACGACTCGAGTAACATGCTACCCTTTTTCTTTTGCGGTTATGGGAGCTCTGGTTGTGACATTCATTCACCTCATCAGCCTTTTCCTTTTGATCGGTTGGATATTTGGAAGTGACTTTCAATTTTCCTTTGTTGATTGCATCTTTAATTAACTCTCCAGCTGTCATAAGATCCTTGAAGCCATTCGTCGAATTTTCCAGCATTAACTCAAAGTAAGGTGCTGGGAGAGAATCATGAAACATACATGACATTTCTTCTTCTGGAAAAGGAGGCTGAACTTGTGCCGCTGCTCCTCTCTATCTTAGGGCATATTCTTTAAATCTCTTAGTAGCTCTCATCCTTATCCTCTGAAGGTTATGACGTTTTGGGCCTAAGCCTTTGACATATCGATATTGCCCCAGAAAAACATCAGCTAGGTTGACCCATGTCTTGATATGCTCTCTGTTCAAATGAGTATACCAAACTACAGCTGGGCCAGCAAGACTATCATGGAAGAAATGAATCAGCAAATTATCATCATCTAAGTACCCTTCCATCTTTCTGCAAAACATTTTCAGATGAATTAAGGGGCAACTGATGCCATCATATTTCTCAAAATTAGGCACCCTAAATTCATGTGGGATGACCAAATCAGGGACCAAATTGAGTTCTCTGGCTTCTAACTCCTTATGAGTGGCATTGACAACCTTCATATTTTTAACGACTTTATTTAACCATTTGAATTCATTCTTAAACTGCTCAAGATTGACGAGGCTCTTCCCTTGGTTTGAGTTAGATGCTTCGGGGCTAATTATCACTCTTGATGTACCAGTATGATGAGATTGATTTTCTTTATCCTCCATTTTATCTTTACCAGCAGCCTGTGGTACTAGTACTTGGATCATTTGATTCGATGGGCCTTGCAGAGAACCTGATGCTTGATTCCTTGTATCTTGTTCTAACCCGACCAACTGTTCTTGCAACTGATCTTTTGATTTCTCATTAGATTGCTTTATTGCTTCCATTTGTTTATTCATGATGATGAGGAAGTGGTATGAATGATCTTGTTATTACTGTCATATGACCTCACATAAGTGATTTCCTTGTTTTCATAATTAATCCATAAAAAATGCTTAAATAAATACATGCAATGCAAATACTAAATGCAAGTACAAAAGGTGTCATTCCAGAGTGACCATCTTTAAAACAACTTTCATTGAACACAAAGGTTTCGGTACATCAAACAAACTTTTACAGATAATTGACAGCTTCCACTCCTAGCTTTTCTATCTCCTTCAAAAGCCATTTTAACTTCCACTCATGCTCGGGGGTTGAGTTGTCAATCTGCTTCAATTCTCTTGCAAAGCCAGCTAAATCAACCAATTTGTGAGCCATACTGCTTGCTTGGGTCATAGCTTCTTTCATGACGTAGTCCATTTTCTCTATCTTGAGTGCTGATTCTTGGAGTTGTAGACACTGTTGTTGATTTTTCCTTGTAAGAAAGTCATTATGGTTATGAAACTCTTGCATAAGATCACTACAATTATCCACCATCTTCATCAACTTATTGTTCTTGGCTCTAGTGGCTTCTAGCTCAGCGTCAGCCTCCTGCTTATGGCGTTTAACTGAAATTTCCATATTGGATATGGATAAATTCAGTGTCTGATTTTTGGCTTGATATCTACCCAAATCATTGATAGATGTATCACGTCTTTTCTCTGTAATATGTAAATCATAAGAAAACTTATCCGCTCGGCCTTCATGCACCTTGCAATTCTTTCTCCACTGTTCAGCATCATTATTCAATTTAGCGACCCCTGTTATCCACTCCTCTGGGACATTTCCTATGTCGAAAAATTTAAAGGCTTGGCTGATCCTTTGAAAAACGTCTCGCATGGCTTCTATCTCTCCGCTCAATTTTTCATTTTCTTTTCTTAGATGACGACTCTGAGCTTCGTACTTTGGCAAACAATCTTTTTCTTGGATATCCTCACTGATACCCTTACCTTTGAACACTTTTGGCTCCACCTTAATTGGATAATCAGTCACCAAACCCAGCCGACTCTTCATTTCGAACTCCAAAACTTCATGATCCAAAAGATGTTAGACTTGATGTTTAAAGGCGGTGCAATTCTCAATGGAATGTCCTTGAACCCCAACATGATACTCACAACGAACATTTACGTCATACCATTTTGGATACGGAGGCTGCAGAGGTTTCACATAAAGTGGGGACACTTCTCGGGCTTCTAGCAGTGCATCATACAACTCCTTATATGATATTGAGATAGAATCAAAAGGAGAACCACCTCTCGACTTGGGTTAGACTGGAATTTCCCGTTTTAATGCCCCTAATGTAGGGAGTAGACTATCAAACACCAACGAGTTCTGACTGCATGGCTTCTTTTCATCATTCTGGACTTCTATGGTTGCCCCTATTTCTTTAGCGTTTCCAAACATCTTGTTGATACGAACAATGATTGTGTGTGGCCTCTCATACTAGCTAGAATCGTCAGGCTCTAAAGTAGTCTCTTGCATATTTGACACCTCAAGGTTGCTTCTATCGAGCTCTGTTATAGAAGTCTCTCTTCCTTTAGACAAAGCATCTATCCTATCCATCATCCTGTACATCTGCTCTTTTATCTCTCTTATCTCTTTTTTCTATTCCTCAGCCATGCGATCTTCGGGTGCAGATCTTTCCACTATTGTCGAAGCTTTCTTAGGATGTCATTTCTCATCTGTGTTATAGTCTGCTTGATCACGAAACCCTTTGTCCATCATGAAAACCTTCTACTATGCTGACCACTCACAAATCAACACCTTTTGATTATGTCATGATCATGCAATGCAGATAAAAAGAAAAACAACATAAAAAACAAGTTAGTACGAATAGGATAACAAAATGACAAAAAGCAACAATAACAAAATAATTAATAAGCTAATGCAAAAATAAGAATGCAAATGCAAATGCACGAGGTGTTAATTCCGAAAGTGACCACTTATAGAACAACCTTCATTTAGACGACAAGAATTCAGTAAGCACACCATGTAGTCAAAATATAAATGTGATGCTTCATCTCTTCATTTCCTTGAGTTGTACTCTTCATGGAATACAATATTGTACCCCAAAGTTGTTGGCGTTTTTTATCACCTTTGATGACGTCGGATGCTCTTAAATTGAATCTTGAAATCTTCATTCTTACCTCCGATGCAAAGTGGTCATCATATCTTTATGAAGGGTCTTCTCGTCCTTGGTATGACTATATCTATCTTCTGAGTCAGAATCTTGGCCTTTGTACCTTTAAAGGAATTCTCCAATCAGCTTCAGGTTTCTTTACTTATCGGGTGCCCTTCTTCATGGATCGTTTGAACATCTCTGGATCTCCCGGTTTTGACTACATGGTGGAGAATTTCTTGCCTCAATATGGTCAGCCTTCTTGTTAGTCAATCACTTACGAATTAACACCCCTTGATGACATGAGAATGCAAATGCAATAAAATCATAATAAAATGGACACAAAACAAAAATGGGTTAGTGCACATAAGATAAACAACAAGATAATAGGTACCGTAAACATCAAATAAAACCTACCCTCACATGCTGGCTACCCAATCATGCTTTAATAGATCCTACCCAATATGATATCTACCCACATGCTTTGTCATTCACAAAAAATCCTAACCGCATGGTATCTAATTCACATACTTTGTACGGAAATATAAAACCTAACCGCATACTTTTCTAGTTCTCATACTTTTTACAAAAATAAATAACGTCAAGGAAAAGGTTAAAATGAGTTTCCCCTTCGTGTTTGTGAACAGAGATTCAGCATAAGACGGGCAAAGTTTTGGTATCACTAAAAGGGTTCTCGAATTGTCTTTTACTGGTACCCCCTTGGGCTTGCCAGACCCTCGACACTCACCCATTATAGGCTTAAACGGGTCAAGTTCAATTCGAGAGGATACATTTCCTTATGTCCATGCGAGGAAACTCAATGTTTCGCTTGTAAATATAAGGCATGTACCCCAGATGTTACTAGCTAAAGCCCGTGAAGAGAAAAATAATTTTTCTCACGTAAGCGTAGCTTTCACCCTACCTAACGGGATAGAGCACAGTTAGAAGGCTCTAAATATTGAAGGTTTATAGCAACAGTGAGGGGAAACTCATAATCCTTTGCCTCGATCCAAGAAACACAACAAACTAAAGTGAAGGTCAGAAAACTGAAACATATAGATCACACGTTAGTACAACTATTTATTTGCTAACCAAATCACAAATTAAAATGTAAAAAATTTAAAACAAATTAGGGATCAAAACTCAAATTAAAACGAACTTATAACTTTCATTTGCAAAGACAACTAATTAATCGACTATCGGCCTGACTCTCTAAAAAAAGGTCCCCAGCAGAGTCGCCAAGCTGTCGAAACGATTTTTTTTCTTTAAAGGAGCGAGATTTCGAAAACCGCATCATTTTTAATTTCCTCTTAATTGATTGATTTTTTAAAAACAATGTGATTTTAGAAAACCTCTTTTTTCAAAAATTTAGAAATTCCTTTATGATAAAAAAACATACGGTTCGAGGAGTCGCCACCAATCTTTGATTAGGGTGTGATTGGGCACCCAAAAATGTTTTGTCAATTTAAATAAAAAATTAATTTTAATTAAAACGACTACATTACCAAAATCCGGGTTCGGGAGTCGATTACGTGTGGGAAAGGATTAGCACCCCCACAGCGCCCTAAATCGATACCTAATCGATTAATTAATGTCTTTGCAACGAATTTCATAAATTCGAGTTTAATTTAATTTTTGATCCCTTAAAACAACAAAAATGCAAGTTTTATAATATTCAGAAGCTCCAAAATAAATTAAATTAAAATTATCAAACCATTAGAAAGATAAAAAATATTCGATTATTTAAAAATATCGAGACTAGATCTTTAGGTGAGTTTTAACGACCTTTTCTCAACAAATTTAATTAATCGAACATTTCTTTTTCTTTCGTTCCCAAATTTTAAGGTGAAGAATTAATTTTTAGATGTCATTAATGGGATACACTTTTAATTTAAAACCGTCAAAAGCATATCTCTAATCAGTTAAGACAACCCACTTAAAACAATTTTAAATTAAAAAGCTATTACCCTTAATCCAATTATGTAATAATATTGAGTTTGCTCATGAAGTTAACAAGCAAATTAATTCAACTTTAATCCTAAACCTATATGCACCGACTAGACACTTGTATAATACCAAATAATCCAATTTCATAAACAAATAATAATGTAACAAAAGTCAAATGCTAATAACTAACATTCAATTAATATATATATATATATATAGGCTTGCATTATTATATAAAAAATATTATAAAACATAAAGTCCAACGTAGGTTGCCAAATGAGTTATATATAATTATAAATGTAAAAGCACTAATACCTAACACAACTAAAATTACATTTCTTACTAATCTTTATCCCTATAGCATTAATTAACATACATCATGTGTAAATAAATGGAATAAAGAAAAGGTTATGTGTAAATAAATGAAATAAAGAAAATGTTAAGGTAAACAAACGCTCAACATGCTATTCCAATGCATAATCGTCTTAAAATTAAGACAAAACCAGAGACTGCCTATAAAACTAAAATATAAATCTGGAAATGAACATACCAAATGTAAAAACAAAAGAAAATTCACCACAACTGGATTTCGGGACTAAAATACCAATTAACAAAATTACATGCCAACTGTAAAAATAACATACAACTTAGAATCATCATGACACATGACCAGATTAAAAGTCACGCAAAATATACAGGCATAAGTAAAAAAAATCGAAAAGGCTCAACCTGAGGACTAAAACATAACGTGCGTAAAAGTCCAAATCAAATATATAAATAAACAGAAGCTAAATACATTATCATTTAGGACTGAAATTGAATTCACATAAAATAAAGGAACAAAATTCTAAATATGCGAACATTGATTTGATGACCTAAACGAATTGAAAAGAGAACTAAAGCGACCCTGATATCAAATAACCCTAAACATTATAACTAAGACTGGAATTTGAAAAATAACAAAAATCATGACAAATGCAAAAGGGTTAAATTCGAAAACAGTCCTTATTAATGACTAAAATGAAAATATGCTACTAAGGTGGAAAGACCAAAACCTAAATATGCCTCTGAGTTTCGCTGGCTAAGTGGTAATTACCCCTACATATATAATATATAACCTAAACTAAATTGATTTTAACCTAAACCTAAACACAAACATATCTGCTATTCTTTTCAACTCGTCTCCCTCTATGCGGCGCCACCCTCTCATCCATTCATCCTCCGATCATGAACCTCCATCGAAGCCACCGTGAAACAAAGCCCTCTCCCCGTCACTAGCAACGCCACCGTGAAGACTCAGAACCAAGAACTCCAACTATATATTCTAACGCTGCCATAAAACGGCCACTAAAACTCCAATGACTCAACGTAAAGGTAAATATTTTTTACTTCCTCACACTGTTATTCTTAAAATTTAAACAAATGACAAAGGAAATAAAAGAACCTACTTTTACTTACAGAGATGCTAGGAACTCCCCAAATTCTAGTGAAGACCCGAAACATAACCCAGGTAAACCCACTTCTTCCTTTGGTCTGGTTTTGCTTTCGAAATGAGTTTCTCTTGATGGATTTTCTGTTCTGATTATAAAAATGCTTGCTTCCTACCTTTTTTTTAATGAAGTAAAAATAATATAACAGGAAATGGAATTGCTTTGCACTGCTGGGATTCCTTGAAAAAAAGAGAGCTTCGTGTTTATATTAATCTTCGAATAACAGAAGATATACTCTTTTTACATGCGTACACAAAGCGTTTTTCTTGCTTGGTATTTCGTTTCTTTTGCCTGCTCGAATAATTGCCTCCTGTTGCGTTTGTGATCTTTTGCTTGTGACCCCTCTGCTCAAAATGGTTCCCTCTCTATTTTTTTCTTCTTCGAATGGCCTCCCATTTATCTCGTGTTCCTCCTTTTTTTATCAATATTTTCTTCACCGAATATTTTGTCTGCATGTTGATTTTCTTTGCGTTTGGTGATATTTTGTTGAGCAAGTATTGACTTTGATGTAATTTTCGGTGGCTAATTAATTTTTCCTTGATTCGGTGCATTGTTGACTTTGTGCAAATTAACTCGAACAGTGGTGATGGCTTGAGATATTGGCGTGATTGGTTGCTGCTCATACACATGGATGGGAACACCTCTTGTGCTTAAACTGTTTTATTTTTGGGCTGTTGGATTTTTATTGGACTTGCATTGGGCTCCGAGAATTCTTTTGTTATAGTGGGCTTGAACTTTAGGCCTACATAAATAATGTAATTTGTATTAATAATAATAATATAATTAATATTTATAATATTTTTTAAGCCCGGTCAAAAACGGGTGTCTACAGGTCCATTTCAACCAGAAATATAATGTTGGGGCATTTTGAAGGCCCATTTCAGACAAAAAATGATTCTTGTGGGGGCATTTTGAAGGCTCATATCAGCAAGAAACAATTTTGAATACATTTTGAACGTTTATATCAGCAAATGTTGGGGCATGTTGAAGGCCCATATCATCATGTATCAAGATCATTGATTTTAGCAAATATTTCCATTGAGATAAAAAGATATGAAGAATGAAAATGATAAATCAGTGACAGTGGAGCTAACTATACATAATTGCTTTGTTCATCAAGAAGTTGTATTATTCTGGTGATTTGATGCTGGCAGTTAAAGTATCTCACTTGCGGTCTCACTAAGCTTTGTTCTTAAGTGACATCCTACAAAAGCTCCAAACACTATGCAAAGAGCATCACTGATTGAGAAATCTGAGTAGAAGCTACAGGAAATGATGAATGTGTGTCAAATGCTTTACGAACCAGTGATTATGGTGCTGAACGAATGTTGCGATCATATTGTGTTTCTATTTATGAAGTTTGTCTTCTTCAACCCCAAGGTTAGAAGTGAGATATGATGAAGATTTCTTTCCACGAAAGAGGTGATAAAATCTTAACAGCAAGATACTAGTGGTATCAACTAAGGCTGAAAGATGGGTTGTTAAAAACGAGCCTCATTTGATGTGTGACTAGATGTGGTGACATGAAATTTGGATAAGTCTTCCCGATGTCGAGTTTCAAGAGTCAAATCAGAATTGACGTAACTCTCCCTTTGATCTTTACGGAGTTTGGCATAGTCATACGTATAGTCTCTGAAAATAGGGCAACACAGTCATATTTCTGATCGTAGCAAGAAGTTGAGAAAGAAAATTTTTCTTTGAAATGAAGAGTGAAAATGAAGACGACAAGAAGAGAGAAGAAGATTAGATGGATCTTCAAAAATGCAAGTTGGAAATTATGAGTTGCTTCATGAATATTTGAGTAGACTTTGGGAAGAAATGATCAAGTAGAAGAAGACTGAGATAGCCACTTTAAAGTTAAATGAAGATTCCATCAACATTTTTGCATTCATAAGAACATCATTTGCATATAAAAAAGTCATGAATTACACCTACATGAATTTGCATCTTTGCATCAAACATTCATTCATAATAGTTGCATTCAGCTACATTTTTGCAGATTTTCAGGAAAAAATGAGCGTAAAAGACAACAAGACATCCTCAGCAAGAGGGAGAAATCATCTTCAGATTCAACATTTTCAGACAATTTTGTTTCGCTTGAGACAGTATCATTTAATACAGAGGATTCATCTCACTGGAGATTGTTTTTCATAAAACAGACTTTGTCTCACTTGAGACTGCTTTACTTGAAAGAAGACATTTCATTTGACTCAAGTTTGTTTTTCCTTGAAACAAAAGATTTTATCTCACTTAAGATTGTTTTTCCTTGAAACATAAGATTTTATCTCACTCAAGATTGTTTTTCCTTGAAACAAAAGATTTTATCTCACTCAAGATTGTTTTTCCTTGAAACAGAAGATTTTATTTCATTCAAGATTGTTTTTCCTTGAAACAAAAGATTTTATCTCACTCAATATTGTTTTTCCTTGAAACATAAGATTTTATCTCATTCAAGATTGTTTTTCCTTGAAACAAAAGATTTTATCACGCTCAAGATTGTTTTTCCTTGAAACAGAAGATTTTATCTCATTCAAGATTGTTTTCCTTGAAACATAAGATTTTATCTCGCTCAAGATTGGTTTTCCTCGAAACATGAGATTTTATCTCGCTTGAGATAGTTTCCCTTGAAACAAATTTTGTCTCCCTTGAAACAAAATTTTGTCTCCCTTGAGACAGTTTCTCTTGAAACATAAACTTTGAAAATGTTTCCCTTGAAACAAATTTTGTCTCTCTTGAGACATTTTCCCTTGAAACAAATTTTGTCTCCCTTGAGATCGTTTCTCTTGAAACACAAAATTTTGAGAACGTTTCCCTTGAAACGAATTTTGTCTCACTTGAGACAGTTTCTCATGAAACAAGTTTTTGAGACAATTTCTCTTGAAACAAATTTTTGTCTCCCTTAAAATGGTTTTTCTTAAAATCAACTTCGTATCGCTTGAGATAGTTTTCTCTTGAAACAAAGTTTTGTCTCCCTTGAGATGGTTTTTCTTAAAACCTACTTCTTCTTGCTTGAGACAGTCTCCCTTGAGACAGTCTCGCTTGAGACAGTTTTCATTTAAAACAAAATTTATCTCACTTGAGATAGTTTTTCTTAAAACCCTTGAGACAATTTTCCTTCAAAATAAAATTTATCTCACTCGAGAGAGCTTCTCTTAAAACAAGTTTCTTATTAATTTTCATCAAGTGTTAAATTTCTGACAGGAATTCAAAAAGCCAACAAAGATTTTATTTCACGACATCAACAAAGAATCAATCCATATTTTTCACCATCGAAAGAAATGGATCTCAATAAAGATTCGAGAACCTTTAGGTAAATACCTTCATGTATATCAAACACAATTATTACTAACACATGATAATCTTTTACAGGTCTGAAAATTTTCAAAGAGAAGATAAACATATCAACATTTCCTGTACAGAGTTCATAATGAGAAGAACTCATCCGACAGAGGGAGAAAAAGTTCATAATAAGAAGAGCTTGTTCGACCTATCACTCGAATCACGGTATTTTGAATCAGTGATGCCTCGCTTGAGGGGTTGACATTTCCATAAGAGTTCATAATGAGAAGAACTCATCCTAAAGGAGAAAGTTCATAATGAGAAGAACTTGTTCCTTTCGATTCCATCACAGAAAGAGGTGGATCAACATTTTCATTGGAGAGTTCATAATGAGAAGAACTCATCCGACAGAGGGAGAAGAAGTTCATAATGAGAAGAGCTTGTTCGACCTATCACTCGATTCATGACATTTCGAATCAGTGACACCTCGCTTGAGGGATTGACATTTCCAATGGAGAGTTCATAATGAGAAGAACTCATCCGACAGAGGGAGAAGAAGTTCATAATGAGAAAAGTTTGTTCGACCTATCACTCGATTCACAACATTTTGAATCAGTGACACCTCGCTTAAGGGATTGACATTTCCAATGGAGAGTTCATAATGAGAAGAACTCATCCGACAGAGTGAGAAGAAGTTCATAATGAGAAGATCTTGTTCAACCTATCACTCGATTCATGACACTTCGAATCAGCAACGTATCACTTGAGGGATCAACATTCTTGGAAGAAAGGTCACGATAAGAAAATAACCCGCGACTTTAAGAACGGAAGATGAAGACTCAATCAAGAGAACGAAGCAAAGATGACATCATTTGCAGCAATGATTCAACGATTTCATAGAAAGGAAAGAATTGACATTTCCTAGTGAAGAGTTCGCAGGGTGATAAGAAGAGACCAAGATAAAAATGATGCTTTATTATCTTTGCTTCATTCCCGTTTCACAGCAATAAGCAAAGAGGGGCAGCTGTAAGCATCATTTTTTTACTATACCCTACCACTACAATGCCTCCATCAAGCTCCCAAGATCCCAATTCTCTTACCCCACCATACCTACCATGCCATTATCCATTGTTTCATTCCACTAAAAATATAAGTGCATATCTGATGCACACAACTAGTGGTATTTTTATATATGTAAAAATCAATGTAAAATGGCTATAAAAAAGGTCGAATCATAATGTAAAAGGTAAGATCAGGGTACATAGGGGATTTTCCAGATTCAAACAAAATACCAAGCAAATAGAAGGTTTTTTTTTTCATCTTTGTCTTTCATTTTCCAGTAACTAACTTGCTTATTTATTTACTATTTTGGAATCATAAGAGAAGAGAGGAAAATAGTTTACCCTTCATAGGAGATCGAGCGCCAGGCAGGGAGGTCGTCGACGGTCTTCCTTTGACCGGTATGGGTTGTGAACCGAAGCACCGGACTTTAGGCCCGATGGTCGGAGCGTTGTCGGTTTAGGGTCTTGTAGGTTGTCGCCGTTTTAGTTGAGAGGAGGGTGAGTGTAGATGAAAATTTTTAGGTTTTGGTTTTAGTTTTCTCAGGCAAAAACGAAACAAAAGGAGGTTAAACTGTTATAATTTTTGGGGTAATCACGCTAAGGTCCTTATACCTTGAGCGTGATTTCATGTTTGCTCACTAGTTTATGGGTAAATTCATGTTCGGGTCCTTGTTTTTTAGTATAAGTAATATATATATTAAATGATTTGGGTGATTTTAGAGAGATAAGACAAAATAAAAAAAACGTTATGTATCTTTGTGAATCTGTTGTGTAAGTGATGTCCACGTGCTCTTCACAATTAATGGGTAAATCACGGTTTAAATCCCCATAACTTTGCCTTGTTTTTTATTTAGGTCATTGGATTATTTCTGATTTTATAGATTTAATTTTACATTTAATTGAATTTGGTCATTATGTTAAAGTTAATATTTTTGGTTTAAATTAGTCCTTATATTAGGTTGATAATTATAAATAAGTTCATTTATTATTTTATTTATTTTGAAACATTCGTTACCATTTTAGTTTTTTTAGGTTTTATTTTTAAATCATTATTTTATATTCTTTTTAATTTCATTTTAGAGCCTTTAGTTTAAATTAAATACTTAGGTTAAACTACTCTTGACTTAATCCTTATTTAGTATTTTACCTGTAAGTTTAATCTTTAATTGTTAGATTTTTTTTAGATTTAAATTTCAAATATCTTTGTTCTAATTGAAATTATTTTATCTTTTCGATTAAGTCCTTAAATCTAAATTTATTTTAATTTAGTTCATGGTTAGGATTGTTTTCTTTAAATTAGTTAGTATATATTTATTTGCGTATTGATATATATAATGAGTTATGACTATCTTTGTTTAATTTATAGTTTTAGCCTTAGATTTATTTGTTCTTTTATTTCGGTCCTTTAAATTTCCTCCTTGTAAATTATTAATTTGAGGCAAATTAATCAATGTTTCATAAATGGATCATATTTTAACTTTATATTCGACTCATAAATTCCACCATTTACGACAACGTATAAGCGCACAATACCAGTTTTGGGCACTGTGGGGTGCTAATCATTCCCCACGCGTAACCGACTCCCGAACCCATTTTAATCGAATCTTTGGTAAACGCAGACTAACTTTTGTCTTAAAAAATGATTTTTCTTAAAATGATTTTTTTTTAAAAAAAAAGACGTTTTTAGGTATTCGACCTACCTAACCCAAAGGTTGATGGCGACTCTATCCTATTTATACAAATTAATTCAAAATCATCAAATTTTTCAAAATTAAAAGTCATAACTGTTTTTAAAACAATTAAACGATTGTCCAGCCGAAAAACGGTAACGACATAGACTTTAAGATAGATATCTTTTTGGGTATAATGCCTATTTCGATGGCTCCGTACAGGATGGCTCCAACTGAGGTCAGAGAGTTAAATGCGTAACTATAGGAGCTACTTGATCGAGGCTTTATTAGACCGAGTGTATCTCCGTGGGGTGTGCCAATATTTTTTGTTAAAAATAAAGACGAATCAATGCGACTATGTATAGATTACCGTAAGTTGAATAAAGTGAAGGTAAAGAACAAATACCCTCTTCCGAGGATTGATGATCTGTTTGACCAGTTCAAGGGTGCTTCAGTATTTTTGAAGATTGATCTTCGGTCTAGATATCATCAGTTAAATATTAAAGAAGAATATATTCCGAAGACGACTTTTAGAACCCGATATGGTCATTATGAGTTTGTGGTTATACCGTTTGGATTGACTAGTGCTCCAACAATATTAATGGTTTTAATGAATCAGGTGTTTCAGCCGTATTTGGATAAGTTTATGGTTGTGTTCATTAATGATATTTTGGTGTATTCTAAGAATAAAGAGGAGCACGGCGCGCATCTTCACACTTTACTTTAGATGCTGCGGGATAAAAAGTTATATGCTAAGTTATCAAAATGTAAATTTTGGTTATCAGAAGTTACTTTTCTGGGCCTCGTGATTTCTGTTTAGGGAAGCAGAGTAGATCCCAAGAAAGTACAAGCAATAGTGGAGTGGAAAACTCCAAAGAATGTTTATGAGGTTCGAAGCTTCTTGGGATTAGCTAGTTATTATCAAAGATTCATGAAGAATGTTTCCATGATCGCTTCTCCACTTACTAAGCTACTTAGGAAAGATGTGCCATATGTCTGGACTGGAAAGTGCCAAGAAAGCTTCTATACGCTTAAAAAGATTTTAACGGAGGCAGTAATTTTAATGCAACCAGAATCAGGCAAAAATTATGTAATCTATAATGATACATCCCATAATGGTTTGGGATGTGTTTTAATGTAAGAAGGTAAAGTAGTAGCTTATGCTTCAAGGTAGCTAAAGACACACGAACGGAATTACCCGACGCATGATTTGGAGCTAGCAGATGTGGTGTTCGCTTTGAAAATTTGGTGTCACTAGTTATATGGTGAACGATGTGATATTTATACAGATCATAAGAGTTTGAAATATCTACTTACTTATAAGGAATTGAATATAAGACAAAGGAGATGGATCGAGCTTTTAAAAGATTATGATGTGATTATTGACTACCATCCTGGAAAGGCTAATGTGGTAGCTGACGCACATAGCCGAAAGAAATTTGCTGCTTTGAGAGTGTTGAATGTATGAATATCAGTGAAAAATGATGGTGTACTTATTGTAGAATTAAGATTGAGACCCGTCGTACTAGATCAAATTAAATATCTACAAAGCAAAGGTAAAAAATGTTTAGAAAATATTGGACAGATAAGGAAAAATAAAACGAAAGACTTTGAAATCAAGTTAGATGGATGTATATATTATCAGGATTGAGTGTGTATACCCGATGATGAAGAATTGAATAGATATATTCTCTATGAAGCTCATTATAGTCCTTTGACTATGAATCCAGGATGAAATAAAATGTATCAAGATCTGAAAAGTATATATTGGTGGGCAGGTATAAAAAGAACTATAACTGAGTTTGTATCTAAATGTCTAACCTGTCAGCAGGTAAAAAGTAGAACATCAAGTGCCATATGGTTTGCTGCAACCTATTTCCATTCCTCAGTGGAAATAGGAACGAGTTATTATGGATTTTGTAACAGGTTTGCCATTGACACATAATAAGAAAGAATTTATCTGGGTGATTGTTGATAGATTCACTAAGACAACACACTTTATTCTTGTTCGAGAGGATTACTCAATAGACAAGTATTCTAATTTGTATATCAGAGAGATATTACAACTTCATGGAGTACATGTCTCGATAGTTTCTAATAGAGACCTGAGATATACTTCGAGATTTTGGAAGTCTTTGCATGAAGCCTTGAGAACTCGACTGAATTTCAGCACAACTTATCATCCTCAAACAGATGGTCAATTGGAGCGAACCATTCAGATACTTGAAGACATGCTAAGGGCATATGTTATTGATTTGAAAGGATCATTGAAAAAGTATTTACCTTTGGCAGAGTTTGCTTATAATAATAGTTATCAGTCGAGTATCAAGATGGCTCCTTTTGAAGCATTGTACGGAAGGAAATGTTGTACGCTATTGAACTGGTTTGAGCTAAAGGATCTAGACATAATTGGTCCAGATCTGATCAAATAAGTGGAAGAAAAAATCAAGATTATCCAAAATAATCTCAAGATAGCTGTTGATAGACAGAAATACTATGCTGGTCTGAAAAGAATGAAGATTGAATTTCAAGAAAATGATAAAGTATTTCTTAAAGTATCATCGTGGAAAAAGGTTTTGGGATTCAAGCGTAAAGGAAAGTTGAGTCCAAGATTCATTGGCCCGTATGAGATTTTCAAGAGAGTTGGTCTAATAGCTTATCAATTAGCATTACCTTCGAGGAGGAATTCCTTAAGGGGGAGAAATTATAATACCCCAAATTTTTACTAGTAACTAAAATGTAAATTTTGAAAGTTTGGTGGCTAAAGTATAAATATGTAAAAGTTTAGGGGACCAAAAATATAATTTTAAAAAGTTATATATTTTAGTTCGTAAATTAATAGTTTGGCCTAAAACAATAATTTCTGTGGGAATCAGATTTTTGGTGCGGGATTTGTGTTAAAAGCTATAAAGCGATAAAGACGATAATGAAATTGGATAATCGGATCGAACTGAAATTTTATGAAAATTTAAAGGATGTTATAATATGGCTAGAAATATTATTCCCATATTTTAGATTAAAGAAATTTGGCTCAGAACAGTGTAATTTTCAGATTTGGTCGAACAGTGGAAAATTAGTGACTAAAATGCAATTTTCAAAAATTGCACGACCAAAGTGAAACGTCTAAGCTAAGTTGATTCATCTTTGAATAAGGAATATTTTAATGGATAATATGACAATGACATTTGATAATTATTAAGGTTCATTAATTGTAAAAATGGAATTTTTAATAATTGAATTTTAAATTCAATTATATTAGTTAAATGCCAAATGTATTAGCTATTAAATACTAGAATAATCAAGATAAACAACATATTTTTCAGCCAATTCTCTTCCTTTGGCTGAAACATACATAGCTACCAAGGTAAGATTTTATTTTTGATTTTTGAAGTCATACACTTGATTTTTAAATTAAGCTATTAGATAGAGAATTAATCTACATGAAATTCTCTATCATTTGGTATAAATATTGCATGGTAAAGATATTTGTGTGTTGAGATTGAAATTAGGGTTTTATGTAGGGTTTTGTGTAAGGATTTTTATGTTTTTGATGTTGGAGATTAATTTTCAAGCATATTAGTTAATTAAAATCAATTGTAGAGTGATCTAAAGCATTCGACCATACCTAGGGTTTTAAGAGATTGGTTGATTTTTGTTCAATTTGATGTTGTGATGTTTAGTATAACATGAATTTGAAGTAAGGAAGTTGAGTTCATGCTTGGAATTGAACAAAAAGTTTGCCCTAAATGTCGAAACGATTTTTAACGGGGTGAGATTTGGAAAACCGCGTTCATTTTTAATTATTCTCTTTACGATTGAATTTTTAATTAAAAACAATGCGATTTTAGAAAACCTCTCGTTTCGAAAATTTGGGATTTCATTCACGATAAAAACATATGGTTCGAGGAGTCGCCACCAATCTTTGATTAGGGTGTGATTGGGCACCCAAAAACATTGTCATTTTATAAAAAAATAATTTTAATTAAAACGACAAATTTGCGGTCTACATTACCAAAATCCGGGTTCGGGAGTCGGTTACGCGTGGGGAAGGATTAGCACCCCCACAACGCCCTAAATCGGTACCTCATCAATTAATTAATGTCTTTGCAATGAAATTTACAAGTTCAATTTTAATTTGATTTATGATCCCCAATAAAACAATAACATACATATTTACAACATTCATAAACACCAAAACAGATTAAATTAAAATTACCCAACCATTAGAAAGATACAACCTTTAGAAAAATAAAGAATATTCGATTATTTACAAATATCGAGACCAGATCTTAAATACTTATAACAACCTTTTCTCGATAAATTTAAATAGCCAAACATTTCTTTATCTTCCGTTCTAAAATTTTAAAGTGATAAATCAATTTTTAGGTGTCACTAATGGGATACATTTTTAATTTAAAATCGTTAGAAACGGACCTCTAATAGTTAAGACAGCCCACTTAAAACGAATTTAAATTAAAAGGGTATTACCCTTAATTCAATTATGTCGCATGGTCGAGATATGCACATGAGACTGACATGCATAAAATTTACAACTAAATATGTGTGTATGAACAACATGCCTGAAATAATGCATACATTTAAAGTAAGCCTAAATTAACCCTACAAACATGCATAAAATATTAAAGGGACTAAAATATAAAAATAATAAACAACAAACTTTTTTCATAAAAATTCATTTCCATCCAATACAGCCAATGGGATCCAATTAAAAGTTTTGCAAGTCACATATCCAATGTACAAACTGCACGAAAATAAACCTAGCATAATTTGGACTAAAATGAAACGCGCTGAAAACAGAAATGCAAAATTAGAAAGCATGAAATACTCTATTTGTTAACTAAAAACGACTAAGCCAAATAAATGTGTGACTACAAAAGAAATAAACCCACAATTACATATAGCAGTAAATCGCAACTTAACAAAATTTTACATCCAATGCAAAATAAATGAAATTTGAAATAACATCACCTAAGATCAGAAACTTAAAATGCGGAAACAGGGAGCCAAAAACGAGTTCAAAAGTCCTAGAAGAGGACCAAAATGGAATAGGGCAGAAACTAACGTGATCTCATTTAGTTCAATCTTTACAACACCCTTGCTCTCTTCTCTACAATCACTCCGATAACCACTTCTCATGGCTAAAGTAAACTCAACTCTCATCTCTATTTACTCTTTATTTCGATTCAATAACAATAAATAAAAATGGTTGCATGTTGTTGCGTAAAGAAATCCATATCTTTGTTTATTTTGCTCGTTTCAAAACCAAGAGCTCACACATACATCACACTAAAAATGAGTAAGAAAATTACCTTCAACACTTTCTATTATTCTTGGTAAATCAAGGAATGACCTCTACTACACACTATTTTTCCTTTCGGTACAAGAGACCTCCCTTACAAACTCTTTTTTTTGTTCTCTTAAATGGACACCGTTTTCTTCGTTTTGCTTCCCCCTGCTGCTCATGAACCTCCTTCCTCGAATGTCCCTCCTGTTCGTGAGCCTCCTCTCCAATGTCCAGCCCCTCTCGTTTTATCAATACTTTCTTTACCGAATACTTTGTCTGCATGTTGATTTTCTCTGTGTTTGGTGATATTTGGTTGAGCAAGTATTGACTTTGTGCAGAATATGGACACTTAACAAAACATGGGTGGCCAGCAAATATTAGTGG
The DNA here is from genome assembly GCF_006381635.1 of Hibiscus syriacus. Classification (NCBI taxonomy): domain Eukaryota; kingdom Viridiplantae; phylum Streptophyta; class Magnoliopsida; order Malvales; family Malvaceae; genus Hibiscus; species Hibiscus syriacus. The sequence continues at coordinate 1,183,145 of NW_024062052.1, forward strand.
TGGCCAACAAATATTAGTGGTGGCAGTATAATAGGGTTAGTGCTCCATTAATAGACTGCTAGTGCAGAAACAACATGGTGTGGGCTGGCGTTAGGTACTGTGCGGCCACATGTGCTGGTGAGTGCTTGTCTCCTAGCTGAAACATGTTTTTCCAACGTGTATATGTCTCCATGTTCATAAAAAATCTGTTCCCAACGTGTATATTGTGCAAAGTAAAAACAATTTTTTTTGTTGAAATTTGTAAATCCCGTATTCAGCTTGCACAGTCTTTATCTCTCTGAGCGTATCTCGAGCTATCGATATCGGATTGATGCGATTCAAAGTGAGTTAGAAAGCTAAGAGATAATGGAATAATTGTTAAGAAGACTTTAACATCCAAATATGTTTGGAACATGTTCAAAATTGGCGATACATCTGAATGTCGTGATCTGCCCACTGGACAATTTCCAGCCTGCACTGTCTTCATTAATTTAACCATATCTCGAGCTCCAAATATCGGATTGATGCGGTTAAAAGTACGTTGGAAAGCTAAGAGATGATTGAATAACTGTTACGAAGACATTAGAAACCGAAGATGCTTAGAACATGTTCAAAATTGGCAATTTCCATGGCTGTCGTGCACTGTTTGTAATTTGGGACCTGAATTGTGCTTGGCGTACCTTGGCCTGCAAAATGATAACATAAACAACTTTAACATTATTATTAATAATAAAATAATATAATAATAATAATAATGATAGTATCCCGGACAAAACGGGTGTCTACAGCTGCCCCTCTTTGTTCATCCTTGTGTTAACAAGGATAGGGCAAAGATAAAAAGACAACACGTTTTTGTCCAAATTCATCTTCGCTTTGAAACTTGATAAGGGATTTGTCCCATTCCTCCTTCAAGGTAAGTGAGACTTGAAAAATCTTCTGCAAACGGGTTCGCTCTCTTTTTCTTCAGGGAGTATAGAACTCGAACAATCTTCTTTTTACGGGTTCGCTCTCTATTTCTTCAGGGAGTAGAACTCGAACGATAATCTTCCTACGAGACTGCCCAATTTTCTTCAGGGACTAGAACTCGAACAATAATCTTCCTACGGGTCTGTCCAATTTTCTTCAGGGACTAGAACTCGAACAATAATCTTCCTACGAGACTGCCCAATTTTCTTCAGGGACTAGAACTCGAACAATAATCTTCCTACTAGACTGTCCAATTTTCTTCAGGGACTAGAACTCGAAAAATAATCTTCCTACGGGTCTGCCCAATTTTCATCAAGGACTAGAACTCGAACAATAATCTTCCTACGGGTCTGCCCAATTTTCTTCAGGGACTAGAACTCGAACAATAATCTTCCTACGAGACTGCCCAATTTTCTTCAGGGATTAGAACTCGAACAATAATCTTCCTACGGGTCTGCCCAATTTTCTTCAGGGACTAGAACTCGAACAATAATCTTCCTACGGGTCTGTCCAATTTTCTTCAGGGACTAGAACTCGAACAATAATCTTCCTACGAGACTGCCCAATTTTCTTCAGGGACTAGAACTCGAACAATATTCTTCCTACGGGTCTGCCCAATTTTCTTCAGGGACTAGAACTCGAAAAATAATCTTCCTACGGGTCTGCCCAATTTTCTTCAAGGACTAGAACTCGAACAATAATCTTCCTACGGGTCTGCCCAATTTTCTTCAGGGACTAGAACTTGAACAATAATCTTCCTACGAGAATGCCCAATTTTCTTCAGGGACTAGAACTCGAACAATAATCTTCCTACGGGTCTGCCCAATTTTCTTCAGGGACTAGAACTCGAACAATAATCTCCAACGATCGCGTCTGCCCCCTATTTCTTCAGAGAGTATAAGACTCGAACAATCTTCAACAATCGCGTATGCCCCCTATTTATTCAGAGAGTATAAGACTCGAACAATCTTCAACGATCGCGTCTGCCCCCTATTTCTTCAGAGAGTATAAGATCCACAATCTTCATCAATCGCGTCTGCCCCCTATTTCTTCAGAGAGTATAAGACTCGAATAATCTTCAACGATCGCGTCTGCCCCCTATTTCTTCAGAGAGTATAAGACTCGAACAATCTTCTTTTGCTTCACTACTTTTTGTGAAGGCTTTAGTTTGGTTTGTTTCAAAGGTCGAACCTGAAAATCAAACATTATCAATCATTAATGTATGTTTGAAAATGTTATACTCGAACATTCTGAGTTCGAGAAAATTTCTGAAAATTCATCTTCATCGCGAAAACTCGTCAGAAAGCCCTTAGATACATGGATCTATTCTGGCTCAATTGTTGTCACCATTCTTTTTAGGAGTTCAAAACTAGTCATCATCATCTTGATGCTTCAATATTCAATCTTCCACTATCATTGGGAAACCTGTAGACATTTAAGTCACCATGCAATGTCATGATCCTATTCATGCCTAAAATGTATGCGATTACGCAATTCAACACATTTTTTCTTCGAAGGAACATCATCTTCTTTGATTCTGATGAACCTCGATTTCATCTTGGGCACCGACATTTAACCAGTTCACCCCAGTTAACAATCTCAATGTCATATCTCTCGGCTTGACGGGACTTTGACTTCTTTCTTTCTTGAAACCCGCCAGTACCCATGACCATCCTGATGAATGACAATCTCTTTGGGTCATATATTAATGGTTGGAATTTTATATGAATCCCATGATTTCTGCTTCCCGCAGCCATACAAACATACATGCTAAAACCAACGTTAGCTTCAGAATACCTTCCTTTTCAACATCTTTTGCATAACAATACAAATGATCTAATGTACCACAAGCTAAGCTATATGTTTTAACTTTTTCAAAATCAAATGCTTGTAAAAGGGGAATTGGAAAGGAAAAATATCTCTTTATTTATAAATGCAAAGAATTTTTAGCAACTATATGGCAAACTTTTAACTAGAAAAAGAACAAAATGATAGGCATATTCAAATATCAATAACACAAATGCTTTTGAACTGGCACGCCGTTAGAATGACCCGAGCATAGCTTCTGTCAAAAGGAATTCCAAAATTGTGATGACACCTAAGAGTGCAAAGCTACTTCTGAACCCTAAAATCTCCCATTATTGGATGCTGTAAACCAGTGTTGAATCTCATGTGCATTCAATTTCTCCTCTGGTTGCTTTCATAGAGACTCGTTAATCTTTAGTCTCAATCCTGATCACCAACTATCATTGTCACTACTCATGTCATGAGCTCTTTCCACTTCCAAAAATAATTCAGAACCTCCACCATGCACGAATTCTGAATTTAACTCAAGCCGCCCTCTACGGGTTTTCAACTTGATCTCATTTGGTTTCAAAATGCCCTTTTCGAGTTTGCATCTTGAACCCCCCTTTTATTTATTTTTTTTTTTTCTTCTTCTTTTTTTCTTCTTTTTTTTATTTTTTTATTTTTTTCTATTTTTCTATTTTTCTATTTCATTTTTTCATTTTTTTCATTTTTTTCATTTTTCATTTTTTTTATCTTTAAGCAAAACCCCTCTTAGTTGCGTCGGATTTCACTGGATAAGGTAATTCGGACTCATCCATCTTAATCAAGACTAGAGCTCCCCAAAAAAGGCTTTCTTGACAACATAGGATATTTCCCACTTGGGCATTCAATTCCCTCGGAAATCTTTTGGAACGAGCAATATCCTCCTGAGCATCAGATCCCCTTCATGGACTTCTCGAGGGAGAACTTTCTTACCATGTGCTCGTATCATCCGCTTCTGGTATATCTGACCATGACAAATAGCTTTCAATCTATTTTCTTCAATTAAATTCAGTTGGTCATATCTGGCCTGTACCCATTCTGCCTCATTTAGCTTCACCTCTGATAAGATCCGAAGTGAAGGAAATTCACCTCAATAGGTAGGACAATTTTCATCCCATAAACCAAAGAAAACAGTTGCCCCAGTTAACGTCTGCACAGAAGTTCGATAGACAAACAGAGCAAATGGCAACTTCTCGTGCCAATCTTTATAAGTTTCAGTCATCTTCTCAATAAGCCTCTTAATGTTCTCATTAGCTGTCTCTACTGCCTCAATCATCTCCGGGCGATAAGTAAGGGAATTATGATGCTCTCTTTTGAATTGCTCATAGACAGACTTCATCATCTTGACGTTTAAATTCTATGCATTGTCAGAAGTAATCCTCTCCGGTAAGCCATATCTACAGATGATTTCCTTCTTCAAGAACTTACATACCGTTGACTGGGTAACACTCCCATAGGAAGCTGCGTCTACCCACTTGGTGAGGTAATCAATTGCTACCAGAATAAAGCGATGATCATTTGACGCTTTCGGCAAAATAACATCCATGCCCCCACATAGAAAACGGCCACGGGGCTGTCATCGCATGCAACTAATGAGGAGGGGTGTGCATTCTATCTCCGTAATTCCATTAGCATGGGTGCCATATACTCCTTCATGTACTTCAAGAACGGTCTTGGCATCTTCAATGTCCACACACTTTAATAGGACTTGATTCAAGTTTTTCTCGTATAGGGTCTCCTCATTTGGGCACATATCCCGCTGTCATTCTTGGTCGCCTACTCGGGATAACTTTGATACCTTATATATTGCAAGATACCCTAGTACCAAGGCCTTCTATCTTCTTCTTCTTCTTCAATACTAAAGCAGTGGGGTGAACACTCATAAGCTTTTATCTCAATAGGCATCATATTTACATGCTCGTTCATCTTAAAGGCTGCTGCCAGAGGAGCCAATGCATCTGCCACTTGATTTTCTTCTCTGGGGAGGTAATTGAAAGTCACTTCTTCAAATTCTTCAATAAGTTCCAAGACTAATTTACGATATTCCACCAGTTTGGGATCTTTTGTTTCCCATTCTCTTCTGAGTTGGTAGATTACGAGAGCTGAATCGCCATATACCTTGGGCATTTTCACCTTGAGTTCAATAGCAGCTCTAAGACCCATGACACAAGCTTCATACTCGGCCATATTGTTTGTACAATCAAAATTGAGCCGACTGGTAAAATGATAATGCTCTTCATCTGGTGAGACCAAGATTGCCCCAATTTCATGCCCCAAGGCATTTGAAGCGCCATCAAAGTTTATCTTCCAGTATTTCCTAGTGGATGCAATTGTTTCTTCCATCGAGATAGCCATTAAATCATCATCTGGGAAATCAAAATTCAACGGTTCATATTGTTCGAAAGCCCTACTTACAATGAATTCTGCTATGGCACTCCTTTAACCGTTTTCTGGTTTACAAACTGGATATCAAATTCAGGCAACATGATTTGCCAACGGGCTAATCTTCCATACAATGCAGGTGCCCCCATTAGTGACAAACGTCATTTTCTTCATATCTTCAAAGTGCATTTTAATTTGATTGTAGCTAGGGAGACCACCCACAAATGAGAATAAAGATTTCCAGCGGTATCATCCATTAAAGTGTCTTTATGTGGCAAAGGAAAATTACCTTTGGACTCGCTCTGCTGAGATCTCTGTCGTTGATACACATTCAAACTTTCTCATCCCTCCTTGGCACTGGGACAATATTCGCCACCCACTCAGGATATTTGGCCACATTAGGCATTATCGGCAATTTATAGACAACCAGTCTTGTATCCAGACCTGGCATATCTTCGTATGACCAAGCAAATCCATCTTTAAATTCTTGAAGCAACTCCATCAAGCTATGTCTTCCTTCTAGTAGACAGGGTGGTACCAATCTTTACTTCTTTCTTTCCTCATTTGTACCCAGATTCAAGATCTCTGTAAGCTCTTCGTCAGGCAGAATTTGTTTATCTTCCTGTTCCACCATCTTTAGTAATTCCAAAGGTAGTTCACATCCCTCATTTCATCACAACCTTTGACTTCCCCTTGAATATGGGCATCTCGAAATCAATCTCCGGGTCAGAATCATTAGCATTTGTATCATTGATATCTGAGTTCCTGAAAGAATACCGGAAGAGAATATACATACATATATATATATGGGAGAATCTTTTCCCATATAAGTAAGTAGAAGAAAGAATATATACATTATACAACCAAAAATGAAATGCATGGGAGAATGCTTGCCATTTTGGACCAATGGAATGCATCCTTTATTAAAAGCAAGTAAAAACACACATCTTAACCCTTTACATCAGATCACCTATTGCCCCAGGGTATGGACAATAGAAAAAAGTTATAGCGCGCTCCTCTGCAAAAGATTATAAACTACAGGCAGCTTCTTCACAGTCTGATTGTTCAATACAAACTCATCCTTTTCCTTCAACGATTGCGTTAATTCCAGTTCCTGCATGGTTTGGCAATGGATTTTGGGATATACTTGGTTGTCCACTGTCACCAAAATTGATAACATTCCTCCTCAAAGCTTGGACGACCCTTTGAATGCAGTGCAATTTTCAATAGAATGTCCGGGATTCCCACCATGGTAATCACACTTAACATTAGCATCGTACCATTTTGGATAAGGAGGTTGTATGGGTACCACATGATAAGGAGAGACTAGATGTCGATCGTATAAATCACGAAATAACTCCTTATAAGTCATAGGAATTGGATCAAATTGAGGCCTCCCTCTCCTCGGGTCCTTGCCCCTTGTCTATTGTCATTTTGAGGTGGTGCTACCGTTCCCTGAGATTGGGACATTGTGATGTTATTGGAATCGTACTGGCTCACGTTGGTGACTTCATTTTCCTTTTCCCTCTTTAGCGGCTTGTTGCTGGACTCTCCTCCCTCGAGCTTCCCGCTTTTAATTGCCATTTCGATCATTTCTCCTGTCGTAACTACATCAGAAAAACTTCGGGAAGGATTACCGATAAGGTGAGAGAGAAAAGGAGCCTTCAAAGTACTAATGAAAAGCATATCATTTCCTCCTCTTCTAATGGTGGGTGCACTTGCACTGCTACCTCCCTCCATCTCTGAGCATATTGTCTGAAACTTTCACTGTGCTTCTTCTTCATTCCTTGCAACGCCAATCTGTTAGGCCTGACATCTTCACATGTTCATACTGGTCGAGAAAGGATTTAGCAAGGTTTTTCCATGACATAATATCAGATCTTTTTAGTTGGTTATACCATCGTAAAGCTGAGCCTGTCAAGCTTTCTTGGAAACAGTGGATCAAAAGCTGATCGTCCCCTATGTACCCAGTCATTTTTCTGCAGAACATTGTAATATGGGCAGAAGGGCATCTAGTACCGTCGAATTTCTTGAAGTCGGGAGTTTTGAATTTTAGAGGCAGGACCAAATCAGGAACTAAACTAAACTCTTTAGCGTCCAGTCGATACATACTGGTGCCTTCCTTCATAATCTGGACTTCACTTGCTAATTGTTCGAATTGTTCCCGAAATTGTTTGTTTTCATTCTTTTGGCCTCTTCATCAGGTCCGGGACTTGGTGACATGGACTTTCTTCGGGTGCGAACTAGGTTCCGGTTGAAGATTCACAGCAACGCCAACGGGATTGATGCACTTTGGTAGGGACAGACATTCCTTGGACATTTGAGACTGTACTGGGGTAAACCCTGGAGGATAAAGTGGTTCTCCAGTTATTTGCTCAGGGGCCTTTCCATGTTCTGGGTTTCTCCCTTCCGACAAACTTGTCAACTTAGACAGCATATCTTCTTGAGCCTTAAGCATGTCCTCTTGCATTTTCCTTAGATCATCTTGCAACTGCAGTTGAATTTTTCATTTGAGCAATCCTATCTCCATGGCTCTCCCCTTGTATTATAGTGATGCTTGGACTTTCCCAATATTTCTCTGCCACAGTTCCTTCACGAGTTACTCTCATGATTTCATGATTGATGCATGTAAAAATGCTTAAATTAAAGCAATGCAAATGCAAATGTGGATGCCAAATGCAAATGCAAAAGGTGTTAATCCCAACAGTGACCACTATAGAACAACCTTTATTTAGACAACAAGATTTCTTTACACCATGTAATCAAAATACAATTGTGATCTTCATTTACTTGAACGTACTCTTCATAGAATCTAGCATTGCATCTCCAAAATGGTCGGCGTATTTTATCACATTTGATGAATCGGTTGTCCTTGGATTGAATCTTGGGATCTATATTTCCACTTTCAATGGAAAGTGATCTTTTACGTCTTTGTGAAGGGTCTTCTCGTCTTTAGCATTACTACATCATCTCCTGAGGAACATCTTCAGGATGTCTTTCTTTGTGGATCGGTCTTCAACCAGGTTCAAATTTCTTCATTCATCAGATATCCTTCTTCATAAATCATCTGAACGCCTCGGATCTTCGATTTTGATTACATGGTTAAGAATTTCTTGCCTCATTATGACCAGCATTCTTATTAGTCAATCACTTGCGAATTAACACCTTGGATGACATGAATATGCAAATGCAATAAATTAAAATAAAATAGACATAAAACCAAAATGGGTTAGTACACATAATATAAACAACAAAATAATGAGTATCGTAACAAATAAAACCTACCCTCACATGCTGACTACCCAATCATGCTTAGTAAATCCTACCCGACATGATATCTACCTCCATGCTTTGTTATTTGCAAATAATCCTAACGCTGATATCTAATTCGCATGCTTGTTCGAGAAAATAAACCTAACCGCATGATTTCTAGTTTGCATGCATTTATTCACAAAACGAAAATAAATGACCCAAAAAGCTTTTCCTTGTGTACACTCCTCACGGGATTTTAAGGTTCGGGTTAGGCTCGACCTAAGTTCAGGCTCTATGTTTACTATATGCTGGGTTCGGTTCTAAAGTAATAGGTTCTCGAATTGTCCTTGTCGGTGCCCCCTTGGGTGTCGAACCCTCAATCCTGGCCCGTCACAGGCTTTAAGGACGAGTTCAATTTCGAGGGACACACCTCTTATGTCCATGCGGAGGTGAATACCATCACGAGGACCATAAGGCGTGAGCTCCAGGAGCGATCCACTATCCCATGCGGAGGTGAAACCACACGAGGGAGTAGTCTCTCACTCTACTTAAATAGGACAGAGCGGGGTTTTAGCTCATGTTATGCAAATGCAACTGTGCAGTGTGTGAGGAAAAGCGAAAATAAAACAACAGAATTACAAAACACTCCAAATCAATCCTCTTTAAACACATAATAATCTGAAACAAATAGCAAACAGATCAGTACAACTATTTATTTGCTAATCAAATTCCGAACAACACAACATTAAAATCAAACAGGGGATCAAAAACCAAATTAGAACGAATTTATAACTTTCAATTGCAAGACAATTAATTAATCAACTATCCGGCCTGACTCTCTAAAAAAATTCCCCAGCGGAGTCGCCAAGCTGTCGAAACGATTTTTAAAACGTGAGGGGAAGCGAGATTTGGAAAAACCACGTCATTTTTAATTATTCTTTATGTTTGATTTTTAATTAAAAACAATGTGATTTTAGAAAACCTATCGTTTCGAAAATTTGGGAATTCATTCACGATAAAAAACACAGGTTCGAAGAGTCGCCACCAATCCTTGATTAGGGTGTGATTGGACACCCAAAAATGTGTCATTTTAAATAAAAGTTAATTTAATTAAAACAACAATTTAAAGTATGCGTTACCAGAAAATGAGTTCGGGAGTCGGTTACGCGTGGGGAAGGATTAGCACCCCCACAGCGCCCTAAATTGGTACCTAGTCGGTTAATTATGTCTTTGCAATGAAATTTATAAATTCGATTTTTATTTGATTTATGATCCCGACAAAATAACAACACATGGAATTTACAATATTTAAAATCACCAAATAGATTAAATTAAAATTACCTAACCTTTAGAAAGATAAAGAATGTTCGATTATTTAAAAATATCGAGACCAGATCTTAAATAGTATAACACCTTTTCTCGATAAATTTAAATAACCGAACATTTCTTTATCTTCCGTTCCCAAATTTTAAAGTGATAGATCAATTTTTAGGTGTCATTAATGGGATACACTTTTAATTTAAAATCGTTAAAAGCGGAACCTCTAATAGCTAAGAAGCCCACTTAAAACAAATTTAAATTAAAAGGGTATTACCCTTAATCCAATTATGTGGATAGATTAAGTTATGCACGTGAGGATATCATACATATTGAGTGATGGATACTTGCAATATATTTATGTTTTAACAATTAAATAAATTCACATAAATTACATACATTAGATTAGTTAATATAATTAAAAGATGAAAACCTATTTAATATGATAATTATATTTACTATAAGGTTCACGTATGACGTACATATATACCTAGCTATTAATCATGCTGTATGTGTAGAAAATTGAATGAATATGTATTGACTCTCTGAACTTAAATAATACTAGTTAAATATGAAGCAAACAATATGCGCAACATGAATATACATTTACTTTTCATGAACTATTAAATTTCATGTAAACTTGAAGGCATAAGTCATAACAGTAACAATGTAAAGCACTCAAACATAACTCAACAAAATACAAACAATGAAATCACGGAACATGGGTTTAAGGACTACAATGAACTAATATAAAAAAAAAGTGGCTCTTCAGTAATAAACCCATTCGCACACAGTGGACTCCCCTAACTCCTGTTAAACGACATCACTTCATCTAAGTTCAATAAAACTTTAAACTAATATTTAACCTAATAGCTAAACCTAACATATTTACACCAGCGCCGTTTCTTAGCTCTCCAAACTCTCCCCCTTTCTTACCACGACCGAGAAGCTTGAGCTCCTAAGCTAACGAAGAGATCTCCCACAACACGGACGAAATATGCCAAAGACCCTACTCCGGCTACGAGAACTCGCAACACTAAGGTAATAACTTAACCCCCCATCTATTTCTGCTTTGATATTTTGAAAACCCATGAGAACTAAACTAAGTAAATAACATGCAAGGATTGAAAAACTCATGGAACTTTACCCAACTCCGGCGACATTGCAACCTAGACGAATGGACACTAATAATGACGACTCACTTACTTTGACGACATATCTATACCCGAAGGTAAACTTGACTCGTCTTTTTCATTTATTTCAACATGAATCCCATACACACACTACTCACACACTGTAAATCGAAAAAATATGATGAATACCTCAATACTAATTTTTATTGCTTTCAGAAAACGATAGGGAAGACCCCTGCTACACTGTTCGATTCTTGAATACTGTGGGCAAAATATTTTTTCTTATCTGTTGTTGCTGCATAGAAAACGAGCAGGGAAGAGTTTTTTTTTTTTTTGTTCTCCTCTTTTCCAATGGTGCCTTCTCTTCTAATTTTTTTTCCGGTTGTTGAACCCTCCTCCCTCTTTATTTTCGAATCATTCCCCCCCCCCATTTCTTTGTTCTTCAATGCCTCCCCCTGCTGTTCATGAACCTCCTTCCTCGAATGTCCCTGCTGTTCGTCAGCCTCCTCTCCAATGTCCAGCCCCTCTCGTTTTATCAATACTTTCTTTACCGAATACTTTGTCTGCATGTTGATTTTCTCTGTGTTTGGTGATATTTGGTTGAGCAAGTATTGACTTTGTGTAGAATATGGACACTTAACAAAACATGGGTGGCCAGCAAATATTAGTGGTGGCCAGCAAATATTAGTGGTGGCAGTATAATAGAGTTAGTGCTCCATTAATAGACTGCTAGTGCAGAAAAACATGGTGTGGGCTGGCGTGAGGTACTGTGCGGCCACATGTGCTGGTGAGTGCTGTCTCCTAGCTGAAACATGTTTTTCCAACGTGTATATGTCTCCATGTTCATAAAAAATCTGTTCCCAACGTGTATATTGTGCAAAGTAAAAACAATTTTTTTGTTGAAATTCGTAAATCCCGTATTCAGCTTGCACAGTCTTTATCTCTCTGAGCGTATCTCGAGCTATCGATATCGGATTGATGCGATTCAAGTGCGTTGGAAATCTAAGAGATAATGGAATAATTGTTAAGAAGACTTCAACATCCAAATATGTTTGGAACATGTTCAAAATTGGAGATACATCTGAATGTCGTGATCTGCCCACTGGACAATTTCCAGCTTGCACTGTCTTCATTAATTTAACCATATCTCGAGCTCCAAATATCGGATTGATGCGGTTCAAAGTACGTTGGAAAGCTAAGAGATGATTGAATAACTGTTACGAAGACATCAGAAACCGAAGATGCTTAGAACATGTTCAAAATTGGCAATTTCCATGGCTGTCGTGCACTGTTTGTAATTTGGGACCTGAATTGTGCTTGGCGTACCTTGGCCTGCAAAATGATAACATAAACAACTTTAACATTATTATTAATAATAAAATAATAATATAATAATAATAATGATAGTATCCCGGACAAAACGGGTGTCTACAGATTCTTAGGAGAGTGTTGTTATACTTTGAGGTTTTGAGTTTGAACAATTATATTTGTAGGATGTGTATATATCAAAAATTAAGAATTTTTTTGAATATATATTACCTTGTAATCATCTTATATTATTCAAATAAATATATTTTTAAAATTTTAAATAAAAAGTAAATAAACTAATATAAATAACAATGTTAATTTACCATCCAAATTTATTTTAATTCTTACCTTCCATACGTTTTTCTATTTGTCACTAGGTTATCCTCCTTTAAAACAGTGGTAAAATATTAAGATCGAGGGTAAAATATACAAATAATCTCATGAGTATAATGTACTATTTAATTGAGTCACTCGACTACTAAAAATTACAAAATGATCATCGATTATAGGTGTTGTTTTGTTGAGTCCATTGATTATTAAAAGTTATAAAATATTTATTTGACTATTTATATGTTCCAAACTCATCATTTTTCGTTAAAAACCGAAGATCGTCTAAGTTGGATGTTAACCTGTTAATTGAGATATGGTAAAATCTGATCCTAAAACCATTAGAGTTGTATAGTTATTTGAGATTCTAAGATCAGATTTTATCATATCTCAGTAAGCAGATTAATATCTAACTCAAACTTACATCGTTCTTTTAGCAGAAAAAAAAGAATGAATTGGAACATATGAATAGTCAGATGATCAATTCATAATTTTTAATAGTCAGACGACCCAACAAAATAACATTTAATAGTCAATAAATCATTTTATAACTTTTAATAATAATAAAACTCAACAAAATATAATTTGGTAGTCATAAGATTATTTATGTATTTTATCCTAAAATCTTTTACCCTAAAATCTAAATCCAAATGTCATGTCATAATCAACTTAGATTTTCTGTCTCTCTTTCATTGTTTCCTCCTGAGAGGTTTTTGAGATAAGAGACAGCTTAGCATTGATGCACTACAACAGTATTCTTTTGCCAACCTAAGATTTTATCTAAACAAACAAAAAGAGGTCTCATCCTTTAAATCCCCTATCAATGAAACAAACCACATCCTAAGACATCCTTCTATGCTCTATTAATTCACAAAACAATGAGAAAAAAATCAATTACTTTTGGCATGGAAGAATTCAAAGCTAAAAACAAGAGAAATAAAGACTCGTGGATGGGGGTTGTGGGGCTTCCTTTTTCACCAGTAATTTCTGCCTTATGTCACACCATCTCTCCCCCTTTTCAACATACCTTACAAGTCCCACATGCGCCTTAAATGTTCTTTAATTTTTATTAAACGTATACAATTGATTAAAATCTTTGATACGATATAATAATATATGATTCTTAAAACGCGTATAATACTGTCACTCAACACAAGTATGACAAAATATTAAATGGATGTCTTTTTCTCAAGTAATTTAGGCAAAGATGTATTAGTGATAAAAAAGAGTGTTGTTTTCCTTAAAAATCATGAATATAAGCAATTATTTATACAACATGTGTATGTGTTATTAATGATTAAAAAATATTCTAACAAATACTATATTGTAATCACCTAAATATTAAAAAAAAGTAATGAAGCAATCCATATAAAAAAAATTAAAATGTCGCCCAATTTTCTTTAGTCTCTTATGCTTGTTAATGGTAGAAAAGCTATGAAGGGTGTTTCTTTTTGTAGTAATGCTGGATTTTTAAGACCAAACATGTTTTTTGACATGCAAGGAATATGAAGAAAAGGAAAGCATCCATTATTGGTATTTCAGAACTTCTTCACGTGATCATAGTTAATGGTCAATTAAAGCTAAGAGCTCTATCTTTTGTCCATTACTTTCGGTTTTTCACCCCCTTTATATTTTCCAACATTTGTTGCTAATGGATTTTGGATTGACCACCCTTTTATCTCTTTAATCTGGCAAAATTATTTGTTAAAATAAAATAATTACTATAATGTCACTTGAGAGACACGAACGCAATGCGTCTTTAACTTTTTTGAGAGATGCATGGACCATAATGTGTCTTCTCCATACACTCTGCATGCTTTTGCTTTTGACTCATCCATAGGTCTTTCCCGGGAAAATTGAAGACACGTTGTGATCTCTGCATCTTGCCGAAGACAGTGTGTACCCAAAGTCTTCCAAGATTACTGTTCGAAACACCTTAAGAAAATAATTCCATGGATATCATGTGGAAAAAATATTTTTCTCACCTCATTATCCGGGCAATTTTGCCCTTTAACCTGGATTAAGAACAAAACAACTTAAGAACAGTGTAATTAAGTGGATGGCAACTGCAAGAGGGTCATAACACCGAATGCTGACGTGATAAGGTGATGGGTTAACCAGATGAGACATCAAGAAATGAATGATGGTCAAATAGAAAGACCCAAAGAGGGAGTGGGGCTGAGCCACCAGTTGCCTAGTCCTAAACAGAGAGAAGAAAAAAACAAGCTGTTTTGGTTTTGTATAACATAGACTTGAGGCTGATGGGACGCCTCCTGAAGCAAAATACCCAATAAGATGGTCTTTTCAGTGTGACGGCTTATCTATAGATACTATAAATCTACTCACTGGCTCCTCTGTTGTATTTACCACAGCCGATGAATTGAGCTCCATCCAACCCCAAATCGCCTATTTTTGCTGCCTGAAAAGGCCTTGTCAAATCCATCAAGTTGCCAATTTGCTCAAGTATATCCTTTTCAAACACTTTGGTGGATACTTCATCTTTTTCTCATGCAAGCAACGGTAATTTTTTACTCTTAGTTTTCAATCAATTCAGCAGGATTTTATTTATGTTTATCATTGTTATCCTCCAAACATTAAACAAAAGACACAACCCTCCAACAATATCCTTAGAGGCTTAAGGTTTTCAGCCATTAAGAAACAAGACAGTCAAAGTGGTCACGAAAAAAGTCACCTCCATACATCCAGCAATGCAGGCACTAAACTTAGGCCAATACGCAGATTTTCAGTGCATATTCTATAATATAATGCATATAAGCATAAGAATCAGATAAACATTCTTGGACAGCTTTACCAGCATCAGCATTACTAAAAGGTTATTAAAGCCGGAAACCAATTTTAGTATCTCGCTGCAGGGTCGAATGCTCTAAGCCCGTAGGGGAACAAATGCTTCTTCGTTATTTTAGTAAAATTGTAAAAAATAGTTTAATATACTAAAAGGAGGAGAATCATATAAAGAAATTTGCATACCCAATTTTTTTTAAAAAATATATATATATTAAAATTTTAGACTCTTTTTAAATTTATAGATCTGCCACTTTCTCACTGTAAAGCATTTTGCAGTAAAAATAAGGTTCTATTGGAGAAGTATATAGAAAAAAAGAGGATGAAAAACATCTTAACACTTCTAGGGGTTGATACATCAGCATTGCACAAGTAAAATAAGGGGAAAAGAGATTTTTTTTACATTTTACACTTGGGTGCGTTTGGACACCAGAGTGTAACTACATACAAAATGTAATTATTATCCTAGTAATTACAACCGATTATAATCACAAGGAATTCTCTAATTCCATAGACATATTGACTAATAGAATAGGATTAGATTACAATTCTCTATTTTTTTGGCACTGTAAATTGTAATCACACAGTTATATAATAAATTTTAAAATAATATTAATTGTAAAATTGAAGAGTGCAGTTACGCACGTAATTACACCAATTATCACACTTCCCCTATGAATTAAGAATTAAAGAGTCTAATTGAAGGCCTATTGCACCAAAATCAAATTACATGTGGCTTTCCAATCGTGTCATTTGTGGTTCAAAATTGAGCAGAAAGAGGGCACTTGTATTCATCCATGGTTCTCTCTTATAAAAGAAGTAATCTTATTATTCTTAGGATCATTTAGGTAGGAGTTTCAATATAAGTAGTTTTATTATTAGGAGAAGTTAATTGTTTTAGGACTCTTATAATAAAAATGGTTTGATAGGACTTTATTTACTTTCTTTAATTATTGTAATCTCTATTCAAGTAAACTTATGATAAAATAAAGGTTTAGCAGATTATTCATCAAAACCCTAAATGGGATCTGGGTCTCAAGTCTCAGTCTCTCTTTAATGAGCTAAACTATAATGATAAACAGCAATAATATTATCTAATACTCTCATGATAAAGAATAATAGAATTATCATCCTACTTACTACTTAGTTTTACTGCCTGCTAACTGTGGGGTTGGGAAGATTCATTTTAAAAGAAAAAGCAATTCAAAAATGATGATACAAATGCAGTACAGACTACAGCCTCCTTTGATAAAAAGGATCATTATAATTACTAATGCTAATTACCACACAAAGATAATATTCACGAATTGTATCAACATGCTACAACACTGAAGTTTGGAACTACATCGAATTCGTACAGGTATAAATGAAAATTTTAAAAATTGATGACTTACGGGATCGACCTCATGGAAGATGTATATTACCATCTTCGTACCAATGATGTGAGCAACTGCAACAAAAAAAAAAATTAATCACATCTCCATTAAGAATGTGTTTCTCAGTGTATGAGGAGAGGACTACAACCAACTCAAAAGGCACATGCAATAACTTTAACTTATCAAACTATTCCACTCAAGACCATACAGAAAGAGTACATCCTTGAAATTTAGATAACAGGATCTGAAAACATTAAAGACAATGCACAAAATGGTGTAATTTTTTCAGGTCAGTATGAATTTTAAGATTTCTTTTCTTTTCAGGTAAAAGAAATCCTTTGTTTTGGTTCAAAATTTTACTCAAACCCAAAATGAACTAGAAAGTGTGGGTATTCCAAGGTTGCAATTTATAGATGTGCACCAAATCAGATCTCTAAAATGAAGCATGTCCCAGTGTATAGAAGATCATTGCTAATTTTAAAGACTATTTATCAATTTCTGAATCAAAATAGTTAACAAGATGTTTTACAAAATCTTGCATGCATAAGATAAAGCTTAAAATTGTTACATGAACATGTTGAATCACAAAAAGTTCCCGTACCTCAAATAGTTCAAATGGGCTGCCCCGCCGGTATACATCATTCTTCTTTTTTGTTTCATCAGGGAAAATGCTTATTAATAGTGCTCTCCATCCAATAAGTAAAACAGAAGTTGTTCCCATTGTTACTAAAACAAAGGTATATGGCGGAACATGGCCTGATGTAGCAGCTCTTATAATCAATCCCAACTGTCAAAAGAGACAACAGGAACAGAATATAATACACGAAGATAAGTTACCGCTTGTCAGGTAGGCATGTACAAAATGGGAGAAATATAACTTGAAAGTAACAAATAAACTATAACCTGTCAATATGTTGACCGTGTATTTACAAATTAAGCTAACTTGGAATGCAAACAATAAAAAAAAGTTTGATTAGATATACTTTGATGATGGACAATGATTAACAACCCTGGCTAAGACGAAATGTCATAAGGTTCACTAGATCATCAAGATAAAAACAACATGACAAACATATAAATTCTAAGGCTCCCTAAGCAGTAACATGAGATAAGTAAAAGCACAACATTGACCCCTTAACATAAATTATCATGGAAGAGTTCATGTATCCACACCTCTCATAAAAGTAGAGTCACAAGTTAAATATCCCTTTCCCAATGTTAAAATTAAAAATGAACCCAACAAATTATTCTAATTGTTATGAACTTATACTCTTACAGCTCTATGAATGGATGGAAATTGAAAAAAAGAAGAAAGAATTAGGGGAACTTACAGGAATTCCCAAACCCCAAGATTTGGCAGCAGCGAAAAAGGCTTTGGATAGACCATTGGCTCCTCGTCCATCCTCACTATAGCCCCCAAGGAAGTATGCACTCAAAAACCATCCTATCAATCCACAATTCCACTTCTACAAAGTTATATAATGAAAATTTCCTTTTCATTCATTTTTCTCAAATTACAAGGAAATGTGAAATACACTCAAGGAAAGAAATACCAGCCAAGAAAGGGTCAGTTGTACGTAGAGTATCCATTGCAAAAATGGGGAGGCCATGACTGTATCGTCCAATTGCAGAAAACAAGAGCAAAGCTAAGACATCCCCGCCAGAAAGCAAAGCCACTCGACTGTTACGTAACAATTGAAACAATTAAAAGAAGAAAAAAGAATGAGAGATAAAATAATAAATAAAAAGTATTACTTACCCCCATTCGGAAACGCGAGAAGAGGAATTGGGTTTTTCAAACTGGATAACCCCTTCCAAGGGGACATCTTCTTGACCCACGAAAACGGTGTCGTCGTTGCTGAAAGGAGGGGAAGATTGTTTGGGGGCAGAGTCAAGGCCTCCCTCAGCCTTGGCGAGAGTGATATGAAGCGGTTTTCGAGAGTTTCTTGAGGGGACGAATCTGGGCCTTCGATGGATGGAGGAATTGGAAGTGGAAGTTTGAATCGGAACTGCGAATTTGAGTGAACATTTTTTAGCAGACAAAGCTCCGCTTGGACAGCTTATGATAAACATGCTTCTCTTCTTTCGTTTTGCGCTGGGTTTTTCGCTTTTTTTCTATTTCTTTTCCTTGTGGCTCAGCCGCTCCATTTTTTTAAAGGTATTATTCTTGATTTTTTTAACTATTAAAAACGATGTCCTTAAAAATAATAAAAATAAAGGTCTATTTACGTAAATATCACTCATAAAATATTTTATTGCCATTGTAATATCTGTTCAAGCTGGTCCATTAGCAACTGTATAATATGATACGTAATAGGATCTTAAAAGTTGGAAGTCCCACGCTTTAAAAAAATATCTTGATTTTGCTTCGAAAGACATTCGAATGATGACATTTTTATTTATAAAACATCACAATTATAGACTTGTTTTGTGACATTTTATTAGTTTCATAACTAGGTTAGTGGTTTTGTGTGTAAAACCCAAAAAATTGGTTAGTAACTAAAATGATAAAAGTGAAAAGTTGAAGTCTAAAGTAGAATGACCAAAAAGATGAAAGTGAAAATTCGTGGCCAAAGTATACAAATATTTTATTTTGATGTGGACAAAATATATAGAAAAATTTTTGGAAAAATTCATCTGAACGGTTTAAGTTATTCGATATCATCCATGTTTCATTTAAAAAGCTACAATGTTGAAATTGGGTTCAATAAGTGGAAATTCCTAAATTTTACCTTTGAAACATTGGGTGAAAGAGATTTAGGATTTAAGATAATTTTATGGAATTTAAGGTTCGAGTAAAGTATAGGAAGTATTGTGATATTAATCGATCACTGAAATAGTTTTTCTAGGATTTTATCCTAATATACTCATGACTTGATGATGTACTAACATGTACTTTAAATCGTATGTGTTATGTAACTGAAATGTATGTAGCATTCGAGTAAGGTCAAGACCAAACTAAGGACAAAGACAAGCTCAAGATACGAGATTGAAGCTTAATTTTACTACTTCAAGTAGGTTAATAAGGTGACAAAGGTGGGTGTATTGTACGTGTATTTATTATTTATGTGTTAAAAAGAAGGCTTGTGATAAGTTAATCTTGAATAATATGATATTATATTGATAAATTTTTAGTGACATGTTTCTTACATATTTATATAAGGTAAATGGTTAATAATATTTTTATGATATATTTATGTTAAGTTGGAATTGAAATATTTAGGGTATGAACTGTCCACTATGTTATTATATGAAATATTCAATATATTGCGATTATCTACAATTGAAATAATATGTTATAATTATTGAAAAGCCCACGTATGTATATTTTGAGTCTTAAAATATTTGACATGTCATAGAGCATAACATATGCATTTTAGTAAGGTTTTAACGAGACACATTATTTTCATAGACATCAAAAGGGAGTGTTATGAATATTTATTTGTGTAGATATATATCTTTATCTATAAGATAAAATTTTGATATACATTATCATTAGATCTTTAATCTCCATTGGTATTAGAGTTATATATTATACATACTACTTATGGCTATAAGTATAGAGAAACCATTGTACACAACTCATATTGAAATAATCATAGAGCTCTCTCTCTTTATTCTCAAATCGCTTCTTCATGTTGTTCTTAATGCTTCGTTCTTTCTTATTTCATAAACATAAATAATACTTTTTTTAAATCATACATTAATTTAAGTTAATTTTAGAAATCTAACAATATAATGTTTATAGATTTGGGTTGGGTATTATTATATTTTGGTTTTGGGCTTTTATTTAAATAATTTGGGTTTAGACTTTAAATGAATAGTAGTTTTGAGTTTTGGATAATATATTTGGATTTGGGTATAATGTTTTAAATATATATAAAAATTTAAAGGATAGTTTGTTTTAATCGATTTCTCTAACCGGTTCAAATTGAAAATTAACTTAATCTAGTTAATTTCATATATATTTTAATTATTGACAACATTTACACGTTTTACAAATGCAACGGTTTAAACCCAATATCTCAAGAGATAACAATATGTCCTTTAATCATTGAAATTATTCAATGTATTAGTTAAGATTATTGACAACGTACAAATATCCTAAAAATATATCTACTCAAATTTAAAATCTTAAAAAAATACTTTATTTAATCACAGAATAGCTTAGGCTAGTTAGATGTCGTGGGTCGTATAAAAAATAAATTAGGTGAAAATAAAATAATTTTTCAAATTTCTTTTACCAAAAACATTGATAAGAATAAAAGGTAAGAAAATATACGATTATACAGCTCTAGTCCAGAAGGCAGTGATGGTAACTTGCAAAAAGTAGACAAAAAAATCAGTGTTTGTGGTGGACCCTTTTCCCCTTGAAAGAAAGAAAAAATCATTTTCACAAGTCAATGTACCCAAGTGATGCAAGTGTTTTTGATGTATTTTTTTATGAGTTTTCCCTTTATTTAATAGTAAAATATACGAATCAAATGATTTTAATAGTAATTTTTTATTATTATTTAAGGTTCCGGATAAGAGTATTATAAAGGTTAGGAGTATGAATGTTTAATGTCAAATGGTTAAGAGTTATTTTTAAACAAATATTGTCTTATACTTACTCCAGATTAATAAAAAATAATATTTAAAATCAAATTTTAATTATTTTTAAAACAAGTTAAATCTAGACTTATGCATCCGTACATATTACGCTGCTTGAATCTAAATCATCAAGGGAAAACAGAATTTTTTTAACCACGGTTACTACTCTCAAAATTACGTGAATATTATTTTTATTTATAAAATTTAAATAAGATATCATTTTTATCATTCAATTCAATAAGTATTAATATTTTTAATTTAAGCATGATTAATTTAATTTTAATAAATGTTAAAAATAAAATGGAGGAAAGCGATGGTGTCGGCAAAGATGGAGGCCTACCTCTCCAAACCCTACATCATAACATTAATCCACTTGCCGTTCTACTTTAATGTTTTCTTTTTTGTGTAGAGGTATTTCAATTTGTCCTTAAAAGATTAATAAAGTTGTCGGTTTTTCTTCTCAATGATGACATAATATTATTTTATGATAACACGTTAATATCGTCATTATTTTTTTAATAATAAATGTTTAAATGAAACCAAAATATAATTTTATATATAATTTTAAAAAACAAAATTATCAAAAAGAAACCATATGAATAGTTTAATAATTAAATACGTAGTATACCCAAAAAGTTTTTATACAAATATTGTAACATGGCCCCATTCCGATACGATGTTTCAACGTCCTATCTATACAATTTCATTCAAAAAAAAAATTCCAATGTCCGTATTTATTTTTTATATAGTACAACTTTTAAAGTGTACTCCGTTTTCAAAAAAAAATGGTCGGGGCATTAAACTTATATAAGTGTAAATATTGGTAGACATCTCAATCTCGCCCAATCTTGGGGAACTTAATATTTTTCATCCGACAATACATATCCAATGATACACAATATTGTATTTTAAAGGTTAATATATTTAATGAATATTTGAATTTTATCACTTTATATAAGTTGATTGTATAAAAGATCCCTAGGATATGATTCTATTATAAATTGACGAGTAAACTTTAAAGATATTCTATTTTGATCCTCAAATTATCACAACTATTTCAATTAGGTATTGTTGAATTCTGTCGCATATATACCAAATGGATTACATGTGTTTCAGTCAGATGATGCTACATGTCCCAAGATTTTAATCCAAAAGCCACAAAAGCTCACCTGATATATGCTTGGTTTAAATCACTTTATTAAAAACTAAAATAAGAGAACCATGGCTCTTTTCTTTGACCTCCATCGATCCAAGACTCCCTAAGAAGCAACGCTGATGAGACGAAGCTCCACCTGATCCCCCATAGCATCCGACTTCAACCCTCATTTACTAATGTAGTGCGATGACACCTCTTCTACCTCCACCCACCTATCTCTTACAAGGATATGGTGACAAGAAACATTGAAACTCATCCAGATGACAGAAACACACACGTTGATGATGATGAACCAATCTCTTTAAAGATGAAAAAACTCTTGGTGTCTCTAACAATATCTCCAAAATTGAATTCTCCGAAAGTGTTCAAAATCTTGCCATCAAAAGCAAGGATCTCACTCTAGTTGTTAAGGTTCTTGGTTGGTGGGTTGGCTATAACACCCTTCACAATCGGATCTATAACATCTGAAAGCCCTCAATCCTCTTAAGTTAATTGACATCGAAAATGATTATTTCCTGGTTAAATTCAACGATCATATAAATTATCTCAAGGTTCTCTATGAGAGTCCTTGGACCATTTTTGGACACTATCTGTAAGGTATGACTCATAAATATACCGGTAAAGAGGACAGGGATGGAGCGGAGTGAGCGAAGCGAACATCAACTGTCCTTACAAAGAAAGTCTTGTAGAGGGGGTTACGATTATGTGGGTTGGGGGTGCGGGGGCTGTGACCTCGCGGTACGGTACATGGTTAATTTTGTAATTATATACCAGGGTTTTCTATTATAAATAGAGATGTAACCTAAACCTATTATCATTGAATAAAATTTTCTAGCGCCGCCTAGGCACCGAGGACGTAAGCACATTGCCGAACCTCGTTAAAATTCTTGTGTTCTTTCGTTTACTTTGCTCGATTTATCAACACTATCTGACAGTAGAATCATGGTCCACTGATTTTCAACTTTCTCAGTCTCATCTTAGTAAACTTATGGCTTATATTAGGTTACTTGGTCTCTCGGTCACCCTCTACAAATGAAACTTTCTAAAGGCCATTAGAAATCAAAATGGTTCGGTAGTGAAGATTGATTTTCAAAACAATAATAGACGACGTGGAAGGTTTGCTCGTATGGCTGTTAACATCAATCTCTAAAAACCTTTAGTGATATAAGGCACTTGTGCCCTTGATCGTGGATCTAGTGATTAGGAGCAAGCTCCTGCAAGAAGATAGGATCTAAAAGAATGGTTTGGTGGTAAATGAAAGGTGAAATATATAGGTTGTTTTATAATGATAGAGTGGGCTGCAGAAATGATGTTTAATGAGCGTTGGTAGGCTATGTAAACAATGGAAAAGGGTAGGTAATATCTTGAACAATTAAGGAAGAAACTAGAGTATAAGAGAGTCTAACACCAATCCTTATAAAGGGGTGGTAACAAAGGATTTGGCCCCGTTGATTATAATGAGTCAAGAAACACAAGTATCAAGTTGGAAATGAAAGGGTTTACATCACAAGTACACAAGACACTTGATGAGCCGATAAAGTTTAAAAGAACTTAACCAAAGAGGATAACCTCACAAATTATATTGATATGCAAAGAGGGATGCCTAACAAAAGCCTATGCATTGGCTTTATATAGAAATTGAAAAGGAAGACCAAATGATTACATAAGGATTCGACAAGGGCACTTCACATGAAAATACATGATGTTTAATTAATAAATTAAGTCTCTTGAATGTGAAAAGGAATGTGTTGGTTCTGTAAGTATTCAATTGAATGGAATGCTCTCCTTGACCGAAAAGACATCATGGTTCGACCTAAATGAATAGATGGGAAAACTGGGAAAACTTGGTCGAATAGGCTTTTTTCTCTTCATCCTTGGTGCTAAGATGTGTGGTTTTATTGTTTTAGCCGAATGGTGTTGTGCCTCTTGGAGTTGGCGCCTGATTTGAATTCAAATGAGTGCACATGACTTAAGCATGCATATAGCAGCATGTTTTGTGCACATGGCCTCTCTTGTTGATGTTGCACGCATGGAAGGTCCTTAGGAAGCTAGTTAGGTCACTTAGCTAGCTAGGTATCTTAGGTAGCTAGCTAGGTAGTGTATGTAGCTAGCTAGGTACCTAGTGTCACTCCAGCTGCCATAAGTTGTAACACACCCAACCCGTACCCGACCCGGATACGAATATGAGGTGTCATATTAACTTTTCAACACTTTAACTCTTTGAAAATCTGATTAAAAATGGACTTTTTACTTTTATTGTAGTGGCGAAGCCCTAATTAACACTAGTTAACATCAAAATTAATGTTAAACAATGAAAACAAATATTTTATATATTGACATAAACTTTAATTTGTATAGTTACAAAACAAATCAGAGCATTTGCGATTTAAACATTTGTAGTCCATGCCAACAAAACTTCAAAATAACAAAACCACCTACTGTTCAAATCGATCTGATCTTCACCAAAGATATGTTGCACCTAGCTTTACTCTTTTATCTTCTTTGAACCTACGTGTGAAAACACTCACACGCTAAGCCGTTGACTTAGTGAGGCACAAATGAGAGCATAATAAAATATTAAAACACTTGATTAAATAATTCAGAGAAAACATTAAATACGGAAAACATGATACATTTCATATAAATAACATATACTGTTATGCACTTTCAATCCATATCAATTTGTTTAATTAGCCCAATGCATATCACTAAGAACTCAAGGTATGTGAGTACTTTGAGGTTGTGCACTGTAATTGCAGTCGAAATTGCCACGTAGAATTTACACCGAAGTGCCACGTAGAATTGTCCTGAAGGATCGAGTAGAATTGTCCCGAAGGACCATGTAGAACCCTCGACTCTTGGCATGCCAATTATACCTCTAATTCTCATAACACATACTTTGGAATTTAACCATATAAGTATTCACACATCATTCTTAAAATTATCATTCATTCACATAGAACACATATACTCATAGTAACAAAATCAAAGCAATGCTTATGAAATTTTTTTTAAGTAAAACAATAAAATTTAACATAAAAAAATTCAAACAATTTTTGATCGAAAACTTTTGAGGTTGGCTCATCGCAAGCCATCCTCATAACGAATAAAAATAAGTAAGTGCACTCACTTCTGCCTTATTTTAGCCCTAAGCAAAATCCCTTTTTCACTTTCGTTCAATCTCTTTACTACTTCGAGTCGTTCGGTACTTGCTATCGATTGAAATCTACACGTTAACATGACCAAAATGAATATCGGAGCTCAAATAATTGTTAACCAAATCAGCATTTACATAAACTAAATCAAACACCTAATTCAAAATTTCAGGTTGAATAATATCAGTACTCTACACCCAGTACCGATACTTCCCTTCTATGGTACCAATACTTCCCTTCTATGGTACCGATACTTCCCTTCTATGGTACCGATACCTACCTCAGTATCGATACCCATATTGTATTATTGAATTTCCTTTTCAATTATAGTATCAATACCATACTATTGGTATCGATACCCCCAGTATCGATATTACCCTTTCAGTATTGATTCTGTTCATTCGATTCATACAATATCGATACTGTATTTCCAGTACCGATACTATTGCCCAGAATTCACTCATTTCACTTCGAATTTTACTCAAAAATCACCTAAATCTCATACTTCTAACTCTAATCAAACCCTTAAAATCAATAACACTGATTACAAACAATTTAAATCACTTAAATTCCCTTTAATATCCAATTTTTTTTCACTTGAACACTTAAAACTAAAAATCATAACCATTCTTCAAACACGTTTCTAATTTTTCTAATACTTCAAATACTTTATTCAAACCTTTGACAAGTCAAATATGCCCTTAGAATCCAAATACTAATCAAATTTCATCAATTCCCTTAAAAACGTATTTTACCAAATTAACATTAACTTATCAATCCCATAGCTTCTAATCATCTTTAAGTTTTCTTAAGCTTCAATACCAACCAAAGACTCAAAACCAAATCAAAAATAAAAGAAACAACCAACTTCAAATCACTTACCTTAGCAATGGGTGTTTACGGTGGAAGAGAAGAAAATATGAACAAAATTTCTAGGATATTCCTTTTTCCTTTTCTCTATTTCCCCCACATGTTATATAACATGAATTTTAAATTCATTTCATGCCAAAAGACCATTTTACCCTTCAATATTTGATAATATATCCTAAACAAAAATTTTCAAATCAATCATTGAACATTTCAATTTATCAAAACTAAACCGCTTAATTTTAAATCCTTACATTTTAGTCACTGACCCGATGGCTGGGGTATTACAATTATACCCCTTAAGAAAATTCGTCCTCGAATTTTCATTCCACAAAGAGATGAGGAAATTGTCTTCTCATGTTCTCTTCACGCTCCCATGTCACATCTTCCACTTTGTGATTTCTCCAAAGAACTTTAACTAACGGAATCGTCTTGTTCCTTAGTTGTTTGACTTCATGCGCTAAAATATTCACTGGTTCTTCCTCATAGGTTAGATCATATTGCACTTCTATTTCTTCCGGTGCTATGATGTGAGAAGGATTTGATCGATATCTTATGAGCATCGAAACATGAAAAACATTATGGATCTTCTCCATTTCTGGTGGCAATGCTAACTGATATGCTAGTCCAACTATTTTTAAGATCTCATAGGGCCCAAAGAATCGTGGACTTAGTTTTCCTTTGCGTCCAAAA
Source organism: Hibiscus syriacus (assembly GCF_006381635.1). NCBI lineage: Eukaryota > Viridiplantae > Streptophyta > Magnoliopsida > Malvales > Malvaceae > Hibiscus > Hibiscus syriacus. Next base: position 1,210,281 of record NW_024062052.1, read on the forward strand.
CGGAGAATCTTCTTCCAGGGTGATACTTTGAGAAATATTTTATCACCTACTTAATATTCAATTTCCTTTCTCTTCAAGTCTGAGTAAGACTTCTGTCGATCAGCGACTATCTTAAGATTATCTTGAATAATCTTCACTTTCTCTTCGACTTATTTGATAAGATCTGGCCCTACTATGTCTCGATATGGCAATTCAAACCAATTTAATGGTGTTCGACACTTTCTTCCACATAAAGCTTCGTAGGACGCCATCTTGATACTCGATTGATAACTATTATTGTAAGCGAATTATGCCAAAGGTAAATACTTTTCCCAAGATCCCTTGAATTCTATTACACACGCCCTTAGCATATCTTCTAAGACTTGAATAGTCCGCTCGGACTGACCATCGTTCCAAGGGTGAAAATTTGTGCTAAAGTTCAATCGGGTACTCAAGGCTCCATGTAAAGACTTCCAAAATCTCGAAGTGAAACTTGGATCTCTGTCAGATACTATTGAAACCAGTACTCCATGTAGTTGAACTATCTCCTTGATGTATAATTCAACACATTTATCCATTGAATAATCAGTTCGAACAGGAATGAAGTATGTTTTCTTCATTAACCTATCGACAATTACCCAAATTGAATCCTTTTTATTCAGTGTTAATGGTAGCCCCGTTATGAAATCCATCGTAACTCTTTCCCATTTCCATTAAGGAATAGAGATCGGTTGTAAAAGTCCTGAAGACACTTGATGTTCAGCTTTCACTTGTTGACAGGTTAGAAACTTTGCAACAAACTCTGTAATAGCTCTTTTCATACCTGACCACCAGTATCACCCTTTTAAATCTTGATACATCTTGCTTCCTCATGGATGCATAGTCAACAGACTACAACGCACTTCAAAAAGTATTTATTTCTTTAATTCTTCATCACTTGGAACACAAATTTGATCTCTGTAGTATAAACATCCATCAAACTTTACTTCAAAGTCTTTGATTTCACATTTTTCCACTTGTTCCATTCTTGCTAAACACTTTCCATTTCTACTTTGTAACTCCTTTATTCGCTCCAAAAATAAAGGTTTTAGCTTTAATTCAGCCACCAAAGCACCACTGTCCTTTAAAGAAAATCAGACATCTAACATGCGTAAAGCTGCAAAAGTCTTTCTGCTAAGAGCTTCAGCTACAACATTAGCCTTCCCTGGATAATAGTCTATAATTGCATCACAAACTTCAAGTAACTCGATCCATCTCCTCTGCCTCAAGTTTAGCTCATTTTGAGTCAGCAAATATTTTAAACTTTTGTGATCCATATAAATATAACATCGCTCACCATATAAATAGTAGCGCCATATCTTCACTGCAAACACCACTGCTGCTAAATCAAGATATTGTATCGGATAATTCCTTTCCTGTGGCTTAAGCTGTCTCGAAGCATAGGAAACCACCTTTTCATCTTGCATCAAAACAAATCCCAAGCCATTATGGGAAGTGTCACTATAGATTGTATAGTCCTTGTCTGATTCTGATTGTACTAATACTGGAGCCTTCGTTAGAACCTTCTTTAAAGATTCAAAACTCTCTTGGCCTTTATCCATCCAAATAAATGACACATCTTTCCTTAACAACTTTGTCAATGGGGAGGAAATCATCGAAAAGTCCCTTACAAACCTTCGATAATATCCAACTAATCCCAAGAATTTCTGTACTTCAGAAACATTTCTTGGAACTTCCCAATCTATAATAGCCTTAATCTTCTGAGGATTCACCTAAATCCCCTCTGTAAACACTACATGTCTAAGGAATGCCACTCCAGGTAACCAAAACTCACACTTAGACAACTTTGCATAAAGCTTCTTATCTTGAAGTGTATGAAGAATCACTCGAAGATGGGCATCATGTTATTCATTCATCTTTAAATAAACCAAAATATCATCAATGAAGACAACCACGAACTGATCGAGGTATAGTTAAATACCCTATTAATAAGATCCATAAACGCTGCCGATGCATTAGTTAATCCAAACAACATTACCATAAACTCATAATGGCCCTATCGGGTTCTAAAAGCCGTTGTTGGAATATCATATTCTTGTATATTCAGCTGGTGATAACCAGAGCGCAAATCAATTTTGGAGAACACCGAAGCTCCCTTGAGTAAATACATTGCCGCTATTATTTTCAGTTATATATATGTGTTTAGCATAAAATGGAAGATAATAAAGTCCATATAATGACATAATTATTATTATTAAATGACCCCTAGTCAAGTATTATTATGTGTATGGAAAATAATAATACGCTTAAGACTAACATGCTATTGATTGATGACAACGAGTTGTCATTGACATAGAGATGTCATAATTAATACATGATTATATTGTTAGAGAACAATGTATTGGATTGACCCACCATGAGCATATGTCTTGGATTATTATGTGAAAATCATAGCATTGCTCATGGTGATGACTATATGTATGATCCTCATACTTGAGATCAATACTATCCCAACATATATTGTTGTATATTTTGATGCAGTTAAACAAGCTCTGTAACTGGTTGCTCCATAAAGACTGTTATTGAATATATCTCAATATATGTAGTGGATGTGTATGATTAAGATAAGATTTGTCCTTCCTACATAATAGGAAATATATGACATGCCACTTGATTAAGTGAGACTAGAAACGCATGACCATGCTCGAATAAGTTGATATGAGATATCACAAACTATTAGTTAATTAAAGTCTACTCTAGATATCAAGAAACAATAGATGGGCTATACAAGTGTGACTATTCTAAGACTTGTGCCTATTCTAGATATAAAGGACATAAGGATGTAATACATAAAAGAGTTAATCACCAAGATGATATGACGAATCATATTTTCTTGTAACTTAGGTGACAATGATATATTACTAGATGTCACTTATTGTATGTAATATTAGAACTGTTCTAATAATTACTACTAACGTTACAAGAACCTACAGGGTCACACCCTAGGATTGAAATGAGCAAAGATGTATAATTTGTTGTACGTTACTAAAATATATCTAGAGTTAATATATGTATGTTTGATATATATATATATATATATGTTTTAATAATCCCGAATATTTAATTCCAATTAATTAATTAAAGATTTAATTAATTTGAAATAACAAAATCCCTAATATGATTAGGGTAACTTGGATAAAAAGGAGGTGTAAGGTCTAGCAACCATTTTTTAACACACATAATCTTCACTCATTTATCTTAGAAACAGTTTTGGGAAAACAAATATTGCACTGAATTGGGTGAAATGAGTAGAGCTCGAGACGTGATTTCGTGGAGGCTTATGATTCGAACTGATCGACACCATCATTAGCCACTGATGTCCTTGCTATTTTTCAAGGAACCCGCTGTAAGTATTCACATCAATTTCCTCCCGATTTTGATTTATCGTACTTGGATCATTGATGAGACCGTCGAATTTTGTTTTTGTTGTTCCATGGGGTAAGTCGATGGTCCCAATAGGTGATACATTGGGTCTGATGAATCTTTTATCTAATAACTCTTGCAACTGAGCCTTTAATTCCCTCAGTTTCTTAGGGGCCATTATAAGGAGCTATCAAAATTGGTGTCGTTCCAAGCATTACCTAAATTTGAAATTCAACCTCTCTATCTGGCGGTAATCCTGGTAATTCCTTTGGAAACACATCTAGAAATTCTTTGACCGTGAGATTATCCTCCAATCTCATCTCTGTAGCTCGAGTATCAATCACATTGGAAATGAAATCTTGACATCCTTGCAATGTTAGCTTCTTAGTCGAAATTACCGATATCACATTAGATAATGAATTAATTCTCTCACTGACCAATTACCTCTGATCCATCAGAACTTCTCAAACCTACCCACTTCAATCGACAGACAACATTAGCATGGTAACGATACAACCAATCCATTCCCAAAATAACATCGAACTTGTCAAAGGGTAATTCCATTAGATTAGCAGGGAATTCAATTCCCTGAATCCTTATAGGACACCCTTGACAAATTTGATTTACCCGAGTACTATGCCCTAGTGGGTTAATTACAATCACATCACTACGTATAACTTTTAATTGGATTCTCAAATTTCTCACCAGTTTACTACCGATATAGGAATAAGTTGATCTCGGGTTAATCAATACAAAAACAAGTTTATCAATTAATTGAAAAGTACTTGCAATGATCTCAGGATCATCACAATCTTCATTAGTTTTAAGGTTGTATACCCGAGCAGTCGAGCATATTTAAGGTTGATTGGCAGATTTAGATTGATTTCTTCATCTGTCTCGTCCTCTACCTTTATGAGGTACAATAGCAGATCTCTCTGACTGTGTGGACTTTCCGATCATTAATGGATAATCCCAGAATGCTGACATTAACTTGGCCTTCCAGCTCCTGATTCAGTTGATTGCATATGCTTAGCTCTCACAAGATTTGATCATCTACCTGAAGATGCAGCTAACTTAGATCTAGTTTGAGATTAAAAACCTGAACCACAACTTTTTTTTATTACAATACACTCGACGAGGCACCCGCTCTCTTGGTTAACTGGGTCTTTTTCTCCCCAAATCTTTCATTCTGGCTCGCTCTAAGGCTTTAGCTCGATTCACTACTTCTTGAATTATAGTAAGATTCAACGCTATCAACAACTCCTTCAATTTGGGGCGCAAACCCTCCACGAACCAATCACATGAATCATTCTCAATCGGGACCAATTTATCTACAAATCTACTCAATTTATTAAACTCACACTCATACTTATACACAGTGCGACTCCCTTATTTCAAATTCATGAACTCCTGCTTTATTTGTCTAATAAACTTATTACCAATGTATTTGTTCTTGAACTCTTCCAAAAAGAAAGGCCATGTCACTTGATCACTAGGCACTCTCATCTTCACATTAGTCCACCATATACGTGCTTGACCTCGTAGTAATGAGACTACTCCATCCAGCTTCTTTATTTCAGAATAATGGAGACCATCCAACATAGTTTTCACATCATTTAACCAAAGATCCGCAGAAACATGACCTTCCCCAACTTCTCCCTTAAACTCAAGTGCTCCTAAACTTTTTAGCTCCTTAGCAACATTCATCTTAGGAGCCGGGGGAGTAGAAGGTTGGAAATGGTTTAGAATCGCGTCCAACGTCCTAAATCTTGTACAGGCACTCATTGAGGTGCCTATTCTTCACATTGCCTAGTTGGAGCAGGTGAATTGATACTACCCTCATTTACTCCATATCCCGCTTCACTTTGGGAGCTCTCGTAGTCCGATAACTATTAAGATATAATCACTTAACTATTTTAGCAAGGACAACATACTCATTACACTATTAGATTAGAGATTTTTAATATTTCGTTGTCATTTACACTTTTTAAAACGTAAATTACTTCGTTTTGAGCTTAAAATCTGGTAAACCTTAGCTCTTATACCAATAAATATAACACCCCAACCCATACCCAACCCGAATACGAATATGAGGTGTCATATTGACTTTTCTATGTTTTGACTCTTTCAAAATCTGATTAAAATTTGGCTTTTTACTTTTATTGTAGTGGCGAAGCCTTCATTAACACTAGTTAACATCAAAATTAATGTTAAACAATGAAAACAAATATTTTATATATTTACATAATCTTTAATTTGCATAGTTACAAAATAGATAAGAGCATTTGCGATTTAAACATTTGTAGTACATGCCAACAAAACTTCAAAATAACAAAACCACCTACAGTTCAAATCGATATGATCTTAACCAAAGATATGTTGTCCGGACCAAGTTTTACGCTTCTGTCTTCTTTGAACATACATGTGAAAAGACTCACACACTAAGTTTTTGACTTAATGAGGCATAAATGAGCATAATAAAATATTAAAACACTTGATTAAACATTTAAGAGAAAACATTGAATACAGGAAACATGATACATTTCATATAAATAACATATACTCTTATGCACTTTCAATCCATGTCAATTTGTTTAATTAGCCCAATGCATATCACTAAGAACTAAAGGTATATGAGTACTTTGAGGTTGTGCACTGTAATTGCAGTCGAAAATGCCACTCGTAGAATTTGCACCGAAGTGCCATGTAGATTTGTCTCGAAGGATCGCGTTGAATTATCCCTAATGACTGCGTAGAACCCTCAACTCTTGGCATGCCAATTAAACCTCTACTTCTCATAACACATACTTTGGACTTTAACCATATAAGTATTCACAAAACATTTTTCAAATTACCATTCATTCACATAAAACACATATACTCATAGCAACAAAATCAAAACAATGCTTATGAAATACAATTTAAGTAAAACAATAAAATTTAACATAAAATAATTCAAATAGTTTTCGATCGAAAACCATTGAGGTTGGCTATCGTAAGCCATCCTCATATTGAATATAAAATAAGCAAGCTGCACTCACCTTTGCCTCACTTAAGCCCTAAGCAAAATCCCTTTTTCAATTTCGTTCAATCTCTTTACTACTTTGAGTCGTTTCGGTACTTGCTTTCGATTGAAATGTACACAGTAACATGACAAAATGAATACCAGAGCTCAAATAATTGTTAACGAAATCAAAATTTACATAAACTAAATCAAACACCTAATTCAAAATTTCATGTCCCTTCCTCAGTATCGATACCCATATTGCATTCTGGAATTTCCTTTTCAATTACAGTATCGGTACCATACTATTGGAATCGATACCCCCAGTATCGATACTACCCCTTTAGTATCGATTTTGTTCATCCGATTCATATAGTATCGATAATGTTCTTCCAGTACTGATACCCTTTCCCATAATGCACTCATTTCACTTCAAATTTTACTCAAAACTCACCTAAATATCATACTTCTAACTCCAATCAAACCCTTAAACTCAATAACACTTATTACAAATAATTTGCATCACTTAAATTCCCTTTACATCCAAATTTTTCACTAGAACACTTAAAACTAAAAATCATACCCATTTTTCAAACATGTTTCCAATCCTTTCTAATACTTCAAATATCTTATTCAAACCTTTGACAAGTCAAATATGCCTTTAGAATCCAAATACTAATCAAATTTCATCAATTCCGTTAAAAAACACATTTTACCAAATTAACATTAACTTATCAATATCATAGCTTCTAATCATCTTTAAGCTTTCTTAAGTTTCTATACCAACCAATGATTAAAACCAAATCAAAAATGAAAGAAACAACCAACTCAAATCACTTACCTTAGCAATGAGAGTTTATGGTGGAAGAGAAGAAAAGATGAAGAGAGTTTCTAAGATATTCTTTTTTCCTTTTCTCTATTTCCCCAACATGTTATATAACATGAATTTTAAATTCATTTCATGCCAAAAGACCATTTTAAACTTCAATCCTTCAATATTTGATAATAAATCCTAAACAAAAATTTTCAAATCAATCACTGACCATTTCAATTTATCAAAATTAAATTGCTAAATTTTAAATCCTTATATTTTAGTCACTGAACCAATGGTTGGGGTATTATAATTCTCCTTTTTAAGAAAATTTTCCCTCGAATTTTCACTGCACAAAGAGATGAAAAAATTGTCTTCTCATGTCCTATTCACGCTCCCATGTCACCTTTTCCACTTTGTGATTTCTCCAAAGAACTTTAACTAATGAAATCGTCTTGTACCTTAGTTGTTTGACTTCATGTGCTAAAATCTGCACTGGTTCTTCCTCATAGGTTAGATCAGATTGGACTTCTATATCTTCCATTGCTATGATGTGAAAATGATTGGATCGATATCTTTTGAGCATCGAAACATGAAAAATATTGTGGATCTTCTCTATTTCCGGTGGCAATGTTAACTGATATGCTACTGGTCCAACTCTTTTTAAGATGTCATAGGGCCCAATGAATCGTGGACTTTGTTTTCCTTTTCTTTTAAAATGGAAAATATTATTCTAGGGTGATACTTTAAGAAATACTTTATCACCTACTTGGTATTCATTTTCCTTTCTCTTCAAGTCTGAGTAAGACTTCTGTCGATCAACGGCTATCTTAAGATTATCTTGAATAATCTTCACTTTCTCTTCGACTTCTTTGATAAGATCTGGGCCCACTATATCTCGATCTTTCAATTCAAACCAATTTAATGGTGTTCGACACTTTCTTCCATATAAAGCTTCATAGGACACCATCTTGATAGTCGATTGATAACTATTATTGTAAGCAAATTCTGCCAAAGACAAATACTTTTCTCAAGATCCCTTGAATTCTATTACACATGCCCTTAGCATATCTTCTAAGACTTGAATAGTTCACTCGGACTGACCATCTGTCTGAGGGTGAAAAGTTATGCTAAAGTTTAATCGGGTACCCAAGGCTCCATGTAAAGACTTCAAAAATCTTGAAGTGAACCTTGAATCTCTATCAGATACTATTAAAACTGGTACTCTATGTAGTCAAACTATCTCCTTGATGTATAATTCAACATACTTATCAATTGAATAATCAGCTGAACAGGAATTAAGTGCATTGTCTTCGTTAACCTATTGACAATTACCTAAATTGAATCTTTTTTATTCAGTGTTAATGGTAACACGTTATGGAATCCATCGTAACTCTTTCCCATTTCCATTGAGGAATAGAGATCGGTTGTAAAAGTCCTGAAGGCACTTGATGTTCAGCTTTCACTTGTTGACAGGTTAGACACTTTGCAACAAACTCTGTAATAGCTCTTTTCATACCTGGCCACCAATATCACCCTTTTAAATCTTGATACATCTTATTCCCTCTTGGATGCAAAGTCAACAGACTACGATGCGCTTCAAAAAGTATATATTTCTTCAATTCTTTATAATTTGGAACACAAATTTGGTCTCTGTAGTATAAACATCCATAAGACTTTACTTCAAAGTCTTTGATTTCACATTTTCCCACCTGTTCCATTCTTGCTAAATGCTTTCCAACTCTCATTTGCAACTCCTTTATTAGCTCAAACAATAAAGGTTTTAGATTTAATTCAGCCACCAGAGCACCACTGTTCTTTAAAGAAAATTGGGCATCTAACATGCGTAAAGCTGCAAAAGTCTTTCGGCTAAGAACATCAGCTACAATATTAGCCTTCCCTGGATAATAGTCTATAATTGCATCATAATCTTTAAGTAACTCGATCCATCTCCTATGCCTCAAGTTTAGCTCATATTCAGTCAGCAAATACTTTAAACCTTAGTGATCCGTATAAATATAACATCGCTCACCATATAAATAATGGCACCATATCTTCAGTGCAAACACCACTGCTGCTAACTTAAGATCATGTGTCGGATAATTCATTTCATGTGTTTTAAGATGTCTCGAAGCATAGGCTACCACCTTTTCATCTTGCTTCAAAACACATCCCAAACCATTATGGGAAGCGTTATTATAGATTGTATAGTCCTTGCCTGATTCTGGTTGTACTAGCATTGGAGCCTCCGTTAGAACCTTCTTTAAAGATTTAAAACTCTATTGCCTTTTATCTGTTCAAATAAATGGCACATCTTTTCTTAACAACTTTGTCAATAGGGACGCAATCATCGAAAAGTCCCTTACAAAGCTTTGATCATATCCAGCTAATCCCAAGAAACCCCGCACTTCAGAAACATTTCTTGGAATTTCCTAATCTATAATAGCCTTAATCTTATGAGAATCCACCCGAATCCCCTCTGTAGACACTACATGTCCAAGGAATGCCACTCCAGGTAACCAAAACTCACACTTAGAAAACTTAGCATAAAGCTTCTTATCTCAAAGTGTATGAAGAATCACTCGAAGATGGGCGTTATGTTCTTCATTTGTCTTTGAATAAACCAAAATATCATCAATGAAGACAACCACAAAATGATCAAGGTACGGTTAGAATACCCTATTCATAATATCCTAAAACACTATCGGTGCATTATTTAATCCAAACGGCATTACCACAAACCCATAATGGCCATATCAGGTCCTAAAAGTCGTTTTTGGAATATCTTTTTCTTGTATCTTCAGCTGGTGATAACCAAGCGCAAATCAATTTTGGATAATACCGAAGCTCCCTTGAGTTGATCAAATTAATCATCGATTCTCGGGAAAGGATACTTATTCTTTATTTTTCACATTGTTGAGCTGCCTATAATCAATATGTAGACACATCAAACCATCTTTCTTTACAAATAGTACTGGTAGACCCCAAGGTGATACATTAGGTATGATGAATCCTTTATTTAATAACTCTTGCAACTGAGCCTTTATTTCCCTCAGTTCCTTCGCAACCATTCTATAAAGAGCCATCGAAATTGGTGCTGTTCCAGGCATTACCTGAATTTAAAATTCAACCTCTCTATCTGGAGGTAATCCCTATAATTCCTTTGGAAACACGTCTAGAAATTATCATACCGTTGGAATATCCTCTAATCTCATCTCCGTGACTCAAGTATAAATCACATTGGCAATGAAAGCTTGATATCCTTGCAATATTAGCTTCTTAGTCGACACTACCGATATCACATTAGATAATGGATTAATTCTCTCGCTGACCATAATTACCTCTGATCCATCAGAACTCCTCGAAACTACCCGCTTCAATCGACATTCAATATTAGCATGGTAACGATACAACAAATCCATTCCCAAAATAACCTCGAACTCGTCAAAGGGTAATTCCAATAGATTAGTAGGGAATTCAATTCCCTGAATCATTATAAGACACCCTTGACAAATTTGATTCACCCGAGCATTATGCCCTAGCGGGTTAGTCACAATCACATCACTACATATAACTTCTAATTGGATTCTCAAATTTCTCACCAGTTTATACTGATATAGGAATAAGTTGATCCCGGTTAATAAATAACAAAGAAGGTTTATCAATTAATTGGAAAATTCCTGCAATGATATAGGGATCATCACGATCTTCATTAGTCTTAAGGTTGTATACCCGAGCAGTCGAGCGCATTTCAGGTTGAGTAATTGATTTAGATTAATTTATTCCCTTCTTCGTACTCTACCTCTCTGAGGTACATTAGCGGATCTCTCTAACTGTGCGGGCTCTCCAGTCATTAATGGACAATCCCAGATAAATTGTCCAGTGTCCCCATATCTGAAACATGCTCCGGAGACTACTCGACATATGCTACTATGATTTTTGCCACAATGTTGACATTAAATTGGCCTTCCAGCTCCTGATTCAATTGATTGAGTCTGTTTAGCTCTCATAAGATTTGATTCTCTACCTGAGGATGCAACTGACTCAGATTTAGTTTCAGGCCGAAAACCCAAACCTCGACTTTTTTTTATTACGATGCACTTTACGAGGAACCCGCTCTCTTGGTCAATTTGGTCTTTTGCTCCTCAAATCTTTCATTCTGGGCTCACTCCAAGGTTTTAGCTCAATTCACTACCTCTTGAAATATAGAAAGATTTAGCGCTATCAGCATCTCATTCAATCTGGGGTGCAAACCCTCCACGAACCAATCACATGAATCTTTCTCAGTCGGGACCAATTCAGCTGCAAATCTACTCAATTTATTAAACTCACACTCATACTCATACACTGTGTGACTCCCTTATTTTAAATTCATGAACTCCTACTTCATTTGTCTAATAAACTGATCACCAATGTATTTGTTCTTGAACTCTTCCAAAAAGAAAGGTCACGTCACTTGATTTCTAGGCACTCTAATCGTCACATTAGTCCACCATATACATGATTGACCTCGTAGCAATGAGACTACTCCATCCAACTTCTCCATTTTAGAACAATAGAGACCATCCAACATAATTTTCACATCATTTAACCAAAGATCTGTTGAAACAAGACCTTCTTCAGCTTCTCCCTTAAACTCGTGTGCTCTTAAACTTTTTAGCTCCTTAGAAACATTCATCCTAGGACCGGAGGAGTGAACAGTTGGAAACGCTTCAGAATCACATCCAACGTCCTAAAAATACTCCCTAATCTTGCAAAGACACTCCTTGAGGCACCTGTCTTCACCTTTCCTAGCTGGGGCAGGCGAATTACTACTACCCTCATTTACTCCATCTTCCGCTTCACTTAAGGAGCCCTCATAGTCCGACATCTATTAAGATATAATCACTTAACTATATTAGCAAGGACAATATACTCATTACACTATCAAATTAGAGATTTTTAATATTTCGTTGGCATGTACACTTTTTTAAAACATAAATCACTTCATTTTGAGTTTAAAATCAATTAAACCTTAGCTTTGATACCAATAAATGTAACACCCCTAACCTGTACCTGACCCGGATTCGAATCTGAGGTGTCACATTGACTTTTCAACACTTTGACTCTTTGAAAATCTGATTAAAATTTGACTTTTTACTTTTATTGTAGTGGCAAAGCCTTCATTAACACTAGTTAACATCAAAATTAATGTTAAACAATGAAAATAAATATTTATATTTAAATAAACTTTAATTTGTATAGTTACAAAACAGATTAGAGCATTTGCGATTTAAACATTTATAATACATGCCAACAAAACTTCAAAATAACAAAACTTCAAAATAACAAACCACCTACTATTCAAATCGATCTGATCTGATCTTCACCAAAGATACGATGCACCTAGCTTACTCTTCTGCCTTCTTTGAACCTACGTGTGAAAACACTTACACGCTAAGTATTTGACTTAGTGAGGCATAAATGAGCATAATAAAATATTAAAACACTTGATTAAACATTTCAGAGAAACATTGAATATTGAAAACATGATACATTTCTTATAAATAACATATATTGTTATGCACTTTCAATCCATATCAGTTTGTTTAATTAGCCTAATGAATATCACTGAAAACTCAAGGTATGTGAGTATTTTGAGGTTGTACACTGTAATTATGGTAGAAATTGCCACGTAGAATTTGCACCTAAGTGCCACGTAGATTTGTCCCGAAGGATCGCGTAGAATTATCCCCAATGATCGCGTAGAACCCTCGAATCTTGGCATGCCAATTATACATCCAATTCTCATAACACATATATAAGTATTCACTTAGAATTTTTCAAATTATCATTCATTCATATAGAACACATATACTCATAGTAAAAAAATCAAAACAATGCTTATGAAATACAATTTAAGTAAAATAATAAAATTTAACATAAAATAATTCAAATAGTTTTCGATTGAAAACCATTAAGGTTGGCTCATCGCAAGTCCTCATATCTAATATAAAATAAGTAAGTTGCACTCACCTTTGCCTCGCTTAAGCCCTAAGCAAAGTCCCTTTTTCACTTTCGTTCAATCTCTTTACTACTTCGAGTCGTTCGATACTTGCTTTCGATTGAAATCTACTCGTTAACATGACCAAAATGAATAGCGTAGCTCAAATAATTGTTAACCAAATCAGCATTTACATAAACTAAATCAAACACCTAATTCAAAATTTCAGGTTGAACATATCGATACTCTACACCCAGTACTGATACTTCCCTCCTATGGTACCGATACCTACCTCAGTATCGATACCCATACTGCATTCTGGAATTTTATTTTCAATTACAGTATCGGTACCATACTATTGGTATCGATAGCCCCATTATTGATACTACCGCTTTAGTATCAATTATGTTCATCCGATTAAACAATATCGATATTGTTCTTCCAATACCGATACCCTTGCCCAGAATTCACTCATTTCACTTTGAATTTTACTCAAAATTCACCTAAATCCCATACTTATAACTCTAATCAAACCCTTAAACTCAATAACACTTATTACAAGCAATTTACATCGCTTAAATTCCCTTTAACATCCAAATCTTTCACTAGAACACTTAAAACTAAAATCATACGCATTCTTCAAACATGTTTCTAATCCTTTCTAATACTTCAAATACCTTATTCAAACCATTGACAAGTCAAATATGCCTTTAGAATCCAAATACTAATCAAATTTCATCAATTCCTTTAAAAACCCATTTTACCAAATTAACATTAACTTATTAATCTCATAGCTTCTAACATCTTTAAGCTTTCTTAAGCTTCTATACCAACCAAAGATTTAAAACCAAATCAAAAATGAAAGAAACAACCAACTTCAAATCACTTACCTTAGCAATGGGAGTTTACGGTGGAAGAGAAAAAAAGATGAAGAGAGTTTCTAGAATATTCCTTTTTCCTTTTCTCTATTTCCCCCACATGTTATATAACATGAATTTTAAATTCATTTCATGCTAAAAGACCAATTTGCCCTTAAATCTATGATAATATATCATAAACAAAAATTTCCAAATCAATCCTTGAAAATTTTAATTTATTAAAATTAAACCGATAAATTTTAAATCCTTATATTTTAGTCACTGACCCAATGGTTGGGGTATTACATAAGTCCTCAACTCAGCTACTCTCAAATTAATGTCAATTACATTTCAGTTCCTTCAGTTACTCTACTTGTGCTTTAAGCTCCTTTTAGCTATGATGAGTTATCCCTTGATGTATTTTAGCTTCTACAAGCTGTCATAATGATCTTTGGCCTTGATTGCACCTAGATATGTTAAGAAAACAAAAGAATAAGTCTTGAATCATTGGGAAACATGTATAGTATATTCTCCCACTTAAGCAAAGTATATGAATGAGCTATCATAATTATGATATAAGTTATGTATGAATGCATGATCATGAAATAAACTAAGTAAAGATATGGATGAATGAAATATATTAAGCATGGTATATAATGACAATGCCTAATATGATATATCATATAATTTAAGTATAGAATAAGATAATGTATGCTAATCATGCAATGTAACATAAGGCATATAATCATACTAATCATAGTATACAATGCATAATAGATTAAGATGAATATGACATATGCTATATAACATAATGTGCATGCAAAGTAGTGATATGAAATATAAGTAAATATAATTGAATAGTAAAATAATGCTCTTTGGTCCTTCACTTCATTCACGATTGAAGATAGCAAGATGTAGAGAAGTAAGTGCAAAAGTAGGATCACATCATTTAGTCTCTAAACTGGTTATAAATGAACAAATTCAAATAATTGAATATGAATCCTTGCCCATAATTTTCTTCTGTTGTGAAACTTATGGGCATATCAAATATATCTGTCATAAACTCCAACCCCAAGGAAAAACCCATTCCGATAAGGAGCAACCTCCCTATATGGCACCATAATAAAAAAACACTATCTCAGTCGACCCATTTGGACTGTGGATGATTGTTGAAAGGAAAAGATGTAATTTATACTCTCAAACTTCAACTAACCAACTAATTTTGGAATGTTTCACTTGGTAAACCTTCTCCAAATTAAACCTCATTTTTAGGCTTCAAAAATTACCGAAAATCCCTCCCTAAATCCCTTTAATATTTCCTTTATTAATATTCCATTGAATAACACCCATTCAATTTCACCACAAGAATCATTACTAGATGTTACCTCGGATAAGATCCAATTTGGCAAATCCAAATATAAAGATAAAGCAATTGTTGTCCCTAAAAAGCTAGTTATTACCTCTAAGGCGAAAAAATTAAATGTTTTAGTTGTCAAGTTTATAAAAGATCAACTTTCCTTCGATAAAGTTTCCATGCAAGGTTCATTTGGAGTGCTTCAAGCTCTATTCCCACATGTGCCCCAAGCCTTTGAACTTAAATACTACATCACTCGACCCCTCTAGACTCCAGTCAGTCCAACTCTAGATGGTGACCACCCCTCATCCCTAGTGAGGTCATTACATGTGATCAAGCATACAATAACCATTCAAATATATTGAATAATTTTACCGGTTTTAATACCTTTTTTATCCATGATTTTATAACTTTTTATGTGGAACTCTAAAGATTTTGGTTACCGCTCCTTTATCAGAACTAATAAACAATATCTTTGTGATAATTCTTCAAATGTTTTTTTACTTTATGGAGACCCGCATTAGTTGTAGTGATGCAAACAAAGTTATTATCGCCCTCAACGTTTCATATTCCTATAGAGTTGATGTATATGAGTTCTCCAGAGAAAGTAGATATGTGGTATGATAATATCATATTTAAATTTTACTTGCCCATCTTCAATTTATTCTTTGTAGGGTTTACACCAAAACATACAACAACTCTACTCTTTACATGAAGTTCGATCATAAACCTCTCATCTTTACATTTGGTTATCCCACTTTAAGAAACAAATAATACGAATTATGTTTCTTTTCAGGATGGCTTCAACATGAGAATTTTGAAAGACTTGTTATGGATAATTGGGACTCCTCCCTTACTCTTACCAAAATGATTCAAAAATTTAGTTATACGACTTCTAATTGGGACTGTGATGTCTTTGGGTCCATTAATTGGGACTTGTATGGAATTGGATCTAACTCAATGATTTTCTTAGCAGTCCCTTTAAACCTGAAAGAAGGGTGAGACAAGATGATCCAATTTCCCCCTACATATTTGTTCTCACCATAGAAAGACTTGGTCATAACATCAATAAAGCTTTTAATGAAGGTATTTGGGAATCATTCCAGTTAGTCAGAGACCTTCCCATATATCATATTTTCTTTGTAAATGACTTGATTTTATATGCCAGAGCTACTATTGATCAAGCTCTCCCTTTTGACTGTATTCTTCGTGACTTCAATATCTATTCAAGTCATGAAGTCAAGTCTACTTCTAGAAAAATACTGACATTGATATAGCTTATGGAGTCTTTAATTGACTTGGGATGTAAAGGGTTAATAATCTTGTCTTTTACCTTGGTATCTTGGTCATGCACAAAAGGGGTACTTGTGAGCTCTACAACTTCATCCTTGATAAAATATAAAAGAAATTTAGGGTTTGTGTACTCGATCTCTTTCTTTTAGAGGACGAGTCCCTGTAATACCCCAAATATCAGGTCAGTGATCAAAATGTAAGAAATTTAAAATTTAGTAGTTTAATTGGAATAAGTGATAAGTTCAAGGACTAATGTTTGGAAATTTTGTGTAAGGATTTTATTGCAAAGAAGGAAGATAAGAAGGGCAAGATGGTCTTTTTTAGAATATGGATTTTATATCCATATTATATTAAGATATTTTAAATGGATAAGGGAGAGAATAAGAATTATCTGGAATACTTAGTTATTTTCTCTTCTTCTTCTTTGGCCCGTGACTTCCTGGTTTAAGGTGAGTTATTGTAAGTTATGATTATCTTAAATTGTGGGTTTATATTAAAGCTTTAAGAGGTAGAGAAGATTAAGAAAGCTTGGAAATAAAGAAAAACTAAGTTAATAAGGAGTTATTAGGGAATGAATAAGATGAGTTTTAAAGTGAAAATTTATGAATTGGTTGATAAATGGATTCTAAAGGTAGAATTGACTTGTCAAAGACCTAACTAATAGATTTGAAGTGTTAGAAATAACTTATAACATGTTTGATTAAATGATATGATTCTTAGTTTTAAGTATATGGGGAAAATGGATGTTATAAGAGAAGTAGTGGAGATAAGTTGTCTAGTATTAATAGTAATGAGTTTGAGAAGTTTATTAGAGCTAAGAGAAAGGAAAATAGGTGATTATGGGTTAAAATTTGAAATGGACGAGCTAAAATCTGGACAAGGGTATCGGTTCTATAAGAACAGTACCGATACTTCAAGGCTAAATCAATTAAAAATCAAGGATCAGTATCGGTACTGATTATTGGGGTACCGATACTGAAAGGGGAGTATCGATACCAAGAAGAAAGTATCGATACCGTTTTTAACATGAAATTCCAGTATGGTGAAATGGTATCGGTACCGAAGGGGGTAACGATACTATCAAAGGGAAGTATCGGTACTACTAAGCATGAAAGAGATATTAATGTTTCTTACAGATTAAGTTATTATGATTGAAGATAAGTGATTCGAATTCCAATATTTATTTTCGATTGTTTTGTGTAGACGTTGAGCAAATCAATTTTCGGTCAACTCGGCATTATAAGTTTCGAACAAAAGAGTAAAGGACTTTAGTGAGGCAAAGGTGAGTGCAACTAAATTGTTTATATTGGATTTGAGGACGGCTTGCGACAAGCTAACTTCAAAGTTTTCGATCTAAAACTATTTTCAATTCTTTTATGCAATATATTATGATGTTTTATTCAAGTATATTTTCAAGTAAGTTCTATTGTTAATTTTGTTTGGATGTGAACATGTAATATGTGAATATGAAGTGCCCTACGTGTAAATGATCTACGAGAATATTCTATATAAAAAATAAGACACACTTTAAATAGTGAAACTTAAAATAATTATAGGTTAAAGCCAAAGGTGTATATGTGAGAATTAGGGGTATAGTTGGCATGCCAAGAGTCGAGGGTTATACACGGTCCTTCGGGACAACCTATGTGATCCTTAGGGATATTTCTACGTGGTTCCTCAGGAAAAAATTCTACGTGGTCCTTCGGGACAAATTCTATATGACACTTCGGTGTAAATTATATGAGTTGTGGTCATATCAATTATGCACAACCTCAGTGTACTCAGATATCCTGAATTCTCAGTGTTATACATTAGGCTAAAATAATAAGGATGTAAGTTGAATAAAGAGTGATTTAATGCAAGCTTATAAACCATATTTAATTCAAGTATGAAAAGCTTTATATGAATCAATGAAAAATATTTTTGAAATGTTTTTCTTTTATATACTACTTATTGCCTCAATAAGTCAAAGACTTAGCGTGTGGATTGTTTCACACGTAGGTTCAAAGAGATCAGAAGAGTGACGATTAGGAGATGACATCATAAGCAGTGAAGATCAGATCAGAACCATTTGAAAAATTTAGGTTTAGAAGTTTTGTACATTTTGTTGGCATGTATCCCTGGTTTAAATGGAAATGCTCTGATCAGTTTTTGTAAATGTAAATTTTATGGTATTTAGGTAAATGATTAATTATATATGTCAGTTGAATTGGAAAGTTGTACTCTTTATCTTTTATCAAAATGTTCTACTATTTAAAAGAAAAATTTATTGTCAACTATTTGTTAAAGGTCAAAGATTTGAAAATTCAATGTGCCACCTCGAATTCGTATTCGGGTTGGATACGGGTTGGGGTGTTACATTTATTGATATCAGTGCTATGATTTAATTGATTTTATGTTCGAAATGAAGTAGTTTTGTTTTAAACCGTGTACATGCCAACTAAAAGATAATTTTTTTGATCTGATAAGGTAATTATTATGTTGTCCTCACTGATAGAATAATAATTCCCTCTTAATAGATGTCTGATTTTGAGGGCTCTCGAAGTGAAGCGGGATAAGGTCATGAAGGTAGTAGTAATTTGCATGCCCCAGTTAGGCAAGGTGAAGAACATGTGTCTCAAGGGGTGCTTGTGCAAGATCAGGGAGTGTTTTTCAGAACGTTGGACGATATACCGCATTTCCAACCTTCTACTTCTTCAATTCCTAAGATGAACGTTGCCAAATAATTGAAAGGATTAGGAACATCAGAGTTCAAATACTTAAAAACTTCAAGTTCGATAATTGAAACAAAGTTTACGATAATTGAAATAAAGTTTAAAAATAAACTACATTGTCATCTCTTCTTCATCATCTTCGCCTTCTTCGTTTGGAGGGGATATTCCAAGTTCGACTTCTTCAATGTGTAAGTTTGCTTCCAAATCGGCATCAATTGCATCTTCTAGGGTGGTGATATGTTGCTTACGAGCCGCTCCATCCAAATAATCCTTTAACAAATGCATACTTCCACCGACTCGGGACTTAGTCTTGATCTCCGTTGCGATATAACCCTGCCACTAGCAGAAAAAACGGATTCCGAAGCTACCGTAGAAGCTTGGACGGTTAGTAAATCACGGGCCATGGCGGCTAGAATCGGAAATTGTGCTTCCTTTTCTTTCCACCAAGCCAAAATATCCAAACTTTCAAACTCTTCAAATGTCATTTTTGATAGAAAATTGCATGACATGTAATTTCCCAACTCGCTACTTGGGGTGGTAGTACGTGATCGTTTGGATTGGGAATTTACAAGAGTGTTAAAAAGATTCAAATTTATGTTACTTGGACATCTACTAGATGATTCCGCATTCATTCTCATTTATCGTGTATTACACTACTTGATCTATATTTAGTTAAATAAATTACAAACATGTATCGAAAACATTTGTTAAAATAATTTATTTGGTTTTGGACAAAGTTGGGTTCATCATCGGTTAGATTAAAAGCAAACACAATTTGTTCAATTAGTGTTTCAACCCCGCCAACATTTAACGTTGGGTTTAAAGCGGCGGCACAAGTAAAAATGGGGGGAATCTCCTTAAAATATTTTACAAGTTTTTCCTTCATTGCAAAGCCAATTTCTTGAAAAACTTCGGTTTCAAATTCAAAGTCATTTAGTCGGGTAGCCAACAAAAATATTTGATTAAGAACCAATGGGCTAGTAGGGTAATAAACACCGGATAAAAAAGTTGTTGCATTTTTAAAAACCCCAAGCAAATCGGTTATTTTGGCTATAGTTTCCCAACTTGAATCCGAATAAATGTTTGGGACATGACCCCTCTCGAAAAGCCGATCGTGAAATGTTTGCAATGTTTCTCTTTGCCTTAAGGCAGTATGCATCATCATCAAAGTTGAGTTCCAACGAGTTGGACAATCCAAATTAGGACCCAAAGCTTTTTTATTAACGGACTTACAAAATCGTTTATAATCATTTAGTCTTTTGTTGTTGTTACAAAGAACCGATTTTATCATTGTTTAAATTCTAATCTAATCGGCTCAATAACCTCCAAACCCACTTGCACGGATAAATTAATTATGTGTGCAACGCAACGGGTATGAAAAAACGCACCGTCTAAAATCGGTGAAAGTAATATTTTCAATCTTGGAACCGCGTTTGTATTATTCGATGCATTATCAAAGGATATAGAAAAAACTTTATTTTCTAATTTATAAAGACAAATTACCCTTTTTAAAAGTATAAATAAATTAGCACCGGTATGCGCTCACCGAATAATTCAAACGCGATTGTTCTTTTAATTATTTGCCAATTATCTTGATCTAACCAATGTGACGTAACGGCTAAAAAAGAATTTCCGGTATTATGAGGGGAACTCCAAACGTCACATGTAAGCGACACACCATAACGGTGTTCTTGGAATCCTAAAATCATTTTTTCCCTCGCCGTACGCCACATTTTTATAGCATCTCTTCTAAGGGTAGTACAACTTACTTGAGTATAACGTGGTTGCATTAGTTGTTGTCGTGAAATCTTCATCATCAAAGTGGTCGAACGACAATGCTTTTGTAATCACGAACTTTGTAAACGCTTCTCGTAATTTTCGTTGTCGTAAACAAAACACCACCTTGGGTGTAAGATTCGATTGACTAGGATCCGATCTTGAGCGAAGTGCCTTGCATGATTTTGTCAAATGGTTCTTCAACGTTGTATTTCCTTCCGATGCAAGAAACTTTAGACAAAGTTTACAACGCGCCCTCCTCGAGCCATTTGACATCTCACATAAATCGTAGTGATCCCAAATATCTTTGTTTCGAGTGTGTTTGATCACTCTCACGACTTCAAGGTTTCCCCCGACGGAAGATTCAGCCGTGTTACTCATGATGAACAAAAAATTACAAAAATAAGATTTGAGAGATATTTAGGTGTTGTGTAATAAGATTTGAGAAAGTTGTAATCAACCAAATACATCCCCAACCTATTTATACATGTTTAGGGTGGTAAAATGGTAATTTTTAAAGAAAAAAACGGTCACAAAACCCCCCCAACGGCTATATTAACGGCTAGTTTTTTAAACCCATACCGGTTTTTTTTCGGATAAAAACCTGTAACAACCCGATTTTCAAAATAATATTTAATTGAAATTGGAGGGTTTAACTGTGAAAATTTGGGACTGATTTGAAAGATTTTAAAACTTGGAGCTTGTTTTAAAGTTAAAGAAAATTCAGGGACCAAGCCCTGAATTTAACCTTGGAGTGTCGGCAGGCAATTGTTATATGCGTGATTTCTGTTTTGAAAAACAGAAATCAATTTCACAAATCCTTCCTCACGCACACAACTTTCAAACTCGATTCCGACGCCGTCCGAATTCCGATCGTTGTTTTAAAACCACCGTTGTGTTCATCATCGAGCGAGGAACAAACCCTTCAAATTAATTAAAGCGAAACGCGGTCAAACGTCGGTAATTTCCAGTCAAAGTAGCGACGGTTTTGTTAGCTCTATCGCCGAGAAAATCTTAAATTCACCGCTGATCGTTGCTCCGTTTACGACACCTCCCGCACCATTGTGTTCCTTGTGCCGTTCCGAGTTCACCGGTGTCAACCTTTTCCGCCGTAGACGGCGGTGCGTGAGGAGGTGGTGCATTCAAAGATTCGGTCGATTTGAAATCGAGCTCTCCGCCGTTCAAAAATTTGAACCGATCGTTGTAAGTATCTCGAAATCGCTCAAAATAATTTTTAGAATTTTTTTTGGGATTTTTAGGGCCCCGGAGGACGCCTCACGCGCCACACGCGCCGCCGCAGGGCGAGTGGCTGCTGGAAACCGGTTTAACCGGTTTTCAACCAGTTCTGACCGGTTTGACCGGTTTCAACCGGTTTGACCGGTCTGACCCGACCGACCCGACCCGACCGTTGACCCGACCCGACAGTTGACCCGACCCGACCGGACCGTTGACCGTTGACCGTTGACTGTTGACTTTCTTTGACCAAAACTTAAAATGGCTTTGACCGAGCATTAAACGACCGTTAATCTTTTCCGAGTATACCTATCCTGATAGTTTTCGACGTGCCAAATCCATTTCTGTTGTCCGTTTCATCAAATTCGAACCCGAAGGACTCCAAATTGACAGTCAAAGTAGTTGACTTTGACTTTGACCAAGAATCTGAATTTTCAAAAAGTCATACTTTATGTTTTTCGACGTCCTGATTCCGATTCCGCAATTCGTTTGGCCAAATTCAGACTCGAAATACCCCAAATTGATAGTCAAACCTGAAAAATGCTTATATACTTAAGAAGTCTAGTTTTGAACAATTAAATAGGATTTGGGACTGATAGATTATTATTGTTTGAAGGTACAAGAGACTCTCCGGATCGTTCGACAACTCGACCCAGCTCTTCTAGATCAGTTAAACCACGTGTGCCATTATTCACGCGTTCGAAAACGGTAGCAGAGCGTGGTGAAACCAGCAATCAGTAGATTTGCTATTTGAACCTATTGTCGAGGTATGTTCCCTACTTATTACTGAACTGTTTTATTGGTTTTAATATATATGGGACACCGAATTCATTGGTTATTGTTTTATGGATGCACCAATTTAATGCGACAATTTATGGAATATGGCTGCTATCTAATTTTTGTTTTGAAATGGTATATAATTACCATGTTTTTGGATTTATGGAATTTATGTCACGGTGCAATTGAATTTTGGAATTGAATTACGATGGAATAGCTCTGATCAAGCTAAATGGGCCTAATGTGACTCTTGAGGGCCCCAAGATGTTTCATTAGGTCGGCTTTCCTTTGCTGTGTGCTTTGGGTAAGCTATATGGACTTATTGACTTGGGCTTAAGGATACAAGCTTCAGAGCCTATCCTTAAGTCGGCTTTCTTTTTGCTATGTGCATAAAGTAAGCTATATGGAAAATAATTTTGAGAACTACTGATGGTGTACCAGAAAAGGGTTTAAACTATGATTTTCAAAAGTTAAACTCTTTTACGAATTTGTGAGATTACTGGACTATGATTTGTACCTATTGACATTTTATGGAAATGCTTGGACACACTGAGCCTAGCTCACCTTTTGAAAATGTTTTCCCCCTTTCAGATACTGTTGGTTAGATACCTCGGTTCGAGCACTTGGAGGATCAACATATCTCTTGAAGTAAATCAGATTGTAATGTTTTTATCTTGCAAGTTGACTTTATTTTGGTGACATGGACCTTATTTTAAATATCGGATTTTATAATGATGACTCTTTTGCTAGTACTGCTCGGTTTATTGTGATTTTGAATTTGAAGACATGTTTTAAATTAAATTATTATTTATTGGTACTATATTTTACGAGTTGGATTTTGATAGTATAATTTGTTTATAATTTCATATTATTTATAATGTGATTTTATATTGATAGAATAACTATTTCGGAAAATGTCTTTAATAATCATAATGTGATCCACTAGACTTAGTCGAAACGCATAGGCCGGGTCTAGGGGGTTACATTTATTGGTATCAGAGCTTTTGGTTTTTAACCCTCGGACTGTGTATGAGTCCACATTGAAAATACGGTTTTGAAATATTTTACAAAACGAGTTACTAAGGCCATGTCACAAAGTTATTAAGATTTTAACTATGTTTGAGACTCCAAGTGCTTATCTAACCCTAAGTTTTATCTTCTGTAGTAAACTTGAGATCCATCAAAATGAGTGCTAGACGTGGTCGTCGAACTAGCCGTGGACGAGGTCGAGTGGCTAGATTCACAGATCCGATCGATGAGATACGGGTAGATCCCCCACCTCCGATAGGTGATCATGCTCCTACGACCCCAACGGATCTGCCTCCTGCCGCTGGTATTGGCATGACTACACCGATAATAGGAGCGACCGATATTGAGTCAGAGTCTATCGAAGTTGCTTTGGATGAGAATTTTGGTAGACAATTTCTGCAGTTAATACAGGGAGCAGTCAGAGCTACTGGTGTTGTATCTGAGGTTCCTATTTCGCAGACTTTGATTGCCAATGGAGTTAGAACTTTTGGGGGACAGATAGGTAGAGCTCTTACTGAAGCTGAGGATTGGCTCCAGGATACAGAGAGACGCATGGATCAGTTGGGTTTGGACTCAACTAAGAGATATCAGGGTGTTGTGGCGATGTTAGATGGCAATGCCTACACTTGGTGGGAGTCAGTGACCAGTAGTGTTCCTACCGATCGTTTGACCTGGAATTTCTTTAAGGATCGCTTTCGGAGCCGTTTTCTGGGAGAGCGCTACTTAGCTCAGAGACGACAACAGTTTCAAGACCTGGTTCATGGAGACATGACTGTTTCTGAATATGAGATCGAGTTCCTGAAGTTGCTGAAGTATGGATTCAGTATGGTACCTACGGAGAGAGATCGATGTCGTAAATTTGCCCTTGGACTCGGATACGAGCTGCGTAGGCAAGTTGTAACCCATCAGGATGAGATATTTGATGTGTTGGTGGGCAGAGCCAAAGATGCGGAAGAGGTGGAGGTTTTAGCTTCTGGTAGAGAGCGTGTTGATCAAGATCGATCTAAAAAATTTTCAGGCCCGATGGAGTCATCAGCACAGTCCGGGAAGAGGACTCGTACTTCAGCCCCTCAGAGAAGCAATACACGTTTCAGGCCTGCAGCATCCTCACCTTTAGCTGTCAGTCGAGGCGGTTCCTCGTCGTATTATAATGGGCCCCTTTGTGAGTATTGTGGTAAACATCACTCAGGAGAGTGTCGTAAGAAGATGGGTCTTTACTATCAGTGTGGATCTAGTGGTCATTATCGGAGGGATTGTCCTCAGTTAGTTTCGTTTGAGCAGACCACTACCAAAATTCCTGTGCGTTCATAGACTACAGTACATACCCCAATTAGAGATTATAGTCAAGGAAAGACTCAAGGATCAGCGTCCAAGACAGACAGTAGAGTCCGACCTCAGCAAAATAGAGGGCCAACAGCTTCTGAGGCTAGACAGCCAGCTTTAGTTTATGCAACTAGACGTCATGATGACAGAGATGAGCCTGAGGTTATTGCATGTACATTTACTATTTATTCTACCCCATACTTTGCATTATTGGACAATGGCTCCACTCACTCCTATGTATCGAGCTCAGTATCTCGAAACCTTCAGATTCCGATCGAGAACACTGAAAATACTGTTAGTTACAAGTCCAGTAGGACAAGCGGTATTAGTGAATAAAGTATTTCGGCGTTGTCCTCTCGAGGTTCAGGGAGAATTTTTTCTCGCTGATCTTATGGAACTTCCTTTAGGGGAGTTCGATCTAATTCTTGAAATGGATTGGTTGAATAAACACAAGGTAAAGCTGGATTGAGAATACAAGCGGGCTACTCTGAAGACTTCAGATGGTCGGACTGTTGTGTTAATTGGTGAACGGCGTGGTTATCTCTCCAATATAGTTTCAGCGATGGAAATTGATCATATGATCCGGAAGGGATATGAGACCTTCATTGCTTGTATTTTGAACACCAAAGGTGCATTGTCCACGATCGAGGAGATTCGTACAGTTAGCGAGTTTCCTGATGTTTTTCCGGAGGAGTTGCCTGGGTTACCTCCTGATAGAGAGGTAGAGTTCGAGATTGAGACTTATCCGGGATCTTCACCTATTTCTATGGCACCTTATCGTATGGCTCCAAATGAACTTAAGGAGTTGAAAGTCCAATTGCAAGAATTATTCGATCGAGGATTTATCCGACATAGTACTTCACCATGGGGAGCTCCAGTTATATTCGTGAAAAAGAAGGATGGGTCGCTAAGATTATGTATTGACTATCGGAAATTGAACAAGATGACGGTCAAGAATAAATACTCATTACCCAGGATTGATGACTTATTTGATCAATTGCGAGGAGCTACTGTATTCTCTAAGATTGATCTTCGTTCGGGGTATTATTAATTGAAAGTTAAAGGATCTGATGTTGCAAAAAAAGGCCATTCGCACTAGATATGGTCATTATGAATTTTTAGTGATGCCTTTTGGTTTGACGAACGCTCCTGCAGCTTTTATGGATTTGATGAATCGGGTGTTCCGACCATATTTGGATCAATTTGTGGTGGTCTTCATTGACGATATTTTGATCTATTCTCGTACTGAGGCAGAGCATGACGAGCATTTGAAGATCGTTCTGCGGACTTTGAGAGAGCATCGTCTATATGCCAAATTAAGCAAGTATGAGTTTTGGCTTCAAGAAGTGTCATTTCTGGGGCATATTATTTCTGCGCGAGGTGTTCAGGTTGATCCCAGCAAGATAGAGGCTATTATGAATTGGAAACGACCTAAGAACGTATCTGAAATCTGCAGTTTCTTGGGCTTGGCTGGTTATTATTGACGTTTGCTGAGGGCTTCTCGATCATGATTCTCCTTTGACAAGTTGTTAAGGAAGAATGTGTTGTTTGACTGGGGCGAGGCAAACAGGAGAGCTTTGAGAAATTAAAGGCGGTTTTGACTCAAGCACCGGTGTTGATTCAACCAGAGTCCGGGAAGGATTTTACAGTGTATAGTGATGCTTCACATTCAGGACTTGGTTGTGTTTTAATGCAGGAAAGTAAGGTGGTGGCTTATGCATCCCGTCAACTGCGGCCGCATGAGAGTAACTATCTTACTCATGATTTAGAGTTGGCAGCAGTAATTTTTGTCTTGAAGATTTGGAGACACTATCTTTATGGAGAGAAGTGTTACATTTTCACAGATCATAAGAGCTTAAAGTATCTTCTGACCCAGAAGGAACTTAATTTGAGACGGCGTCGCTGGTTAGAGCTTCTAAAGGATTATGATTGCGTGATTGATTACCACCCTGGTAAAGCTAACATTGTAGCAGATGCTTTGAGTCGAAAGACGGTATCGGAGTTGAGGTCTTTAATGGCCAAGATGAATTTATATGACGATGGCACTTTGTTAGCAGAATTGCAAGTTAAGCCGACCTTGGTTGATGAGATCAAAGCTAAGCTGCCCCTTGATAGCTCCTTGCTTTCCATCTTTGAGCAAGTAGAGCAGGGGACAAACTCAGATTACGCAATTGATCAGGATGAAGTTTTATGCTTTAAAGGTA
The DNA here is from genome assembly GCF_006381635.1 of Hibiscus syriacus. Taxonomy (NCBI): domain Eukaryota; kingdom Viridiplantae; phylum Streptophyta; class Magnoliopsida; order Malvales; family Malvaceae; genus Hibiscus; species Hibiscus syriacus. Next base: position 1,238,041 of record NW_024062052.1, read on the forward strand.
GATATTGTGTGCCTGATGATGCTGAGTTGAGGCAGACTATCCTTACTGAGGCTCATAGTAGTCCATATGCTATGCACCCGGAGGAGATAGGATGTACCGAAATTTGAGAGAGGGTATTATTGGATTGGTATGAAGAAAGACATATCTGACTTTGTGGCTAGGTGTTTGACTTGTCAGCAAGTTAAGGCAGAACATCAACATCCATCAGGTTTGTTACAGCCTATCAAGATTCCTGAATGGAAATGGAGAGTATTACTATGGATTTTGTTACTGGCTTGCCTATGACTCCTTCGAAAAAAGATTCAGTTTGGGTGATTGTTGACAGACTTACAAAGTCAGCTCACTTCATTCCTGTGCGAGTAAATTATACTTTGGATAAGCTGGCAAGATTGTATATTTCAGAGATTGTCAGATTGCATGGTGTTTCATTGTCTATTATTTCTGATCGAGATCCGAGATTTACTTCGAGATTTTGGAAGGCGTTACATACGGCTTTGGGAACAAGATTGGATTATAGTACATCCTTTCATCCACAAACTGATGGTCAATCTGAGAGAGTAATTCAGATTCTGGAGGATATGTTGCGGGGTTGCGTAATCGATTTTCATGGTAGTGGGAGAACTTTTTGCCGTTGGCTGAATTTGCTTACAATAACAGTTATCAGACCAGCATTCGTATGGCACCCTATGAAGCGCTCTATGGGCGTAAATATCGCACTCCGATCTGTTGGACTGAGTTGCGTGATAGGAAAACGTTGGGACCTGAGTTAGTGCGAGAGACGGAGGACACAGTCAGATTAATCCGTGACCGTCTGAAAGAGGCATTTCATAGGCAGAAATCTTATGCAGATCAAAGAAGGAAGGATATACAGTTTGAAGTGGGAGATCGGGTCTTTTGAAAGTTTCACCCTAGAAGAAAGTATTGAGATTCGGGCGTAAGGGTAAATTGAGTCTAAGATTTATTGGACCATTTCGTATCTTGAAGAGGGTAGGACCTGTTGCATATCAGCTTGAGTTGCCTTCTGAGCTAAGTCGTATTCATGATGTCTTTCATGTATCAATGTTGAGGAGATACCGTCCAGATCCAGGTCACATTATTCAGGTTGAAGAAGTAGAGATGAGACCTGATTTGTCATATGAAGAGGAGCCCATTCATATCTTGGAGAGAGATGAACGAGTTCTTCGGAATAGACGAATTCCAATGGTCAAAGTTCAGTGGAGTAATCGAGACCCCTCAGAAGCTACTTGGGAGACATTGGAGTCAATGGAGGCTCAGTTTCCTCAACTATTCTCATAAGGTAAATTTCGAAGACGAAATTTCTTGTAGAGGGGGAGAATTGTAACAACCCGATTTTCAAAATAATATTTAATTGAAATTGGAGGGTTTAATTGTGAAAAATTGGCGAAAATTTGGGACTGAATTGAAAGATTTTAAAACTTAGAGCTTGTTTTAAAGTTAAAAAAAATTCAGGGACCAAGCCCTGAATTTATCCTTGGAGTGTCGGCAGGCAATTGTTATATGCGTGATTTCTGTTTTGAAAAAAAGAAATCAATTTCACAAATCCTTCCTCACGCACACAACTTCCAAACTCGATTCCGACTCCGTCCGAATTCCGATCGTTGTTTTGAAACCACCGTTGTGTTCATCATCGAGCGAGGAACAAACCCTTCAAATTAATTGAAGCGAAACGCGACCAAACATCGGGAATTTCCAGTCAAAGTAGCGACGGTTTTGTTAGCTCTATCGCCGAGAAAATCTTAAATTCACCGTTGATCGTTGCTCCGTTTACGACACCTCCCGCACCATTGTGTTCCTTGTGCCGTTCCGAGTTCACCGGTGTCAACCTTGTCCGCCGTAGACGGCGGCGCGTGAGGAGGTGGTGCAGTCAAAGATTCGGCCGATTTGAAATCGAGCTCTCCGCCGTTCAAAAATTTGAACCGATCGTTGTAAGTATCTCGAAATCGCTCAAAATAATTTTTAGAAATTTTTTCAGGATTTTTAGGGCCCCGGAGGACGCCTCACGCGCCACACGCGCCGCCGTAGGGCGAGTGGCTGCTGGAAACCGGTTTAACCGGTTTTCAACCATTTCTGACCGGTTTGACCGGTTTCAACCGGTTCGAACCGGTTTGACCGGTCTGAACCGGTTTGACCGGTCCGACCTGACCGTTGACCCGACCCGACCCGACCGGACCGATGACCGTTGACTTTCTTTGACCAAAACTTAAAATGGCTTTGACCGAGCATTAAACGACCGTTAATCTTTTACGAGTATACCTATCCTGATAGTTTTCGACGTGCCAAATCCGTTTCCGCTGTCTGTTTCGTCAAATTCAAACCCGAAGGACTCCAAATCGACGGTCAAAGTAGTTGACTTTGACTTTGACCAAGAATCTGAATTTTCGAAAAGTCATACTTTATGTTTTTCGACGTCCTGATTCCGATTCCGCAATTCGTTTGGCCAAATTCAGACTCGAAATACCCCAAATTGATAGTCAAACCCAAAAAATGCTTATATACTTAAGAAGTCTAGTTTGAACAATTAAATAGGATTTGGGACTGATAGATTATTATTGTTTGAAGGTACAAGAGACTCTCCGGATCGTTCGACAACTCGACCGAGCTCTTCTAGATCAGTTAAACCACGTGTGCCATTATTCACGCGTTCGAAAACGGTAGCAGAGCGTGGTGAAACCAGCAATCAGTAGATTTGCTATTTGAACCTATTGTCGAGGTGTGTTCCCTACTTATTATTGAACTGTTTTATTGGTTTTAATATATGGTACACCAAATTCATTGGTTATTGTTTTATGGATGCACCAATTTAATGTGACAATTTATGGAATATGGCTGCTATCTAATTTTTGTTTTGAAATGGTATATGATTACCATGTTTTTGGATTTATGGAATTTATGTCACGGTGCAATTGAATTTTGGAATTGAATTACGATGGAATAGCTCTGATCAAGCTAAATGAGCCTAATGTGACTCTTGAGGGCCCCAAGATGTTTCATTAGGTCGGCTTTCCTTTGCTGTGTGCTTTGGGTAACCTATATGGACTTATTGACTTGGGCTTAAAGATACAAGCTTCAGAGCCTATTCTTAAGTCGGCTTTCTTTTTGATTTGTGCATAAAGTAAGCTATATGGAAAATAATTTTGAGAACTACTGATGGTGTACCAGAAAAGGGTTTAAACTATGATTTTCAAAACTTAAACTCTTTTACGAATTTGTGAGATTACTGGACTATGATTTGTACCTATTGACATTTTATGGAAATGTTGGGATACACTGAGCCTAGCTCACCTTTTGAAAATGTTTTCCCCCTTTCAGATACTGTTGGTTAGATACCTCGGTTCGAGCACTTGGAGGATCAACATATCTCTTGAAGTAAATCAGATTGTAATATTTTTATCTTGCAAGTTGACTTTATTTTGGTGACATGGACCTTATTTTAAATATCGGATTTTATAATGATGACTCTTTTGCTAGTACTGCTCGGTTTATTGTGATTTTGAATTTGAAGACATGTTTTAAATTAAATTATTATTTATTGATACTATATTTACGAGTTGGATTTTGATAGTATAATTTGTTTATAATTTCATGTTATTTATAATGTGATTTTATATTGATAGAATAACGATTTCGGAAAATATCTTTAATAATCATAATGTGATCCACTAGACTTAGTCGAAACGCATAGGTCGGGTCTAGGGGGTTACAAAACCGGTTTTTTTCAAACTGGTATTTTATCTGGATTGAGACTGCACAAAGAATTTTCGCAATGTAAAACACACCACATAGCATGATAGCAGCAAGAAACTATATAAATAAAATTAAGATTGATACGTTACAGGGCTCAAACATTGTAAAGAAGATTACCGAGCATTTCTGGGAGTGGGAAACTGCAGCAAACATCACAATTCAGTAAGAAGATATGAGACTGCACAAAGAAAAGCAAGGATTTACCTGACAGGAACTCTTAGCTCGGTAGAGATTGATGAGACATACAATGCAAACTCACGCTCCTCATAGAAACCGACTAGATAGATCTGGGCTAGATTCGGAATCTACAACAGAGATGTTAATCTTAATAATTACCGGAACTATAAATAAAAAGTCTATATTTTATGTTCTCTTAATATATAGATCAAGCATTATACCCTTTTACAAGCAGAAATTGGGTGATGAACCATAGGTTGTCCAGCCAAAGGAAACAAAGGCTTTGCAACGTTCAATGACAAGGGACGAAACCGAGTGCCTGCAATATGAGAAGTTCCAACAAAATCCTAAGCTATTACATGTTAAACCTTCATATTGGATGGAAATGTTAAATACAAATGAAAAAAAAAGCATTTCAATTTCAATAATTTGAAATTGTGAACACAAATGAAAAAACAAGGACAGAAACACATCAGCCATTGGAAACAAACTCCATATCCAATCCAAATAACCCGAACGGAATTATAAACAAGCAACCCAGAACATTCAAGATCGAAAATTTTCAGCATAAGAACTTAATCACAGCATAATTTTTCAAAGAACAAGGTCATACCTTTAGTGGGTCCACCCACCATGATCACAGCAACAACTTTCTCGTCTGAGCTCCCCATCTTCAAATCAACAAAAACCCAGATCTCCAATAACAACAATTCCCGAACAAAGTATTATATAACAAAAATAAGACGACCCTTTGCTAAAAAAAACAAACAAAATGAATTCACATCCAACACACGACCCAGATGAGCAAATTCGACGAAAATTCAGTTCATTCGCTACCGACCAAATAAGATCGAAGCGGCAGTGACTAAAATGTCTGAAAGTGCTGAAGTAGAAAGAAAGAAATGTTGAGAGATAAAGAACGTAAAACAAAGGAAGCGGCTTTCTTGAATATCCAGTAAAGTGTGCAGAGAATCGGATAAACGAGTAGAAATTGGGATATCCGAGGATGAGGCAGAACACTACTCGCTTACGATAAATCAAAACACAAAGGAAAGGAGAGCAAACCCCAATATAGCAAAATGAAAACAAAAATTAGAATCTAACAATTTCCTCACATAAAGAAAAGAAAGTGAAAGGGAGCAAATTCGATAGCCTTTTCGACCCACAGTATACGTTCCGCTCTTGAAAATATAGTACTTATCTTCTTCTTCCTATTTCTTCAGCTGCCCAAATGGAATAGGGTTCAGTCTTGAAAATAATGCAACGCAAAAATGAAGCAATAGTTGCAGCGGGAAGGGTTGGAGCGAAAGGGTTTGGCCGAAAATAAAGGAGGGAGCGTTTGGCCGGGTAGAAGCGGGAGAAAATGGGAAAATGGCTATTTTGGCGCTTCAATTTCATTCCTATCAAATCTATATTAATAAACTATTTATAATTAATATTAAAATAATTATATAATATAAATAATATTAATATTAACTTATATTAATATAATATATTTAATAATTTATAATTAATATTAATATAATATATAGTCTATAAAATTAATATTAATATAAAATATAGTCTATAAAATTAATATTAATATAAACTATATGTTATAAATGATATTATATTAATATAAATTATAATTAAGATAATTAACATTAATATAAACTATATAGTACATTAATATAAACTATAGTTCATATAGTTTATATATATAGTTCATATGTAAACTATAGTTCATATATATAGTATATAAATATAAACTATAGTTTATATAAATAGTATATAAATATAAATTATAGTATGTAGATTATATAAATATAAATATAAATTGTATAGTTTATATATAACTCATATATAATTTATATATAAACTATGTAGTTTCTATATAGTTCAATAGTTCATATATAAACTATATAGTATTATAGTTTATTCATGGTATATATAGTTTACATAATATATATAAAACTATATAGTTCATATGTAAATTATACTATATAGTATATATAGTTTATATAATATATAGTATATAATATAAACTATAGTATATATAGGTCATATGTAAATTATATAGTATATAAATATAAAATATAGTATATATATATATAGTATATAAATATAAACTATAGTTTATATAAATAGTATATATTTATAAATTATAGTATGTAGTTTATATAAATATAAATATACACCCTAAACTCTAATACTTAAACCCTAATATTTAAACCCTAAACCATATAGTTCATATATAGGTTCTATATAAATAGTATATATTTATAAATTATATTATGTAGTTTATATAAATATAAATTATACTATGTAGGTTCTATATAGTTCAATAGTTCATATATAAACTATATAGTATTATAGTTTATACATGATATATATAGACTATAGTTTATACATAATATATATATAAACTATATAGTTTATATATAATACATACTTTATATAACTATATAGTTTATATTACATATATATTAGTTGTTTTTATTTTTTTCTCAACTTTTAAAATGAATGCAATTTAGTCTATTTTACAATATTTTTCATATTTGATCCCTTTTGTGTTGTTTAATTTATTAAAGATTTTTTTGTAATTTCATATTTTTTCAATTTAGTCCTCCACATTTTATTTGCATATGAAATTGACCCATACTTATTACTTATTTCTATTTATTAATTGGCCCATAACTTTTTAAATGGGTATAATTTAGTACATTTTTGTATTAATTTCAACCTCAAAATTTAAAATTATTTCAATTTGATCCCTTTTGTGTTGTTTAGTTTATTTAAATTTTTATTTGTTATTTTATATTTTTTCAATTTAGTCCTCCAAAATTATTTGCATCTGAAATTGACCCATACTTATTACTTATTTCTGTTTTAAAATTGGCCCATAACTTTTTAAATGGATATAATTTAGTACTTTTTTGTATTAATTTCAACATCACAATTTAAAATTATTTTGATTTGATCCCTCATCAATGTGTGTTGTTTAATTAATTTAAATTTTTATTTGTAATTTCATATTTGTTCAATTTAGTCCTCTAAATTTTATTTGCATATGAAATTGATCCATGCTTTTTACTTAATTATATTTTTTTAATTGGCTCATAACTTTTTAAATGGGTATAATTTAGTACTTTTTTTGTATTAATTTCAATATCACAATTTAAAATTATTTCGATTTGATCCCTCATCAATGTGTGTTGTTTAATTTATTTAAATTTTTATTTGTAATTTCATATTTGTTCAATTTAATTCTTAAATTTGTATTTTTCATAAAATTGAACCATGATTATTTATATTCTTAGTGATTTACTCTAAATCATATACAATTACAAATTACAATTTAACGTTCGTGAAAGACGAAAATAATTAATCAAAAAATAAAAATTAACCCGATTTGAACTCAATCCGTATCTGATAGAGATCCGACCTGAATTTTATCTGCCAATGATGTGATCCGATCTGAACGATATCCGCCTGATGTCTATCCGAACCTGAATTAGCCTGGTCTTTATCTGCTTTGGACTTGAACTGTTTTGACCTGAACTGGAAACGATCCGAACTGAAAATGACATGACCTGAACCCGATCTGGATCTGGTGTCAAATTTACCTGACTTGACCTGTATCCGATTTTACCTGACCTGCCAAGATTCGACTGAAACCTTAACGATTACCCGATTTTACAACCCTACATCCATGGATGAGTGATTTAAACTAGCATTTTCAAAGGTTAGATTGTAATTTGTAAATTACAAATAAAATACTAATTTGTAACTTTAAGACTATGAAGTATATTTTCATCGAAATAAATATTATATAATCTTTTTACCTTAATAAAAAATAAGTGTTTAAACTATACCTTAAGTTAATTTTATGTGCTTAAAGAATTCTTCATTAAAAATATGTGCCTAATATTTTATCCGTTACACTTTTAGGTGCCTATATTTTATTCGTTATACTTTTAGGTACCTACGCAGTAACGACTATAAAAAAACTATTAAGTGACATGTGTCATTATTATATTTTAGCTTAATGTAAAAATAAGTGTCTTAACTATACCCTAAGTTAACTTTTGGTGTCTAAAGAATTTTTCGCTAATAGTATGTGTCTAACGTTTTCGACATTACACTTTTAGATGCCTAAGTTGTAACAACTGTTAGATTCGACCGTTATTTGACACATGTTTCGTTTATATATGTACTTTTTTAAGAAAAAAATTATCACCTGCACAGAAACTTTTCCCCTCCCCTGGTGCATTTAAAACCCCTTCATTGACCTTATAAATTCATAAAGTTAACTTATTGGGATTAGGGTTAGATATTGAGTATTAGGTTTAGATATTTAAGTTTGGATTTATAGATTTAAGGGGACTGACGATAACAAGAGAGATGATCAATAGTAGAATTTCAACGATAGATGAGTGACTGTTTGACGACGATGAAGGCAATCAATGATGACTGACGATAGTTGGTAATGGGGGTAGAAATGAGAGATTTTAGGGTTGTAAGTTCTTTTTTATAATTTTAGAAAAAATTATTTTTTTAAAAATTAATAATATTATCAAGTTCTTTTAGAAAAATAAAATTTTAAAAAATATATAAACATGACACATGTTTATAACTATTTTTTAATGATTATTAGTGTAGACATTTAAAATTGTAATGTCGAAAATGTTATGCACATATTATAACAAAAAATTATTTAGACACTAAAAGTTAACTTAAAATATAGTTTGAGTATTTATTTTTGCATTGAGCCAAAATATAAATATGACACATATCACTTAACGTTATTTTTAACGATTATTACGACGTAAACACCTAAAAGTATATAAAAAACATTAAGCATCTAAAAATATAACGTCAAAAACATTAAATACCTATTTTTAACAAAAAAAAAAAGTTCTTGAAATATCTGAAATTAACTTAATATATAATATTTACACTTATTTTGGACAAAAGAGGTTGAATAATACAATAAAAAAATTCTTTATATAATATAATATAGTATAAAAAAATTCTATTTAAAGTGATTGCTACAATGACCCCGTCAGCGAGGAAGCTCTTATTTTGCATCAAGCCTTTATCTTTCGGTGTTCAAAAACCAAAACTAGCGGTAAGTAGTCATCAAATAAAAGCAATGACAAGAGATAGAAATGAAAGCATCAAAGTTTGAATGTAGAGGGTTTTTTGAAATGACAGATGAACCCTTGTCGTGTCTATCAAAGAAAGTTTATGTTTCTCAGCAAATTACAAACTTTTCGAGGAGGTTTCGGTACTTTTCTAAACCTCCTTGCATTAAATAACTTATGAAGGTGTTGGGGGCCACAGGGATATACCTAGGGAGATCTTTTTGCTTATATTTATAACTTATCGTTTGCTTAAACAATGGGAGATTGAGGTTTATATAATATATATGAGAAGGGTATATTACATAAATAATCTATTAATTATAAGATATTTTATTGAATTTTTTATCTATTGAAAGTTATAAAATGATTTTTAACTATAAGATGTTATTTTTTTAATTATGTGACTATTAAAAGTTATAAAATAGTCATCTAACTATTCATATATTCTAAACTCATTATTTTTCGTTAAAAAATAATGGTCGTTTGAGTTTGAAGTTAATATGTTCATTGGGATATGATAAAATATAATATCAGAACTGTTTGAGTTATATTTTGTAGATTGAGTCTTTGTTTGTATTATATCGTTGAGCAAGTGTTTGAAACATTATATCGTCAAATAAGTGCTTGAAAACAATGACGGTGCTAGTAGACATAATTAAAATATGATTTTATCATATCTCAGTCAATATATTAACGTCTAGCTAAAACAATCGTCAATTTATATAATTAGAAAAAGAAGAATTTAAAATATATGAATAATAAGATGATAATTTATAATTTTTAATAGTCGGGAGACGAAGGTAAATAACATCCTATGATAAAACACACAAAATATTGTAGGAGTAGCATTTACAACTAGTCTGTTTTCTTATAGGACTTTCTCTCTCTCCAATTATTTAAACTTTTCTTTCTCGAACATCAAACTCTTTTATAAAATAAAACGATGTCTAGTTTGATTCTGAGCTTAAGCATAAACCATAACTCTCCTTATTGAGCGAACACTTAATGAACCAGTTTGTACCTTGTGTTTAGTACTCCTAATAAGTAACCCAATGCTCCATTTCTTGAGTCCAGAGTTTGTTTAGGTTTGGTGGGTGGTTTCTCGACATGGATTATGGGGTGGTGGGTTTGGAGGGGTTTGTGGGTTCAGAGGCCATTACCTCCCTTGCCTCGGATCCTCAGACAAAGTCTAAACCGTACGGAACTGGGTTCCTCAAGCAAGACAGATCCGGCAATAATGAAGATGCGTGGTGGAGGAGTTCAAAACTGGCCAAACTTGATGAATCCTCTTCGGCTTCCGAGGCAATGCTGCTCCACCACAGGAATACTTTATTCAGATCTAATGCCACCTCTATCTTCTCCGATGGACACCAACAGCAACGAATGCTGAGCTTCTCTGCTCCTAAGTCCGAAGCTCTTCAAGTGGACGGGAGCTACTTTCACCTCACATCGCCTGCTTATACTATAAATACAGGTATATATATGTGTGTGTCTGTCAAGGTTCTAACATGGTTGTCATTCAATATCATTTGAGGAAATATGAACTTTTTGTTTGTTTGTAAAAATGGGTCTTTTCGTGGAAATCTATGAACCTAAAACTTTGGTTTTAAAGTCTTGTCAATGCACAGGGATGTTTTCCATATTTCCTCCCCTTAAAAAGTATCATTCCTGTTTTAGGAGTGAAACACTTTTGGTAATGCTATAAGACAATAGATCCATGATTCTTGTAGCCTCCTTAAATGTTGCAGACAAGATTTGGTTTCTGGTTTACTGCACACTCCTCTTTGTTTAACACTCTTTCCCCTCCTTCTACAATAGATTAGAGAACTGCAAACCCCTTTTTTTCTTTATTTTCCACTATGCTACTTTGGAAGCCTTCAAATTTTAGGCTTCACGCCTTCAATTTTCTTTTCCTCCTTTTAACCTCATCTGTTTTTTCTTCTTGGATTTGGGTGTTCAGGCTACAATACCGGAGGATTCAATGGTGCAAACATGCATGGGATCTTAGGAGGAGAAAGAGGACCATTCACTCCATCTCAATGGATGGAACTTGGACACCAAGCTTTGATCTACAAATACATAAATTCAAATGTGCCTATACCGTCTAATCTTCTGATTCCTATAAGAAAAGCCCTTGATTCTGCTGATTTTTCTAGCTTATCCGGTGGATCCCTAAGACCAAATACGTGTAAGTTGTCTCTTCTTGGACAAACTAGCAAAACTCACTTTTTATAAAAAAATGTTCATATAAACTTTCATGGTTGATGCAAAAGTTGCAGCGAACAGTGTTCTAACTTTGTTTATGGAAACATTTGCTGCACTTTACTTTCTATTATTCTGCCGAGTACTGATAATGAGTAATGCTCTAATTTTCCTATCTTATCTTATCGGCTAACAAGTAGGGTTTCTGAATGCAAAAAATAATATGTCAAGCTAAGTGAGACAATGCACTAAACAGGTCTAACTTGACTTGCTTCATAGTCTGTTTCAAACAAAAGCATCACCGTCATGGCACTTAAATTTTCAACTTTAGCACATTGCCACTTTGTTTTCGGCCCAACAAGCGACAAGACAACTTTTTCCTGTCATTTTAAAGTAAATTAACAATGTTTTTATAAAGGTAAAAAACTAAAAATTCACCAATAAAGCAGAAAGTTAAAGATTTGTACACACAAAGATATCTGACAGGAAAGGGCTATGGGATGCATGCTTAGAGTTAGGGTAGAATCCGTCTTAAAACTTTTGTCCGATTTGTTTTTGAAGTTAGAATTTGGATGTTTCAATTTTTTTTTATGTTTTGACAGTGAGATGGGGAGCTATCCATCTTGGATTCTCAAACAACACTGATCCTGAACCAGGACGGTGTCGTAGAACAGATGGAAAGAAATGGCGGTGCTCGAGAGATGTGGTTGCCGACCAGAAGTATTGCGAGCGGCATATGAATAGGGGCCGCCATCGTTCAAGAAAGCCTGTGGAAAGCAAATCAGGCCATTCTGCTGCAGCCACTGCCACCACTACCTCCAAGTTGATGCCTGCTGTCTCATCCTCTTCAGCATCAGTGGTAGTGTCAGTCAGTGGCAGCAGCGAGTCCAATAGCCTTACCGTTGCTCAGCAGCAGTTCAAGAATTTGCAGGCAATGGCAGTTCCAGTTAACAGGTGGTAGAATTAACTTCCCACCATTTATTCCATGTTTGTAACCTGCATTATAGATAATCTGCTCATTTGTTACTTTATACCGCTTTCCTTTATAAAGGATGATTTGTAGAATTTACTTATCTACTGAATTCCTTTGAATCTCACAGTTGCCAGTCTTATTTGTACTGTTTAAGTAAAAGTCGGCTGTGAATTGTACTTTCGGTTAGCCATTGATGGATTCTAATTCTATTGGTTAATGTTGTTGTTGCAGGTTGCTTGTGAACAAAGAAACTTTGGGTGGAATATTACATGAAAGTGCACCAGGGCTCTCCATGATATCCCCCAACATCAATCTAAAATTCAAAGAAAACCCTTTCTTGATTCCGAAGCAGCAATCGATCTCGTATGAAGAGAACTCGAGAAATGAGTTCGGAGTTGTTTCCTCTGACTCATTCCTTACCCCTTCCCATAAGGACTCTTCCTTGATTAACTGCAGAAATTTGGGTTCTCAAGACCTTACTCGTCAAGCAACTGAACTGCAGCATTCCCTTCATGAATTCATGGATGATTGGCCTAAATGCCAGTCCGATCATTCAGCCATTTCTTGGCCTGAAGTTGATGTTAAATCAGACATGACTCAACTTTCCATATCAATACCAACGGCTGCCTCAGATTTCATGTCCTCAACTTCCTCTCCTAATGAAAAATTGTCCCCATCGCCTCTCAGATTATCACGTGAATTCGAACTTGTACACATGGGACTAGGTGTAGGCTGTGTTATTAATGAATCAAACCAGAGGCAAGCAAGTTGTATACCCATCTCTTGGGAGAATTCCATGGGTGGTCCCCTTGGTGAGGTATTGCACAGCAACAACTCATCAGCACTTAACCTTATGACAGAAGACGGGTGGGGATAATAGTTCTAGGCACAGATCATCTCCCACTGGAGTCTTGACGAAGACTACCTTTGCTTCTCTTTCTAACAGCAGTGCCGGAAGCAGTCCAAGAGCAGAGAATAACAAGACTCATGAAGACGCTAGCCTTTGCAATGACCTCGGTTCAACCGTCGTTCATTCTTCTCTTTGCCTGCGTTGTAAACCCCTGGAGTCAATTAGTTACAAAACTCGAGTTATTATGTTAATCCTGGGCAAAGGAAGTTTGTCTAAAATTTTGATTTTCAGCAATATTATATTGCACATGTATCGGAGTTTGATGAGTAGTGGCGGTTTGTTGGTAAGTATGGCGGTGGATAAGTTGTTTGTAATGTGGATGTACGAGGAAATGCAGTCTAATATAAGGTTAAGGAAAGATATAATTAAAAATATTAATTTGTTTAAATATTTTTGGTGAAATGCTATCTAAAATATTAATTTTGTAACTGAAAATGTTAAAAAATTAATATATTAGGTAACAAAATTAATATTTTAGATAGTGTTTTACTAAAAATATTTAAAAAATATTAACATATATTATTGTATATTTTTTTTAGTTTTATATTAAAATGTCGTACATTAGAACTACTAGTTGTAATAGTCTGTACAAGGTTACAGTTTCAATATAAACTGAATTCCACTATTCTGAACTACGAAGTATGGTACCAGCCATTATTGTGTCTAGGAAAAAAGAACCCATATCCAGGGATATCTTTCCTTGAAAATTGAAACTGTTAAAAGTGATGGGTCAGACTTTGCGGAAACAGTCATATGTTACTTTCACAGTTTCCTTTATGTTTAAGAGTCCAACCAACTTTGAACCAGCCTGGTCCCTGGATGGATGTGAACATTGGCCGATAGGCTTATTTCACTTGCCACTTCTATGTCCCAATTACCTATCCAACACTGTTCTGCAAAAGATAAGACCCCAAGCAATAATCATTATAATTGCTTGGATTTGGATAGTAGTGTTAGATACAAGTTTGATACGTATGCTCAGTTTTTTTTTTCCTTGAGTTTTTCACGTGTTTAAAGGATCCTTGGAGGGCTTGCATTTTTATGGAATATGTTGTTCTTTCTGCAGAATGGTCATATCAGTTTTCCATTAGAGTCCATTAAGCTATATTTCTCCAATCTCAATGGTTTATTTCAAAGATACAAAATTTGACAAACTCCAAAACCTAACCAGTTATACTCTTTATAGACTCACTGAATTCAAGTATCTACTCTGTCTCACATCATAGCAGCATAAATACTGATGTGAAAACGATCAAGACATGAGAATTTGCTCCTCTGATAGAAGAGACATGAAGCATGCAGAATCCTTTTGTGAATGAATGGTACAAATTTTTTATTAATTTCCTTTGCAATCCATAGGTTTTAACCAAGGAAATAAAGACCAATGAGTCGGGCAAAAGATTCTGGAAGGAAATCCTGTTATCATTTTTCATGCATCCATACACAAACCAGAGCCATTGCTCTTGTTCTCTGCTTAATTTGGCATCAAATTGTCATTAATAGAATTTCACGTTAGCTTCAATAATGCTAGTACTGAATATACAAAGCAAGCACCCACGTTCACGGATGGACCAAGGAGGTGCTAACCTTGATAATTTCAAATTCCCATATAGATTATGTACTTTCTTTATATTTTCTATTGATGATCTAATTTTACTACCTCTAAAATTTTATAATTTTATACCCTAAATATCTAATATAATTTCCTAAATTCACACATTTAACATAGAATCATGTGTCCGTCCCCGTATATGATCACCTAAGATGATGTAAATAATGATATACATGAATTGAAAGACTGCTCACCAATTCCCCTTCCAAATACTATGTGTGCTCTGCAGTCTGCTCAATGCTCATATTTTTGTAGGTGTCGGTAGGGCTGTAAATAAGACGAGACAGACCGCGAGCTACTCGAGATCGACTTGATCAAGGCTCGATAAATACTCGGATCGAATGAATTTGACTCGAGCTCGAGCTCGACTCGAGTTCTTAACGAGCCGAAACGAGCTACTCGATATTCGACTCGAAAAGCTCGTGAGCAACTCGAAAAAAATGTCATATTATAATTTTAAATTTTTTAAAATTACAATATTAAAAATATATTATTGATAATTATAAAATTTTAAAAATATATTAAAAATTCTATAATACAACTACCCTCAAATTTTAATTTTTTTAATTAATTAGTCCAAATTCAATTGTTACATTATATATTACTAAAAGAAAAATAAAAGCTCATTTAATTAAACAAATGTTAGATTACACGTATTTGGTTGATTTTTTTCTTTCTTTTTTAACTTTTTACTGCATAAATACTTGACAATGTAGAAAAATAAAATAAAAAATAATAAAAAGCAGCCTAACAATAGAAAAATTGAAAATAGTTAAAAATTATTTTTGAATAAATATTCTTATATTTATTTTAAATTAATAAAAATTATTTATCTAATGAAAAATATTTAATATATTTCTAATGATAATATTTTTAATAACTAATTTTTTAAATTGTTGTTATAATTTGAGGTTTCGGGTTCAAATATCATAAATGTCAAGGGTTTGAGCATGTAATATCAAGATACTATATTGTACTTACCTCATAAATCGGTACCAAGTCGATTAATTAATGTATTTATAATGAACCCTAAACCTAAACATAAAACCCTAAACCCTAAATACTAAACCCTAAACCTAATTATATGATAGGGGTTAAGTTATGCACATGAAGGTAATATACAAATTATGCAAAATGATGTTATGTGACTCCTAAATAAATCATTCGCATACTTATACATAAACATATTAACATGCAAAATAAATATACACAACTTGCTGATTGATACATGATTTTATCATATCTTTATGATGACTATCGACACCGTCATTGCTTTCAAGCACTGACTCACCAACATAATATTTCAAGAACTAACTCGACGACATAATGTAAACAGAGATTTGATGTACAAATACAACTACAACGATGAGATCATATTTTATCATACCTTAGTTAACAGGTTAGCATCAATATCATACAATCACCATCGGTGTCAAAACATTCGTATTTTACTCTTCTTTATTCTCATAGGAATATTTTCTATGAAATTCACTCAAAATCGATGAAAATCCATTCAAAATTTTGATATACTAATATTTCGATCTATTCTAACGATTGTCCAACAATACTAATTTTGAAATATGTTATTTGTATTTTCGAAATAATACTTCTTATTCTTCAAATTTTCAAATAGAAAACTTCAAATCCCTGAAATTTAAGAAAGTCACCAATCCTCATGTCTCCAGCAGACAAGCTGCCGCTGATTTAGAAGATTTACGAGTGTA
The DNA here is from genome assembly GCF_006381635.1 of Hibiscus syriacus. Taxonomy (NCBI): domain Eukaryota; kingdom Viridiplantae; phylum Streptophyta; class Magnoliopsida; order Malvales; family Malvaceae; genus Hibiscus; species Hibiscus syriacus. Next base: position 1,254,530 of record NW_024062052.1, read on the forward strand.
CATAAGAAACAGGGTCCTGACTCGTTCAGAGTCGGTCACATTCTGAAACAAATATATCTTATATATCTGGTGTGCACAACCAATTTACAAAAAGGTAACCAAAGGCTTATCCAGATTTGGATGAAATCAAAACTTCCCTCAACATAGAACAACACTTAACCTTATTCTTCAGATACTCTGGATTTGTAGAGAGGGCCTGAACCAAAGCACTTCTATCCTGTCAAAGGGAGTAACAATGAAATATGAGCATTTAGCATGAAGGGCATTTGCTAAAACATGTTTACGAAACCAATAATTATTATGACATATTGATGAGACAGTTTTGCTAGTTCATACGTATATACACCTCTGCTATTTCGTTGGTCAATGAAGCATCTGCTATTTCGTTGGTCAATGAAGCATCCCAATCATCCAAAACCAGTATAATATAATATATTACTAGGTGAAGCGCAGATAAGTCGAACAATTCACAAACCACGCACATCAGACAAGTTTGAAACTAGCCAACTGAAGCATGCAGGCCTTGGGTCAGATATATAAACAGCACATACAGATTCATGTCAGTAGTTACACGAATTGAAAGCAAACTTTGCAGTAATTTATCTTAGTGAAACTTAAAAAGAAATTACCACAATGATAATGTACATAAATCAGATTGTCAACCAATATGCAGACAAAATGCAAAGGGTAGTGAACAGGAATTTTACTTTTGTTGCTATATGCAAACAAGTAGAGATGGCATACCTTTACCCAAAGTGCTGAACAATCAAAATTAGTTAGAAACCAATGGTAAGGTCATGTGAAATTGTTTCACTCAGCAACTCTGGTGAAAGTGCATAGTTGGTAGAAGAGTTTGCCTTTTGCAGCCTACAATTCTCAGGATGGATTCCTGCTATCTGCCATTGAATGGTAAATATGTGATTCGATTAGCTCAAACAGACAACATGAGTATTTACTACAGTGGCTAAATAATATACATAGATCAAGTAATCGTACACCATTTGAACATCATCAGATTCTCATTAATCTCACATAAAGGAGTAAAGAAATAAAACTAGAGATGGACCCTAATTCACATGGATACCTGGCAGGCTTTTTGCAAGGAAGAATGTGTTTGATCGGATGCATAAACTACAAGCTTTTCAAGCGCATCTTTTCCAACCACCCTCAAAACATTGTCACGGGCAGCCAATAATACAACTAGAACAGCTTCACTTGCCGTGCCCTGAATCACTCTGCCACCTTGTCCTGCGACACAGTTACTGATCTCATTCCATAAACTTTAGAGATATTTTACACTTTCATTCTTGTGGTGCTAGAAAGAATTCAATGAAAATGCCTCGACCCAAAATTGCATTCTATATCAGAATTTTTTAAATAAAAGAAATCCCAAGTCCTTGCCTGCTGAAAGGAAATCTTCAGGTAGCTTAAGCATCTTAGCAAGCCAATCCAAAACAATCATTTCGAGCTCAGTTGCAGCAGGAGATGTAATCCAACTGAAACCAACAATATTGATACCAGTACTAAGCATTTCTCCCAAAAATCCAGCAACACTGCTATTGGAAGGATAGTATGCAAAATAATTTGGGCTCTGCCAGTGAGTAACCTCTGGCAATATATTTGCCTGAATGTCTGCAATCAGAAGAATATTTATTCATGAAAAAGAATACAATGCAATAACTAGAGTATTTATTTAGGGGAACCAGGATTTATTAACTCAGAGCTGTCGAGTTTCGGGAGAGAAGAAGAGGAGGAAGAAGAAGATGCACAGTATACGATATTTAGCTTGAAAGATAAAATGCCTTTCCTTCAGATGCTCCAAAGCGTTGAACTTGAGTTGGTCATGTGAGTTGATATCCCACATCGGTGGTTCTTGGGGAATAAGGGGTAAAGTCGAGTGTATAAAAGGGGACGGGTTTCAACAAATGAAAATTAACCCCACCTCGAGCTTGAATCGAGCTCAAATTTGAGCTTCAATCGAGCTCGAGTCTCGAGCTTCAATCGAGCTCGAGTCTCGAGCTTCAATCGAGCTCCTGAAATTTTTTGAGTTCGAGCCTTTTCGAGTTCGAGTTGAGTTTTAATAATATATTTCGAGTTCGAGCTGAGCTTCATATTTTTTAGCTCGCGAGTTTTCGAGTCGAGCCTACGTTTAAAGTTTTCGAGTTCGAGTCGAGCTCAGCAATACTTGAGCTCGACTCGGCTCGTTTTCACCCCTACCGTGTCAGACATTATTCAGAGATGAATTCTTTTGCTCAATTCCTAAATTAGTCAAATAATATCACAGATACAAGAAAAACATAAAGCAACAAATGAATGCTAGAAAACTTGAGCAGCAATGATAATACAGTCCACCAGAAAGCAAAGAATATAATTCAATCAAAAGTTCATGGATATAAATCACCTTAGCACAATCAACTTCTGAATTCAAAGACCAAAAGCTCTACCATGGTAAATATAGCATAATGTTATGGAAACTGTGAAAAACAAGACAACAATTACCAAATTTAGAAGAAACTCATAAATCAAACTCTGCTAAGAGGACGTAGATTTTAATTTCTTCGTGCATTTTACTAGAGGATATGTATTCTTTATCACTTTTTTCCGAACCTTCTTCACAGTTTTAGCTTTCTTTGACTTCAGTCACAGCCTGCATTTCCCTTATAGGACCTGGACGTATCCCTTGCTTAAGTGCACTTCCTCTAGGAGTAACAGAGGAAGGTAACCTCAAACTTAATGGAGGTAATGGACCGTGGGGCTTCCAAACCAAGTTGTTTTTCATTGAAAATCGTACCCTCTTCATGCTATTTTCTCAAGTTTTCATAGTTCCACCGTCTTCAACATCAGCTTCACTGGTTAGATGCCCATTCTGAAATTTTTGGTCATCCATACTCTTTGCTCTCTTTCTCTTCTTGGAGACAGCACCATTAACTTTTGGCAAATCACAAGCACTTGCAGCATCACCATTCTAACCTACTTCTGCAGCAACCTTCTCAAACTGGAGCTGAAGGTTAGAAACCACTGATTCAGTAAATGTTATAGAATCCCCATCACCATTCTGCTTGATATTAGAACTGGTATCCTCTGCAGGTAACATCATTCTCTTGATCTGCAGAGCTACATGCAGCTTCCTTGCTTTTCTTAGTCTTTTTACCACTGCCCCCAGATGCCGTTTTGACCTTTTTGCTTTTCTTCACCGCCTTCTTTGCAGAACCGTTAATATTAATTCCCTCTGAAACATCATTAGAAACATCCACCTCACTAGCAATAGGTATTAATTCAGGCACCTCATCTTCTTCACTGTCTTCATTAATCTCAGGAATCGAAATATCAATACCCAATGACGTCAAATCCTTCTTCAACTTCAAGAATTCCTCATGTAGAGCTAACACAGTCTTCCTATTGCCCTGACAGCAATCCACTGAAGAACCCAATTCATAAAACTTCGCGGAGAACCCATCACCAAACAAATGGTCCCCAACATAACCACATCGTCGTCATCATCAACATTGTCCCCAGACCTCTTAAGTTCCAGCAATCTCCTTCCCATTTTAACAAACACATCAAACACATTACTTCTTATCTTCCCAACCAAAATCTTATCATCCACTTTCCCCAAGATTCCAACTAATGGTTCCAACAGAACCTCAACAACCTCTTTTCTTATTGGAAGAAAGGGCTTTATTTCCTCGAGAAAAACTGAAGCAATGTGATAATTAACGCCATTCCCTTGAAACTTATCATCAGCTAAAAATGTTCTATCAACAAACACCCTAATCGAACGAAGCGTAAACTCCAAATCCCACGACCGTTTCTTCAACATAACAAAAAAAGCGACTCAAAAACCTACGAATTAAGGGGGTAAAACTTATCTAACCTTAAATTGTCAATCCCGGGCCACTCGCGACGCATTGTAAGAAGGAAAACAGAGAAATATTGGAGAGGTAGACTAGGTTCGAGCTTCGGAAGAACCGAGGAAAGCTTTTCGATGAGGTCGGACTGAGCCGGCATCTTGTCGGCGTGCCAAACGCAATAGAAGAGACCTTTCCAGAGCTTCTTCATCTCTTCATCGGAGATTTCACTCCGTGAAGGAAGCCACGAATTGAGGAGAGACCTTACGGCTCTGTCTCGGCTCGACTTGTCGCAAGCCGCTAGTAGATTTATCAATGCCGGGCCTTCTCCGACCCCGGATTCCGTCATATTCAGCGTGTTTAGAAATTAGTTACAGGGGTGTAAAAAGCTGATCTTATAGTAAAATTGATTAAAACCGATTGAGTCAAAAATAATTTTGATATGGGTTGCGATGATCCGAAATCGATTTGAGTCGAAATTGGGGTTGATCTGAATTTAAATTAGACCTAAAAATTATGGATCCAAACTCAAATTGCACCAGACATGAGAACGATATGAACCCGAATTATTCCGAAAATATGATACATGAACTTGAAATTGACCTAGTAAATAACTAGTATTACTGATGTTTTCAACCTGACGTGTAAATGACCCAACTTGTTATTGACTTTATATGACATTTACCTGACTTTTATATTATTATTGATGAAATTATAAGATTTTAATAAAATTTTGAGATTTTGAGTTTATAATAATACTAATTAGTATAGTATGATTAATTTTTAAATGTTATAATAAAATATTAATTATAATAATTAAATTAATAAATATATTTATTTTATTAATTATAATTCTTATATTATGATTTATAAATCTTTAATATAATCATTAATTTTATTTTATTAAGTAATTTATGTATTGAAAATTATTAATTAAATTAATTATAATGATTACAAGTTAGATTAATTTATATATACTATATAGTTTATTAAATGACCATTTAAAATTAATGAATTATATAATATATAGTTTATATATACTATATAATTTATATATACTAATGAACTATATAATATATAGTTTATATATACCATATAGTTTATATATACTATATAGTTAGAATAAATTTATTTTCTATATTAATTTTGATCATTAGATAAAAAAAATTAATTATGACCAATAAATTAGTTTTATTAAATGATTTATTTATTGATTATTAATTTTACTAGATTAAAAATTAGATTGTATAAAATATCAATAAGTTTATATCGTTATTATAATGTATAAATGATTAATAATTTAAATAAAATAATTAATATAAGTAAAGGATTAAAATAAAATAAATTTAAACTTAAGGGGCTTAACTAAGTGTTTAGAAACTATCCTATGACTAAATTAAACAAATAAAAAATTGCAAGCTGAAATTAAAAGCAATTAAAATACGCATGAAGATTAATTTGAAACAATTAAAAGTTTTAATTTAAAATTAATATTGAATTGGAACTAAATTAAATTAATTTAAATTGAGGATCCTAGTGTCCCAACAACGGTGACAATAAACATCATTAAAAATATAATTTTATCATATTATAATCAACAAGTTAACATTCAATTTAGACAACCTTCAATTTTTAACGAAAAAGGATTAGTTTGGAACATATAAATAGTTAAGTTACCGTTTTATAATTTTTAATAGTCAATGACTCAACAAAACAACATCCTCTAATTGATGAATTATTTTGTTACTTTTAATAGTTGAGAAACTCAATAAAAAGCGTCCTATAATTGAGGTATCATTTATATATTTTACCCAGAATATTAATCACATAATTATTATATGGTATGTATGAATTAAAGTAATTGTATAATAATTTAGAAATGACATTTTAGAGTGCAAAACGACACCGAGTTGCCAGGCAACTAGTAGAGAGCAAGGGCAAAACTGGCGGGTCCCAAGGTTGATTTTGGCGAGGATCAATTTTGCAATTGGCAGGAAGCTAAATTTTGGAAGGGTAAATCTGGAATTTAATCCGCGTTACGGTCTTAGAGTGCTCAGATTTTTATTACAAAGCGCGTGAGAAATACTAATAAATTGTCAAATTGGAGCTGATGGAGCCCAAGGAAAGTTGACGGCGCGTTGGAATACTTTCAAAGCGAGGGCGATTATGGTATAAAACAGGGCCAACGATTATAGACAATGACCCCTTTTTTAGTTTTAATAAAAAATTCCCTTCACCTATCTTTGAATTAATATAAAAATAATTATCTAAATTATACCTTAAATTTATTTTATATGTTTAAATAATTTTATTTAAAATAACGTTTCTAACGTTATGACCTTCAATGGTGGAACTCAACATTATTTGTTTGAGAGGCATTTAAAAAAATATATATCAGTTATAATATTTTACTACTTACTTCAACTAAAATGAAATTAAAAATTAAATACTGAATAACTTGATTGAAGTCCTCAACTTAAAGAAGATAAACAACCAAACAAAAAAGAAGACAAAAAAAATTATATCTTGAAATTTGAAATAATAAAGGATATTTTCATTCATTTAAAAATTAAACAATAATAAAAAAATGAATGTTAACTCTTTTTAAAAAAATGATAACTAAATTTTTAATACCATATTCCAATGTTATAGTAAATAAAACCATGTATATATACATAAATTAAATTTTAAGTTAAATTATATTTAAATTATTAATCATTTATACATTATAATAACAATATAAACTTATTGATATTTTATATAACCTAATTTTTAATCTAGTAAAATTAATAATCAATAAATAAATTATTTAATAAAACTAATTTAATGGTCATAATTAATTTTTTTAATCTAATGGTCATTATTAATTTATACTATTAGTTTATATATACTAATGAACTATATAATATATAGTTTATATATACTATATAGTTTATATATACTAATGAACTATATAATATATAGTTTGTATATACCATATAGTTTATATATTATATAGTTTATATATACTAATGAACTATATAATATGTAGTTTTTATATACCATATAGTTTATATATACTAATGAACTATATAATATATAGTTTATATATACCATATAGTTTATATATACTAATGAACTATATAATATATAATTTATATATACTATATAGTTTATGTATACTATATAGTTTATATACTATATAGTTTATATAAACTATATAGTTTATATAAACTATATAGTTTATATATATACGCTAAATAGTTTATATACAATATAAAATTATAAATATAAACTATATACATTATATAAAACTATAAATATAAACTATATAGTTTATATATGTTATATATATATATATTAATATATTATATATTTTTTTAATTTTTTTCTTAACTTTTGAAATGAGATGAATGCAATTTACTCTATTTTTTCATATTTGCTTCACATTTTACAATTATTTTGATTTCATTATTTTGTGTTATTTACTTTATTTAAATTTTAATTCGTTCATTTTCATATTTATTCAACTTAGTCATTAAATTTATAGTTGCATATGAATTTGGTCCATTCTAATTAGTTTGGAACATATATATTATAATTGTTTCAAAATTTTCTCAACTTTTGAAATGAATGCAATTTAGTCCATTTTACAGTTTTTCTTCACATTTTAAAATTATTTCGATTTTATCCCTTTGTTTGTTTAATTTATTTAAATTTTTATTTGTAATTTTATATTTGTTCAATTTAGTCTTTAAAATTATATTTGCATTTGAAATTGAACCATACTTATTACGTATTTATATTTTTTAATTGGCCCATAACTTTTAAAATGTGTATAATTTAGTACTTTTTTATATTAATTTCAACCTCAGATTTTAAAATTATTTTGATTTAGTCTCTCATCGCATGTTGTTAAATTTATTTAAAATTTTACTTGTAATTTCATATTCGTTCAATTTAATCCTTAATTTTATATTTTTCATAAAATTGATCCATGATTATTTATATTCTTAGTAATATACTATAGATCATGTACAATTATAAATTGCAATTCAACGTTAGCGAAAGACGAAAATAATTAATCCAAAAATAAAAATTGACCCAATTTGAACTCAATCCGTATCTAAGAAAGATCCAACCTGAATTTAATCTGCTAATGATATAACCCGATCTAAACGAGACTCGCTTGAAGTCTATCCGAACATGAATTAATCTGGTCTTTAACTGCTCCAGACCTGAACTGACATCGATCAAAACTGAAAGTAACTCGACCTGAACCTGGTGTCAAATCAACCTGAAAATGACTCGAACTGATTTGACCTGGACTCGACCTGATCCGAGTCAAACCATCAAATTTACCTGACATGTATCCGATTTTACACGACCTCACAGAATCTGACTAAAACATAAACAATTACCTGATTTTACGTCCCTAATTAGTTATAAGAAATTGTTGGGAGAGTAATTCGACGAAATTGGAGGCTTCTTCATATTTATTGCTAAAGAAGAGCGAGCAAAGAAAAAAACCCTAAGGGTAATTTTGAAAATAGGAAACCTGAACCTCCAAAAAGATGAAATTACTTACAACTATAATCTACAATATATGGGAGGTTCTTTTGTGAGTGATTAAAACGACTAATAAATGGTATGACTAGTTAAAAAGGTAACCGATTAAAAGCGTTACCGAAAATGCTATTTGTATTGATAATAACAATAGTAATAACCGAAAATGTTATCGTTGTATGTAAAATGGGCAAATAAAATATAGACTTTAATAATTTAGGTTAATTTCTAGAAGCGTTATCTATCATAGTAACATAGCAGGTTGCGCCTAAAATCTTATAAACGATAAGAAAATAAGCTAGTTACTTATTTTGTTATTAATACGAGGTTGCACCTAATATGTTATGAGAGTTTAAGTTGATGGAGCCTTAGAAATCTCTCGATAACAAAATAGTTTAATTACTTATTTTATTATAAATATTATTAACATAATAGGTTACACGTAAAATGTTAACAAAGTTTAAGCTGATGGAGGCTTAGAAATTCTACGATAAAAAAAAGTTAATTACTTATTTTATTATAAATATTATTAACATATTAGGTTGCACCTAAAATGTTACCAAAGTTAAAGATGATGAGACATTAGAAATCTCACAGTAACAAAATAAGTAATTAACTTATTTTGTTATAAATTTTATTAACATATTAAATTGCGCCTAAAATGTTAACAGAGATTAAGCTGATGGGGCCTTAGAAATCTCACGATAACAAAAGTTAATTACTTATTTTGTTATAAATATTATTAACATATTAGGCTACACCTAAAATGTTACCAAAGTTTAAGCTAATGGGGCCTTAGATAATCCAACGATAACAAAATAAATTAATTATTTATAATGTTATGAATATCTACAATATATCCAATTGCGTTTTAATATGTGTTGAAAACATTTTGATATTTTGATATAACAAATAAATTGTTAATTAATGTTAAGATTTTATTTTCAATTTAAATATTATATTCGATTCAATTACTTGAATATCACAAATATTACTCAAAGTTTTCAAATATCAATTTTTACTCCTTACTAAACTAAAAATTGAGATTTACACTATAAATATTTTTGAAATAATTTTTACAAATTATTTCGAACCACAATCGAGTCAAAATTGAGATTTGAATAGGGTAATACCGATACTGCCTTAACATTATCGATACCCCTAAAACATCGAATGCTAAATGGGTACCGATACCCCATACAATATCGATACCCTTACATATAGTAGTAATGATACCATGGTCATGGTACCTGTACTACCCCTTTGGTTTTGACTCTGAATTTTAACATAATGTAAAACGGGTACTGATACCATGTTTGGTATCGATACTACTTTATATAGTAGTATCGATACTCACTGGACGATATCGATACTATAACACATAGTAGTATCGATACTCCTTAGACAATATCGATACCGTTGAGTTGCAACGGTTCGAAATATTGAATTTTATATAGGTAGTATCGATACCCCTTAGTGGAGTATCGATACCCATACGCTCCCAGTAGTTTTTTTCAAGTGGATTTCACACTACAATAGCTCTATTGACTCCATGATCATCCCCAACATTCATAATTCATTCAAGGGGTATTTAAACAAGTGTTGAAGCCATTGGTGATTAAGAATTGAGAAACAAACAAGAGAGAAAACCTTAAACTTATTGATTGAGAAAATCAAGCCAACATCCATTCAATATTCATTTTGCTTTCAAGAACACCATTTGTTCTCAATTGTATTTAATTATTTAGTGTTCTTTCTTTGTTCTAGAATTGTGCAAACAATCTTACCTTGTGAGGTTTTCTTCTAAGTTTGCAAAATTTGTGATTTTCTCTTTGAGAGAGAGTGTCAAGAATTTGAGGTATAATTCTTGAGGGAGTTGTAAGGTTACTATTTGTCCTCAAAAGAAAGACAAATTAGTGAATTTGTGGAAAATCCTTAGTGCGGATAGGTAAGGTAGTGGACGTAGACTTTGGTTGAGAAAGTCAAACCACTCTAAATCTCTATGCAAATTATTTCTATTTTTTGTCAAAGCTTCCACCAAAAGTTTAATTGCCAATTCACCCTCCTCTTATATAATTCATCCGATCGATTGACTCAACAATTGATATCAAAGCTAGACTCATTTGAAGGTTTTACCACCTCTTAAGAAGATCCGAGAATAGTTCAATTGTTATCTAAGTCATCCATGGCCTCTACATCAAACTTCGACTTTGTTCTGGATTCTCAACCCGTCAACAAGCCTCCTTTCTTCAATGGAGCTAACTACGCCTATTGGAAGAATAAGATGAAATTCTTCATTCAAGCTAGTGATATTGGAGCATGAAACATCATGATGAAAGGTTACTCTGCACCATCCAAAGACATGGATTTGTGGAGTGAATAAGAGACGAGACAATGCCAGCTCAATTCAAAAGCAATCTATATTCTATTTTGTGCACTTGGACCAGATGAATACGGAAGAATATCATCTTTTTCAACCACCAAGGAGATATGGGACAAGCTTCAAGTTACACATGAAGGAACTGACAAGGTAAAAGAAACCAAAATTAGTCTTCTTAATCATAGCTATGAAAATTTCAGGATGAAACCAAATGAAGATATCAAAGCTATGACGGATATATTTTCCGTAATTGTTAATGGCCTTAAGGGATTCGGAGAAATAATCCCTAATAAGAAACTTATGAGGAAGATAATTTATTCTCTTCCAAAAGCTTGGCAATCAAAGAAGACTGCAATTATCGAAGCTAAAGACCTTAAGTCTTTAACTCTCAATGAGCTCATTGGTTCTCTCCTCACTCACGAAATGATGCTTCAAGATGAGGTAGATCATGAGAAGAAGGACGATGCAAAGAAAGAGATGAAGAAAAAGAAAAACATTGATGTTGCTCTCAAATCCACCAAAGATGAGAGTAACTTTGATAATGACGAGGATGAAGAAATGTCATTGCTTGCCAAAAGACTTAGAAAATTAATGAAGCCCAATAGAGGAAGAAAATTCCAACGAAATAAAGGCTTCAAAAATGAGTCCAAGGAGAAGGACCCAATCATATGCTATGAATGCAAAAAGCATGGGCATGTTAAATACGATTGCCCACAATTGAAGAAGAAGGTTCTTTCAAAGAAGAAGCATAAAGAACACGTGTCTACTTGGAGCGATGATGAATCATCCAATGAAGAGGAACAAGAAGTAGCAAACTTGTGCTTAATGGCCACTGAGGAGGATTCTCAAGTAACCTCTAACTCATCTAATTTAGAAGATTATTCTTTTGATGAGTTATTAGAGGAATATTATGAGTTGGCTTCGGATTATGAGAAGTTATTTTCAAAATATAAGAAAAATACTTCAAAATTGAAAGATGAAAAAGATCTCATATACAAGACCAACAGTGAACTCAAAAGTAATATTAAAATTGCAAGTCAAAATAGAAGATTTTGAAAAGAAAAATTCTGATTTGCAAAACTTACTTTCTAGAGTTAATGATGATCATCAAAAGAAAATTGATGATCTTAAAGCTTCTTTCGATAGAGTTGGATCAAAACGTTTTGAAAAAGGAGAAAATTCAAAATGTAACTATATTAGAAAGAACTTTAAAACTTACAATCACAGAGGTCCCCAAATAACCTCACATGGTAAGATCATTAGGAGTATATGGGTTCCTAAAGGACTCAATACTACTAAAGATAAGGATATCCTAAGCAAATGGATACCCAAGGGGACTAGGATTTTAGGGACAAATGAATATGGACCCAAAAGAATTTGGTTACCAAAAATAAAAAAGTAATCTATGATTGTAGGAAAAGGAAAATTGCTTCAAGGTACGAAATACAAGCTCAAATTCATGGTACCTTGATAGTGGATGCTCAAGACATATGACCGGAGACAAGAGCTGGTTTATAGAGCTTAACGACAGAAATGAAGGAGTAGTAACCTTTGGAGACAACTTAAAAGGTTACATAGAAGGTATAGGTACAATAGGTAATACCTCTTCCATACAAATAGAAAATGTGTTATATGTGAAATGGTTAAAGCATAATCTATTAAGTATTAGCCAATTGTGTGATAAAGGATACAATGTCTTGTTTGAATCAAACGGTTGTAAAGTTGTTGACATTGCATCTAATAGGATTATGCTTATTGGTCATAGAATAGAGAACATATACATGGTGCATTTAGATTCTATTAACATGACTAATTTATGCCTTGTTTCCAAAGATGAACATGATAGGTGGTTATGGCATAGGAGACTAGGACATACAATCATGAGTGTTTTGCAAAAACTTAATCAAGGTAATTTAGTAAGAGGCTTGCCAAAACTGAAATTTAATATTGATAAAATATGTGATTCATGTGCAAAAGAAAAACATAATAAAGCTTCCTTTAAATCCATTAATGATGTATTAACTAGTAGAATATTACAATTGATCCACATAGATCTTTTTGGGCCAATTAGAATAACTAACTTGGGTGGAAAATAGTATGCTTTTGTATTGGTTGATGACTATTTTAGATTTACTTGGGTTCTATTTTTAAGTACTAAAGATGAAACATAAGAAAATTTTATCACTTTTTCAAAAGTAAACCAAAATAAAAAAAGGTTACTTCATTTCAAGTGTTAGGAGTGATCATGGTACTGAATTTGAAAATCTTGGATTTACTGATTTTTGTAATTCAAATGGGATTAGCCATAATTTTTCAGTACCTAGAACCCCTCAACAAAATGGAGTTGTTGAGAGGAAAAATAGAACTTTAGAGGAAATGGCTAGAACCATGCTTTGTGAAAACAATTTGCCAAAATATTTTTGGGCGGAAGCCACAAATACCGCTTGTTTTGTAATTAACCGAGTAATAATTAGGCCTATTTTAAAGAAAAATCCATATGAAATTTTCAAAAATAAAAAGCCTAACATTAGTTATTTTTATCCTTTTGGATGCAAATGTTTTGTTTTAAACAACGATAAAGGCAATCTTGCCAAATTCGATGCTAAAAGTGATGAAGGAATTTTTCCGGGTTATTCCTTAAATTCTAAAGCTTATCGTGTATTTAATAAAAGAACTTTAGTGGTAGAAGAGTCTATCCATGTTGTTTTCTATGATAATCCCCTTCCAAGGAAGGATTTTTGTGTTGATGATAATGTAGGTATATTAAATGCAAATGACATGGGAGAATCATCATCAAAGGAAGAAGTGAAGGATGAGGAAACTCAAGATGCCTTCAAGAATCTAACCATTGAAGAAAGGGAAGTCACATACCCAAGAGAGAACAACTATGTCAAGGATGATGAGATTTTAGGTGATCCATCCAAAGGGGTAACTACTTGATCTTCTCTTAGGAATATTTGTAATTATGTTGCATTTATCTCATGCATAGAGCCGAAAAATGTTAAAGAAGCATTAACCAATAAAAATTGGATTATGGCTATGCAAGAAGAGTTAAATCAATTTGAGATAATTAAAATATGGACATTAGTTGAAAGACCAAGTAATAAATCTACTATAGGTACTAAATGGTGTTTAGGAATAAACTAGCGAAAGTGGTAACATAGTGAGGAACAAGGCTAGACTTGTTGCTCAAGGGACACTTAAGAAGAAGGAATATATTTTGATGAAACATATGCTCCTGTAGCTAGGATGGAAGCAATTAGAATGTTATTAACATTTGCAGTTTCAATGAATTTAAATTATACCAAATGGATGTTAAAAGTGCATTTTTTAAAGTGCTTTTCCTAATCGTGTTTTTAAATTGAAAAACATTATATGGTTTAAAACAAGCTCCTAGAGCTTGGTATGAACGTTTGTCAAATTTTTTAATTGAAAAAGGTTTTTCAAAAGGGAAGGTTGACACTACATTATTTTTAAAACAAAAAGGTAAAGATTTATTAGTAGTACAAATTTATGTTGATGATATAATTTTTTGGTTCTACTAATGATGCTCTTTGCCAAGAATTTTCAAAGCTAGTGCAAGGTGAATTTGAGATAAGCATGATGGGGGAGCTTTCATTTTTCTTGGGGCTTTAAATCAAGCAAAAGAAATATGGCATCTTCATTAATCAAGCAAAGTACGTTCAATATATGCTCAAAAAGTTTGGAATGGAGAATGTGAAACCCCAAGCCACTCCTATGAGTTCTTCTACAAAGCTTGACAAAGATGAAAGAGGTAAATGTGTATATGTTAAACTCTATAGGTCAATGATTAGCTCTTTGCTTTATCTAACCGCAATTAGACCTGACATTATGTTTAGTGTTTGCTTATATCCTAGATTTCAATCATGCCCTAAGGAATCACATCTACAAGCCATTAAGAGAATCTTTAGATACCTTAAGGACACTCATAGTACAGGACTTTGGTATCCTAGAGACTCTAGCTTTAGCTTACATGCCTTCTCGGATGCAGATTATGGAGGATGCAAATTATATAAGAAAACACCTCTGATACTTGTCAATTCCTAGGAAACATGATAATTTCGTGGTTTTCAAAGAAACAAAATAGTGTTGCATTATCTACCACTGAATCGGAATATATTTCAGCTGGTAGTTGTTGTGCACAACTTTTATGGATGAAACAACAACTTTTGGACTATGGAATTGAAGTAGGTACCATTCCTATAAAGTGTGACAATACTAGGCTATTTGTCTCACTAAAAATCCCATCAACACTCTAGAACTAAGCACATTGAAATTAAACATCATTTCATTAGAGATCATGTCACAAAGGAAGATGTAGTTCTAGAATATGTAGATACTTTGCATCAATTAGCGGATATTTTTACAAAACCTTTGGATAAATAAAGATTTTGGACACTTAGGAGAGAATTAGGTTTGACCAACCTACCTTGATTTAGTGTTTAAAATAAATTAAACACTGTTAATGATTAAAGAAAAATGCTTGAAAAATGACATTTTTAAATGCCTTCTATGCTTATAGTTAGAGGGAGTTTATGATCTTTAGTGAAAATGAAAAATATGTTCAAATTAAGCTTAAATGTGATTTGAATGATTGAACATAATTAATTTTCGTAATATGAGTTGCCAATACCACTAGAGCTGATAAATTTTACATGCAAAGTGTTTAAATGCAGATTTTTGACCATTTTGTGCACTTGGTATCGATACAAGTCACTCAATACTGATACTACTCTTTCTAGGTATCGATACTACTTGAATGAGTATTGATACTGTTCATACAGTACCGATACTACTTAAATAGGCATCGATACCTATGTATCGATACTACTGAAATATGCCTTGAAGTATCGATACTCCTTGAGGAGTACCGATACTACTCATCGGGTTTAGGCTATAAATCCCTAAAAACATCACATTTTGCCAAAACCCTAAAATATAAACACTCTCCGTCATTCAACACTTTCTCAACTCCCATCTTCCACATTGCTCCATTCCAACATCTACAAGTCAGAATTCAACTGTTTTTTATCTCTAAATCCTACCAAGATCATTAATTTCGTGCAATCAACAAAACATACCTCTCAATTCTGAATTTTTAAGGTCAATTTTTATAAAACACTGTTTTATTGATTTTTGAATCTAGGACTAGTTTTAGATCAAATTAGTGAATGTGCATTTTGTAGATTATAGTTTTACACTAGAATTTACAACTAATTTAATCAAAAACTTATTTTTTAATTTTTTTAGAAATTTCAAAATTAAATAAAATGTTTTTGATTTAATTACATTGTTTTCATGAAAACTATACATATTATCATTTGTCAAACTTCATTTTCAAAATAGTTTTCCATTTTGCCCATTAAACACTAGTGTTAGAGAACCTTGAATTTGAGGACTCATATTGAGTTTTGGGAATAATTGTTGCATACATATGTTGTCTTAAATTGGAGGTATTCCATCCTATTCCAATTTAAAACATGTCTTACAAACGTCCTAGGTTTAGTCGATCCAACCAACCACAAAACCCACCTCCAAATTCAAATCCAAATGAACCCGAAATGACTATTCTCATTTAATGCTTTAACGAACCTAACCACAGGGGTCTCTATAATAGGTACGTTAACCATTTTGAGTCCTACAATATTAGGGTAGAGATGAACTTTAAATACCTTTTTACCCTCAAAGCGTGGAAGTTCGATAACCTTTTTAAAGTAAATCCAGTTATCTTTCAACAAATAGTACACATTTTCTACTCCAATGTCGTTTTCCTATAATACGAGTCCCAAACTGCCACTGAAAGTATTCGGTCCTATCTCTTGGGCCAATACATTACCATAGACTCGGATTACATAGCTAAAACCTTTGGATTAGATAATCAAGGGGTAGATAATGAGAGAGATTTAGTGGCTTCCCCATATGAGGTCAATAAGAGTGCTAGTGTTTTAGACTATTAAGAGCGTTTCCTTCATCTAATGATCTCTTGGTGGTTTAGACCATCCGGAGGTAAATACTCATCTTTTAGAGCTATTGACATATGGTGGATCAATTGCATCCAAAACAAAAAGAAAATAAATCTCCCTCAAATTATCTTTGAGGAACTAGTAGAAACCGTAAACAACATACCTTCCAAATGAGTTGAAAGCTTAGTTTATGGTTGTCTACTTAGCAATATGTTCATCAAAGTCGGACTTAAGGTAGACCTCGATATAGCCATCCCTTTAGGTACCATAATCAACCTCAAATCTCTTTGAAAATCAGGATGGACAGGAGACAAAGACCATTGGGTTCGATCAACGAAGAAAACCCTCGGTTCTAGTTCATCACGAGCAGTTCCATCCCCGACTCTGGTTCAAGAACTCGAAGACCTTTTACGGGATGTCGACAATCCTATAAATCAAACCGAATAAGAGCCAGCTAGGCAAGACAATACAATGCCTCCATACTTTCAGTCCTTTATGGAGACATTGGACTTAAGTTTTGCATCCTTGGAGTCACACATCACTGCTCAATTTTCAGAGAATCAACGAGAATCTTGAGCAAGATACGATGCGATAGATGCTAGGATCGATGCATTAACTCGGGACGTTGCTAATCTTAGAGCACATCGATCCGATCCCGACCTTCCTACGGATGATTGAGCTATCTTGCTAGTTTTCTCAGGATTATCTATGTTTTTGAACCTATAAATTGTTTAAACATTTTGATGAATGATTTGGATGTTTGGTTGTTTATATTTGGTTGTTTTTGGATATTTGTAAGTTTTAATGATTGGTATTTTGGACTTAATTGATTGATATGTTTAATTTAGTATTGCACTTATGCATATTTCATCTTAGAAATCTTATGACCAATACCAATCCCAATTGCATATTGAATATGAATATTGAAAATGTTGACTAACATTTATCTTGGCTTGATCTTAGCAGCTAAATATATATAATAAATTGGCTATCTTGTTTACAATGTAGAGTCTTTTTGATTTAAAAAAAAGGGAGAAATCTTATAGTAAGGGGGAGTAATTTTTCAAAGTGATTTTTCTAAAGGAAATCTTAAAATTTCTAAAATGTTTTGTTATATCAAAAAGGGGAGATTGTTGAAAATATTTTGATATAACAAATAAAGTGTTAATTAATTTTAAGATTTTATTTTCGATTTAAATATTATATTCAATTCAATTATTCGAATATCAAAAATATTACTTCAAGTTTTCAAATATCAATTTTTACTCCTTACTAAATTAAAAATTGAGATTTAGACTATAAATATTTTTGAAATAATTTTTACAAAGTATTTCAGACCATAATCGAGTCAAAATTGAGATTTCAATAGGGTAGTACCGATATTGCCTTAAAAGTATCGATACCCCTAAAACATTGAATGCTAATTGGGTACCGATACCCTACACAGTATCGATACCCTTACATATAGAAGTACCGATACCATGGTCATGGTACCGATACTACCCCTTTGGTTTTGACTCCGAATTTTAACAGAATGCAAAACGGGTACCGATACCATATTCGGTATCAATACTACTTTATATAGTAGTTTCCATACTCACTGGACGGTATCGATACTACAACACATAGTAGTATCGATACCCCTTAGTGGAGTATCGATACCCATACGCTCCCAACAACTTTTTCAAGTGGATTTCTCACTACAACGACTCTATTGACTCATGATCATCCCCAACTTTCAAAATTCATTCAAGGGGTATTTAAACAAGTGTTGAAGCCATTAGTGATTAAGAATTGAGAAACAAACAAGAGAAAAAGCCTTAAACTTATTATTTGAGAAAATCAAGCCAACATCCATTCAATATTCATTTTGCTTTTAAGAAAACCATTTGTGCTCAATTGCGTTTATTTTTTAGTGTTCTTTCTTTGTTCTAGAATTATGCAAACAATCTTACCTTGTGAGGTTTTCTTCTAAGTTTACAAAATTTGTGATTTTCTCTTTGAGAGAGAGTGCCTCAAGAATTTTGGGTATAATTCTTGAGGAAGTTGTAAGGTTACTCTTTGTCCTCAAAAGAAAGACAAATTAGTGAATCTGTGGAAAATCCTGTGTGTGGATAGCTAAGGTAGTGGACGTAGACTTTTGTTGAGAAAGTCAAACCACTCTAAATAGCTGTGCAAATTATTTCTATTTTCTGTCAAAGTTTCCACCAAAATTTTAATTGCCAATTCACCCCCTTTTGGCTAATTCATATGATCGATTGACTCAACAATATGTGATTGTATCATTTGGAGGGATTTTTTAAAAATAAATATCGATACTTATGATCTGATGGTCGAGACTTTATCATTGATGAATGATAAAATATTGATACTTTTTTCTATGAAGTTCGATACTTTAGCATTTGAAAAAGTTGATGAAAATTAAAATAGCGATACTTGTTTATTTGAAAAATTGTTCAAGTTAAGATCGAAAATTACTTATGCTATATTGTTCGACACTTGTTCATTTGAAAACATTGTTCAAGTTACTTATAAATTGTAATACCCAAAACATCGAGTCAGTGACTAAAGTGTAAGAATTTAAAAATTAGTGGTTAAATTGAGATAAATTGAAAAGTTCAAGGACTGATTTTGGAATTTGTGTTTAGGACTTTTAGCAAAGATGGAAAAAAAAGGAAAGGCAAAGAGGGCTTTTAATATGAATGAACTTAAAATTCATTTTTAAAGGCTATATAAATGTGATAAAAAGGAAAAAAGAAAGAAAGGAAAAATCTGGAAGCTTGTTTTCTTCTTCTCTTCCCCGTGACTCTATTGTAAGGTAAGTTAATTTCAAGTTGATTGTTTCTTTCGTTTTTGAGTTGATTTTTAGTCCTTGGGTGATATAAAAGCTTAAGAAAGCTTAAAGATAACTAAAAACATGGAATTAATGAGTTATTGGTAAATTAGTAAAATTGTTTTTAAGAGAATTGATTGAAATTAATTGTATTTAGATTTTTAAAGGTATATTTGACTTGTCAAGGGTTTAGATAAGATGTTAGAAGTGTTAGAATGGATTGAGAACATGTTTGAAGATTGGGTATGATTTTTAGATTCAAGTGTTCTATAGAGATTTTTGGGTGTTAAAGGGTTTAAATGGGGTTAAAAGTATGAGATTTAGGTGAGTTTTGGGTTAATTTTGAAATGAAACAAGTGAAATCTGGATAAGAGTATCGGTATGGAAGAACAATACCGATACTATATGGTTAAATTGAAGGGAATAATATAAATTCGATGAACAATATCGATACTGATTTAAGAAGTATCGATACTGATGTGGAGGTATTGATACCATGAGTAAGGTATCGATACTGTAATTGAAAATGGAATTCCAGAATGCCAAAACGGTATCATTACTGAAGTGGGTATCGGTACCATAGAAGAGAAGTATTGGTACTGTAGGAGGGGTAACGATACTATTCAGTCTGAAATTTAAATTAGGAGTTTTAGTTCCGTTATTATAAGTGTTAATTGGTTATTCGTTAATAGAAATTTAGTATTGATCTTGAACAATATTGATGTGTAGATTTGGATTGAAAGAGTATCGAAAGAATTGACATAGTACAAGATTGATCGAAAGGAAAATGATTCCATTTAGGACTTACGTGAGGCAAATGTGAGTGCTATTTACATATTTTATATTCGATTGGAGGACGACTTGCGAGGAGGCAACCTCAAATGTTTTTAAACTAAATGATTTATATTATTTATGGTTTTAGTTAAATCATATTTTAAAAGTAATGTTTAAATTGTATTGCTATGAGTATAAATATATTATATGTGAAATACTATAAATATATGAATTATGTGAACATGTTCTATGGAACAAATGATAATTTGAATAAGGGCATATGAAATGCTATGAGTATATGATCTATGCAAATAAATGATAAGTTTAGAAAGGCTATGTAAAATGTAATAAGTACATTAAATATATGGATATGATCTACGTGAATATGATATATATATATATATATATGTTTTAGCGAAAATACCCTATGTGAATGTACTCTATGTGGATAAAACATACTTTGAATAATGAAATAAAAAATATTTATATGGTTAAAGGCCAAAATATATTTTATGAGAATTAGGGGTAAAGTTAGTATGCCAAGAGTCGAGGGTTTTACGCGATCCTTCGGGATAAATCTATGTGGTCATTCGAGATAATTCTACGCGGTCCTTTGGGAAAAATTCTACGCAGTCCTTCAGGACAAATCTACGTGGCACTTCGGTGCAAATTCTACGCGGCACTTCGGTGCAAATTATATGAGCAGTGGTGATTGCATTAGTGCACAACCTCAATGCACTCACATACCTTGAGTTCTCAACGATATACGTTGGGCTAATTAAATAAATGGATATAATTAAACAAATTGATATGAATTGAACAATAATTAAAATCCTATTCTATTTATATGAAAAGTAAATTGATTTCATAGTAAGTATTTTCCATAAAATGTTTAAATAAATGTTGTATGGTTTTATTTAATTATTATGCCTCACTAAGTCATAGACTTAGCGTATGATTCTTTTCACACATAGGATTAAAGAGCTTCGAGGAGGAAGTTGAATAAGCAAGGGCAAGACAACATACTTGTGAAGATTTTCAGATCAACGAAATTTGAGTTGTAAGTGTCTCTGTTAATTGAAATGTTGTTGGCATGTACTAATAATGTTTAAAATTGTAGATGCTCTGATATGATATTAATTTTTGGTTTTTTGTCAAATAAAAGTAAAAAGTGAAAATTTTATTCAGATTTTCAAAGTTTTCAACCATTAAAAGTCAATGTGACATCTTAGATTTGTATCCAAGTCGAGTACGGGTCAGGGGTGTTATATTTATTGGTATCAGAGCTTAGGTTGAATCAAGTTTTCGAAATAGAACGGTCATTCGATTGTCAAAATTGTTTGGTTTGTTCATGCCAACGAAATAACAAGTATCTCTGATCTGATAGTGTAATGAGTATGATGTCATTGCTAGTCTAGTTAAGTGATTATATATTAATAGATGCCATACTACGAGGGCTCCCATAGTGAAAATGACATGACGTTTAGGAATATTCGAGTGTAAGGGAGAAGTTGAGAAATGTTGGATTTAAAATTTATTTCAGAATAGAAAGTGATGATTAAATGTTTAGGTCACAAAAGAAAGGATGAATAATATATAAGTCTCTACCGAAAATTCAGAATAAATTCAGTTACAAATTAGACATCTCCATTATTAAGCCCTAATAGATTGTTATTCAAGGTCAATGATTTAGAAAGATTCGGAAGGAAAGATTCTATAGGAAACAAGTGCGAATGATTAACTTCCACGATAAGATGTAAAAACGATTTGTATTGATAAAGATTTCTTGTTAAGGATTGACGAGTTTCGTAGTTAAAAGTATAGAACCATTTCTTTATAAATTGGATCGAATATTAGAATTAGAAGAGATTAAGGCTAGTTTGGCGAAATATTTTGAAGTTGAACTAGATTTCATTGATATTTATGTGTTAGGGAATCAAATTCCCAATTGTACCTGAAAGCCAACGATAATTGTACTTTCCAATGATAGTAGAGTATGGATAAATGGTAGAAAGTCTAGTGTGCACATGAACAGTGTTTGAGTAGAAACTTGAAAAGTTATTTTGAATTCAAAATCTTTTGGATCTAGCTGATTATTCAAAAGATTCATAAAGAACTCTTAATGACCCCTACCTACTAAGCAAGTTAGTATTAAATGAGGAAATGTAAGAAAGGTAATAATAAGATCAATTGGAATATGATTGTTTGGAAAGCAAGTCAGAGAAGTAATTGCAATGTTATAGAAAATGTTTGAAAATGATTCTAATGTGGTAAAGAATACAAATTAAGCGGGTTTTGCTAGAAATAAGAGAAAAAATATTTTGAAAAGTGTATGTAGATAGGACTCAATTTGAGTAATTATGGTGCATGTAACAAAGACCACATATTTCATTCCTGTTCGAACTGATTTTTAAATGGATAAGTATGCGGAACTATACATTAAGGAGATAGTTAGACTACATGGAGTGACATTTTTAATTGTATCTGATGGGATCTAAGGTTTACTCCAAGGTTTTGGAATTATTTGAGCAAGGTCTTCATAATTCGATCTAATTTTGGTACTATTGTCCATCCATAGATAGATGGTTAGTCCAATCAGGTTATTCAAATTTTAAAAGTTATGTTAAGGCATGTGTGATCAAGTTTAAAGGATCAAGAGAAAAATGGTATGCTAAGTTAACCAAACATAATTGTGGATTTTATTAGGTTGTATTCATTGACCATGTAGACACAACTAAAAGAGATAAAGACATATATATATATATATATATATCTAGGAAGCCCGAGATTTAGTTGAAGTATAGTTTCCTAAGAATGTTTTTGAATTTCAAAGTTATTGGGAATTGTTGGTTTATTGAAGGTTCCTAAAGAATTTTCCAATGATTATTTTTTCCTCTGACCAAGTTTTAAGGATAGGGATTTTACTTATTTGGACTATTAAGTGCCAAGAAATTATGAAATGTTAAAAAGAATATTGACATAAGCTCCAATGCCAATATGTTTAGAATTTGGAAAAGAAAATATGAATTATAAAAATGTGTCTTATAATGGTTTAGGGTGTGCGTTTGTACAAGAGTACATGTTTGATCTATGCTACAAAGTAATTAGAGAATGATGGAAAAAATCATCTAACTCATGATATCGAGCTGACAATAATTGAAGTTAATTAGGGTTATAACACTACTATCTATGGTGAATGACACTATATCTATATGGATCTCAAAAGTCAAGACTATGTGTTGAATCGAAGGAGTAAAAAGAAAGGAAATGGATTAATCCCCTGGAGATTGATGAACTGTTTATTAAATGCAACATGAAAGGTTAATGTGGTGGTTGTTGCGACAAAGCTGAAATACATTTTATTTTGAAATTTTGGAATCCATGATTGTTTTTAAAGAAAGATTGTGTATTGTTTGTATAATTAAATTAAAGCCTTTACTGTTGGATCGATTAAAGGATTAAGAGAAAAGATGTAAAGAGTTATCATTGAGTTTGTTTTAAATGGTTGACATGTCAGCAAGTTAAAGTAAAGTATTAAGATCATTCAATATGAAGACTTATATGGATAAAAGTGTCAGACACCATTAAGTTGGTTAGAATTGAAAGATCGAGACTTAATAGGGCCAAGTCTGATCCAAGAAGTTAAAGAAATAAATGAATATTATTCAAGATAATCTTAAGATAGCCTATGCAGATTTGAAGAAAAAGGAAATTAAATTTCAAGTAAGTGATAAAGTGTTTCTCAAAGTCTCACATTGGAAGAAGATTCTTCGTTCTGGACTTAGAAAAATTTAGTTCTAGATTCATTGAACTTTATGAGATCTTAAAAAGAGTTGAACCAGTTGCCTATCAGTTATCATTGCCACCAGAAATGGAAAGGATTCACAATGTTTTTCATATTTCGAGGTTCAGGAGATATCGAGCTGATCATTCTTACATCATAGCACCGGAAAAAATAGAAGTTTAATCTGACCTGACCTATGAAAAAAGAACAAATATAGATTTTAACATATGAAGTTAAACAACTAAGAAATAAAACAATTTCATTAAATTAAGTTCCATGGATAAATCATAAACTAGAAGAGGTGACTTGCGAGTATGAAGAGGACATAAGGAGACAAATTTCTCATCTCTTTTGTAATGAAAATTCGAGGACAAATTTTTTTAAGGGGAGAATTGTAATACCCCTAACTTCAGGTCAGTGACTAAAGTGTAAGAATTTAAAAGTTAGTGGTTCAATTGTGATAAATTGAAAAGTTCAAGGACTGATTTTGGCATTTGTGTTTAGGACTTATTAGCAAAGATGAAAAAAAGGAAGGGCAAAGAGGTCTTTTAACATGAATGAACTTAAAATTCATTTTTAAAGGCTATATAAATGTGATAAAAAGGAAGAAAGAAATAAAGGAAAAATCTAGAAGCTTTGGTTTTCTTATTTTCTTCCCCATGACTCTATTGTAAGGTAAGTTAATTTCATGTTGATTGTTTCTTTCGTTTTTGAGTTCTTTTTAGTCCTTGGGTGATATAAAAGCTTAAGAAAGCTTAAAGATAACTAAAAACCATGGAATTAATGAGTTATTGATAAATTAGTAAAATGTGTTTTTAAGAGAATTGATTGAAATTGATTGTATTTGGATTTTTAAAGGTATATTTTACTTGTCAAGGGTTTAGATAAGATGTTAGAAGTATTAGAAATGACTGAGAACAATTTTGAAGATTGGGTATGACATAAGTTGGTTGTGATAAGTGTTATTGAGTTTAAGGGTTTAAATTGGGTTAAAAGTATAAGATTTAGTTGAGTTTTGGGTAAATTTCAAAATAAAATAAGTGAAATCTGGATAAGGGTATCGATACTGGAAGAACATTACCGATACTATAACGTTAAATTGAAGAGAAGAGTATGAATTCGATGAACATTATCGATACTGATCGAAGAAGTATCGATACTGATGTGGAGGTATTGATACCATGAGTAAGGTATCAATATTGTAATTGAAAATGGAATTCCATAATGCCAAAATGGTATAGGTACTAAAGTGGGTATCAATACCATAGAAGAGAAGTATCAGGACTGTAGGAGGGGTACCGATACTATTCAGTGGGAAATTTAAATTAGGAGTTTTTGTTTCGTTATTGTAAGTGCTAATTGGTTATTCGTTAATAGAAATTCGGTATTGATCTTGAACATATTGATGTGTAGATTTGGATAGAATGAGTATCGAAATAATTGACATAGTACAAGATTGATCGAAAGGAAAATGATTCCATTTAGGACTTAAGTGAGGCAAATGTGAGTGCTACTTACTTATTTTATATACGATTGGAGGACATATTGTGAGAAGTCAACCTCAAATGTTTTTAAACTAAATGATTTGTATTATTTATGGTTTTAGTTAAATCATATTTTAAAAGCAATGTTTAAATTGTATTGCTATGAGTATAAATATTCTATGTGAAATACTATAAATATATGAATTATGTGAACATGTTCTATGGAAGAAATGATAATTTGAATAATGTCATATGAAATGCTATGAGTATATGATATATGCGAATAAATGATAAGTTTAGAAAGGTTATGTAAAATGTAATAAGTATATGAAATATATGGATATAATCTACGTGAATATAATATATGTATATAAATGTTCTACGTGAAAATACCCTATGTGAATGTACTCTACGCAGATAAAATACACTTTGAATAATAAAATGAAAAAATATTTATATGGTTAAAGCCCAAAGTTTATTTTATGAGAATTAGGGGTATAGTTGGCATACCAAGAGTCGAGGGTTCTATGCGATCATTCGGGAAAATTATGTGGTCATTCGGGACAATTCTACATGGTCATTCGGGACAAATTCTACGCGGTCCTTCGAGACAAATCTACACGCCACTTCGGTGAAAATTATATGAGCAGTGGTGACTGTATTAGTGCACAACCTAAATGCACTCGCATACCTTGAGTTCTCAGCGATATACGCTGGGCTAATTAAATAAATGGATATAAGTAAGCAAATTGATAGAGATTGAAAATAATATAAATATATAAGTAGTCTTTGTTATGAAATATAAGCTGATTATGAATTGAACACTGATTAAAATTCTATTTTATTTATATGAAAAGTAAATTGATTTTCATAGTATGTATTTTCCATGAAATGTTTAAATAAATGTTTTATGGTTTTATTTTACCCATTTTGCCTCACTAAGTCATAAACTTAGTGTGTGATTGTTTTCACACGTAGGATCAAAGAGCTTCGAGGAGTAAGTCGAATAAGAAAGGGCAGGATAACATACTTGTGAAGATTTTCAGATCATCGAAATTTGAGTTGTATGTGTCTTTGTTAATTGAAATGTTGTTGACATGTACTAATAATGTTTAAAATTGTAGATGCACTGACATGATATTAAGTTTTGTTTTTCTTTGTCAAATAAAAGTAACAAGTGAAAATTTTAGTCAGATTTTCAAAGTTTTCAACCATTAAAAGTCAATGTGACATCTCAGATTCGTATCCAGGTCGGGTATGGGTCGGGGTGTTACATAAATACTTGAGTTTTAAACTTTTTATATAAAATGTATGCAAATAAGTTTGAAAATTAAAATATCAAAAGTTAAAATATCGATACTTATGCAAAATATCGATACTTCGGTTTCTCCTACTTTCTTATAATGTAACCATTAAGGTTTTACTCCCTCTTATAAGGAACCGATAAAAAACAAAACATGACGCAACCGATAATGTTACTCCTACTTATAAGGTAATTAGTTGAAAATAACAAGGTACAACCATTAACGTTACTCCTACTTATAAGGTAACGGTTAAAAACAAAACAAGGTGCAACCGTAAACGTTACTCCAACTTATAAGGTAACCAGTTAAAATAACAAGACACAACCATTAACATTACTCCTACTTATAAGGTAACCTATTAAAAATAACAAGGCGTAACTATTAACGTTACTCCTACATATAAGGTAATTGATTAAAAATAACAAGATGCAACTGTTAATGTTACTCTTACTTACAAAGTTACCCGTTAAAAAAATAAGGCGCAACTGTAAATGTTACTCCTACTTATAAGGTAATCGGTTAAAAATAACAAGGTGCAACCTATAACGTTACTAAAAAATGTTAACCGGTTAAAATAAAAAAAGATCGATAGTGTAAATATTGATACTTTAATACAAAGTATCGAAACTTTGTTATGAAGATCGAAACTTGTTATGAGAATCAAAACTTGTTATAAGGATCGAAGCTTGTTAAAAATAATAAAATATTGAAACATTGATGAAGATAAGATTGAAAGATAATATATAAGTACTTATGTTATGAGGATCGAAACTTGTTGTATAAAATTTGAAAGTATCGATACTTTGCGAAAAAGTTCAATACTTTGCAGCCTTTCATTTTCTATGTTTTTTTTTTAAATTCGAAAGTATTAATACTTTACATCCTTCTCGTTTTCCATGTTTTTTTTAATTTGAAAGTATCAATACTTGTGAAAAGTATTGATACTTACCAATTAGATAAATTTGCAAGTTACACCATTGTAATTAATATATTAGGTATAAGTCAACATTTCTAGTCGTGCTAGATCGATTTTATTAAGGTTCTTTTCAGATTTCGATTGTGCCTTTTTTAGCCTTATATTAGTATGTTTTTCATTAGACAACCCTACAATCTATAGTTCAATTCTTTCTTGTCACGTTCGGGAACAATTACCCCATCCTATGTGGTATTTTATGTCTTATTCGAATTTTAAGTGGTTTTAACTTCTAAAGTTATTGCATGAACAAAACAATTTTAATGATTAAGGAATTGTTATTATTTTTAAAAATTTTGAGTTCGGTATCATGTATGTCAAGAATATGTGTATATAATGTCAAATGATTAAGAGTTTTTTTAACATATACTATCTTGTACTCACATATATTATTCAACAAAAAAATCTAAAACTATTAGAGCAAACATATTTGGCCAGTTGATTAAATTCCTCATCTTTATTTTTTTCATATTCCTCCAAATCATGTGTTCTAGACCCACTGAAAACATTTTATTCTTTTCCTTAGAGTCCAACGTTTCCCTCCCTTCTGAGTAAGATTAAGACTAGATTTAAAATTTATAAAAAAAACGTCTAAAACTATCATGAATTGCACTCTTTTAGGATTATACAAAACTTTAACGCCTAACTTATACTACTTTTAAACATTTAAAGTATTTTGTATCGACTATTATTGTAGCTATATATATATATATATATATATATATATATATATATATATATATATATATATATATATATATATTTATTGAGAAGCTTGAAATTGTGCATATAAGTTTCTCTAATTCTTTTTAGAGATTTTGAATTTATTAGTTTTCTAAGTTATAAAACTGATTGTATTGAGGATAATATTGGTCAGTCTGAGTGTATGCATCATAATAGATCTTGTAGTATCCAAAATATGTCGGATCATAAGTGTTTCGTTATTGTTGATTAGGGAGAATATGTAGGTTAAGAGGATTGTGAGAAGAAGAATGAAGATTGGTTTGATCTTTTGGGTTTTGGGGTCCATTTTTGATTCATATATGAAGGTCAAAAGCTCTCCATGCTTACAACATCAATTATTGATGGAAATAAATAGGTTGTCGGTTGTTGACGGTCCAGTCCTTTTGATTTGTGTGGAGAGTTGCATCCTATGCAAGGATGACTGTTAGTTGATGATTTTTGAGAGATGGAGAAGAAAAAGTGACGTAGAAAGGAGATTATTTTATGTAGAAGATAAAAGAGTTCAAGAGAGAGGCATTCTTTCATCATTTCTTTGGGATATAAATATCTCATCTATAGGGTGGATGGTGTTAAACTCAGGGTTATCAAGCTTGTTAATAGGTCGACGTACTATGTAGATATGACTGTCAACTATCAAATTTGATTCTGTCAAAAATCACACTAAATATTGAGGAATATGAAATTTGGGAAACGATTTCAATAGAAGGTGATTTCGAAGATGATATGATATTTTCGAAGAACTTTTGAAAGCTTTGATTAGAGGAAGTAGTCTATTAAAAATCTTTATCAACATAAATTTGGTAATTTCTGGAGAAACTTCCTAGCAACTTCTACTGGTATGCTTCTTCTGTGGGAGCCACTAAGGATCCAGTTTGGAAGATGGTTTGGGCAAATTTAGAGCCACCGAAAGTTGAAGCGTTTGTGTGGAAGTTAGTCCAACACAGAGTTTCGGACGTGGGGGAGTTGGTTAAACGTGGAATGCCTATTGGTGAGTCTGCAGTATGCCCTTTTTGCAACTTGGAACAAGAGTCGGTTATTCACTTATTTTGTCACTGTAAAGACAGTTGGGGTGTATGCAAAAAATTGAACTCTTTGTGGAGGTTCAATCTCGTCATCCCAGGTAATATGAAATCATTTATGCTAATGTGGAACAACCCTGCTTTCTAGAAAACGGTTAGGCCAATATGGAATATGGCGTTTTTCAGTATAATTTGGTATATTTGGCTTGGTCAGAATGAGGCCACTTTTAATTGGAAAAGCTGGTGTTCGAATCAAATTTTTGATATGGCGCTATTAAGAATTGGGTTTTGGGTTAGATGTAAATGGCCTTACTCTTTCTCCCATATTGTGGATTTTGTTAGCTGTTCTAATGTTGTTTCAATCAGGTTGTGAAGTGTTGTTATTCTGTTTTTAATGCTTGGAGCTAGAAATTCTGTTTGTTGTTCTTGTCAAGGAAGTGTTGTGAGGCCTTGAAATTTTTTTTGTTATTATCCTTAAATATGTTGAGTGGTGGTGTGAATTTCTTGTTATCAGTTTATGTAAAATTGCTGCTGATGTTATGGTCCTAGTTTGTGGTTGTGCTTTTCTGTTCTGGGTGTGATGTAGTCCTGTGACCTGATCGTTAATTTTGTTTGTAATCTGGATTGATGCTACGGTGATGGTTTACTTGTGATTGTTCTATGCAATTCGCTGTTGCAGTTTTTCTCTTTTGGTGATACTTGTTGGGTTTTTTGGCTGTGTGTTAAAACTTAGAAGAATAACATTATGGAAAATAGAAAGAACGGAATAATGCAATGGGAAACTAGAATGTAGGCTAAAGCTATCGCTCAACCCTTAGTTAAATGACCTGTTAATATAGCCATGTTGATTGCTTTCTTCATGAGTTAACACCGTTAGTTTAACCCAATAATGGACAGCTGGCTTAACCACCTAACTAATCCTAACACAATCAATTAACAAAACTAGTAGCTAACAGCTCTAGCTGGCAAGATTTCCAGCTGACATTGCTTAACTCTCAACATTCACCCCATTTTTTCAATTTCTTAAAGAAAAAAAACTTAGTTCTTGTGCAGCTGAAGCCTTTGCAGCGAGAACACATTGAGCTTTTGCCGTAACTCCTAGTTACTTGTCCATGACTTTTTCCCTAACAAAGTGTACATCTAAGTCCACATGTTTAACTTTTGCATACAAAACTAGATTAGCAACCATGACAACAATACTGGTATTATCACACCATATAACCAGAGCTTGAGACAACTCAACATTCATATCATCTAGAATTGCTTTAACCCAAAGAACCTCAGCCGTTGTGTCAGCAAGGCTTTTGTATTCTTCCTCAGCTGTTGATCGAGACACCGACCTTTGCTTATGTGAGCTCCATGACAACAAATGACTACCTAAGTAAACACAATACCCGAAAACTGATCGCCTATCATCAGGGTCACTGCCCCAATCTGCATCTATAAACCCTTGTTCAACCATAACCCATGATCCATTGTACCTTTTAGGTAACGTAGAATGCGTTTAACTCCTTTCAAACGAGCTTTACAAGGGGACTGCATAAATTGTTATACCTTATGAACAGTAAAAGCAATATCTGGTCTAGTATGACACACATACAATAGCGCACCAACTGCATTTCGTTACTGTTGAGCATTCACTGAAGCTCTTACATTTTCTGAACTCAACTTAGGAGTAATAGGTAAAGGTGTTTTCACTGGTTTAGCATGCACATTAAACTTGGTCAACAACACTTCCACATACTTCTTTTGATTAAAAACATCTCAGTTATTGTATGAACAAATTCAATACCCAAAAAATAGTGAATAATCCTGAGATCCTTTAACGAGAACCTGTCATGAAGCTACTTCTTAACCTCGTTAACACGTTTTTCAAAAGAAACCGTTACAAGAATGTCATCAACAACACAACAATATATGTGATATCATGTTTTATGCCATGAATGAATAAAGAGCTATCAGCTCTAGAAGGTCAAAATCCCATATCACACAGGCGTTTTTGGAGCTTATGATACCAATTATGATGGACTTGTATAAGTCCATAAAGGGCTTTTTGAAGCTTGCACACTAGCTTTTCTCCACAGTCATCAGTCTTCTCGAACCTTTTTAGTTGAGTCATGTATACTTCCTCCTGTAGATAACCTTTGAGGAAAGCCTTATTAACATCTACTTGAGAGACTTTTCATCCTTGTGAAGCAACAACCGATAGTAACACATTTATCATGAAGAATCGCACCACAAGACTGAAGGTGTCAACAAAGTCGCATCCTGGTACTTGAGAGTACCCTTTTGTGACAAGCATTTCTTTGAATCTATTAACAGAACCATCCGAGTTGTGTTTAATACGAAACAACCACTTACACCCAATGGCCTTTCGATCAGCTGGCAGAGAAACCAACTTCCACGTGTTATTATCAGTTAATGCCTTGAATTCCATTTCTACAACAGCACACCAATGTTTATGTTGTAGAGCATCCTACACATTCAGAGGAGTCTCATTAAATAAAGCATTATAAACCTTAGGTTTGAAGATTCCTGCTTTGTTGCGAGTGATCATGTGATGCCTATTTGTGGTGTGTTGAGCATCCACACAATTATATTCATCAGATACAGTCATGCTTGAATCACCCTCGTTCCTGAACACTTGCTGAACCATTTTGGTCATCATTTGGAGCAGCACCCGAATGCATAGGCTCACTGTGAGTAGCCTCTAGTTGAGCAGCAACTCTAGACCTAGCATGTGGCTCTACCTCCATTATGTGAGCTCTATCATGATGACCAACACTTACACCAGGTGTGTGAGACGAGTCTGCCACAGTATCATTTACCAAGTTAGGTATATTAACAGGATTATCGCACCCAATATCCTCGTGATCGGTCAAGCTGAGCTCCTTGTAAGGGAAAGGGACAACTCAGTCAACTTGCTTACCACGTTGATTAATATCAGCACGCTGAGACACACATGGAAACACATTTTCATCAAACACCACGTGTCGAGAAATATACACACGACCTGATTCATCAAGGCACTGATATCCATGATGCTGCGGAGAGTAGCCAAGAAACACGCACGTATTAGACCTGAAGTCAAGCTTGTGCCGATTGAAAGGTCGAAGACATGGGAAGCATTAACAACCAAAGACTCTAAGAA
This sequence comes from Hibiscus syriacus, assembly GCF_006381635.1. Taxonomy (NCBI): domain Eukaryota; kingdom Viridiplantae; phylum Streptophyta; class Magnoliopsida; order Malvales; family Malvaceae; genus Hibiscus; species Hibiscus syriacus. Next base: position 1,287,353 of record NW_024062052.1, read on the forward strand.
ACTGATAATTGGGTATCTTACCATACATCTTCTCAAATGGTGAGATTCCTCCAAGCAAATCTGTAGGTAACCTATTGATTAGGTAAACTACAGTAAGAACAACATACGACCAATATTTAAAGGGGAATGCTGACTGAGCTAGAAGTGTTAAGGTTGTATCAATGATGTGCATGTGTTTGCGCTCAACTACACCATTCTGTTGCGAGGTATGTGGACATGTAACTCTGTGTTTAATTCCTGTAGCTGCAAGACAACTCTCTAACCCTCGATATCACC